>NC_091070.1:10795500-11497000 GCF_032405125.1 Capricornis sumatraensis | reverse complement strand
TGTCTTCGTGGAACGTGAAGCTGCAATGTCCAGTTCTTCCTTAACATCTTCTAGCAATAACATCTACCTTCTACATTTCAGGCACATTTTTAATGAAGCTTGGGATCGGGGTGTCAGAGCAGCAAGAGGCTGGACTGGTATTCAAACCCTGACAACTTCCTCATGAGGCAGAAGAGTGAAGAGGCAAGGCTGGGGGCTGGAGGCTGACGTTTTCGAGGCTTTGAAGTCTCTCGTCCAGTCAACCCCTTGCCCGTGCACCTACTTGGGAAAAAGAACCCAATTCTAGATAAGTAGAAGCATGGAGTGTTGTATTGCTGGGAGCTGCATGCGGAGGCAGGGGAGAGGCCAAGGGAGGGGATGTCTTGGACTACTCCTGTTTCTAACGCACTTAAGAATATCTGATGGGAAATGATCCCCTCCCATCCCACCTCCTACTGGAACCTGGGAAAAGGGTCTGGCTCAGTCATTGCTAGCAAGATGTATAATGCATGGGGATGAAACCAAAACTGACTTTAAGAAAATCCTCTTAAATCATAAAAGAAACTCTGGGGCTTCTCAAGTGGAAAGAACAAAAGTAATAAACGAGAGTGACTCTGCCCAGAGAGCTACTAGGTACAGGAGAGCCTCTCAAATAGACATGGATTGTTTGGTTAATGCTAAAAAGGCTCTGTACCTCTTCCCAGGGGACAGAACGCAGGTGTCAGAACACAGGTGAACGTCAGAGAGTTGGAGAGCTGACGCAACTGCTGAAAGTTTTGATATTCATTTACTCAAGCAAGGTCACCATGGTCCTTTACTCAATTACGAGGTCACCGTGGAACTAACTTAGCTATTTTTCACTGTGTCACCAAAATTCTTCCTCTCTATTATATTATCCCTATTCAGAAAATATACAAACGTACCCTAATAGTATCTTCCTTGAGAATTAAAATCTTTGTCTGGTTTTATCTTATTTTCTGTTCCCCTCCACAGGAAAACTTCCAGAAAGTTGTCTGTGTGCTGTCTCTGTATCCTCACGTACATTCACCTTTTCCCTTTTCCTATTATTAATGGCTTACCAGTCCAGCCTGGCTTCGGTACCATCGTCAAATTCCACTGAAACTGCTCTTGTCAAAGTCAGTGACCTCCATGTTGTCAAACCCACAAAGCACGTTTTTCCATTTTCCATCTTGTATAAAACACTCTCTTTTCTTGACTTCCAGAATAATACTCTTCAGGGTATTTCTTCCCTCTGTTACTGGCCATTCCTTCTAAATTTTGTTGCTGCTGTTGTTGTTTTTTGCCTCTCTCTTTAACTTTCTTCATACAACTCCTTCTTCATAATACTCCTTCAGTATTCTTGCCTTGAGAATCCCACAAACAGTATGAAAAGGTAAAAAGATAGGACATTGAAAGATGAACTCCCCAGGTCGGTAGGTACCCAATAGGCTACTGGAGATCAGTGGAGAAATAACTCCAGAAAGAATGAAGAGACAGAGCCAAAACAAAAACACCCAGTTGTGGATGTGACTGGTGATGGAAGCGAAGTCTGATGCTGTAAAGCGCAATACTGCATAAAAACCTGGAATGTTAGGTCCATGAATCAAGGCAAATTGGAAGTGATCAAGCAGGAGATGGCAAGTAATTGAATTCCTACCTCTTTGCTAAATATTCCTTCATTTGTGTTTTTGGCCCATACCTCTTCCCTGAGCTCCAGATCTGTTCACCCATCTGCCTGCTTGACAGCTCCATAACCGTGTGGTCATTCGAGGATCCACATTCCAAGGCAGACTCCTGTTTCCTCCTGAATTTCCCTTCTCTGTGTCAGTAAGAAAGACCATCAGTTATTTAACATTGAAGTTATAAATGTAAGTGCAATCCCCTCCCTTATTCTTCCTTGTCCCTCTCACCCTTCATATCCAATCCACCTGTGTGTCAGTGTTAGTCACTCAGGCATGTCTGACTCTATGCAACCCCAGGGACCAGAGACCACCATCCATTGCCCCTCCATCCATGGAATTCTTCAGGCAAGAGTACTGGATTGGGTTGCCATTTCCTTCTCCATGGGATCTTCCCAACTCACGGATCGAACCTGGGTCTCCCAAGCTGCAGGCAAGCTCTTTATCATCTGAGCCACCAGGAAGCCCAATCCACCAAACCCTGATTATTTATTTCGAACATGAATCTCAGCTCTGTCCCAGATGCTACATCTCCATTGTCACCTCCACATTCCAACCATCATCCTCTTCTGTCCTAATGACCATAGTAGCCTCTTGGCATACCGCCCTGCTTCCATTGTCATTCATCTCCTGCCAATTTTCTTTACCGCAGAGACAATGATCTTTATAAACATGTAAATAAAATTACATTGCCTTCTAATTCAATTCCTTGGATGAGTGCCCGATACATTTAGAATAAAATCTGGACACCTGCAGCACCCTGATCTGATCTCAGTCTCTCATTCCTCATCATTCCTTCAATGCACCAGTCTTCCTCATCATTACCCTCCAGCCATCAGGAATATCGTCATCATTATCTCACGTCATAGTCCCATGCTTATTTTCTTCATAAGGCATACAGTAGGCTTAAAAATATTTCCTTAAGTGATACCCAGATTCTAATTCCTGGAATATGTGTCATTTTATCTGGCAGAAAAACCGTGCAATGGGGATCAAGTTAAAGATCTTGAGATGGGGAGATTATCCTGACTTCTCCAGAGGAAACCTAAATTCTGTCCAAAGCGTCCTTTATAAGAGGAAGGCTGAAGAAGATGTTTCCATGAAAGAGAAGGTGGCAACATGGTCGTGGAGGCAGAAACTGGCATGATGAGGCCACAAGCCCAGGAATGCCGATGGTCATTAGAAGCTCAAAGCGGGAAAGAGGGGCTTCCCCCCAGAACCTCTAAAGTGATGGCAGCCCTGCTGATACCTGGATTTCAACCCATTGATGCTTATTGGTCCTCAGGAGCATTAGAGAATACATTTAAGTTGCTGGGTTTGTGGTCATTTGCTACAGCAGCCACAGGAAAATGATTCAGGGTTCTCATAACTTGTGATGATTTTATCTATTTTAGTCAAGTTCTCGCTTTTTAGTTTATAAGCACTATGAGAGCAGAATTACATCTGTCTCTATTGTTTTCCATCATATGACCAGTACTTTGCCATTAGTAGTTCAGGGAATGTATTTTGGGTGAATTGATTAATTTACCTTTCAATAAAGTGTTGCACTTTAAGAGATCATTCAAAAGTTTTACATCCAACCTTTTGTCTATAGGCTGTGATCTCCAATATCAGTCAATGAAGTGGGAAACTTTTCTTGTCTCAGCTCCACCCAACCCAAAGCCAATCCATCAGCCACTCTCCACTCCTAAATATGTATTTGAGTTGGCTGAAAGCTTTGTTCAGGTTTTCCTTTGTACAGTTCAGTTCAGTCACTCAGTTGTGTCTCGCAACCCCATGGACTGCAGAACGCCAGGCCTCCCTGTCCATCACCAACTCCTAGAGTTTGCCCAAAGTCATGTCCATTGAGTCGGTGATGCCATCCAACCATCTCATCCTCTGTCGCCCCTCTTCTCCTCCTGCCCTCAAGCATCAGGGTCTTTTCAAATGAGTCAGCTCTTCCCATCAGGTGGCCAAAGTATTGGAATTTCAACTTCAGCATCAGTCCTTCCAATGAATATTCAGGATTGAGATCCTTTAGGAGGGACTGGTTGGATCTCTTTGCAGTCCAAGGGACTCTCAAGAGTCTTCTCCAACACCACAGTTCAAAAATGTCAATTCTTCAGTGCTCAGCTTTCTTTATAGTCTAACTCTCATATCCATACATGACTACTGGAAAAACCATAGCCTTGACTAGATGGATCTTTGTTGACAAAGTAATGTCTATGCTTTTTTAATATGCTGTCTAGGTCATAACTTTTCTTCTAAGGAGTAAGCTTCTTTTAATTTCATGGCTGCAATCATCATCTGCAGTGATACTGGAGCCCCCCAAAATAAAGTCAGCCACTGTTTCCACTGTTTCCCCATCTATCTACCATGAAGTGATGGGACTGGATGCCATGATCTTAGTTTTCTGAATGTTGAGCTTTAAGCCAACTTTTTCACTCTCCTCTTTCACTTTCATCAAGAGGCTCTTTAGTTCTTCTTCACTTTCTGCCATAAGGGTGATGTCATCTGCATATCTGAGGTTATCGATATTTCTCCCAGCAATCTTGATTCCAGCTTGTGCTTCATCCAGCCCAGCGTTTCTCATGATGTACTCTGCATATTCTTTGTAACCAATCCAATATATCTTTCTCCAGCATTACCCCACCTCCATTCTACTCCAAACTCCTAGACTCTCTTCTTGGACTAAAAAAACTCTTCTTAATTGGTTTACCTACTTCACTTTTTTTCCCTTTCTAATCTGAATTAAAAATGACCTAATAAATAAATTTGGTCCCATAACATTATGTTTAGTGTCCTTAGTGACTTCTTCGACCAACATCATTAACACAGTCTACAAAGATTTTATTGTTTGTCCACTCCTACTTTTACAGCATTTCACCACGAAACCCACTTCTTACCTTTGTACAGTAGCATGGAGGCTTAGGCTGACTAAGGTATTCAGTTACTGTTCATCCCCTTCACCAGACTTTGCACTCTAAGAGGGCATGAGGGTAGAAATCATATATTTTATTAAAATTATTTCTGTAACCACAGAATTTATCAATGGGTACAATTTAGCAGTAGATTTTTTCCAACAATTAAAAAACATTGAATGAGTGAATGGTAACAAAAATATTTTAATGTTTTTAAAGAAATGCTTTAATTTTTATGGTGACTTTAAATATTTCAAAGTGTTGTTACACACTATTGCACTTAATATTCCTAGGGATCCTGTAACAAAGACATAATAGGTAATGTGATTCTTTTCACTTTTGTAAGAGGAAGAATCAGGCTCTCAGAGGTTTAAATGACTTAGCTAGTATAATATGGCTAGTAAGTTTTCAAAGGGGTTATTATGCTACACACAAGTGTAGGATACAACCTGCATTTTATGTCTAAGCATAAACTTACTGTCTTGATTGTAGCACTTTAAGCAGTGTGCACTGTAAGTGCATTAATTAATTTAATCCAGAAAGTAACCCCATGAAGCAGGTACCCCTATATTCTCATTTTAAGGTTGAAGAAATTGATCTGTGGTTGAGTAACTTACTCCTTGGAAGAAAAGTTATGACCAACCTAGATATTTAAAAGCAGAGACATTACTTTGCCAACAAAGGTCCATCTCGTCAAGGCTATGGTTTTTCCAGTGGTCATGTATGGATGTGAGAGTTGGACTGTGAAGAAAGCTGAGTGCCAAAGAATTGACGCGTTTGATTTGTGGTGTTGGAGAAGACTCTTGAGAGTCCCTTGGACGGCAAGGAGATCCAACCAGTCCATTCTGAAGGAGATCAACCCTGGGGTTTCTTTGGAGGGAATGATGCTGAAGCTGAAACTCCAGTACTTTGGCCACCTTATGCGAAGAGTTGACTCATTGGAAAAGACTCTGATGCTGGGAGGGATTGGGGGCGGGAGGAGAAGGGGACGACAGAGGATCAGATGGCTGGATGGCATCACTGACTGGATGGTCGTGAGTCTGAGTGAACTCTGGGAGTTGGTGATGGACAGGGAGGCCTGGTGTACTGCAATTCATGGAGTCGCAAAGAGTTGGACATGACTGAGGGACTGAAATGAACTGAACTGAACTGAACTTAAAAAAATACCCACAGTTGATGTTTGGGAGAAACAAGGCTTAAACTTAGGTCTGTGTCATTCCAAAGCCCCAGATTCTCAGAGGCTCACCTGGGAGATTCTTGTTTAATACTTAGGTGTTTCAGCTATACTAAAAGCATAAAAACTAATATAATGTGATCCATTAATTTACCATTTAGCATAAGAAATAAAGCATCACAGATAAACGTGTGGTTTCGAAGTCTCTTGTCATATTTTCTTCTCTCACTGATAGAGTTAACTAGTCTTCATTAACAGTAATTTCAGTATAACATTTACACCAAGAAGAGCAATCAGTCTTTGGAAGGAGGAAGATTTTGCTATTGTTCTAATCCATGCATGAGAAAAAAATATACAAGGAAGAGTAGCTTGTGCAAGTCTCCCCCCGCCCCTCCCCCCCCACCCCCCCGACTCCTCTCTCATCCTTATTATATCACTGCAGCATTTAGGTCGAGAAAACAAATCATTGTCCAAAGTCAACTGATCTTTTGTCAAGCCTGATCCAATATGCTTGGTCAATGAGGAGCGCCCTGTAAGCAGCCCTTTGGAAATTGCCTCATATTCCGGACACTTTGCAAGCTTCCTCTGACTAATGTAGCACTGGACCCTCCTGGGAATAGGAAAATGTTTCTGCCACATCTCCTTAATCCCACATAGGGCTAATTCAAACTTTGATAAGATTTTAGATGTGGCAATTTTTAGAATACTTGGAAACCAGACCTTTGAGGAGTTAAGCTTCTTCACCAGTCAACTGGTTGTTGGAAAAAAATCAACTAGGTAGAAATACCACCCAATTTTTTTTTTTAACCAACTAATGGAATCTTTGATACAAAGAAGACATGATTATAGAATCCACGGAACGCTCCTTGGGCATTGCCCTATTTAACTTGGAGAGAGTCTACTTGCAAAAAAGAAGTGTGGCAGATTGCTGTTTTCCATGACACAGATGTATAAAGCATTTGGTCTCGAATTCTCTTTAAACAGCTGGTATTTTGAATCTGAGCTCTGGGTTGTACTATTAGTTCAAAAAGCTTGTGATGCTCTGACAGTGTCCACTGGCTCTAATGTTTTCCTTAATTGTGCCTGCTGGCTAGTGCAACTTCTTCATGGGTTCTTCCATATTCTGAAAATTTCTACTAGTCCTAATAAGTAAAGCAAAGACCTATTTAATTAACTGATTATTACATATCATCTGTCAGATAACTGGAATATGGAATCACTCTGTAACCAGTCTAGGTCTCTAAATAGTTGCATACTTGTAAAAACAAAGAGAAAATTGGGACATAAAAAAACTAATAAGAATTTCTTTTAACTACAGGCTTGAACTGAACACTCTTTGGTTCTTCTTCAAGTAAATTTTTCCTTCTTTTTGCATAATAACATTGAGTTTAAGATGAGGACTGGCTCAAAAGAAAAACAAACAAAGAAAAGAGGAAGAAGGGAAAGTTCCATCCATCCTCGGTAAATTAATACCCCTGAAAGAAAAGTCCAATATGGATATTCCTCTAAGGAAACCTGAAAAAAAAAATGCTTTTTAGTACATGTCTCTGGAAGGCCTTTTACAAAGTCCAAGGACAGACTGACCATGGGAATGGACATGAGACAAGTCATTCTGGAACAGTCAAATGAACCTTGCTAAATATCCCCAAATCAAATAATGAGCATGCTTGGTTCCAGGCAGCTGCAGGTGGAAATGTGCCTGACATTGGTCACCAGTGTTTGCTCTTGTCTGGGATGCTTTCATACTTAATTCTCCACCTCCTGCCTTCCTCCCCTCCCCTCTGCCTTTTCTATCCCTTGCAGTCAAGAAAGATTCATAATGGAATGTTGACTCGGTGATCTCATTCCAAGGCCCTGTCTATTTAGACACAATAATTTGAAGAGGAAATAAAACCAGTCATATTGGAAAAGGAAAACTAATAAAAAGGTTTTAGTCAGTCACTTAAAAGGAAGAAACTGAATTCAATCTCTGTTTCATTCCCAAGCTGGTTTGTGTATGTAGGCCAAGCCTGGATAATAACACAAGCTCAACAAATCAGGATTCTGTTCTTGAGAAATTCAACATGTAGCTGAAAAGCCCTCATATTGGAGCCCTTCACTAATGGCTGATTTGCAGTCATTTCTGAAGTGGAAGGTAGTAGCTGTCTCACAGCTGGCTAACATCATGCACTGGAGATAGCACCAGCAAGTGACAAATAGCCTTTTGAATTTCAGCTGTCAGACTGATGAAGGAAGAAGCACGTACTTCACAAAAACTTCAAGGAGGAATCTGGGTAAATTTTGTATTCAATGGTTCCGATATTAACAAAGAGACTAATTAAACATGGAAATTCAGTTATAGTTTTACCTCTTCTGGAAACTGGAGTTGCTTCCTCAATACATAGAAGCCAAAAAGCTAAAAACTCAGGAATGATAACTTTCCACCCAAAGTGTATTTTTAAATGAAAGTTGGTTTTTATATGTGTTTCTTGGTATAAAATATAAAAAAGATATATAGAGAGAACTAATGTTTATTTAACACCCACTCTGGGTCAAGCATGATACCTGGAAATTCACACACATAACCCAGTTAAATTGCCACGACAGTCCTATGAGCTTCTGCAAAAAGAAATAAAAGTCCTTCAGCAATGTCCCACTGTGGAGTCATACACAGAAAGAACTAAGTTGCTTTCTAACAACACTTAACACTTAATGAGATTAACCTCGGTGATAAAACTCAATAGAGAACAGATACAGAGTTCTCACATTTACTCTAGATAGGGAAGAGCTCTTGAACTTAAGCTGAATTCTGACAACTTGGTCCTGGGGGACGTCTTGGGGGACAAAAGAATTCTTCATAAACAGTAGAAAGAAAGAGGTTATTTCAGTGGGAAAACTGTAAAAAGTAAGAAGGCAGCTCATTTAATAGGATCCAAAGAGACTTGATTTGGAATTAAACTAATAGATAATTCTAAAACTCCCAAAGCCATTTGCCCTGTGATCTTCAAATGTAGATAAAAGATAGAACTATTTACTTTGTGATACACTGGGATTCCTATAATGATAACCAAAGTGTGGCTCTTTCTTTCAAACTACTTGCTATATAACTATTTATGGTTTATATGGGGCGTAGGTAGAACAATTGTAATCTGAGTGGAAAACTACAGAGTTCTCTTAATTAACTTAGCAATTTTTTAAAAAAAAATTTAAACTGTTAAAAATAAGTAACTTTTAACCATCCCAGTAAGTTTTTCTAATGAAGTTTTCTAATCAAATCATTCAGTAATTTTAATATTTAAAAGATAAGGACTCAGAACAATGAAGTGACTTTCACATTTTCCATGGCTTCTCGGAACCCGGATTTCTTTCCTGGTTGCATTGTATCCAGTGTGGTTTTTCCTATACCGCTGGGTCTCATTGTGCCGAACTATTTCTCAACTCACTTCAGAGTCATAATGAATTTATTAAAACTATGGGTTAATGTATTTATTTACCTATACTTTTGAGGGGGTGAGCAGTTGTAACAGTAACTGTCCAGTTCCACCCAGACGGTCAACCTTACAGCCTTAGGTAGACCAAGCTTCCAAGAGTTTTCTCATGGCATTAGGAACGTGTCAGTGCAGAAAGCTGTTTGTCAGAGAACAGCACGAACTCACAGTCAGCCTGTTTGGTAAGATTCGTGTGACTAAATCTGATAATGGTGTCAGGGTTTTGGCAGCATAACCACAAAAATTACAGGTCAAATCCAGCCACTTATTATCCCATCTGGAGTTCCCTGATGAGAGAGGACATGCTGTATTGCCAGGCCCATATGAGATTAAGGTAATCATTTTAATAGTAAATGACCAAAGGCATTGGGAAATATTTATTAGCAACTAGCAAGCAATTCCTACCTTGGATTTCAGCTTGAGTGTTGCACTATCATTACAGTATACCTGAATTACATGACTTGGATATTTTGACATAATCAGAAGAGTAATGTGTCCTGAATGTTATGTTGAGACCACTACCCAAAATATGGAGGGATATACATTTACAGATAGAGAATTCTGATAGATTTGAAAGAAAAAAATTTGGAACTCCACTGAGACTCTTTATAATACCCTTGAAACTTTTCACTGACTCATGGTTTTGGGATTAAAAACCAGGCAACCTTGTTAAAAGACTTGATGCCTTCTGAATGAATTCAACAGGCATTGTTAATCTTGGAAAATTACCTCAATGCTCAACAGGCATTGATACCATTGGGCCTAATGTCTAACTAAGGTAACTATCATCTTGGAAGAGATGAATAGATTTCATTACAGTACTTTCTTTCAAGTTTCTTGGAAAGGATCTAAGGTGAGATGCTGGAAGATTGGCTATCTACCTAAAAGATCAGCTTAAGCCTCTCTTAATCATCACAAAGGTAAAGCTATTAGGAAAGAGAATGAATGAGTACATTGAATGGCAATCTCACTGTTGTCTCAAAGAAAAGCTGGCATTGCCCATTTGACTTCCTACTTCATGTTCTGCCCTTCATCTTATGCACTGGTCTCTTCCAAGTCTGCTCTGTATACTCATTGCTCCTCAAATATCCCTAGAATTTCACTTTTTCCATAACGTCTAAGAGTGATGTTCTGGCTAGGTAATCTTCTTGTCTAGAGCATAGGAGTAAGTGGTCATTTTGACTCTCTTTGTATAATGATTATGTTAAATATTTTAAAATATGCAATTTTCTATATCTTAGTTATAGTTTGTTAAATATATGTTAGTAAAAATTATCTTAAATAGGATAATGATTTCCTTCTTTAAAGTACTGAGTTTCTCGTGTTTCCCTGCACTGAGATGAAAATAATTCTCAAAAAGCATCTAAAAAGCAAAATACATGTCACTGTGATTATAATCTATCTGGCATTTAGGGAACAAGATGGACTCTTAAAGTTCTTTAAGACATTTGTGTCTATTGGCCACTTAATTAACTATATTTTTCATGGAAAAATCAGCTATCAAAGTCATCGAGAGTCAATGATTTAGAGTGTGACTTCTGAAGCCAGATTCCCTGGATTTGAAATCTGCCTCCTTCACTTAACAGGCACCTGGTCATAAGCAAGTAAACCAACATCTCTGTCTAGCCTTCCTCATCTCATAAAATGAGAACAATAGCAAGGTTCACTTCACTGGATTATTATAAATTAGATTAATACAAATGTTTACGTTATATATATTATGTTGATACAAGTGAAGTGTTTAGAGCAACATTTGGCACGAAGTAAGAACTCAGTAAGCAAGCTGTTATTATGCTCTTGGAACCAGTTCACTTTCACTCACTCAGATCAGCACTTTTTACTTCCCACCTAACTCATCTTCCTGCTAGATTCTCTTCTGATTGACCCATGCCAATACCTCACCCTGACTCATAGTAATGCAGAAACTCCTTAGTAACACAGAAATTTCTTAAAGATCACATCCTTTACTTCTTAAAATTTCCCATGTGATCTAACATTATATTCAGCCTAGGATGGGTAAAAACTGAGTATTTATTGCCAATTGCCCTAGTCATCCCCGAACAATAAATGGTCAGTCAGGCACAGTTTCCTCTCCGGTTCCTTGGTGAGATGACCCAGTGCCATCATGAGAATTATTAGATGTTATAAACAACATGACTCTAATTAAGCCTTTAAATCTTACAGGGTGTGATCTGCAATAGATTCATGACTTTGTTCTCAGAGAGTTATTGAGCAAAAGGACAAAAGCCAAGATCGCATGTGGAGCTAGATGCTAGCTAATAGACTCTGATATTCAGATTATGAACTAGATCAAATTGTTCTTTTGAAAAGAATAACCACATTATTAATAAGAGGTAGGCTGGAGAGGAATCAAATTACAAATCACTGACACGTAGCCAAGAATCCGGTCTACCGAGATACTTATTTTCTATTAATACATTACCTACTTACCTGTGTGAGCTGAGAAAACAGCTACAAGTAAACATGGAGACAATTCAATCAGTGCTGGAAAGATGAATTAGAAGTGTTGCTCAACAAAAGTCATGTCCCTCTACCACTTTCTACTTGGTTTCTCTATCTTTTTCTTCCTCATCTATATAGAAATGGAGGAAAGTATACTACTACATGATATACGAGGATTTTCCTTCCAGCTTAAGCGTTCCGTGATTCCAACTTTGACCAGGCATCAGAAGCAGACTCTACAGGGTCTGACACGGTCCGTGACTGTAGGAAACCAAAGCAGGACCAAAGGAATTGAACATGAGTCTTGCAGAAGAAGTCGAAGCCACTCTTTCAGTAGAGACCTAGTAAATGACTTCAATGATCCTTTCAAAACCAAAAGCAAAAGAGAAGAATCATCTTACTGGTTAACCTTATCTCTCTACAAGTGCTAAGCCAGACATCTTTAGACTGGGTGGGGTTGACAAATAAATAGGAGAAGTAGATATATATATATATTTTTTCATTTAAAAATGATATTTTTGGAAGTGTCTATCTAAATCAATATTTTATAAATCCGGTAGCTGAAACGTGTTAGAAAAATTTGATATTTAAAGTAGCTCAAGGACTTCCCTGGTGGTACAGTGGATAAGAATCCACCTGCCAATGCAGGGGACAGAGGCTTCCTCCACGGTCCAGGAAGATTTAACATGCCGTGGAGCAACTAAGCCCTGAACCACGACTATGGGAGCCCATGTGCCCTCCATCCCATGAAGCACCACTACTGAGCCAAGCGCTGCAGCTCCTGAATCCCACACAATCTAGAGTTTGTGTCCCACAAAAGAAGCCACTGCAGTGAAAAGCCTGTGCACGTTAGCCACAGGCTGCAAGAGTAGCCTGTTAGCCACAGCTAGAGAAGGCCCTCGTGCAGCCACGAAGACCCAGCTCAACCCACGCGAAGTAAGGAAATATGATAAAGCAATCTATAATGATTCTTCCCACACAGCACATGATTGACAGCTCATATATATGGTCGACATGTTCCCTCCTTTCATTAAGCAGAGTGCCTCTCTACCTCGAAAAGCAGTGCCACAAATTGTTGGCATTCCAAGTTTCGGAAGTCCAGTAACGGAAGACAGTAAATATAGAATCCATTCGGGGGAAAAAAAAAATGTAGTGCCACAATGTCAAGGTTTCTTACCAGGTTTATTCTTGCCTTTGTTTTGTGAGGATTAAGCAAGTTAACATATAGTAAAGCCCTTCAAAGGGAGCCTGAAGCACAAAACACTCAGGAAATGTCAGCTATTGCTATTCTTGTTGCTTTTTTTTTTTTTTATGGTAGTATGTCCATAAATTTCCAACTATTCCCCAGTGAGGTGGGTTAGAGAAATCTCTTTCTTATTTACTTCTTTTCTGTGAACCTCTCCTCACTACCAAATTTTCCCTGAAGCGAGTAAAAGCTCTAACTGGAAAAACAGGATTCAAGTAAATTCTTCAGAGGATTTCACAATCAGATTTTGCTCAGGTAATGCATAATTCATCATACTAAGTTCATATTTTTGCTAAGACAGAAAGGCGGCTATTAGCTTTAGTGATATTGACTTAAGTAGTAACATCACACTTTTAATTCTATGTAGCCTTTTCTTGTCAAGTTTAATTGCTTATTTATCTGCTTTATCACCTATAAAATTGTTCTATTTATTGAACAGTTGTTCTATTTCTTTTAAATTTCACAAGGGGTTTTGAAAATCTTAGACCCTGAACCCATGCTTCCAATTGATAAATGCTACCAATTTTTCTTTTTAACATGCTACCAATTCTACTATAAAATACAGAAAGAGGCAGTATAGAATTAAAAGATGGGTTTGGGAATCAAAATTTAGTCCTTTCATTAATCATGATTTTTAGGCACATTACTTATTCTCATCCAGCTTCAATTTCCTCATTTTTAATATAGGGACAATGATAGTTCAGAGTTCATAGAGTTATTGTGGGGAGTTAAATAATTTAAAATAAATGTCAAGGACCTTGAATGTGGTAAATTTTCAAGGCTTATAATTTTATAGAAAGAACTGAGCAGGGCAGAATCCCAGAGGTCTTTAGAGTAGCCTTTAAAGAAAATTTTTAGCCTCAGCAACTATTCTTTTAAAAGAACAAATGGAAATATAATATACACACTGCCTTTTAAACATGGATATTTACTTGGCTCTTGTCCATTTACACTCAGTTTGAGCTAAGTGTACATATATACACAGAGGCACACATTCAGATAGCAGCGTATTTATATGCGCATTTACGTAGACAACGTGGATTATTGGTCTGTAACTTTCTCTGAACACGTTTGAGCATACATTAATGAGTCTCTTCTGAGTTCAGAATTGGCACAGTATGTCCTCGTTAAAACTCAAATTTTTGGTGATCTAATGTTTTCCTACAACTTTTAAAATATTTAGAATGTATATTCTTGATCCTTTATCTCTTTGGTTTCTAACACGTCACATTTAAATCTGCCCTCCCATCAAAACTTGGGAAAGAGTATCCTCTTCCCATAATTATCTCCAATCTACCTGTTTCCAAACACATTAATCATATTTCAAGGTCACTTCCAAGCCCTGTTGTGTTTATTGGACAACATCAAAACTGCTCTTGCTAAAAGTAAGAAAACCACCCCAGAATAGAAGAGCATTCAGTTGATTTCCATATTGGTAAACTGGTTTTTATCAATGGTACAGAGTTAAGTAACCTACTCATGTTTAGCAAATATATAACAATAATAAAGGTGATGCTACTGACTTACCTTCATAACATGGGTGCTTTGAATTATTTTCCTAGTGTCGTCACAGATTATACAAACTGTGTATATTCTCCTTGTTAAATAAATTCTGCCCTGCCCACTCTGCATGCCTGGCACCAGCACTCTAATTCTTTCATGACCAAATGCACTGATGACAGGGGTAACTGGGGATAACTGGGCTTAAAAGTATAACACATGTCCTCCAATAGATAAAACTTAACTGACTCATACTGACCTCATGATCCTGCCTTTGTTAGGAGCTTATACTCATTAATGAAGCGAACTGGCCTACATGCAATTGATATTAACTAGGTTATTGAATAAATTGAATTAACACTAATATGGTTTCTATGCCTTTATGGTCTCAGGAAAAGCCCTGGCTGTCAAATGAAGTTGTATTATGCACATCCTTCTATACAACTAACATTGCACACGGGGACTTAAATGGATAGTCTCTGACTCTTCCCGGTTCATTCTTGTCACTAATTGGTGCTTTTTTACATTGTTTGTACGTGTTAGCTGTTATTGTATTAGAATTATTCGAAGCTTAAATCTCATTGTTTTTTCTTCCCTATTTCCCTCATCATTTGTAAACACGCTGTTTTATATGGCATTACATTTCTGGTTTTCTGTGATACTGGTTGTCTCTGTATTATTATCTTGCCTCCACCTCTCTTTTAAAAATGTATCTTCTGTTTTCCCTATAAATTTGTTTTCCACTGCTTTCCGAATTTTAACTTAAGGCAGATGCTCTTAGAGTGGAATTAAGACAAAAGACAGGAAGATATGCATTCACCTAAACTCATCAGAAAAAAAATTCACACAGTCTAAGAAGAGGTGGCAAGAATGCACAGAAGAACTGTACAAAAAAGAGATTCATGACCCAGATAGTCATGATGGTGTGATCACTCACCTAGAGCCAGACATCCTGGAATGTGAAGTCAAGTGGGCCTTTAGGAAGCATCACTACGAACAAAGCGAGTGGAAGTGATGGAATCCAAATCCTGAAAGATGATGCTGTGAAAGTGCTGCACTCAATATGCCAGCAAATTTGGAAAACTCGACAGTGGGCACAAGACTGGAAAAGGTCAGTTTTCCTTCTAATCCCAAAGAAAGGCAATGCCAAAGAATGCTCAAGCTATGACACAATTGCACTCATCTCACACGCTAGTAAAGGAATGCTCAAAATTCTCCAAGCCAGGCTTCAGCAATACATGAACTGTGAACTTCCAGGTGTTCAAGTTGATTTTAGGAAAGGCAGAGGAACCAGAGACCAAATTGCCAACATCCACTGGATCATGGAAAAAGCAAGAGAGCTCCAGAAAAACATGTATTTCTGCTTCATTGACTATGCCAAACCTTTGACTGTGTGGATCACAATAAACTGTGGAAAATTCTGAAAGAGATGAGGATACCAGACTACCTGACCTGCCTCTTGAGAAACCTATATACAGGTCAGGAAGCAACAGTTAGAACTGGACATGGAACAACAGACTGGTTCCAAATAGGAAAAGGAGTACGTCAAGGCTGCATATTGTCACCCTGCTTATTTAACTTACATGCAGAGTACATCATGAGAAACACTGGGCTGGAAGAAGCACAAGCTGGAATCAAGATTGCCAGGAGAAATATCAATAACCTCAGCTATACAGATGACACCACCCTTATGGCAGAAAGTGAAAGAAAAGTTGCTCAGTCATGTCTGACTCTTTGCGACCCCATAGACTGTAGCCTACCAGGCTCCTCTGTCCATGGGATTTTCCAGGCAATAATACTGGAGTGGATTGCCATTTCCTTCTCCAGGGGATTTTTCCAGTCCAGGGCTCAAACCCAGGTCTCACACATTGTAGACAGACGCTTTACCATCTGAGCCACCAGGGAAGGCAGAAAGTGAAGAGGAACTAAAAAGCCTCTTGATGAAAGTAGAAGAGGAAAGTGAAAAAGTTGGCTTAAAGCTTAACATTCAGAAAACTAAGATCATGGCATCCGGTCCCATCATTTCATGGCAGATGGATGAGGAAACAGTGGAAACAGTGGCTGACTTTATTTTTCTGGGCTCCAAAATCACTGCAGATGGTGATTGCAGCAATGAAATTAAAAGACGCTTACTCCTTGGAAGGAAAGTTATGACCAACCTAGATAGCATATTCAAAAGCAGAGATATTACTTTGCCAACAAAGGTCCATCTAGTCAAGGCTATGGTTTTTCCTGTGGTCATGTATGTGAGAGTTGAACTATAAAGAAAGCTGAGTGCCGAAGAATTGATGCTTTTGAACTGTGGTCCTGGAGAAGATTCTTGCGAGTCCCTTGGACTGCAAGGAGATCCAACCAGTCCATTCTAAAGGAGGGTTCATGTTTGGGATCGCATGTATACCCGTGGTGGATTCATGTCAATGTATGGCAAAACCAATACAGTATTGTAAAGTAAAATAAAGTAAAAATAAAAATAAAATAAAGGAGATCAGCCCTGGGTGTTCTTTGGAAGGAATGATGCTGAAGCTGAAACTCCAGTACTTTGGCCACCTCATGTGAAGAGTTGACTCATTGGAAAAGACTCTGATGCTGCGAGGGATTGCGGGCAGGAGGAGAAAGGGATGACAGGATGAGATGGCTGGATGGCATCACCGACTCAATGGACATGAGTCTGAGTCAACTCCAGGAGATGGTGATGGATGGGAGGCCTGGCGTGCTACAGTTGATGGGGTCGCAAAGAGTCAGACACGACTGAGTGACTGAACTGAACTGAATATAATGTATGTCAATATTAATTCGTATAATTAGAATTGCTATGATACTAATATATGGTCTTATTTATATTAAATAATATGATTTTAATGTTATTAATTGATCTATATGATTAATTAATTCCAAGCACAGCATCTTCTATGCTATTTTTAGTTTCCTTGTGACATTTGGCAAATCTAACTCAGGCACCAGCAGATATCCCATTTGTCTCTTCATTCATTTCTTTATCCATTCACTCAATTAACAGGCATTGAATCCTCTTCTCTGTGCTCTGTACTTTGCCAAGAACTGAGGACACAACTTAGAAACTAGACTGAGAAGCACCCTGATGCCCTTATGTAAGTGGCATTCTCATGTGGTAAGAGCAATGTAGGGTAACATTCCTTCTACCTGCCTGCCACCGTTTCTAGTTCTCCTCTCCTTCCAAACCTGAGAGCTGAATGCACTTTTCTAAACCCTTAATATTAGGTCTGGCCTTGTACTTTTGCATTGGTCAAAGGGCAGGGGGGCACTTGTCGCTTCTACCTGGATGTATTTAAGCACTAATGTGCGAACTCAATTCTGCACTTTCTCTGTTCGGTTCTACCAAGGATACTACAGAAGCGCTGAAATGCCACATCCTGTGAGTAAAAAGCATCCATCATTCTAGGCCCACGAATGACTACAATGTGCAGAACTCCCCTGTTGACCCACTTTGAACATGAAGTGCAAATAAGAAATTGACCTTTGCCAATTTTAAGCCATTGAGATCTGGAAGGTATCAGTTATGGCAGCAGAGGTCAGATCAAGATATATCTTTCTGAGGAAGCCGAGAGATGTTTAAGTTGATGCTGAGGCTAAAGAAAGGCTCCATACAGAGCAGAGAGAAAGATTTTAAACATAAACTGAAATTTTAAATATAAACTGAAGAAACAGCAGGCACAAAGGACCTGAGGAGGTAAAGAGCCCAGAATATTTAAGGAACTGACAAAATTCCCTCTTGAACAGAGTCTAAAAGCAAAAGACAGTGGCACAGGGATTGCAGGGCCATTCCTTCCGTCTTCTAGCTTTTGCAAAAGGTAAGGAAGAGAATATCCACCCAGTAGTCAGCATCTGTATCCTTGATTGACCCAGGATATTACTGCTTTTCCTATTTACTTTTCCTGATTTTCCTGTTCACTGAGCAGGCGCAGACAAAGTGTTTAGGAGAAAAGTAGAGACAGATGACTTAGAGAAATAATTTCCTCAATAGAAGATCACCATTCTTTGAGTCCATAATATGCAGGGTATCCTAGTGGGCGTGGATGCAGTCAAGTAGGGAGAGAGTCAAGCTTTGAGGGCTCTGAAGCATAGACAAATTTCCAGGAGGGGCCTCTTTAGGGCCTGAGAGTACAGATTGCAGAAGTTCCACCTTTATTAGCTTCAGAGCCCACTCATTTTATTGTATTTATTTTTAAATTAATTTTTGTTGGAGTATAGTTGTTTTACCATGTAGTGTTAGTTTCCTCTGTACAGCAAAGTGAATCAGTTATACCTACACATAAATCCACTCAGTTTTCGATTCTTGTCTCATATAGGTCGTTACAGAGTACTGAGTAGAGTTTCTAGTCCTATACAGTAGTTTCTTATTAGTTATCTATAGTAGGGTGTATCTATCAATCCCAATCTCCCAATTTCTCCTTCCCCTTTTCTCCTTGGTAACCGTACATCTGTGACTCTATTTTTGCTTTGTAAATAGGCCTATTTGTACCTTTTTTTTTTTTTAGATTCCATATATAAGCAACATCATATAATACTTGTCTTTCTCTGTATGATTTGCTTCACTCAGTATGACACTCTCCAGGGCCATCCATGTTGCTGCAAATGACGGCCCACTCATTTTTATGTGTTTTTCTGATTTTAAACCTGTGGGAGCTCCTCAGTGTCTATTAGAGCATTCTTCAAACTTTCAAAAACTCAAATTTCTTCTGAGATAGTTAAAAGTCTCATGACGTTCTACTCCCTATTATTACGATTATGACAAATCCATTATCCTTTCCTCATCATTTGTTAACCCCATAAAGCACTAAATCGCTTAGTCAGTTACAGTTCAGGCTATGGGTGTGATGTTATAAGTCCTCTCCCAGACAGACCCCCGTCTGCATTGGCAGACCTATCACCCTCACACCCACTGGGCAGCGGAGCCTGTCCTTTGGCCAAACTACATGGCTTACTGTGTACCTTTAACTCATGCCAAGTAATATTTTACGCTGTGATTCTCTTTGTGCTCTTTCTTTAAGATTCGGCTAAAGTAACTTCCGCTATATTTATTACCTCTAAGTTTCCCAGACATATTGATTTAATTAGTAAAGTTTTTTTATGTTCCGTAATATTCTATTGTAGCACGCAATAAATCATAGCTTTGTTATTTATGTCTCCACCATTGAAATATAAACTCCCATAGAGAAAACAGGTTGTCGCTGGGGACTCACCAAAAAGTTGCAATTGAAAACCTTGAAGGAAGGGAAGAAAGCATCAAAAAGGTCTAAGACAGCTCTGAAGTTGACAAGTGTGTATTTTTTAATTCCTTTACCAAAAGTTGGCATTGGCCTCCTTATATTTTTTTCTTTCAGTTTCATAGGTGATGCATGTTATATGTAAAATTTTTAATATAAATAGTTTAAAGGAAAAATATCACTTGTGGTCCCCTTAATAATTCTCATTGACACTTTTTTCCCCCTTTGGGCTTTTAAATTTCCTACTTGCATTGAAAATTCTTTTCTGTGTAAGATGTGAATTTTTTGTTACTTTTGGATAACTGTATTCATTTAAAAAACAAAACAAGAATTGCAAAACATGTCCTACATCTTTACATGATTTGCCTATAAATTGTGACTGTACCTGCTGGTGGGCAAATATATAAAAAATATGAAAATGTTATGTTCACTCTAAAAGTACATGAATTTAAATAGCCTAAATAGAATATGAACTTATGATATATTATATTATTTTTAGTCTTTTTTTATAAATAACTATGAAATATTAGCATTATGTTTCATAGTCAAATGGAAGACAAAACTCAACAATATCAGCTGAAAAATATTTTTTAAGGAAGGGTAGTTTTTACTTTTTAAAGTTAGTTTCTAAAGTAATATATGCTAATGTTGAAATTCAGTTAGTCAGAAAGATAGAAAATGAATTGGATCATCCAAGATGTATATAATATAAACTGCTTCTTGGGCATCCTTCTAGAATTTTCTATTCATTTAGAAATTTTAAAATCAAACAGTTCTATATCCTTATAAATTATCTGCAATTTATTCTCTTCAGGTAACAGACTATTTTATTTCACCCATAGCTACATATTAGTATATGTATATATATATTAAATATATATATATAGGTGGATGGATAAATAGACATACAAAGATAAAGAGATGATAGATATCTCAGTCTCCTTTCTGTGGCATGCCTGGGCTGAAATACACTCAACCTACTATGTAGATTGTTGCCAAGATTTTTATAGATAGATAGGTATACATAGATATATGTATAGATAGTATATATGTGTATGTATATCTGTATATCTGTATATCTATCCAAAGTTTTATATCTTCACTGTATAAATTATTTGATTGT
This sequence comes from Capricornis sumatraensis, assembly GCF_032405125.1. Lineage (NCBI taxonomy): Eukaryota > Metazoa > Chordata > Mammalia > Artiodactyla > Bovidae > Capricornis > Capricornis sumatraensis. Next base: position 11,476,226 of record NC_091070.1, on the reverse strand, counting down.
TTTTATTGTAGTTTGTCTTAAATACAAGCTAAAAATTCTTAAAAAAAAATAATTTTATTATAGCTATTGTTAACAGGTAAGTTGGGCCTTAAAACTAATAGGTCATATGTAGTTTTAAAAATTTCTTTGCTTTCTTCCTATTGTTATTGAGAGCTTTATCTACTTAATGTTACAATAATTTTCTTAATGATTATATTTATAATTTAATGAAATTTATAGTATTCCTAAGTGCTTCCCTGGTGGCTCAGATGATAAAGAATCTGCCTGCAATGCAGAAGGCTGGGTTCGATCCCTGGGTCAGGAAGATCCCCTGGAGAAGGGAATGGCAAACCACTCCAGTATTCTTGCCTGGAAAATTCCATGGACAAAGGAGCCTGGTGGGCTACAATCCATGGTGTCGCAAAGAGTCAGACATGACTGAGCAAGTTTGACTCAATGACTCGTAATATTCCTAGTGATTATAATTAGAATCTAATGATATTTATAATTTTCATTAATGATTATATTTATAATTTAATATAATATTTATATTTCTTTATTTTTCAATGTTAGGCAGCATTAATGCTATATAATATTTCCAGTTATGAAATATGACATTTTTCCACTAAAATTTTCTTCAACCTCTCCTTTCCTATCATGTCAGAAATTTATATGCCATATTTTAATTTTACATAGTCAAGGTTTATAACATTTGCATTAATTAGTTATCATAATCCCACAGTTTTTCAAGCTAAGGCCCATATTTAAATTCAATCTCCATTTCTTTACTATTCTTACAAGATATAGCTTCTCTTATTCTTTAGTTGATTCATCTCTTAGGATGAATTTTAGAATTCATCTCAGGAGGCTGAATTTTACCATAAGGGAAGTTTCTCTCTCTCTTTTGATTTTTGTTTTTTGTTTTCTTTTGTAATCCAGGAAAGGCTCATGAGTCCTTGCATGTTTCTGTGTGTGTGTATATATATATATGTGTGTGTGTGTGTATATATATGTGTGTTTGTGTATAATATCTTGTTTCAGAATTCTGTGGTGACAATGAGAAAACTGAGACTAGATTACCCTTGAAATTAAACTCTATCTGTTTCCATGTTAATCTTCCACTCCTACACCCTGGAAATTCTTGTCTTCCTTTATCTGTGAAATTTGTTCTGTTTTATCTTTGAATATATATTCCATTTCTGTATGTTTTATACCTCAGATATACTAGCTATGTGATACTTTGATCTCCTATAGCTTCCATATCATCAGCTCTCTAATTATATTTTCCTTTGTGACATCTCAGGTCTAAATATCACATCATCAACATGATATTTCTCAGTTTTAAAATGCCATTAGTACTATACAAATCTATTTTTTTGCTGCTGGTTTTAATGTCATTACTTTTTATGCAATAGTGTATTTTTTTTCTTAGCCTTCTTCTTGAGCTTTGTCAGTGTCTCTTCCATCTCCTAATATCGTTGTTACCTCTTTTAACTACCTTATGGCAGAAAGTGAAGAGGAACTAAAAAGCCTTTTGATGAAAGTGAAAGTGGAGAGTGAAAAAGTTGGCTTAAAGCTCAACATTCAGAAAACGAAGATCATGGCATCGGTCCCATCATTTCATGGGAAATAGATGGGGAAACAGTGGAAACAGTGTCAGACTTTATTTTGGGGGGCTCAAAAATCACTGCAGATGGTGACTGCAGCCATGAAATTAAAAGATGCTTACTCCTTTGAAGAAAAGTTATGATCAACCTAGATAGCATGTTGAAAAGCAGAGACATTACTTTGCCAATAAAGTTCCGTCTAGTCAAGGCTATTGTTTTTCCAGTGGTCATGTATGGATGTGAGAGTTGGACTGTGAAAAGCTGCTGCTGCTAAGTTGCTCCAGTCATGTCCGACTCTGTGTGACCCCATAGACGGCAGCCCACCAGGCTCCCCCGTCCCTGGGATTTTCCAGGCAAGAGTACTGAAGTGGGTTACCATTGCCTTCTCCGGAAGAAAGCTGAGAACCGAAGAATTGATGCTTTTGAACTGTGGTGTTGGAGAAGACTCTTGAGAGTCCCTTGGACTGGAAGGAGATCCAACCAGTCCATTCTGAAGGAGATCAGCCCTGGGATTTCTTTGGAAGGAAAGATGCTAAAGCTGAAACTCCAGTACTTTGGCCACCTCATGCAAAGAGTTGACTCACTGGAAAGACTCTGATGCTGGGAGGGATTGGGGGCAGGAGAAGAAGGGGACGACAGAGGATGAGATGACTGGATGGCATCACTGACTCGATGGATGTGAGTCTGAGTGAACTCCGGGAGCTGGTGATGGACAGGGAGGCCTGGCGTGCTGTGATTCATGGGGTCGCAAAGAGTCGGACACAACTGAGCAACTGAACTGAACTTAACTACTTTCATCTCATTTTTTTTCCAAAGTATTTTTTTGTCTCTCTAATTAATTCTTTAAGGGTATAAAATGTATTTGGTAGAATTTCTTCTATTTCCTAGAAAGTTTATGTTTCCCTAAAATGTACTTTCATTTGCTCTTTAATATAAGTCATGTATTTTTTCATCTTGTTTCCGTAGCATTTGTGCCAAGGTCCTGGTTTGGATCCCTCCTGATTATTGCTCAGAATAGTATGAGGAATGGGCAGGTGGTTGACTTGTGTTAACTGCTTTGTCATTTCTGCACTTTTTCCATCAGGTTTGCTCTGTCTTCTGTCCTGGGTAGATCTCTCTGCAGCTGATCACTCAAGTAAGTCTATGTGACTTGCAAGGAAGCACCTCATCGCAAATGCATGTTACCTGAGGATTTGGTGTTTCTCTTGATCATTTTTCTTATGATCTTTCAGACACTTACTTCTTATTGTTCCAAAAAAAAAAAAAATCACTACATGGATCTATCAGGACCTACTTTAAGAAGAATTTGTACTCTGCTTAAGGCTCAGAGAGATGAAAACCGGCTTTCAATTTCTTCCCTCTATTCGATCCAAGTCCTACTATATGGTGGCTCAGACGGTAAAGCATCTGCCTACAATGTGGGAGAGCCGAGTTTGATCCCTGGGTTGGGAAGATCCCCTGGAGCAGTAAACGGCAACCCACTCCAGTACTCTTGCCTGGAGAATCCCATGGATGGGGAGCCTGGTAGGCTACAGTCCATGGGGTCACAGAGCTGGACACGACTGGGCGACTTCACTTTCTTTCTTTCCTACTATATTTGATGGACAATTACAATGCATAGACCGTAACTGGAAATTTTAGTCACTTTTAAGTTTTAATGTAAATATGAGTTTATATTTCCAAATTTAAGCTTTTGTGTTCATTAGGTTTCTGGCATGGGGCAGCTGTAAGAAGTAAAATAAATATGTCTACTCCAGCATATTTTGTAGGAAATCCTCTTTCCCTTTTAAACTATTTGATAACAGTCTGTTTTACGGAATTTATTCTCACACATGTCAATCACAAAGCTTTTACTGAATTTAATTTTAAATAATGAATGGCATAAGTTACACTGATCTCTACTATCTATATATCTATATTCCAGGATGTGAGGATGTTCTAAATGTTCCCAATATTTAAAAAAAATAAATTTCTTCTGAGGATAAAAGTAATGCTGAAATTTTAGAACCATGCCTATATTCTAAACAAGAGGATTTAAACCACCTATAATTTCACTACCTTATAACAATTATACTTCAATTCATTTTAAGGAGACTATTTTCTCACATTGCAAATTTTCTGAAATGGCTTCTGCCTTACAATTGGTGGCATGTAATAAATTAATTAGGAGTCTATGTTACTGGTATGTAGGCTTCCCAGGTGGTGTAGTGATAAAGGACACACCTGCCAATGCAGGAGACAGAAGAGATGTGGTTTCCATCCCTGGGTCAGGAAGATCCCCTGGAGGAGGGCATGGCAACCCACTTCAGTATTCTTGTCTGGGAAATCCCATGGAAAGAGAAGCCTGGTGGGCTACAGTCCATGGGATCGCAAAGAGATGGGCACAACTGAAGCTACTTAGCCTGCACACATGGTATGTGAAAAAATGCTGAATCATATTGCTGATCCCATCTTAGATTTGATGGAATTTATTTTCTTCCAGTTATATGTACTATTTTAAATCAAAGTTGGAATCATATTTATGTAATTTTGTGGCCAACTCTAAATGAAATGCAAAAATTTGAGCTCCTTGTAGGATCAAATAAAGCAACACTGCAATATAATAATCTCTTTAAAAACATCATGTACTTTTATAACTGGGTGATCTAAATACCTACATCATTTAAAACAAAGAGAAGAATGGTATCTGCTCCAAAATCCAAAGGTAACTTAACTCCTCTAAGTCTCAGCTTTTTACTTATGTATAAAATGAGCCTACTAATGATACATACCACCTAGGGAAGCTAATGCTTCTTTAGTGAAGTGTTTACTTCAGTGGGGGCACATGTAAAATACTCAAAAATGTGAATCATCTGCATTATGGTTACTAGGATCATTAGTGATGATCCTTCAGGGAATGGCTCCTTTGCGTTTACCTCCAAAGACCAGTGGCTGATTCCATTCTATTAACTTGACCTGCTTACTTCATGCCAGACAGTAGCTAGACACTGGGAATACAAAGACAACCACAGCTCTCACACAGGCTCCGCTATGGACCAGTTTACTCTCCGGATCTCATTCATTTCTTTTGGTTGAATAGATCAATTTCCTCTGAGCATTCACTGCTTTCCACTGACCACGGGCCACATCTCCCTCCTGCAGGTTATACTCCCGTGTAACACTTGCCATTCTCCCCACACACAGTTTGTGCCCTATTCCTGCAACTCTCTTCCAGCTACCCCTTCACCTGTAGGGTTCTTCCCCTCTCCTCTCTCCAGAGGCCCAAATTTCTCCTAACCCAACAAATATTCAGAATTCAGAAAGAGGTTCCTTATCATCTGATTTCTGTTCAAACAGAAGAAAAGGAACAAGAACTAGAAAACAAACCAGTTCACCAGTGTATTGGGCAGCGCCATTCACACTGAACTCTGCTTGCATTCTTCAGGAATCCAGCCCCTATGACGTCATTGCTCCTTCCTCACAGTCCCCAGAGCATTATTGGCCATGTTTCTTATCATGTTCTGTATCATAGTATTGTGTGCATGTCCTATTTGGCCTAGATTGTGATGTTTCAAGGGCAGAAATGTTATGTTATCTGTCCTTGTCAGCATAGCATTTGGCACACAGCACATGCTTAAACAAGTGCTTTTTGAATTGAATTACTTCAGCCACCTTACGCTTAAGACCACTGTCAGGATTACTAATCGCCTGAAGTAAATCATTCCATCCACTTACTTGAAAAACAATCAACGTCTGATGTTATCATATATGTGTGTGGGGGTGTGTGTGTGTATATGTGTATATATATATATGTATGTGTATATATGTGTGTGTGTATATATATGACTCCATCCACTTACCTGAAAAAAGATCAACATTTGATATTTTCATGTGTGTGTGTGCACATGTGTATGTGTATATATATGAAAAATATGTTTTCCAAGCCTTTCAACAAAAACGGCCATCTCCTTGTGCTCATTTCCATGTATCAACTTCAGAGGCAAACCTTGGTAACTCCTTAACTATTCTTTCTTCTTCATATTTACAAAGCATGTATACAGGGCTCTTTCCTACCTTTCCTATGTTCTTAAGTGGAAGGTTAGCATTGATTTTTTTACATATCTTGCCTTTCCTCACATATACTTTGAAATGTGAAGGCATTGCCTGCCTTAAGAGATTCTGATATATGATGTGAGAGGTGAAATACTGTTTGTGGATTGCAAGACACAAAGTCAGGTAAGTTAATTGGAGAGGCAACATTAGGGGTGAGTGGTGAGGGGACAGGGCTGAACTGAAAGCCAGGCAGATTTTCCAAAGCATCATTGCTTTAAACATGAAAGAACATGGTAGGAAATCTTGCTGAGAGTAAAAGAATTGGAAGTAGAGACTGTTACATGGAGCCAGAAAAAAAGTTCCCCGGGAACAACAACAACAAAACTACTTCCAGCTGCTTTCTACTTGGTGCCAGCCCCTGAGAGGAAGCCTCTTCAGCGGCTGACCAAGATCTTGACACCCAGATACTCTCCCACCTCAATTTCATTTTCTTAGATGAGATTAGCTTAGCTCTCATGAATTTGTACATGACCCTGAAACACAAAATGCAGTCATACCAGGGAGCAAAGCTATTCATGTTTCCTTACAATTGAGGATCTTTCCAGTCCAGCAACTAAGGCCAACAACAAAATGGTTCAAGCGCTCTTTCAAATCATCCTGCTCAAGAGGGCCCTTCCGTTCTCTATCATTAGGCAGCTGCTGTCTCTGAAATGGAAAGGTTAGGAATGCTGGCCAGGCCAGCAGCAACCTAACTGGTACTGAGAAGTCTGAATAGCAACCACATGCAGAATTCTATGAAGATGCAAAATTCCATTTGAATCAATACCAATATATGATGCACAGTCATACCTGTCTTCCATTAGGTACCACCCCATGCTGTTGGAAAACATCTCTTCAGCCTTGCTGTTAATGTGCCACTTGGTCTTTCATTGTCCTCATGAACATTCAGGATCATTCCCTAAATGGTGCCTCAATGTGCCTTTTCTGTACCCTGTGAAACAAAGTTTTCTATTCATGGACACCAGATAATATTAACAGGTGGAGCCTATTGACAATTGTTTCTAAGTGAAGTATGCTTAGATGTCTTACCTCTTCCAAAACAGATGGGGTACACATTTGTTCCAAGAAAGGATAACTCTTATCACATGCAGATCCCTCACTTAAAGTTTTCTGCTTAGTCATGATACTTATTTGAGCTTTGGATATATATGATGCTAAAAATGCACTGGAGAAAGAAATCTCAAATAAGGTAAATGAAAATCTGGAGGAGGGTTATAAAAGCAATGAGAATACTCTCCTACCACCCATCTTCCCAACTGCTGAAAAACTCACAAGGCTTTTCCTGCAGGCCTTGATCTGCAAAGCGTGATCCACTTGACAGCGCTGTCAGATCACAATGATCTTACTAGAAATTCATGATTTCAGGACCCATCCCTCCTCAATCAAAATCTTCATGTTTAACAATCCCTAGGTGATTTGTATAAATACTAAAACTCAAGAAGCACTGCCTATAGGGACAGTATCATAAGAGGAGCCATAGGTTGTCAATAAGTTTCATTATTGGTGTTGCTTTTGATCATTTGTAAATGGTGGTATCTGCTAAGTTTCCCTACTATAAAGTTACTTATTTTCTTTTTGTAATAAATAAGTATTTTGGCTTCCCTTGTGGCTCAGCTGGTAAAGAATCTGCCTGCAATGAGGGAAACCTGGGTTCCATCCCTGGTTTGGGAAGATCCCCTGGAGAAGCGAATGGCTACCCACTCCAGTATTCTGGCCTGGAGAATTGCACGGGCTGTATAGCCCATGGTGTCACAAGGAGTTGGACATAACTGAGCGACTTTCACTTTCACTCATACAGAGACACTTTGAAACTATACAAGCATCCTATTTATCTTTGTATTTTGCTTACTAACTTTAACATCTATTGATAATACTTGACTGCAGTAATTATGGTATTAACCAAATGGTGATTTTAAAAATCTTTAAATAAGTTCTTTCTGAACAGTTTTAGAATACACATATATCCCATACCTAGTTTACCTGTTACTAACAGTTTACAAAAATATATTTTTTGTACCAATATTGATCCATTATTATCAAATAAAGTCCATAGTTTATTCATGTTTTCTCAGTTCTGTGTACCATCTTTCTTATTCTAGAATCCCATCCAGAATGACAGACTACATTTAGTTACTTAGGTTCATGCTGCTTGACAGATTTTCAGACATTTATTTTCTCTATGACTTCCTCATTTATTAACTTAGAATTCAATTTAAAGAACTGTCCCTTCTCCACCACTTATTTGCTTATGTTTGTATGGACTAATGGATATTTATTTTATTCTACATATTTTAAGCTATTGGCATCGTTATTTTTTTATTACACAAATTGTCTCAAATGTGTTTGGAATTCTTTCAAGTTGACTCCCTGAGATGATCCCATCTGCTTTTGAGCACATCCGACTTTCTGGCATCATAAAATGTTTCAGGCTCATCATGTACTTTTCTGACCCCAGCCCTGAATCAGATACTTCCCTGAGGAATAGGGATCTTCCAGTTGGTGAGTGGTGTTAGAAACCAAGATCTGAAGAGGGGGCGGGGCTAGGTATTTTTTTGCTACAAGGGTGTCATTACTTCTAGTCTATCTCTATGGCAGAGCTAGAAATTATAGAAGTATTCCAGACCATACATATAGATATACCTATTTCTATTTCCATGTACATTCAAAATCATGAGTTTATACTCAAATATGACTGAGTTTCTAATCAGGTAACTCTGAATACAATTCAATAGCACAGGGTTCTCTTTAGCCTTCACTTTTTACTTATTTGCAAGTTCTTTATCTGTCAAAAAGCTTGGATTTCATTATCATATCACTGTAATTCACTTATTTATTCACTCACAGAATACAAATAAAGAAGCTGCAGAATTGGTAATCCATACTTCTTGAACACCTCTTCATAGATCGTAGCCTTCTCACAGTGAAGGGGCTTGTGCAACTCAGTGAAGCTATGAGCCATGCCATGCAGGGCCAGCCAACATGGGCAAGTTATAGTGAAGAGTTCTGACAAAATGAGGTCCACTGAAGGAGGAAATGGCAACCACTCTAGTATTCTTGACTCAAGAACCTCACAAACATCATGAAAAGGCAGAAAGATATGATACCAGAAGATGAGCCCCCTGGGTCAGAAGCCCCCTGGGTCAATATGCTACTGGGGAAGAGTAGACAGCAATTACCAATAGCCCCAGAAAGAAAGAAGCATCTGGGCCAAAGCAGAAATGATGCTCACTTGTGGATGTGTCTGGTAGTGCAAATAAAGTCTGATGCTGTAAAGAACAATATTGCATAGGAACCTGAAATGTTAGGTCCTTGAATCAAGGTAAATTGGACGTGGTCAAGCAAGAGACGGCAAGAGTGAACATCAACATCTTAGGAACGAGTGAACTAAAATGGACGGGAATTGGTGAATTTAATTCAGATGACCATTATATTATATTTACTACTGTGGGCAGGAACCCCTTAGAAGAAATGGAGTAGTCCTCATAGTCAACAAAAGAGTCTGAAATGCAGAGTACTTAGGAGCAACCTCAAAAACAACAGAACGATCTTGGTTTATTTCTGAGGCAAACCATTTAACATCACAGTACTCCAAGTCTACGCCGCGACCACTGAGGCTGAAGAAGTTGAAGTTGACCAATTCAACTTCACTTTTTGGTGTTAGTTCTTGGAGGTGTTGTGGGTCTATGAACATCTTCATGAAGTAACACCAAAAAAAAAAAAAAAGATGTCCTTTTCATCACAGGGAATTAAGTGCAAAAGTAGGAGGTCAAAAGATACCTGGAAAAACAGGCAAGTTTGGCCTTGGCATACACAACGCAGTAGGGCAAAGGCCAACAGAGTTTTGTATAGAGAACACACTGGTTCCACAAACACACTTTTCCACAACCCAAAAAATGAGCTTACACAAGGACGTCACCAGATGTACAGTATCAAAACCAGGTTGACGATGTTCTTTGCAGCTAAAGATGGAGAAGTTCTATACAGTCCGCAAAAGTAAGACTGGGAGTTGACTGTGGCTCAGATTATCAGATTTTTATTGCAAAATTCAGGTTTATATTGAAGAAAGCAGGGAAAACCACGAGGCCATTCAGGTATGACCTAAATCAAATCCCTTAGGATTATACAGTAGAAGTGATAAAAAGATTCAGGGATTAGATCTGGCAGACACTATTCCTTGATATTTTATCCTTGATATTGTTTCCTTGAATATCCACTATTCCTTGATATATTAAAGTATTTGATAGGGAGCAAGGAATATTTAAACCTTGTTGATCAACATATGATTACTAACATTTTTAAATTCCCATCTCAATATAATCCAAAGATGCAAGTATGATCTAACCCAGAAAAGAAAGGCGTTTCTAATTTAGGCTTCCTCTAAAACAATAGTGTGCTTTCTTTCCGTAATTTAATGTGACTTCTAATCTGAATTTGTACCTCCAAATGAAATGTGAGCATGCATAGAGGAGGAAGTGACAAGTCAATAAGCCATCAATGAGAAAACATATGAGGCACTTATTTAAATAAGTCTGGAGAGTCAAAAGGAGAGTTAGAAAGTTCACAAGGCACTTAATATTCTCAATGGCAGCTAAGGCACAAATAAGTAAAAATATTAATCATTTATAAGAATAAAATCCACACCCTTTGGTTTGGATATCTAAAAGTCACTGTAACACTCTGAATTTTTCAGTCGACTCAATGCAGAGTTTCAGGGTCCTAAGCCCTATAAAAATATTAATAGAGAGTTATCTCCCTTTCCCCTTAAAGAGGTTGACAACCTTCCTTAATTTGGAGCCCAACAAATAATAAGCCAAGCCTGAACATGACTCCTTTGGGTCTTTATCCAATGTCTCTTCGGATAAGAGACACTTTGAGCAGTGCGTCTTTTCCACGCTCTTTCCTACTTATCTCTAAACTGCAAAAATTCTCTCTCCTACAGGTAAAAATTATGGTACGTGACTTCTCTCACTCTCCTTACCCCCATGTATTCAATGGTTAATACCATTCCAAAATTTTAGTGGCTTTACACACTATATATATTTTATGTATATATATATTTTTTTAATCTCACTTGTGTAGCTTCATCAGGTGGCTTTTGTTTGAGTGGTGATTCAAGGAGACTCAGGTGTCTTCCAGCTTGTGCCTCACTTCTGTTTGGTCCTTAGAACCTTCTCTCAGGGGCTAAAGGGGAAAAGAAAATGAAGTGTTACAGGAGACGGGTTCATGAACCAGACCTATATTCCACGGGTAGAACCCATTCACACAGTCATGCCCAACTGTAGAGAGGATGGGAAATAAGCACAGCTGAGTTGCCTGTATGAGAGGAGTCATGGTTTGGTGAACCACCAGACCGTTTCTACTGCAGGTAGTAAACTCCCGTCAAACAGATTTCTATCTTTGCTTAAACTCATTTGATTTGCTATTTTATCATTTACAACCAAAAATACAGACTAAGACTGTGCAGCCTTGTGGGGCAAGGTTATTTGACCTGGAGGCTGGTAAGTATGCAGAACTTGATGTGAAGAGGTCAGGAGAGGTCATTCTAGAACAAAGTCATGGCTGGGAAAGCATCAGGCAGGGTCAAGGGATAATAAGCCGACCCAGTGTGGCTGGAGCAGAAGCAATGAAGGAAAAATACAAGGAAGCACACTGCATGTTAAACTGTGCCCTGTGAGCTCAAAGTACTATGGAAATTCCAAGAAGAGAGTCATTTGGTTAGAACAGCCAAGAAGACTTCATGGAGACAGCAGAGCTTGAGCTGGGTCATGAAGGACAAGAAGGATTCTGTTAACAGAAAAGGGAGAGAAACTATTTTTATTCTGATGCTTCTGAAAGCCAGCAGACAAAATGAGGTACTACATGACGGACTAACTTATTTTTCAGGTAGAAGTACTAGGGTCTTACATATATAGTTTAACACTACTGTAAACATGTATCAGTTGTTTATTTGTTTAAATGTCTGTGTATCCTATAGGACATGAGTCAGTTTTCAGGAAGTTAATGTCATAATATTTTTTAAACTAAAATTAGGAAAAACCACAAATAAAAACAAGCATTTAAAGAAAGGGGGGATTGAACACAAATATATAAGCATGCAATCATATATATATATAAGATGTATGCATATATAAGCAAATATATATTATTTAATATAAATATATATCATATTTTGGAATATATATGTGTGTGTTTCAGCCAAACTTTTCTCTGAACTTCCTGGAAATTAAAGCAAAAACAGAGACATGATCATTTACCCAATTCTCAATATCTGTGAAATATCCAAGTAATTATACTAATTTTTAATGGGAAGGAAAATTTAGCCTTCAACCAACAGTAGAGGAAATATAGCAACTGCATTTGAAACACTGAACAACATTCTGTGAAGTTTTATATGGGCTCTTTAGCGGAGGCACAGAAGACAGCAAATCTCAGAGGTTGCCCAACGTGTAGAATCATTACTGCCTCCTTGGTGAACTTCATGACACATCCATTGCTCACTCACAAAGAGCCAAAGCAAACTTGATTGTTACAAGATTTTCCTTACTGCCGGCCCTAAACCTCTGGAAGAACCAGCATCATCAGAAAGGAATGTTTCTGATGTGTCTATGCAAAGTTGGTTCAGCTGCTTTGATTTAATTAACAACCAGTCAACTCAATCAATTAACAATTTGATTCCATGGAAAATATTCTATCAAAATTCAGTAACATGAAAATGAAAGAGCCCACCAGTATAGATTTCTATCTCCTCAGATGGCTATGTACCATGTGAACCGTGTAATTTTTCTTTAAGTACACAGCGATTTTTCTTTAAGTATAGTTCTGAGTATTCCTGGGAAATAGCTAATTCTCTGATGATAATGACTTGTGCATGCATGATGTTTTCAGAACTTATTTACAAGGATAACTATCTTGTGAAGCTGTGTTTTTACCTATGAAACATGAGGTTCAATAACATGACCGAAGTCTAACATCTAGTTTTAATAGAAGAGGAAGAAGCATGGTGTTATATGAAGAACTATGGGGTCATGGTAAACAAGGATCGCGTGATTCATCTTCCTACTTCCAAATTCTTGACCCTACACTCTCTACTTTGGCCTCCAACTTTGACTTCTCCAGATTTTGCGTTCATTTTCATTCTCATTTGAAATTGGATACTTGGCAATATTCTGAGGCAGCTCTTCTGGTCTTAGCATCTTTTGCCTTAATTGAGAACCTTTGTCTGGCTCCAGCAATATAAAGAACAAAGCCCCTTAGGTTGGCCCTTGGCTAGACCAGCACCAACTATCCTGAAGGCATCTATATGCAACACAGGCAACTCACACAGGCAGTAAGGATTAAAACAGAATTGGTATCAAAGGATGAGGAAGGTTTAGACAGCAGAAGATTAAGCTCTGTATACATAATATACATTGATACATATCAAAACTATGCAGGCCCCTTACTCTGGCATAACAATATGTTTAGGTGGGTTTCAAGCGAGATTCTCTGAGCATAATATATCATCAGCAGGTATAAATGCAAAAATCCACTCCATTTCTGTTTAGTTTCTCAAAATATTAACACACAAATTATTTTCCACCAGAGGGAGGTACATATTTAAAATTATGCTATCATTTGCACTGTTTAATAGAACCATGTGGAATTCAGCCTCTTATTCTAGTACTGAAGTCCTATCTCTGCCCCAACCCTCTTCCCTTGATAAGATCAGATTTAGGGTATCTTTAATTAATAAATAGACTGAATGACACTGGATGGTAGCAAAAACAGTGCAAACAGCTACTTGTTATCCTATTTATCTGTCCTATCAGCTGATGTATAAGCTTCCTACAAGAAGTTATTTAATGGTTCTTTAATAGAAGAAGGTTTGAGAAAACACCAGCAGATGGTATTGTGGATAATGACCCAGGCTACGGTGATTTAAGTAATGACTTGTCTTATCTATTTACCTGTACTCAAAGGCTGAATTTGCACAGATGCACTCACAGGCATGCACATTGTCTTCTGGTGGACTAGGTTGCCTAAAAGCGTTTTAGTAGAGAGAATGTAAACACAATTACATAATTAAAATATATGACTCAAGAAAGGATCAAATCTGGAAAAAAACAACAAAACCATAGTAATAAATGCTGCTGCTGCTGCTGCTGCTGCTGATACAATCCAAACAAAAACTACTTATTACCTCCATTCTAAATTACCTTGGCTTTCCATCCAAAGATGTAAGGCCTCTTCCTAGAGTTGTTGATCAGTCGCTAAATTGTATCTGACTCTCTTGAGACCCCATAAACCATAGCCCACCAGGCTCCTCAGTCCATGGGATTTCCCAGGCAAGAATACTGGAGTAGGTTGATATTTCCTTCTCCAGGGGATCTTCCTGACTCAAGGAGCAAACCTTAGTCTCCTGAATTGGCAGGTGGATTCTTTATTCGCTGAGGCACCTGGCAAGCCCCTTCCTAAAGTAAGTGCCTTTTAACCACTTCCTGCAAGTTTCACAGAGATCTTGAGTTACCTAGTATCAAAAAAAGATGAATAGAAATGGCTTATTTCTTCTAAACAGCCCTTTGGCATTCACACACAACAGAGCCAACTCTCACAAGCAGTGAGGACTCACACAGGTCTCATATCAAATGGTATCTCCTCTCCTGATTAATTTCTCGTGGTCACTATTGTTTCTATTAAGGATCCTGCAGCTACAGCCATAACCAGGGTAGCTTCCCCTGACTTTCTAGAAGTAAAAGTATATTTGGAAACAATCCTTAAAGACAATGACCAGGTCAAGTGCAAGTAGCATCCTACCTATTGTTTCATAAGTATTGGGAATATAGGAGGGTCAGAAGCTTGGCTGTTAGCCTGGGGTCAGTCAGGAGCAGGAAGCCAGGACGGAAGAGGAAAGTCTACGGTGACCTTTAGCCATTCTGGACAATGGAATCCAAGAGCTTCACGGACCTGTTCTCTTATGCCTTGGTCAGGCCTGATTTAGTTGTGAGCACTCTGGGGATAGCCATGGTAGTACCCTATTTCAAGGACATTGAGCTTGCCTCCGACCCCTGCTCCTGGTGCCCCAGACAGTACAATTGTGCCTCTGGCCGTGATGAGAGGATCGTGAGGTCATTTCTGGGCAAGGTTTCCATGGAACGGAGACAGAGTCCACTGGGGCTAGCATGTGGGAGACATTTCAGGGCCCTGATTCTTAAGAGAGCTGCAAAAGGCATTACTAGGTACTGAGAAGAATAGCCTGTGGGCTTTTAAAATAAAATTTAAAAGGAAAGGCAAAATGAGAGTTTTCCCAGGAAAACTTGACTTGGACATACTTTCTGCGGGCGGAGCAGCAGACACCAGTACTGACCCTGCTGACCAATTTTGGATGAAATCAGAAAGCAAGCAAAGCTGATCTTCCCGGTCCCGGCCAAGCACCCTCAACCTCTGTACTTCCCTGGCCATTTCTGTGACTCATGCTGAGTTTGACCTCTCTGGGAGCATCCCATTCTGCAAAATTCACAAGCTGGTCTTCTAAGCTGTCCAGTACGGTAGCCACAAGCCACAGGTGTCTGTGGGGCATTCAAAATGTAGTTAGCCTAAGCTGAAACACGCTATAAAGTATAAAACACAAAAACAGACTTCAAAAATGCAGAAAAATATCACTCAAATGTTTTTGTATTGATTACATGTTGAAATGAGAATATTTGGGTATATTAGCTTAAATAAATATATTATTAAAATTAACCTTTCCCTTTACTCTTTTGTTTTTTGTAATGCGGTTATTATAAATTTTGAGATTACATCTGTGGCTTTCATTTGTGGCTCACATTTTATTTCTTTTGGACCACACTGTTCTCCAACCTCAGGGCTTTTCTTTCTAATATGATAAATTCACAAAGGTGAACTTTCTCAGATAGCGTGTGATTTTAACAGGAGGTAGTGGAGACGAGGATGTGAGGGAACAGGTAATTCCTTGGTCCTAGAATGTGCTCACATCTTCTTCATCCTGAAAAACTCTTATTAATCCATCAAGATCCAGATCAAATGTCACCTCCACCAGGAAGCTTTCCGTAACTCTCCCAGGCAGTGATATGCCCCTCTGTACTGTCTCAGCACTCCATGCAAATCTCTCAGAGCACTATAAATCATTATAATGCACCTTAGCTTAAATGTCACCTCCACCAGGAAGCTTTCCGTAACTCTCCCAGGCAGTGACATTCCCCTCTGTACTGTCTCAACACTCTATGCAAATCTCTCAGAGCACTGTAAATCATTACAATGCACCTTAATTTAAATGTCTTCCCTTCTAAGCTGCAAACTCCTTCAAAAGAAGGACTGAGTCTTATTGATTTTATTAATAACAATTCTGTAAGAGGCATACCTTTATTAATTTATAAATTTATCCATTCATTCTGAAATCAAGGCTTCTGAGCCACTCAGCTAGCAAGCAGGGGTCTGCCCACACCCCTTGCTCTTCAGAAAGCTCCTCATGAATTGCCATCCTAGCTACTTACAATGAATTTGCTTAGAAATAATTATTTCAGTGATGATTGGAGAGAGTTTAACCATGTCCCTGACTGCCTACAGAAGTGTGCTGGGTTTATGTCCCTGTATATGTCGTATGTAATCCAACCCATGCCAGTTTGGGGTCCTGCTTTTGCACTGCTCTCTGAAGTCTTTCTAGTGCTTTTCTCAGTGTTCTGTTGTAAACTATTTTGTTATCTCAGCCCTGCAAATACTCTCCTGCTTCCAAATGCAGTGTTTATTATGTTGCTTGGGTGTTGACTCTCCTCGAAGCCAGTGGAATATGGGATTCATTAGGAGGACGATGGAGCTATGCGCCAAACACTTCATGAGTTAGCAAGGATTCTATCTTTTCCTCGTTTCTGACAACTGCCAATCTGAGGGCTACACTAGTCAGCTTTCTAACACACCCAAGCCAGGCTGTTAGCCTGGCCCCGCTGCTGGCCTTGTTAATCCTTGTCATGTAGAGAGATGTCCTATGTGTAGTAAAAGGAGCTGGGACTTTGCTTGACTGCTTGGAAGTGTTTTCCATCTGCATAAATTGCCATGGAATACCCAGCTACAGATCTTGCTCTTGCAGCCAGCTGCCCTCTTTTTCTAATGGCTTCTGTGTTAGCCACCTATGTGTGTGTGCTAAGTCGCTTCAGTCATGTCTGACTCTTTGCGGCCCCAAGGACTGCAGCCCTCCAGGCCCGTCTGTCCATAGGATTCTTAAGGCAAAAATACTGGAGTGAATTGCTGTGCCCTCCTCCAGGGTGTCTTCCTGACCCAGGGATTGAACCCGGAAGATTCTTTACCACTAGCGCCACCTGGGAAGTCCAAGTGAAGGTGCTCAGTTGTGTCCGACTCTTTCCGACACCATGGACTGTAGCCCATCAGGCTCCTCCGTCCATGGGATTTTCCAGGAAATAATACTGGACTGGGTTGCCATTTCCTTCATCCAGGGGATCTTCCCGACCCAGGGATTGAACCTGGGTCTCCCGCATTGCAGGCAGATGCTTTACTGTTTGAGGCACCACGGAAGCCCAGCTATGTCACTTGGCTTTTGAGAAAGCAGGCCACCTTTATTAAGGGTGGCCTCCAAAAGGAGGCAGTCTCATAGTTTTTGTGAAAGAGTTATAGTCAAAATTCTATCTTTAATTATCATTGAGATAATGAAAAAAAAAACAGATTGCCAAACGATTATCATCGAGATAATGAAAACAAATCAAAGGCCATTTTGACGAGTGTCAAACTTGTTTAGTTTCAAGAAAGCAGTGACAAGACACTTCATACTTTCCTTTAGTCTTGAGAAGGTAGTGACAAGACGTGGGAAGGAAAGAGGAAATCGAACGGATGCATCGCTCTTCATGTTTAAACATGAGATCACACAATTGTGGAAATTTAGTTATCAGCTTCCCTGCCTCATTTCTACTTCGAAGGTCCATAGGGATAGTTTAGAGATAAAAATCTGGTCCCTGGAATGTTCCCAGCCCTCCCACTTTGCCTGAATAACATCTACTGCCACTTCCCTTCTCAGTTTGGAAGACACTCCTATTGCAAAGTGTTTTCTAACCTCTCAAGACAGAAGTTCACCACTCTGTGCTCAGTCCTCAGCACAGTGCACAACCCGTATAGGTCCTCAAGAAATATTCGTTGAGTGAAGAAATGAAAGCTAGCAGGATGTAGGCCAAAAAAAAGAAAAAAGGAAATTTGGAGCTCAAGTTCTATGTCTGCCATTTATCAAAGAAATGAACTTTTCCAAGAGTTGCATGCTTATTAGTAAAATATATATATATGTATAATTATATATATATGTAATAGTATCTACTTTCTAGAGCTTTCTGAGAACAAGTAATCTTATGTGGCAAAAGTATTTTATAAAATAAAATGCCTTATAAAATTTGAAGCTATCACTTCCTTTTTCTTTTTACCTACTTACTTGCTATGAGGGTTCAAACATAATGTAACATTTTGGAATGTGAGCCAAAACTATCTAGGTAGCAGGTTGGAGAGAGCCTATTGACCATATTCTTCATTAAGTGCAGTTCCACAGTACATCGCATATAATCCATGGCTTATATGTTGAGAGTCTCTTCTGGGCAATCCAGGCAATACAGTCCAGGAGTCCCTAGGAATCAGAGCTGTGGAAGAGGAGGCGATGGATACAGGAGGTGGTTTCATGCCTCTCATTACCTGTGACTGTCCACAGTGAGGATCAACTGAGTTTTGAGATCAGAGGTCAGTGAGTGAGCTCTGGAATACTGCTCAATGTCCAATGGTATAATAGCTTTGCCAAATGATTAGGTTGAATATGAAGCTAAATTTATTATCTTGCCTTCTCAGGGAGCAGTTTCTAGCAAAGTCAGGAACATTTGATCAGAAGGGTGAAAGAAATATATACAGAAACTTTGGTCACTGGCCTCATAATTCAGTATAGCATCTAGAATAAACTAAGAAAAGGGACTTATTATAAAGGAAAGGAGAGAAAACATTAGTTAAGCAGGAAAAACTGGATTTGCACATTATACCAAGGTATAGGTATTTTTGATAAGTTGACCATACTTTGATTAACAATATTTATGAAGTAGTACCAAGCTGTAGAACAGAGCTTAGTATGAGGATAGCTAAAGAAAGAAAACCAAACCAAGATACTGCATTTAAGTCTTCTGAATTTTCTGAGTGAAACTGACAAGCTGTTTAACCGCTCATTCTCCAGCATCCTTATAAAAGAGATAAGTGGTCAACATGACCAAGCTCAGTAGCGTCAACCATTGAATCATTTTTGAAGTCTTTCTTTTTTGTAATTTATTATTTATTTTCGACTATGCTGGGTCTTCATCCCTGCACACAGGCTTTCCCTATTTGCGGTGAGTGGGGGCTACTCTCTAGCTGCAATTCAAGGGCTTCTCATTGCTGTGGCTTCTCTTGTTGCCGAGCACAGGCTCTAGGTGAACGGGCTCAGTAGTTGTGGCATATGGGTTTAGTTGTTCTGTGGCATGAGGGATCTTCCCGGACCCAGGGATCAAATCATGTCCCCTGCATTGGTGGGCAGATTCTTAACCACTAGACCACCAAGGGAAGTCCCTGACCATTGAATCTTAAGAATAAGGGACTAAATTCCGCCAAGTGTAGATGATGTAATTGGCTTTGTGATTATCTGTTACAAGGAATAGACACATAGCTAACATATTTGGGGGCTTCCCTGGTGGCTCAGATGGGAAAGCATCTGTCTGCAATGCAGGAGACCTGGGTTCAATCCCTGGGTCAGGAAGATCCCCTGGAGAAGGAAATGGCAACCCACTCCAGTACGCTTGCCTGGAAACTTTCCATGGACAGAGGAGCCTGGTAGGCTACAGTCCATGGGGTCGCAGAGAGTCAGACACGACTGAGCGACTTCACTTTCTTTTCACTTTTCTTTAATTTATATACAAGCTTATACACAAGAGGTTTTACAGGCAGCTGAGAAAAGAGAAAGAGGATTAGGGCTACGCAAGTATATCTAGAACTGGGACGTCCAGGGCGGGGGCAACTCATTTCTCTCGGCAGCACTGGCATCTGCCTTTTGACCTCCCTCTGTTTCCTCTCTATCTTGACTGGCCTCCTTGGTTCCATATGGTCCCATGTAACCTCTTAGGCCATCTGTCATCATCACTTTCTAACATGTAGGAGCGTTGGCTCAGGTGTCTTTCCTTTGATCCAATCAGGTATGGCCGTTACATTCAGGGCTACATGATAAAAGAAGGCAGTAGGGATCAGGGTACGGGCTCAGTTTCTAAAAGGGAAATGGAGGCAGAGACGCAAATCATTTAAGTGGCTAAACTACCCTTCAGGAGCAGTTTGGGGCTTGTGAATGGTGCTAAGGATGTGCAAGGAGGCATGGAAAAAGGAGGAATATGTGGGAAATGATTTCCTTTATTTAGGAAGCAGGCCAAAAAAACATAAAACCAGGGTAGACCAAAGCGTGATACATCTCCTCCCTTTTCTTGTGTTTCCCCTCAATAGGAAATAGTGATTTCAGCCTTCTGTGAGTCACAAAAGGAAAGAAAATTCTTCAAGGGGGCCACCAATTGTGGTTTAGGAAAAAAAAAGTCTTTAAAAAAACTGTGCCTAATTTTCCCCTTACCAGCCAGTACACTCAGCGTATTAGCATCAGTAACCAAAATATTAATATATTCCTAGATTTTAAATGTCTTTCGGCTGTCCTGTGCTTGCCCCCTGCCAGTTAGACTGTGTGACTCACAGCAAAAGTACAAATGAAGGCCCCGTACCGTGGTCCACTCACCTTCTTTTCCACGTCTGTTTCCATCTTTCACCACAAAGAGCCTTAGCCACGTGGAGTGGACTCCCACTTCACTTCATACTCCTCCTCCACAAGAGTTAGTCTTCAGCAACCCTGGGGTCAAGAGAAAAAGAACAACTGTGCAATTCACTCTTGGGAGGACAGCTTGGGGAAGAGGACTGATCCAGCTCTGAGAAGAACCGCCTTCGGCATCTCAGGTTCCCAGAACAATCTAGAAGTGAGGAGAGCTGGGGATCACTCCCTATTGGAGAGGTTGACTATATAAAGTGCTCAGCCAAGGTCAAAGACCTTAGCTCCTGTGGCCCAAGAGCAGTGTCGGCTGGCCAAGAATATTAGGAATCACCTAGGTACACTTTGACCTCGGTGGAGTCTTTGACATTGAGTCTACGATTACGCCACTAAACTCAAGGCAGAGAAGGAAGGAGGCACTTGTATGGGTCATTAGCCACAGGGGGCAGGGAGTGTCTGGATTTCTGCTCATATGCTGTCAAGGAAGGGAAGGATCATCCAATAAGACCATCACAACTCCAAGAGAGTGTTTTAGGGGAAGTGCAGCCATTCCTCCATAAAACCTCAAAGACATGATGTTTCTTGACCACTAGAAATTTAACATATTTGAAATCAAATTCAGCATCATTTTCCCTAAACATTTTCCTCTTCCTTCTTCCCTTCACTGTCCTATTCCTGCTAAGAGCACCATTGTTCTCCCAGTAACTTTGACTCTCTATCTCTTTGGTTTCTCTCTTTCCTGAGCTAACATTACATGCTGTCACCAAGTCCCCTTGACCTTTCTTCTCTATTAGATCAAATGTCTATTTTCTTTCCTATCCCTGCTGCAGAGATATAGTTCTGGACCTAATTACTTCCTGTCTAGACCATTACAATAAACTCTGGTCAACTTTCCACTAGAATCCAATCTAAACAATAACAATACTTCTGTCTTAATATTCTCAAAATACAAATCTGTTCATATCTGTTCTCTTCTTGAAAAGCTTCAATGTCTCCCTGTTGGCCAAGAACTTTTTCAAACCCCTTAGCCTATATTCAATCCTCCAAGCACACCTTTGCTCCAGTTAAGGTCTTGACAGCATTTGTTGTTGCTGTTGTTCAGGTAATTGCAGAAAATCAATGCAAAAAATATGAAAAATGATATAAATTTGAATCCCAGTTTCACCATTCAAATGTATTTTGGTCTGTCTACATATGTCCTTACTTACAAAAGTGAAAACATTTTTTCTTTTTCATTTGATAGAATACTGGTAGCATTTTTCTATACTTGAAAATAATTATTAATTTTTAAAATGATATTTGGTGCACTGGCTCAAAAATAGAAATTGTTACTATGTAGTTAATTGGTCTTTATTGTAAAAAGTATGCAAAACATAGATAAGCATTAATGAGTAAACAAGTAAACTTATTCCATACTTCAAAGAACTAACAATGGTTGACATTTAATATATATATTAACTGGTTATGTTATTTAATTATTGTGTCATGACACTTATCTAAGGTTATCTTTTTTGCTGCAGTGATTTGGAAGGTTTACATCATGTTTCCTTCCTGGCAATGATGAAAAGATTAATTTGCCTTTTAAAAACGTATTATAACCTGGTACTTCCTAGTTATTAGCATCAGGAATGAAAAGAGTCTGTTTTCCTAGTACATAAGACATTTATTTTACTTTATCATTCTTTTATTTCCTCATCAGTTTCACAGGTCTTGCTTCTATAATCTGAATTTTAAGATCAAATTATTATTTCTCTTACCTTATTATGAATCTTTTATTTTAAAGGCAATTTTTGATATCTAAAATGTTTGTCACCCAAGAAATAAGTATTGATACTCAGAGTTTACTTGCTCAAAACCAAATCTTAGTTTTAATTATAATTTTCTTATTCTTGAGTTTACTATTTTAACTGTCAGTTGTCTTTCCTAGGATGTATGTTCAAGTAATTTCTCTTTTTGTGGGGGTACAGGGATGACATAATCGCCAAGCCCCTGCAAATCTAAGATATATCACTCTTGATGACGGTCTTTTAAAATCCAAAACCTTTATGTTCATTCTTCATTCTTATTATCTTCAATACTTTGGAGAAGATGTATGATGCCAGACCCATTTTAGTTCTTTTTAACCCAAATTGTTTAAAATTACTTCTATGCTTTTAAGTTTATTTTTTCTCTTTGATTTTTTTGAAATGTCATCAAACTATATCTAGTTGGTATATTTCCATTAAATTTATCTGATAGTTGGTGAGTCCTCCCAAAGACTTGGGTCTTTCTTCATTTCAGAACGATTTCTTCATTTACTTCTTTATGTCATCTTTCTGTTTTTCCATTACTAGTTTGCAATCTACTCTGTGTAGAGATTTTCCTATATCTGTGTCCAATTTTTCTCTCTTTCCTCTCAAGAATTCTAATTTTTATACCATAGATTCTTGGAGATAGTTTCAATGTTCCACACATTGTTTTTCAGTTTTCAGAGTACTCAATCAACTTTTCATCACCTCCTTGTAATTAAGCATTAAAAAACAAAATTCCCATGAAATCTTTTATGACTTTAGAACATATCCTTTCACAGTGACTTGCTCAATTTTCAAAACTGTGACTTCTTGAATCACACTAAGGATGAGAATGCCTCTAAATTTGTTTTCTTCCACCAAGAAAAAGTGGTCTTGTCCTTCTGAATCTGTTGTTCTTTGGTTGCTCAGTCATGTCAGCTCTTTGCAGTGTTTGATGATATTCTGTATTCACAGGTCAATGGCTCAGGGGTGGGCTTTAGCTGGTAAAGAATCTGCCTGAAATGCAGCAGACACAGGAGACTGGATCCCTGGATGGGCAAGTCCCCTGGAGGAGGAAATGGCAACCCACTCCCGTATTCTTGCCTGGGAAATCCCATGGACAGAGGAGCCTGGTTCTTTGGACAGAGAGCTACATTCCAAAGGGTCGCAAAGAGTCATATGCGACTGAACCCAGCACAGAGCACAGCACAGATGAAGACAAACATTCAATCACACTTGGCCTCTACTAGAACAAGAAGAGTCAAATGTACTTCCCCCATTTCTCTAGGGTAAAACTTTCGATCTTCTGATTTGTTTCTTATGACTTCTTACCCCAGGCCTGCCATTCCTGTCAATTAGAGTTCATCAGTGCAGTCTACCAGAGTCTTCTCTAATCTTTACTTTCCCAAGCAGAGAGCACTTGCTGTCATATAGGGAGTTTTAGGTCTCTCTTCTATACTTTATGTAATATACTCTTTTTGAACTTTATTTCTTAACATTTTTAAAAGGTGGCTCTTACTAGTTTTTATTTTCCCACATTTTTCCATTGGTATTTGATGATGGGGGTGTTGCTTCTGCTAATATAACCATCTTTTCAAAATCTGTTTTCATTGTATTTTCCATCAATTGTATGTCCTATGATTTCTGGAAAATATGCTTTCTCTTATGCTGTTTAATTCTCCTGGAGGGGCTTTCCTAGCATCTCTTCTCGATCTAACTCTTACTACTGAAATAATCAAGACACAAAGAATTTTCAATAAGGTGTATAATAAAAGTGTTAACACAGGAGGTATGTGATCTTACGGGGGACCCTGGTAGGCTGCAGTCCATGGGGTCGCTGAGGGTCGGACACGACTGAACGACCTCACTTTCACATTTCACTTTCATGCATTGGAGAAGGAAATGGCAACCCACTCCAGTGTTCTTGCCTGGAGAATCCCAGGGACGGGGCAGCCTGGTGGGCTGCCGTCTATGGGGTCACACAGAGTCGGACACGACTGAAGTGACTTAGCATAGCATAGCATGTGATCTTACACACACTCCTATTCTTTCTGATTCTTAACATAAACTAGCATCTACCATGAGTGAAAACCATGTATGATTATACCTCCTTTCCACAATTACAGCATTCAATCTTTGAGAGCAGGAACAATGCTTTGTTCGGGTTTGTTTCCTGTAAAAGGCACAAACAGAAACTTTCCCATAGGAGAGACTCCAAAAAGGAACTACGCTAAATTTAGTTTAAGTTTGGCTATTACTTATCATACACTCTGTATCAATATATATGTTAGCTCTATTCCCCACAATAAGCATCAGAGGTAAGTATTATAATTCCTTTTAACAAAAAAGGTATCCAAAACATAGACAAGATTAATAACTTTCAGGTCATGCAGCTAGTGTCTGAAATTAGATTCACACCCAAGTATGACTCCACTGTCCATGTGATATTCTGCCACACCATTCTGATTCAATTAAATTTTAATTAAGTTTAGATGACCTCACCAGCCATAAAACTTGTAGAAGGAATATAATTGGGTTAGATATGAAATACCATTCCTCCTTCACTGAGTCTACTTTATATCTTCTCTGTCTGATAAAAAATGGGAAATAGACCTCAAGGTTTCTACTGAATTCCTGACTGCAGTACTTCCAAGGCCCTTTTGTAGACTTCTCTTTCCTTTCCCCAAATAATATGGCAATCCTGATTGGGGCCTATATGAAATAACTAGCCACAACATACCTTGGAAATATGAAGTGAAATTTAACCAAGAATAAGGGCTTCCCCTGTAGCTCAGATGGTAAAGAATCTGCCTGCAATGCAGGAGACTAGAGTTTGATCCCTGGGTCAGGAAGATCCCCTGGAGAAGGGATTGGCTATCCACTCCAGTACTCTTGCCTGGAGAATTCCATGGACAGAGGAGCCTGGCAGGCTACAGTCCATGGGGTTGCAAAGAGTCAGACATGACTGAGCAGCTTTCATTCACATATTCTTTCCTTAGGTTGTAACTATAAAGACACCCTAGAATACTAAACCTACACACACTGTAGATTTAGTAGCCTACAGTACGTATCCTATTAGTCTGGGCTGGATCTATCTTTTGTGGAAGCAGCAGAAAAATAATATGCACAGCTGACCAGGATAGCAGTAATAAAGGTAGAATAAAAAGTCCCTTAAAACACAACTGGCAGCCCATAGGCCAAACCCAGCCTGCTGTTGTATTTTGTTTGGATTAAATAATGTTTTAAAACTATTTGAATTTGTGGCCAATATTGAAAATTTTGAAATTTCACATAAAATCCAGATATCTGGGTTTTTGTTTTGTTTTGTTTTGTTTTTAAGAATATGAAGATCTGCTCACACCAGAACTATATTCCTGCCTGAAACCTACTCAGGTTGAGTAGCAGCAGGCATAGCGTGTGCCTTCAACTGTCATCTCCTGAGTTTGAAACACATGACACTATAGAATGCATATAAAATATAGAAAGTCAGGGCTAGAAAGAACCTTAACAAAATCAAGCCAGTCTCTTCATTTTCAATAAGGAGAAAGGACCAGGAAGGTGATATCCCCCTAGGACACATAGCTGGTTGGCAACAGAGCTACAATAAACTAGGCTTTCCTCACTTGAGTCATCAGTCTCCTTATTGATGTACTTCATAATGAATAGGACGTCTCTTGAAATTACAGTTTTTGATATTTAAAGAATGAGGCGTGTTTTTAAAATATCTCTCTGTTGTTCCCATCTCCCTGGACCCCTCCTCTCGTCTCTATTTGTGTTAGCACATTGCCCTGCTGCATGACAAGTAAATGCTTTGAGACAGAGACGCTAAAAGATTTGAGAAAAAAGGCTGAGCATCAAAGAACTTACACTTTCGGATGTGGTGCTGGAAAAGACTCAAGAGAGTCCCTTGAATAGCAAGGAGACCAAACCAGTCAATTCTAAAGAAAATCAACCCTGAATATTCACTGGAAGGACTGATGCTAAAACTCCAATACTTTGGCCACCCAATGCAAAGAGCCAATCATTGGAAAAGGCCCTGATGCTGGGAAAGACTGAAGGCAGGAGGAAAAGGGGGTGCCAGAGGATGAGATGGTTGGATGGCATCACCAACTCAATGGGCATGAGTTCAAGCAAATTCTAGGAAATAGTAATGGACAGGAAAGCCTGGCATGCTGCAGTCTGTGGGGCTGCTGAGTCAGACATGACTCAGTGTCTGAACAAAAAAAATGCATAAATATCAACATAGTTCTGTACTATACAAGGTCCAGCTTTTGTAAATAAAAGTCTTGATTCTTTATTAACCTTATTATAAAAATACATCATTTTGCTCATTTATCCAACATATATTCATCAAACATTTACCATATTCAAGAAATTATATTGAACACTCATTGGAGAGAAAAAGAACAAATAATACAAATAAGATCTCTGTCTTCATAGTCGTAAATTAGCAGTCTCCATCTGTAACAGAATCTCAAACAGTCAATAATCTAAATATGTGTTCCTCCAGATCAAAAATCAGAATTCTTTATAGTTCATAGAGTACAGCAAATATAACATACATAATCTATGATGGGGGTTCGTGTTTTAAACTTACTATAATTGGTGGCAAGTTGGAATCAGAAGCTCAAACAAAGGCAGTAAATTAATGAGTCAAATGTTAAAACAAGATTTTTGGAACTAGATAAAACATTAGCGTTTAATGATCCACATTTCCAGCCAATAATTTGGTTTTTTATTGAAGCTGGATTTTAAGGAGTGACTATGATGCAAGAATATTTATATTGGAAGAAAAAGTTCCTGACCACCCATCAAGTTACAGAATAATTGTCTTCTAAATATACATGTTGAATCAGAGATTTCACTGTAGTTGGTGGCAGATGTAGGAGGAAAAATTTTTTTCTTTTTCTTTTTCTTATTCTTATTTCTCAGGGAACAGTCTTCTTGCCACAAGATTCCGTCCAACAAGCATATACTGAGCACTAATTATGAATCAGGCTTTATGCTTACCACTGTGAGGATAGAAAGATGAATTTAAGATATTTACTATATTAATATATTACTATATTTCCTATATCAAGTATTGGTTAAAGACAGATTAAGGGAGATATAAAATAGTTAATGCTTAGCCATATGTTGTTTTGTTTGAAAAAAAAAAAAAGAAAATGAATGTATCCAAAAATAGCAAGAAAACAACAGAGACTCCAAGGCACACTTCAAGGGGCAATGAGTCTTGAGGAGTAGGTAACTTTACAGGCAAGAAGAAGGGGAAACCTCAGGGCAATGCAAGATTGAAACCGCACTAAGGTAAGGTAAGGTAAAAGGTGAAGTCGCTCAGTCATGTCCGACTCTTTGCGACCCCGTGGACTGTAGCCTACCAGGCTCCTCCGTCCATGGGATTCTCCAGGCAAGAATACTGGAGTGGGTTGCCATTTCCTTCTCCAGGGGATCTTCCCAACCCAGGGATCGAACCCAGGTCTCCCGCACTGGAGGCAGACGCTTTAACGTCTGAACTGGAGGTGGATAATTTGGATTCTTGTTATTGTTGGAAACTAAATCCCAACCAGACACCTTCAGGGGAAGGCAGGATGAGTAAATTAAAATAGTAAATTTGTTTTTAAAGGGGGACAAGAGGGTAGCAAAGAAAAGCTAAAGAAATATAAGGGGAAGAAGGAAATTGATGTACTTATTTCAGCTCAGTTTAATTCAGTCACTCAGTCGTGTCCAACTCATTGCAACCCCATGGACTGCAGCGCACCAGGCCTCCCTGCTGCTGCTAAGTCGCTTCAGTCATGTCCGACTCTATGTGACCCCACAGACAGCAGGCCTCTCTGTCCATCACCAATTCCTAGAGTTCACCCAAACTCACATCCAATGAGTTGGTGATGCCATCCAACCATCTCATCCTGTCGTCTCTCTATCATCATCCGCTGTCATCTCCTTCTCCTCCTGCCTTCAATCTTTCCCAGCATCAGGGTTTTTTCAAATTAGTCAATTCTTTGCATCAGGAGGCCAATGTATTGGAGTTTCAGCTTCAGCATCAGTCCTTCAATATTCAGGACTGATTTTCTTTAGGATGGACTGGTTGGATCTCCTTGTAGTCCAAGGGACTCGCAAGAGCCTTCTCTAACACCACAGTTCAAAAGCATCAGTTCTTCAGCACTCAGCTTTCTTTATAGTCCAACTCTCACATCCATACATGACTACTGGAAAAACCATAGCTTTGACTAGACAGACCTTTGTTGGCAAAGTAATGTCTCTGCTTTTTAATATGCTGTCTAGTTTGGTCATAACTTTTCTTTTGAGGAGTAAGTGTCTTTTAATTTCATTGCTGCCATCACCATCTGCAGTGATTTCGAAACCCACAAAAATAAAGTCTGTCACTGTTTCCACAGTTGCCCCATCTATTTCCCATGAAGTGATGGGACCAGATGCCATGATCTTAGTTTTCTGAATGTTGAGTTTTAAGCCAATTTTTTCACTCTCCTCTTTCACTTTCATTAAGAGGCTCTTTAGTTCTTCTTTGCTTTCTGCCATAAGGGTGGTGTCATCTGCATATCTGAGGTTACTGATATTTCTCCCAACAATCTTGATTCCAGCTTGTGCTTCTTCCAGCCCAGCATTTCTCATGATGTACTCTGCATATAAATTAAATAAGCAGAGTGACAATATACAGCCTTGATGTACTCCTTTTCCTATTTGGAACCAGTCTGTTGTTCCATGTCCAGTTCTAACTAGGACTTCCTGACCTGCATATAGGTTTCTCAGGAGGCAGGTCAGGTGGTCTGGTATTCCCATCTCTTGAAGAATTTTCCACAGTTTGTTGTGATCCACACAGTCAAAGGCTTTGTCATAGTCAATGAAGCAGAAGTAGATGTTTTTATGGAGCTCTCTTGCTTTTCAACAGAAAACTGGATTAAAGATTTACTGAGCATGGCCCAGCCCATCAGAACAAGACTGACTTTGCCCCTCAGTCAGTCTCTCCCATCAGGAAGCTTCCATAAGCCTCTTATCCTTCTCCATCAGAGGACAAACAGACTGAAAAATCACAATCACAGGAAACTAACCAATCTGATCACATGGACCACAGCCTTGGCTAACTCAATGAAACTCTGAGCCGTGCTGTGTAGAGCCACCCAAGACGGATGGGTCGTGGTGGAGAGTTCTGACAAAACATGGTCCACTGGAGAAGGGAATGGCAAACCACTTCAGTATTCTTCCCTTGAGAACCCCATGAACTGTATGAAAAGGCAAAAAAAAAAAAAAAAAGAGAGAGAGAAAAAGATGGACTTACTTAGCTAGACTATATTTAAGAATGGTTAGATGTAGGTACTGAAATGATGTCATCAGTAAACCATCTCAGTTCTGCTTTCCTTTAGTGTCATTTCCTAACTCCAGCAAGCATTCAGAATCTCTTACTTCCTGTCCCTGCCCATACATGCATTACCTGATCTTGACATTTAGGCAATTGCCTGTATTGAGTCACTACTTAATTGAATAATAATATATACAACTTTAGTAGATAACTGCCTTTTCTTTAGTCATTTGAAAACAAGAATCTTGAGGAAAGGGCTAAATATCATGTCTTTTGTATTATCTGTAGCAACTTTCATACTACCTTTGACAAAACCGATAATCAATATACACCTGGTACATTAAAATTACGTCAAATTAATCTTAAATGAGATGGCTGTATTCTGAGTAGGGATTTAAAATGATAATTTATGATATAGATATTGGGCAAAAGAGAGGAGACAGTGTTAAATTACATAAAGTGCATGAAGGTACACAAATTCAAGTATTCTCAAGGTCGACAGGCTAAAAACTAGGAATAATGTTGATGTTAAAATAACAAAGGTGCAGTGTTTGATGGGAGAAGCGATTTGTCGAAGAAGATAAATTTCACCTCAGTTACCTTGAGTTTTAACAGCTAACAAAATATTCAGGCTGTTACATCATATTAACAAATGCCTAGGGGAAATAGAAAGCAGATGAGGGTTTAGGTCTGAAGAGATAGATTTGGAATTCGAGTCATTAGAATTGATGATAATAACAATAATTAGAATGGATAACATTCCATAGAAATGAGTAGCATAAAGTGCTGCTTTCAGCAACAGGTTCAGCTACAAATTCCAGAAAAAAATTTCTACTACAAACTCTGAGAAATTCTGGATAAAGTAAAGCAAATACACTTTAAAACATAATTGAGCAACAAAAAAGGAAAAGAAATTCACAGGTTAAAAAATAAGCCTTAAAGAGCCTGAAACTGAGTGCAAGCCAATGTTAAAATCACAAATTGCCATAGGCATCTCTTGACAGCAGAAATCTAGATGCTCGGGTTCTAACCGCCAAGACCAGGAAAGGTGAGAAAGACCTCTGTCTGGGTCACAGTAATAGGTCAAATCTGAGTCTCCTACAGAAAGTTACTTGAAGAGTCATTCCCTCAATAAAAATGTAAGCCAGAAAAAATTCATCCACTGGGAAAGACAGTAACAGGGAAGGAAGCTTTCCTTAGGTCTCAGTACAAAGGGAAAATGAGTCTCCACTGGAAATTCATAATGACAAGCCTGTCCTCACAGGGCTAGTGACCTGAACCCTTGCTCCCTTTGCATTCTAGTAAACTGCAAGGAAAATTAATCTTTAAGGACTTTTAGGTTATTAGTGGCCCAGGACACCTGACAGAAGGGAACACAAGTCCAGTCTAGAGAAACTTAACTCAGATTCCTCAGAAACTCCATAAATTAATATCAGCTAAAAGAAAGAATATAGAGTTATCAAAAACACAAGTAAGCAGTGCACTAATAGCAAAAATCAGAGAAAAACAGCCCAAGGTCTTCAAACGTGGGAATCATCAGATACAAACTGTCTTAAAATAAACTTTATAAAAATTTGGCATGGGGCGGTGGGGTTGGGGAAGAGAGAATTAAAAATAAGAACATAGAATGTGGTACTTTAAAGAAATAACTAGGAACATTTGAAAAATAACTCAAAAGAACTTTCACATATAATTAATATAAATTTAGGGTTTCAAAACTCAGTAGATTGGTTAAACAACAGATTCAGTTCAGTTCAGTTCAGCCGCTCAGTTGTGTCTGACTCTTTGCGAATCTCAGCATGCCAGGCCTCTCTGTCCATCACCAACTCCCGGAGTCCACTCAAACTCATGTCCATCAAGTCAGTGATGCCATCCAGCCATCTCATCCTCTGTTGTCCCCTTCTCTTCCTGCCCCCAATCCCTCCCAGCATCAGAGTCTTTTCCAATGAGTCAACTCTTCCCATGAGGTGGCCAAAGTATTGGAGTTTCAGCTTTAGCATCAGTCCTTCCAAAGAACACCCAGGGTTGATCTCCTTTAGAATGGACTGGTTGGATCTCCTTGCAGTCCAAGGCACTCTCAAGAGTCTTCTCCAACGCCACACTTCAAAAGCATCAATTCTTCGACACTCAGCTTTCTTCACAGTCCAACTCTCACATCCATACACGACCACTGGAAAAACCATAGCCTTGACTAGATGGACTTTTGTTGGCAAAGTAATGTCTCCGCTTTTCAATATGCTGTCTAGGTTGGTCATAACTTTTCTTCCAAGGAGTAAGCGTCTTTTAATTTCATGGCTACAATCACCATTTACATTGATTTTGGAGCCCCCCAAAATAAAGTCTCACACTGTTTCCACTGTTTCCCCATCTGTTTCCCATGAAGTGATGGAACCAGATGCTATGATCTTAATTTTCTGAATGTTGAGCTTTAAGCCAACTTTTTCACTCTCCACTTTCACTTTCATCAAGAGGCTTTTTAGTTCCTCTTCACTTTCTGCCATAAGGGTGGTGTCATCTGCATATCTGAGGTTATTGATATTTCTCCCAGCAATCTTTTAGACAAAACTAAAGAGAGAATTGGAGAACTCATAAGACATATCTGAAAAATCCAAAAAAATTTTAAAATGCAGCAACTTTGAAAGTTTAAAATTTAGTCTATTCTTGGAAAATAGAGTTAGAACATATATACATCTATTTGGAGTTAACAGAGGAAAAAGTAAAGAAATGAAGGATAATTGGTATTCAAAGAATTGATGTCTTTGAATTATTTAGACTCCCTGAAAGACATGTATCTTCAATTCAGAAAGCATGGCAACATCAATGAGTAAATAAAAAGAAATGTTTATTTTAGTACATGATAGTTAAATTTCAAAACTCTGTTATCAAAGAGAAAATCTAAAATATAGCCAGAAGAAGGGGAAAATGCATACAAATTGGTAACAGATTGTCATCAGATTTCAACAGCAATATAGGAAATATCATTAGAATAGTATCTCTGAAAGGTTATTTATAATATAATTATATCCCTGCCTAAAGAACAAGAGTGAAAAAGGATTTTTTAAAGAAATCCTTTCTTCTTAAAAAGAAGAGAAAGACAGAAAGTCTAGTATAAGCACAATTTCACTAAAAGAAGATCTAAAGAATGAATTTTAGGGGAAAAGAAACACATTTCATGAGGCAGACCTGATAGCCAACCAGAATTGGTAAGCAAATAAATTGGAATATATACAAGTAAATATAAATTAACATCTGTGTATGAAATGATAGTAATTTGAAAAAATAGAATTAAAATAATGCACCATAATGACATTTCAGAATATATGTGAGACCGACATTGAGAAAAGTACAAAACGTCATTGAAAAACAGTAAAGAAAACCTAAACAAATGGAAAAATGTATCATGTTCATGTACAGAAAGCTGACATACCACAGAGATGTCAAGTATCCCATAAAATAATTATAAATGCAACAAAATTTTAATTCAAGCACTAAAAACTATTTTCTTGGAACTTGGAATATTGATTCTACAATTTATACAAAAGAACAAAGTGCTAAAAAATAACCACGAAGCTCCTCAGAAAGAAAAAGTATGCATGAGAAAAGTAGGGGAAGGAATTTGTAATTGCAAAGCTTTTATGGAGCTATAGTATTAGATTCAAATCATAAGAAACTGATAACCCTAACCCTAATTGATACCTTCTCATAGTTCAATTTAATAAGAAAAAGATGTAGAGGACTTCCCTGATGATCTAGTGGTTAAGAATATGCCTTACAATGCAAGGGACACAGGCTCAATCCCTGGTTGGGGAACTAAGATCCTACACGCTACGGAGCCGCTAAAGCCCAGGCATCACAAGTACTGAGCCTGAGCCGCAGCTAGAGGGGCCGTGTGCTGCGACGGAAGATCCCACACGGCAGAAGACCTCACATGCTGCAGCTAAGACGAGATGCCACCAAAGAAATAAAAATATTTTTAAGAAAAAAAAGACAGTCTTCTAAAAAGGGTATGGCATAGGACTGGTTCAGAGAATAACAAATAGACAAGGAAAATTCAGAACAGAGAACGCTGGGACAGACCCATGCATAAGTGAAAACTTGTCAGAAGTGGCATTATAGACCTGTGGGAGAAAAAAAATAAAGCTACTGTAATAATCCTCTGTCAGGAAAGTAAGGGCCTCCCAGGTGGAACTCGTGGTAAAGAACCCTTCTGCCAACGCAGGAGACATAAGAGACGTGAGTTCGAACCATAGATTGGGAAGATCCCCTGGAGGAGGGCATGGCAAGCCACTCCAGGATTCTTGACTGGAGAATTCCATGGACGGAGGAACCTGGGGGACTGCAGTCCATAGGATCGCAGAGTCAGACATGATGAAGTGACTTACCACTCAGGCAGGAAAGTAAAGTCAAATTAGGTTTCTTACCTAATGTACAGACAAAATTAGCTCCAGATGGATAAAATACATACTTAGGAAAAGCAAATATTAAAACTGCTGGAAGAAAATACAGAATGTCTTTACAAATATGTTTTCCTCTTCTTCTATAGTAATAGAATTTTCAGATGGGCACATGGCTGCCCGAAATAGACATTTTCTTCCCTTCTTTGCAGGCAGAGTCATCTTGTGATGAACGTTTTGGCCAATGAGATGTAAGTGGAAACGTCCATAAAACAGTTTCTGAGAATCTCCCTCTTTTCTCTTCCTTTTTACCTTTCTATCTGGGATATAAGAACCGTAAAGTATCGTGAGGGTGGAGCAGAAAGCTAGAAGGAGTCTAGATCTCTCAGGACTTCATGGAACAGAGCTTCTTTACTTATTGTAGACTGCCTACCTCAGCGTGCTTACAGGAGAGAGAAAAATAGGATCTGTCTTGTTTAAGTCATTGCTATTTTAGGTCTCTGCTCCTCACAGACAAACCTAATGCTAACTACCGCCATTTTCAATGACACATCTTCTCTCTTTATTTCAGAAAATTTACACGAGAAAAACAGAATATATAGGAGTAATACTAAGGGAACATCCACGTTTAATAGAATAAATAGGAAGAGAGAAGAAAAGAATTATACGTGCGAGAAGGCTCCCATGCTGTGAAATACGAGTGAGGACTGAAAACAAATTATACCTCCGGACTTGCCTAGATGAGAAGGAAGCCACTGGTGCCTTTCTGGTGCCTTTAGAGGACTGTTTCCAAAGGATTACTAAGAAGTCAGTGAAGCAACACGACACTCAAGGGATTATTGCCACTTGCAGGTTACTTGGAGGCCCTCCAGCTCCACACAAAATCGGCATATAAACATGTTTGGTGTTTCTGGGCTATGGGTGTAACTAGGTGTACCTGAATAGCCCTTACTCTGGATAATTTCCTGGTGTCTTTTCCGTAATCGTGACACACCTAGTAGGAACATGCCTGATCTACTCTATTTGGTCACAATTCAATTGAGAATTCAGTTGGGATCCAGTCTATCTCTCTTGTTCACTAAATGAGGGGATTCCTTTTTTTTTTTTCTCTGATTGTTTAGAAGGTAACCATGTGATGCCATGGAGTGAGCTATATAGATTACAGCCAGTAATGTATTATAGAAGAGCAAAGAAGTGTCCACCTGTAATAGAAGATGATGAACCTTCTAAAGATGCAACTAAAAGGTGGGCCTTATAGTAACTTACCATCCATATGGAAGCCCTGAGCACTAGAACAAGAGAAGTGGATGCAGGTCAGAAGCTAGAATTTACCAAAATATGAGTAGGCATTCCTCAGTTATACCCAAGGTTATGTGCACAAGCTGAGAACGCATAGGCCAAAAGAAATTTTTCCATAAAAATAGTGGTAAAGAACACATTTAGGGGAATTCAGTCATTTCTATATAGCCTATATGTTTACATCCTAAAAGAGTAATAGGGAGAATACTTACATGGGTAGAGTAATCAGTGGAATTGACCAATAAAAGAAATTACTGTTGTGTTTGATGAAGGAAAGTGCAGCCTTTACAAAAGCAGAGAAAGTTTGTCTTCATAGTGTGATGACTATTGGAAATGGGGAATTAGATTTCCTTAGTACCATAAGGGGGTGGAAATCCCTAAAATTTCCCTTAGGATTTTCTTCATTGTAAAGAAACTTACCTATGCCAAATAGTTACAGTGCATTCCTCCCAGGAGAATTGGTAGATCACCGAAACCCCAAACAATTAAGGTAGCAAGGGTAACCGATAAAGTACAGATAAGTAGAAATGCAAAAAGCAGTGAAGTCTTGGTGGCTGAGGCAGGAACACCTGATGAACAACCATCCTGCAGTGTCACTCATAGGACACCTAGGTCTGTGGTCTAGACACATGGCAACAAATTGCCTAAATTGCTTCACACATGTTTTCTAAAATATACAAATCAAGATTTTGCCTGTATTACATGGATTAGGTCAACAATACAATGCCCTCCACCCCACACCACATCCATGCTTATGGCATCCAGGCTAAAGTTCTTATATTTTTTGGAAGAAGAGGGAAAATAAGCAGGGAAGAGCAAAGCCAGGAGATGAAACAAAAGTCAAACTCCCTTTTCTGAAGCAGGAGTGGGAATGGGTGGGTTCTGGATTCCCAGGCATTCTCTCAGGCCAGTCTCCCTGGTTTGGGCCGGTTAAAATGGCTACCATTTTTCAAGAGGTACTTGGAATCTCTGCCACTACTCTAGAAGACCTGGGCAACTGCAAGACCCAGAATTTTTCCCCCTGTTGTTTAAGCCACATGGTAAAAGTGTCAGCTTGGGCTTCAAGGGCATCAGGGGTCTAGCCAGTCTTGACTCCTCAGGTAGACCCATGCATTCCTAAAGTGCAGGCTCACCCAGGACAGCTCACTAATTTCACAGTAACATATGTTGCATTTTCCTGATTAAGCTTTCCATTCTTCTCACTAGTATATGTTGAGAATTTACTCTATACCTCTTACTATAGCATAGCTTCCTTCCGTCTATTGCACAAATCCAGGCAGTTGACCAAGATGATAAAGCCGCAGCAAACCCTCACCCATGTGGAATCTGGGAAAGGTTTGTGAATACCTTTGCAAAATGCCCCAATGCAACACATTATTCTATTAAGGAATTTTATTACAAATTTTCCTGAACTGTATTTCAGGGCTCAATGCTGACTGGAAGACTCCCTTCTTTTTAAAACGCCCTTTTCTATGTTTTTTCTTATTTCTTCTAGAAGTCCTTCTAGATGGGTTTAAATGGCAAAACTTCAAGGTTTTATGGTTCAGTATAATTGAAGATCATATCTGGTACATTAGATACTACAATGTTAAGATTTTTCATTTACCAACCAGAGTATAAACACTTACAGTATGGGAAATCATTCTTGCCTTGAGAACCCCAGGAACAGTATGAAAAGGCAAAATGATAGGATACCAAAAGAGGAACTCCCCAGGTCATTAGGTGCCCAACATGCTACTGGAGATCAGTGGAGAAATAACTCCAGAAAGAATGAAGGGATGGAGCCAAAGCAAAAACAATACCCAGTTGTGGATGTGACTGATGATAGAAGCAAGATCCGATGGTGTAAAGAGCAATAATGCATAGGAACCTGGAATGTCAGGTCCATGAATCAAGGCAAATTGGAAGTGGTCAAACAAGAGATGGCAAGGGTGAACGTTGACATTCTAGGAATCAGCGAACTAAAATGGACTGGAATGGGTGAATTTAACTCAGATGACCATTATATCTACTACTGCGGGCAGGAATCCCTCAGAAGAAATGGAGTAGCCATCATGGTCAACAAAAGAGTCTGAAATGCAGTACTTGGATGCAATCTCAAAAACAACAGAATGATCTCTGTTCGTCTCCAAGGCAAACCATTCAATATCACAGTAATCCAAGTCTATGCCCCAACCAGTAACGCTGAAGAAGCTGAAGTTGAACAGTTTTATGAAGACCTACAAGACCTTTTAGAACTAACACCCAAAAAAGATGTCCTTTTCATTATAGGGGACTGGAATGCAAAAGTCGGAAGTCAAGAAACACCTGGAGTAACAGGCAAATTTGGCCTTGGAATGCGGAATGAAGCAGGCCAAAGACTAATAGAGTTTTGCCAAGAAAATGCACTGGTCATAGCAAACACCCTCTTCCAACAACACAAGAGAAGACTCTACACATGGACATCACCAGATGGTCAACACCAAAATCAGATTGATTATATTCTTTGCAGCCAAAGATGGAGAAGCTCTATATAGTCAACAAAAACAAGACCAGGAGCTGACTGTGGCTCAGATCATGAACTCCTTATTGCCAAATTCAGACTCAAATTGAAGAAAGTAGGGAAAACTGCTAGACCATTCAGGTATGACCTAAATCAAATGGGAAATCATATTTTATATCATTTGTATAGATAACCACTGAAGGTAGGTTTTGATGTTTTGATGACTAGGGCTTTATTTATGACAATAGGTGCTCATACATTCATTGGATATTTAATGTCCATTATTTATTAGTGAAGTTATTCTGCTCACCTAAGAGAGGAAGAAATACAAAGAAATACAAGACATATCACCTATCCTCAGTTCTCTCAATTTTTATGAATTGGATTGAATTCTCCCTTCTACAAGTGATCAATATATTTTAGTGCTTTTTTTGTTTTGTTTTGTTTTTCACTAAAT
The DNA here is from genome assembly GCF_032405125.1 of Capricornis sumatraensis. Taxonomy (NCBI): domain Eukaryota; kingdom Metazoa; phylum Chordata; class Mammalia; order Artiodactyla; family Bovidae; genus Capricornis; species Capricornis sumatraensis. The sequence continues at coordinate 11,438,041 of NC_091070.1, read as the reverse complement.
TGTCCTGTTTAGTCACAACTAATGAACGCTCTGTAAATATGCACTGATTTACTACTAAATGGGAGACACTCATCTTCCTTTCTATCTAAATCTTGCCCATCCTCCTACGTCAATTCAAGTCTTTTTAAACTCCGCAAAGTCTCCTCTGAGGGCTCTATCCTTTCCCTGAACTTGTTTTTAATTATTGTACATATGTGGTCACTTCTTGAGATGCCCCTCATTTTTAGACAAGTTAAAAATAATAGCCATTGGGTAAACTTCTGATGCCTTTGTCTGTCTGGAGGAGGAAATGGCAACCCAAACCAGTATTCCTGCCTGGTGAATCCCATGGGCAGAGGAGCCTGTGTGGCTACTGTCCATGGGGTCACAATGACAGCTTAGCATGCATGCACCTTTGTATATTCCCAGCACTTCTTGCGGTCCTTCTGGTAACAACCCCACTCCCATGACCACAGACGGCCTGCAACGCGAGCTGCTCCAGTTCCAGTTCTTCCCTCAGGATAGATTCAAACTCGATCGGAGCCATCTCATAGTTTGGGAATGAGGAGCCTCTCCAGCCAGGCTACTGAGCAAAAGGAGAAACTGCTCTGAAAGAAAAACCTGGTATCCCCCTAAAGAGAAGAGACGAAAGACCTAGCGAGCACTGAAGGTTTCTAAGTTGCTGGATTTCGCTGTCCCTGGGGCAAGTTTCACACCAAGCATTTCCAGGGTTTACCACATATTCACTTTTTTTGTAGATTAACATCAGCTTGTCACTTTCAGTTTTGATGAATCTATGACAGATTCCTTGAGATAATCACCTCTTTGTATGGTTTTACTGCTTTTTCACATCCCATTGAGCCTAGCACAGGATACACCTCACGAGGAATAGAAATTCCATCAACAATTGTCAGAGTAATGATTGTTTACATTTCCATTAAAATTCTGGAATACTATATAAGATACTACAAATATTAGTTAAATTACTATGTATAGGAAATGATGAGCAAGAGTCTCAAAAGATACTAATACTTTGGTTAAGTTAGCTTTTTTTCAGGAACAAAATGCACATATTTTAAAAGAGTAGTGGAAGTGTTAGTCACTCAGTCATGAGACTCATTGTAATCCCATGGACTGTAGCCCGCCAGTCTCCTCCATCCGCGGGATTCTCCAGGCAAGAATACTGGAGTGGGTAGCCATTCCCTTCTCTAGGGGGTCTTCCTGACCCAGGGATCAAACCCCCATCTCTTGCACTGCAGGCAGATTCTTTTCTGTTAAAACCACTAGGGAAGCCCATATTTAACTATTTTGCAAATATATTCCTTGTCATTAACAGGACACCGCCTTCGCAAACCATTCCTATCCTTTATATTGTCTCAAACTGCAAAGTGCTTACTATAAATGTTTTCAGATGTTGATTTTTTTAACCACACATTAGCAAACAATCCATGGGGTCGCTAAGAGTCGCTCACGGCTGAGCGACTTCACTTTCACTTTTCACTTTCATGCATTGGAGAAGGAAATGGCAACCCACTCCAGTGTTCTTGCCTTGAGAATCCCAGGGACGGGGGAGCCTGGTGGGCTGCCGTCTATAGGGTCACACAGAGTTGGACATGACTGAAGTGACTTAGCAGCAGCAGCAGCAGCAGCAAACAATCATGTAAATAGTTATACACACATACATACAGATATGCAGATGACACCACCCTTATGGCAGAAAGTGCAGAGGAACTAAAAAGCCTCTTGATGAAAGTGAAAGAGGAGAGCGAAAAAGTTGGCTTAAAGCTCAACATTCAGAAAATGAAGATCATGGCATCTGGTCCCATCACTTCATGGGAAATAGATGGGGAAACAGTGGCAGACTTTATTTTGGGGGGCTCCAAAATCACCGCAGATGGTGACTGCAGCCATGAAATTAAAAGACGCTTACTCCTTGGAAGAAAAGTTATGACCAACCTAGATAGCATATTCAAAAGCAGAGACATTACTTTGCCAACAAAGGTCCGTCTAGTCAAGGCTATGGTTTTTCCAGTGGTTGTGTATGGATTTGAGAGTTGGACTGTGAAGAAAGCTGAGTGCTGAAGAATTGATGCTTTTGAACTGTGGTGTTGGAGAAGACTCTTGAGAGTGCCTTGGACTGCAAGGAGATCCAACCAGTCCATTCTAAAGGAGATCAGTCCTGGGTGTTCATTGGAAGGACTGATGCTAAAACTGAAACTCCAATACTTTGGACACCTGATGTGAACAGTTGACTCATTGGAAAAGACTCTGATGCTGGGAGGGATTGGGGGCAGGAGGAGAAGGGGACGACTGAGGATGAGATGGCTGGATGGCATCACAGACTCGATGGACGTGAGTCTGAGTGAACTCCGGGAGTTGGTGATGGACAGGGAGGCCTGGTGTGCTGTGATTCTGGGGTCACAGAGTCGGACACGTCTGAGCAACTGAACTGAATTGACATACATATTAATATACACACAACTAAATATATATGCATATATATACACGCACATACATGCATACATACTGTGTGTGTTATATGTATTGCTTAAACCAACTTCTTGGAAAGTTTATTTTTTGCACTTAGAAAACCTGGGGTGTAAATATAACAAAGTAACAGTTTGCTCCACAGTCCCTTTAACAGGCCCCTTTCCATGAATTCTGAGTGCAACTTGTTCATGAATATGGAAAGTATCTGAAGATTTTCTTTTAACTTGTCTTGATTTCCTTGAAGACTCTGGCACACAGCATGAGATTAAAATAACCTGGCGTTGCTGGCGATTTTGCCCACAAATACCAAGGAATAAATATTAGAATGATGGATTCTCTTTCCCTTGTCAACCATGAATGTATTCCTGCCAGGGGCAAGGTCTAGAGAGTAAGTTAAAAATAAACAAGTAGAACCAGAGAGTAACTTTATTCTTTTATTCAAAGTTTATTAAAATAAAGAACAAATTTAAAAGCACACATACCACTCAGCACCAATATAATAACACTCTTTCTACTGATAATCTCCAAAGCATTTCTGTTTCTGCAGTTGAGAAGCAGAGATACACACACACACATTCTCACCACATTTACCCAGTACTCATAGCATCATGCCCCGAATATTCTCCTTGCTAGGGAGGCGAGGATGGGCAGAGGCAAACAAGTGTGACTACATCCAACCACTAACTGAGTCAAGGACTCTTTCGTTAGCAGTTATCATTTGCACACTAGTAACTTCTGCACATTCTAATCTCCCCGTCCGGGTGCCCGATTATCTGGGCGAGAGATGGAGTCTGGTGACGATGTGATGCAAATTTAAACAAAACTGGCCAACATTCCCTACCCAATATCTTTTAATTGCTTTGGTTATAAAGTACTGGATTCTTATGTCATGACATCTTCCAATCTTAACACCCATAAAAACCGCACCGACCCGTGACATGGACTGGAGAAGCCTTGAGAGGATTTTCGTTCTTTCCCACTCTGTTCTGTGGGCTTCTTTCATTTATGTGTTTACCTATTTGCTTTTTCTTTTTTTTTTGTGGGGGGGGGGGGGGGGGGGAATGGGAGTTTTGAGCCAAAATAATGACTTCATTAACCATCTCCTGGGTTGTCGAAGTCTCTGCAGCAAATTAAAAAAAAAAAATAAAGCTCCAGTGCTGCTGTCCAAGATGGCAGAGAGCCCCAACTTGCAGGAGCCGTATTGTTCAGAGATCACTACGTATTTGCCGACTGATTGACTCGCCTTGGAACAGCTCTGGATCTCAAGTCTGAGACCTTGCTGCTGGAGCTATCCAGAAGGTAAGGCATTAGGAAGTGGCCCAATATTTTGCTAAGGCCACGCTAATGGCACTGATCAGTTCTCCTCCAAAGGTGAGAAGTTTCTTTTCAGGTCTTCCCAGATCAATAGACCAAGCCCCCAGGGCCTAGTTCTTCCCAGTCTGCAACTTCCCGAATCACCCAGGTCCTGGCCCCCTTCTTTCATACAGGACACTACCAAGAGAGGGTGGATCACCAAGCCAAGGCTGGTACTTACACCCCGTGTGGGCTTACATAGGAAGACTGGGCTTAGCTTCTATTCCTAAGGTAAAGGAGGAAGAAGGGAGGAGGTTGGAATATGACTAAAAATATTTTAGCTCTGATTTTTGGCAATATCATTTTTTAAAGAAAAACTCTTGATTTTCTTTAAAAAATTAATTTTTTAATTTTAAAATTAAAACCTCACTGAGAAATTAAAAATCTCACTATTAATCTTCACTGCTCAGAGAATAGCACTGAGTTATGTTCTGAAAAGCTTTAAATGCTGCCAGAGGTTTTATTCATTCTTCAGTGGGACAGAAGTTAGTGTCTATTTTTTCCCCTTTGCAATGGCCATCTGATTGTAATTAAGTTTATCTTCCAACTGTAAGTCAGAAATTAGGTAGAATAAATGTCCATGTTTATCCTCTTATCATCCACAGAATGGGGAATCCTGCATGTACATCAATGCGTTCTGCTTGCTGTGGACACAGCCCATAGGGCATACTGAGGGCAACTGATATCCTATATCCAGCTGGGAATATCCCCAAAGGCACAGACATTGTCTTTAACCTGCGTCTCTGGTATTTTATGCAGCAAGACAGCATCCATGTATGATCTCCCCATATTTCATAAGTTTTATTCAAGAGCCCAAAATGTGGAATACACTCAGACAAAATGAAAGAGAGCAGGCCTTTCTGATCTTCTTGATCACAGACTTGGCATTTCCTGGTTAATGGCAGGAAAGTGAAAGTGTTAGTCTTTCTTTCAGTCGTGTCTGACTTTCTGCGACCCCGTGGACTGTAGCCCGCCAGGCTCCTCTGTCCATGGGATTCTCCAGGCATGGATACTGGAGTGGATTGCCATTCCCTTCTCCAGGGGATCTTCCTGACCCAGGGATCGAATCCAGGTCTCCTGTGTTGTGGGAAAATTCTTTATCATCTGAGCTACCACTTAACTAAATCAATAGACCATTTCAAAGTCGATATTACCAAAAATCAGGGGCACATTCTACAAACAAGGTGAAGACAAAAGACCAGAGATCAAAAAGATGAATATGAAAAGTCATATGAGTTAAATGACCATAACTTTAGCTATACATACCAAGTACAGCACTAACCTGCTTCTAAGGAGGTCAGATACACTTTAATATCTGTATGAAAGTGAAAGTGTTTGTCATTCAGCCATGTCCAACTCTGTGTAACCCCATGAACTGTGGCCCACCAGGTTCCTCTGTTCATGGAGTTCTCCAGGCAAGATTAGTGGAGTGGGTTGCCATTTCCTTCTCCAGGGGATCTTCCCAACCCAGGGATTGAACCTGGGTCTATCCACACTGGAGGCAGATTCTTTACCATCTGAGCCACCAGGGAAGCCCAATCTCTATGAAACACTTATCCTATTGTACAAGCATTTCATTTATGCCATTCAAGAAAGTCATTATTGATTTCACTATTATTTTCTCTAAGCAATATAATAAAGTAAGTTTTGAATAGTTCCAAGACATAAGTCTTTCAAAGAGTAAATGTTGGAGTAAATCCAGATGCTATAAATAACACCCAAAATTGCTTGGAAACTATTTCTATAATGGACAAGCTAATTCAGTTTAAAAGGCTAAACTGATAGCTCCATGTAAACATAGCCTATGGGGTTGGGTGGGAGGGAAATGTTTAGGTTCTAAAATAAGACATCATATATATATATATATATAAGTTTATATAAACTTATACCTTATACCATATATATATATAAATTTATAAATTTTGCCTTGTGAGAACAGGGACAAAAATTCTTCAAAGGAACATACTTTATAAAAGATAAGATGGGTGGGGTGTTGATTTCAGGGTATTGACAATACCTGTCAGTTTCAGGATATTGACAATCTAAGAATTTCTCTGAGCATATCAGCTAAACACTGATTCTCCTCTATCTCAAATAATGAGTTCTTATTATTTCCTTAAAGATACACCACAGGAAATCACAAAAGTTCATCTTGAGATAAATAAGTTACATAGTTATAGGCTTCTCCTAACTCTGATAACACCAAGCCATTTTACATATTGCAGGATTCCTGAGCTTTGTCAATTCACTTTCTCCACTGGCTCTCAACAGCCTTTCTTCCAGTAACTCTCCTGTGTTCCACTGAACGTGTCTTTGTCCCTGATACTCAGCCTGTACCTTTGTGTGTGTACTTCCCACTGCTTCCCGTCTCCACCGGCCTATCCTCAGGGAGAAGAACCGCAAGCACACAGCCTTCTCTTTCTTTAAAAGTGTATCACAGCAGGGTAGTTTTCTCATCACCCTTTCCCCCAGACAACTGGCACTGCCTGCCTTAGCCACGTCTCGTCCCCCCACCAGCTTCGCCAACATCCTGTTCCCTTACTGTACGTGTAGAACAAAGGGGAGATTTAAAGACAACAGCGTGAGTGTGCTGCTACCAACTTTTCTTTTTCTTCCCTAGGATACCACACAAATCACGACACTATTTTGAAGGTAAAAATCAAGGGGCTATGCTGATAAATCAAGGGGTTTAACAACTGAGGACTCGGAAATAATCTATTCTCAATGTGATTTTCCAGAAATTCATTAATGTCACATTTTCAAAATTTGTTTCTTTGTTGGTACATTTTATAGAATTTAGAACAGTGAGAAGCTTAAATGTTGCAGTTAAAAATAATCAGTTAAAATGGAGGTTTAATATCTAAACAATAAATGATGCAGTGATATGACTATTATGTTGCTCCATTTTAAAAAAAAAATTGGTTTTGGTTCTTGCACACTCAGTTCCCATTGTTTTCTGATTTCAGGCAGTTAGTTCAGGAAGATATTTTCGATTTTAGATATCTTTTCTATTACTTTCATGATTCAATTATTAATGGAATGGCCATAGGAACCTTTGATTGTACATATAAATATAACCATATACTATGATCTGATAACATCCTCAAATTTACAATAAAAATTTAACATACAAAATTGGTTGATCTTTTTTGGAAGTTAGGACATTAGTTATCACTTATATTACTTATAAGTAGAACTATAATATCTTCATTTTAAAGAGAAATATGGTATATATATTAAAATAGCATTATAAAAATATACTACAGAAGTCTTAGATGACTATACCTCATCTAAGAGGAACAAAGGAAAACCCAAGTCCAAATTAAATATGAATGGGAATTCCATCTTACCAAACTCCATGACCCTGAGGATTCCATCAAAGAAGCAAAGCCTCTAAAATCACTGATGGGAATTGTCTCACACTTTCTTGTCCTCTATTTGGCTCTAAATTGCTGAGCTCATCATTCAGAGAACACTGCCATAGAGACCCAGACCAAGAAGCAATGGGACCACAGTACAACTGTAGGGATGCAGAGGGGGACCCCGGCCCCACTGGGCCCACTGGTGTTACCTTTCATCAACATCACGAGGTATAATCACCTACTGAACACGTAAACACCACAAACATGTTTCAAAAAGTAATACAAATATTAAAATGCATTTTTTTCCCTCTCAATCCCCCTTTCTCTTCAATCCAGGAATATATGACAAATACATTAATTTCATATGTATATTCTCTATGCTATCTTAGCGGAGCTTCTTTTTCGAGCTTTGCATATGTTTCCATGTTTCTGTGACTGACAAATTAGTACCACTCTCTACAGTTTCAAGGTGAAACTCTATGAAGCCTCCTAGTCTTTCTGCCTGCTTTTCCCAGCTTGCTGATTTGATTTGCTTCTAGTACTTTCTCCACCTGCCTAGAAAGTAACCATCAGATATCAGATGACCATTCTAACCCTCCAGTAGGTATCACTCTTGATAACTGCAAATATACCTGCAAGTTCTGGGACATTTAGACTGGCATAGAGTAGTACATGGCTAGAAACTAGAAGGTCAGAAACTTCTCTAACATGTTAAACAATAAGGTCCTAACGGCATGGCCTGGACTTGAAGACTCATTCTAAGTAAAGATTTGGCAAACATCCAGTTGGGCTCTATCCACGCTGAATAAAGCCCAGGTAACACCTTTTACACCAACAAGGATGGTGGCTTCCCTAACATAGCAGTCATTCCGGCAAGTCTTTTCTTCAGGTCCCAGGGCACGCATCAGCTGTATCACTTCTTTTATCAGGGTAGAAATGAACACATGCTGAAACAAGTTTTCTTTTTTCCATCTTTTCATTCAGGGCTTTTCATCAGGAAGGGAAGAGATGGGGCTACTATTTAGCCAAAAGCCATTTAAGCGGTGAAAGTAGGATCCAGATGTTAGAGGTTTATGTTCTTCTGACACGTAAATTCCCGACTTTCAGTGAGAAAATGGGACTCAGTTGAAATAGTGGATTGAATTCTTAGTTTCCTTGTCTTTACATAAATTAAAAAAAAAAAAAAAGCTCTGTTACAATCATACTTTTAACCAGCTAATCTAGCTTTCATCTCTTGCTGAAATTCTTCTCCAGCCAACGCCGGACTTCTTGCAGGTTGTAAAAGAAGGGACCCTTTCCTCCCAGATAAGCAATTTTCTGTCTCTGCACAATGCACACACGTTCAAAGGCTACCCCATAAGCGACGTTGGCATTATTGTCCATGCGGTCAGCCACAACTCGGCACTGGGGCGGCAAGGAGAAACGCTCCAGGAGCTGCTGGGCTGCTGCGCATCGGTCTTCCTGGTTCCGGTGCTTCTTCACCTCGAAAAACAAAGAAGAATCCCCAGGCACCGCCCAACCATCTGAAGGATGAGCCTCATCAATGTAGACCAAGAGGAAGTCAGCCACGGATGAGAACTCTTCCACCAGTTTGCTGAAGGCTGGCAGCTGGTTAGTGAAAGGAGGTCAAGTGGCCGAGCCGAAGTTGACCACCAGTGGGCGCTCAGGGCTGGCGAAGTCCAGAAGGTGGCATTCAGTTCCATCCGCTGTTTTCTCCTGGGCACCATTTCCACTGGTGTCACCTCCTTCCGGACTGGAGACAGGCACCACGCGGGAATTGGGGGCATCTTCACCCAGTTTCACCTGGTGATGGAAAACGAAAGAGAGAGGCAAGACCGCATGAAGCACGCACTCACTTCAGTTCACTCTGTACAGAAACAGTTGGCTCTAATAAAATGCGGTATTTCCTTCGGAGGATATGGTAAACACATATTAACTTGAGTAAAGACCCATCATGGCAGGTAAGGTAATGAATGGCCCTAAAGAGAATAAAAGTCTTTTTCATTCTGTCTAGTCACTAAAGGCAATTCTTTATATCACTGAAGGTACTGCAGTTAACTGTCTTCATAATTAAGTTGAGGCTGGTGTTCTTTACTGCGCTTACTCTGTGTCAGTGCTTAGCTCACAGTATATAACAAATGATTAATGGACTTCATTTTAGAAGTGAAAAGTGAATGGTCTACTTTAAAATAAATGATCAGAGCTGTGGGACATGGCACCTCTTTCTGAATTCCCACTTCTGAATTCTAAAGTAACTCAGGAAAGTCCTTAAAGTCTTGCCTAAAAGTCATTTAATCTGAACCAATGGACAAGGATACCTATGGACTCTATTCCTACCCAGAATGAGAAAACCTGGGGCCTGGCATTTATAAGAAGAGCTACTCCCCCTTAATCTCTCAAGTGCTGCAGCTATCCCATCTGTAAAATGGTCATTTATAATGCCCATCTTCTTCGTATGTTTATGGAAGGATGACACAGGGGAAAGATCTCTGTACACTATAAATCATTGTGGGAGTGTAAGTTGCCATTATAGATGCCATGCAAACATGTGAGACCGAATATCATTTTTCTGAGTAATTCTATGTTGTAATATAATTATTCTTAGAAGTGATTCAAGCTTTCTTTGGTATGACATCCTTTCTGGAGGTTTCTATAGCTGCTGCATACTTAAGGGTTCTTTTGACTAGAACCTCTCCATTTTCATTAAACAAACAAATGAATGAAAACATACACTTTCATCTTTTGTAGAATTTGACTTTTAATTTCTCATATTTCATGTGTGTTTTAGTTTGTTTTACCTTTTTATCTCAGAAGTCACAAGCCATTTACTTTCCTACCGTACATTTTATTATCAAATTCCACTGGATTTAGAATACTCAGGCAGAAGAGGTGTAGAGCAAAATTGTTCTAGGTGCTCCCTTTGCATGTGGTTTAAATCACTGAACACAGACTGAAAGAAAGTTTGCTGGCCTTTGAATCTGTAAATTGATAATAAAAAGCAGGCAACATAAAAGAGCCAATTACTTCAGTTTGAATTAACAGAATTGGATCTTCCCCTAGAATGGTTTAATCAAAGCCAATAACATTGGGGACAACTTACAACAGTATAATTGATTTTTATACACTATCCTTAATATTACAAAACACTTCCAACTGGATTCATTTTTCCCCCTCATATAGATACCACCGCATAACAGTGATGTTAATTGAAGTCACTTACAAGCAAATTGTTAAAAACTCAACAATTTAAACCAATATAAAACACTCAAGGGGTTTCATGGAGAAGCTTCTATCTGATGTTAATGCATAACCCATTTTTAACTGCAGAAGAAGTCAAGAAATCCTTTATCTCCCTTGCGAAAAATCCTAGCAGGGCAGGTTTAAAACAAGGACTATACGCTTTCTAAAATAAATGTTAAAACAATAATCTTCTTTCTTAGAAAAGGAAGGTGGTGTTATGATTTAAATAAGTAAATTTGTTTTCAGTCACTGTCAGGAAAAAAGTTATTTTCTTTATATTAATTTTCTTAGTTAATTTGTAAGTGAAACTAGGTGAAGAAACCCAGTAAACCACTTTTAGCTGGACTGTTTTATATGAGCTACATTCATCTCTTGAAATTTTAAAATGTACTTAAAATGCAAAGATATACATCCTAAAGGTATTATAACTTTTTTAATCTATGGGTTATTTTTGTACTTCTTTGTAGATTTAGATAAAAGGTAGCATTACCATCACCTTCTCATTGTATCTTCCCCATTTAAAAAAGCAATAATGATTCTAGGACGGCTGCTTTTAACAATATTGTCATGCTGTGTCTCTCAACATACTGTGATACAAAGATCTGAATGCATTCAGACCGGTCTGAATCCACTAGCTATTGTAGCAACTTCTCATTAAGTGAGGAACCCATACATAGGAGAAGAATCATCTCTGGACTGCAGACTTGTAGGTTCCTGGTAGGTTGAAAACATCCACTTGCATTTTGGAGTCATTTCTAAGAATGGAACAGTTGTGTTGGCCTTGTGACATGGGCCTCTGATGCACCTGACTCTCACCCAAGCCAAACTGTTGATCCTTGCATTATGCCTGATTCTTCAACTGAGTAATCTAATCTGACTTCAGTCGCAGGTGACTCTCTTGTTACCCATAATTAATTTTCTTGGAAAGTTAAAGCACCTTCTTCTTTAGTGACAATGTATAGCTCAGTCACATAATTTTTCTCAAAATACAAACATGTTAGCTCAACTTAGAAAACTCAGAACAAGTACAACACCTCTACTTTAAAATCAAAAGTTAGGATAAGCTACCAAATATATCATGTTCTTTAGTATGTGTGTTTGGTGGGGGAGGGGGCAGAGGTTGGCATTTTGTTTAGCTGGAAAACAGTGGATATGTATGCTTGGAATTTTTTGTTGAATAAAGTTTTGAATGAATGGTAGCTGTTTTCATCTTAGCTGGAGATCCACAAAGCATTTGACACTTAATAATAGCCTTGACCTACAGTGAACATCAGCACATTGGAGTGATGGAAGACCTCACCGAGGCAGAAGATTTCAAAGGGTGAGCCCCCTGGAGCCCCACTGCAGAACACTGCCACAGTCCACATCCAGTGCTGTTGATCTGTCCTTGATCAGCTCTGCTGGTCAGTGCATAAAATGAGAGTAGCCAATCCTCTTTATTTTGTAAAGGAGCCATAGGACTTGACTGCAGATTAGAATGTCATAAAAAGAATTACACTTTTGTTCATGAGGGTTATTAGGTAAGAGAAAACACATAGGTATGCACAATGCTATTACTACAACTAGGAGGGAAAAACACACACCCATGATGTGACGGTCCAGACATGAGTAGACCAGTAGTCTGCTTTTATAAATGTCATATTCCAATCATACAATTTGTCTGTTTTTGCTAAAAACTGCTAATATGGGATAATTTAGCAAAAATAAAGGAAAAAACTTTTTAAAAAATGACAGTCTGCTTTAAATTGAAAAGAAAAAACCAAATCTTTTAGAAGGATATTATTGTTCATTTCTCACCTTCCTATTTGGTCATCAAGAAAATTAAGTTTGTATTATGACCAAAGTTTCAAAGTGTGAATTTCTTAGTTTACTCTGCTTCACACCTTGCTGAGGTGGAATGGGAGAATCATCGCTGTCTTCCGTGATGGAAGAGTCTTTCCCCAGGAGCAAAGCATTTCTTGACAAAAAGCCAAAATGATGAAGAAAATAAAGTTGGTCCATAATAACATTTAGGCTGCAGGAAAGAAGCTCGACAAAAACAAGTTATCCCCTGGTACTCCCAAACTCTGTGTTAATTTCCCACAGTGGCACAGAAAGTCTCCTGGCCACAAGTTACCTATCATCTTAATTTCTCCTTCTTAGAGGGTTTGTGTTTGGTTTTTGTCCTTAATGAGACATATTTGCCAAAGAGGCATTCAAAAGGCATTTTTTACTCTTGCGGAAGAGTAATTAGGTCGGTACCTCTTTCCCTGCCAGCATTAGCCGCTCTAAAGAGAACCCTGCCCAGTATTTAATGCCCAAACACAAGAAGCATCATTTCCACTAATTGGTCTTGAAGTTCCGATGTTCCCAAAGGGTCCCTTTATTTTGCAAGGATCGGAAAGGACATACGTAAAATGTAATATCGTCATCACTGACTTTTACCTCTCTCATCTGCACTATTACATTTGTCCTTTCTTATGGTTTTTAGAATCAACATCAACACAACACCAACAAGGGAGGGAAATAAAGGGTTTGTATTTTTACAAACAGAAGACATCTCTGGGCCAAGCTCAAATGTTGTCATAGCCATATTTATAAATATGAACAAGAGCGTAAATATATGGTGTATATTTGATTCCCTTGATGATAGGATCTCTTTTGCTGACAGTTTTCAGTGCATGAGGAAAAGGATAATGCTGCTTTAGCATGTGGACTGTGAAATGCAGGGCAAGGGGAAAAAAAAAAAGAAAGAACCATTCATCAAGTAGAAGCTGGAAATAGAGCATATACTACTAACCTTGTTTTTCTTCCTTTTCCACAGCCTGAGAAAGGCCTCTGGACAAAATATCACCTAATCTCATGACAGAAAGTAAAGCAAATGATAAAAAATAGGGGTAGGTATGTGGCAGAATTCTTTTTACACCTCCTTCTTGCTCTCCAAAGCCCTGGAAATTTCAAATTCTTTGACACAATGACCAGGCTACATCAATGTCCTTACAAACGTGGCCAAACAATTATTAAGCAGCGTTTTAACCATTTATATTCAAATCGGCCAAACAAATCAGAGGATCAGCTACCTACTCTTTCCTCTGCGTTCAATTCCCTGTTTGGCCATTCTCTTTTTGATTTGTAACTTGAAAACACAGCTCGAAGCTCTATCATTTCCCAGTGTTTTATCCAAGTGATGAACAAACTCTGGTGGTAGCCTGCCTTGTGTTCTTTGGGGGAGTGTTTCTTTCTTAGAAGAGCCGTTTTCCATTATAGAAACGAGTGTCAAAGGGCTGAGGGGAGTGAAGAGGAGGAGGAGAATGTTAAAGAGACCCTTTCAAAACCAAAATTATATGTTCAAATGAATATGTTTTCTGTGCCACAGCAGTATTGCCCATGTAGGAGCTAAAGTGCTTGTCAGCATCTATACGTGTGTTTACTTTTACACTTCATTTAGGTAGGAGCCAGCCTCCCAGACAGTAGTCTGCTTACTGGTTGTATTTTTGAGTCTTTGAACACCAGCACAGAGATGCAGTGTTAGATGCAGTGACACTGACTAGGGAAAACTTAAATAACAAATATCTATTATACACCTCAATCTCTCAACAAAATCCATGAGACCTTCTTTTTTCATCAAAATCATGCTTGGGACTCCCTCTAATCAAACCCAAATTATCTTTACAGGCTTCCCTAGAAAGTTCATTTTAAGTCCCATGCAACATTGTAATGAAGAAGGGTTTTCTGTTTTATTTTGTCCCAAGTTTTTTTTTTTGTTTGTTTGTTTGTTTGTTTTCATTTCTTTGTTGCCTCCTGCAGAAGCCAAACCCAGGGATAACATTTTTACACACTTTCTCCAAATAGCTTCTCAAGTGTCTGCCATTCAACAACCAGGAGAGTTAGAAATGGCCTGCCTCATTGGATGGAATGTGCGCACTTGACATCCCAGAACACTCTGCTTCTGGGGGTGGCAGCCTCAAGTCAGGATTGTGAAACAGGGCGACACCAAACAGAGACTCCTCCAGCGAGCCTCTAGACATGGCTCCACCCAGTGACAGTGGCACAGATGGCAGCAGCATTCGGGGAAGTGACTCAACCCGTTTTAGAGGTTCTGCCGCTGTTGCAGCTGCTGCTAAGTCGCTTCAGTCATGTCCGAGACCCTGAAATGCCACCACCACCCTTGCTATACTTGGAGACGGAAGAAGACCTAAATTCAGTGCAAGCTGTGTTTACCATGTTTCCAGTCATCACACACCCAGTCCAGGCTTATCTCTGGATATATGAGTTCTCGGGTTGCTTCTTCTCATGGCAGCATTTACATAAGTCATGAAAACAAACAGCGTGACATCAGGCATGAACTTGGTCACTAATCAAATCAATAGACGGAAGAACACACAAACCACGTGCAAAGAAGAGAACAGATCACTCAAGCTTCTCAGTCTCTTAGAGGAGGGAAAACAAAACATTACAACACAATGAAGCACTATAAATTGGTGAAAAAATAAATAAGTGATCAAGTTTATTAAAGAGGCATGTGTTTCCTTTTCTCTTTTTATTTCAGTAAGCTGCTTGATAGGAGAAACAGCCTCACTTAACATGTGTGGGAAACATTACAACCTTCATATTTTATGTGAAGGTATCTATGAATATAGGTAAAATTCTCCAAAGCAGTGGTTTTTCTTTTATGGCAAAAGTCAGTGACTTTCAAAACAGGAAGAGTTTAATAGCGATCAAATAACTGACATTGCCATGTTATCTCCTAACACCTAGGAAAAACAGATACAGGTGAAAGAACTTCCTAAGTCATAATACACCTGACACACTTGTATAAGACCCACCCTCCTCCAAATTCTCTACCCCTCAAAATGAAACATAAACATTGAGTATATACACATGTGCAAATGAAGTGATCGTCTCAATATCTCCTTCCCACAACCCCCATTCAGCCCATGTACATAATATAAAATGAGTTTTTGGTGTTAGAACTTTGAGTATCACTTAATATTATTATAAAGAAAATTTCACTTACTAACAAGAGCGTTTAACTATTTTCCTATCTTCAGGACAACAAATACAAACCTTCTGCATGTTACTGCCAATAACAAAGACAAGTATCACACTAAAACTTTCCTAGTTCACTATGAATATTTTCTTCTTAAACATTTGTTTAATTTTCAGTGGAAGGATCCTACTCTGGATTCCTTGTTACTAGAAATGACTTCTTTTCCTTTGCTGGTGCATAGATATTTTTTAATTTTTATTTCATATTGGAGTATAGTTAATTAACAATGTTGTGCCAGCTTCAGGTATACAGCAAAGTGATTCAGTTATACATATAGACATACCTATTCTTTTTTCAGTTATTCTCCCACTTAGGTTGTTACAGAGTATTGAGCAGAGTTCCCTGTCATATTATAGGTCCTTTTTGATTATCTGTTTTATATACAGCAGTGTGAACATGCCAGTCCCAAACTCTCAATCTATCTTTTCCCCCAACCATCCCCCCACCCCTGGTTACCATAAGTTCATTCTCTAGATTTATTTTCCTAGTGCTTATTTATAGAGGACTCGTTCTCTTCTTCCTCTTATTCTAGCTTTCCAGCTGTTTCTGAGGTTCTGCCTGCCTATAACACATCACTTCACTAGCTCCCATCTTCCTCTTAAACCCCCTTCCCCAGCATCTCGGGCAAGGTCCCTCAATACTGCTAGGGGATATCAAGGATGTCTGCTTTGATAGTAGCTTTTATGGGATGAGTCAATTCCTCCTAAGCTCAGGGACCTTCAGGAGTCACACGGGCCTAGGGGAGGGAGCAAACTGACAAAGGACCCAGTGCCCTTTCCTCTTTGCTGCTTAAGATCTGGCCCAAGGATGCTCCACCACCTCGAAACAGCATTCTTCACTTCAAAACAAAACCGTTCTCATTTTGAGAGGGCAGCCCCAGGGACACGGCTTCAGCGAGTAAGTGAAGTCACTGCTTCAGGGTTCTGGGCACGAGTTATAACAGCTTTGAGACTGTTGTGAACCCTAGACTTATCTGCTTGGTCTAAAGGCAACCTGCGTAAGTTTTGAGAAACAAACCAAATGTGGTTTCTCGAACAAAGTCTGGATTGTTGACAGCTTGTTCTCAGATCTTTCCTTTTCAAACAGATACCGAGTAGCTCCAGACTCCGTGCCGGATAACTGCTTCAAAAGGCTGAAATCCAGATCAAGGCAGGAGTTGACGGGCACACAGACTTGCTCCCATTAACTCTTACTTCTACCAGGAATGAAGCCGCAACTGGCTGAATCACACCTTAAATCTTGATCAGCTCTCTGAGAGTCCTGCGTGGTGTTGTCTTTCTTTCTCCCTGCTTTTTAGTGCCCACCCATTGAACAGTCTTTCCTAAAGTCTCACGCAGCCTCTCATCAAGCAAAACATCAAAACTGCCAGTTCATGATGAGAGCAGAGTAAAGGCAGGGTCTGCCCTCCCCCGGACACCTTTCTGATGTTTCCCAACATTATTCTACAGACACGAATACCCTCTGCTCCCGAGTCACAGCAAGTCACTCCTGACTCTTCTTAGAAAGGCTCCTTCTGAAGTCACACAGAGTCACTGGGACTCAGTAATACCTGTCATCCTCAAGTCTCAGGTGAGTGATCCTGCGACAGCTGTAGAGAGTAAACACCCGAGCATCACCCTACGGCCTCCAGACACGGCTCCAAGAGCGCTCACCCCCAGCTCCTGCAGGCATCTGGTCTCCTCCAGCATCTCCGCCTCCCACCCCCGACAGCCCTGCAGAGAAGCCCCTGGAGCGCCGCTCACCTGTTTGTAGGCGTCGAGGAGGAAGCTTTTCCAGATGCAGCGCATTCCTTCTGAGGTCAGCATGCGCCTCCACTGCCCGCGAGTGGACTTGGAGCGGCTCAGCAGCAGCACCACGTGCTTGAGGAGAATGACCGAGTCATAGAGCGCCAGGAAGAGGCAGTTGGAGAAAAAAACTGGCAGAATCTGCAGTGTGATCAGCAAGTCTACGCTGAGGATGCCCATCTTCTCTGCCTCCCGGGTCAGTTCCCTTGTGTGCTCTGGTTCCCCTTCACCCTCTTATTTAAAAGGTGGGGGGGTGGTGATGGAGAGGGGTGGGGGGAGGTGAAGGGGGAGGTCGGGGGGGTGGGGGTGGGGGATAGGGGGAGAGAAGGAGAAAAACTAAATTAAAAAAGAAGCCCAAGTTGTCTCCTTTTTCAAAGAAGCAGAAATGGCAAGACCAAGTTCCAGTCTCTCCAGCCCAGCAGTTGGAGTGTGCCCATCAATTCATTCAATTCGGAGCTGCTGCCTTTTTTTTCTTTTTTCAGGATTTAAGATGTTAAAACAAAAACAAAAACAAAAAAACTGGCGTACCCGTCCCTAATCCAGTTACCCCTCTCAGAGTCGGTTAAAGACAGGCAGTTCTACTTTCATTTCTAAGCACCTATGAGACTGTGGCAGAGATTGCAAAATTTTCTGTAGCTTTTCATTGTCTCTGTGTTCAGAAACGTAGCCCGTTTCTTTCTAGAATTGCCAGAGTTTTGAAAATGTGCTTTTAGGGTAGTTTTTTCCCCTCTTTACTCCATTTACACACTTTCTGTTCCCCTCCAGCCTGTCTCACTCTCTCTCTTCCTCAGGAGCGTCTGCCTCCTCTGTCCCTGACTGCCTCTGGCTTCTCCTTCCTGCTCTGTCTGTGGTGCAAAGTGCCTCTCTCTGCAGCCCAGTGAGTCTCCCTGAAGCCTTTTATACATTCCCTGGCTAATTGCTGCAATAGAGAAATGAAAGCCTAATCTTGGTAAAGATCTTGACGTCATTGAGAAAGAGGGCTTTACTTTGGCCAGGACTGCAGTGAATAGAAAAGCAAAACTCGACGTTGTTTTTTTTTTTTTTTTTTTTTTTAGAAGAGGGGGGGTGGCAGAGGGACAGTGGAATTTTGCTTTGTGATTTAAAGAGAGAGGAAAAAATTAATACCTTTGAGGGTTTTCAGGAAATGCTCCCAAACTTTGGGAAAAGTTATTTAATATAGCATATGGGTTGATAGGGAAACTCTCTCTCCTCTGATTATTATTATTGTTCTTGTTTATTTATAAGGGGTTTGGGAAAGAAAGGTTCCTGGAAGGCAGGTAGAAAAGAGGAAGAGTGATCAGACATAATCTCTGTTCTCTTTCTTGGAAGATGTGAATGCTTACCTTCCGTCCTTCTGTCTACCTCCTACAACTATCTCCCGTCAGATTTGTGACCTAGGTTCTTTAAATATTTTTGAGTCATGATCTTATTTAAGAAAACCCAAACTGTGAGGTGGAAAACTTTTAAACTCTTTTAATACCATCACAGCACTTCTTCAAAGCTTCTTGTAGAAAATCAGTGCAAATTTTCTTTTCAGTTTTACTGAAGTTTCCAATGCAAAAAAAAAAAAAGAAAGAAAGAAAGAAACAAGAAAATCTTCCACCCATGAAAGTAGCTAGGTGACCAGACTTCCTTCCCATTCCATTTTGCCTAGATACAGATTAAATAAAACTTTTATCTAATGGTATTAAGATGCCATCAGAGTAAGAAATACATTCTTTACAAGAGAGCTCTTTAAATTCTGCAATTGCCCTGTTTCTGTTAGCATAGCCCCTAAGAGACATGATACTTTGGAGAATCTTCCTTTTTGCTTGAAAAAATTTTAATTAAATTTGTAGGTCGTTAAGAGCAGACTTTGAATTGTCTCAAGTCACACTGACCACCCTCAGTGCTTGCTTTGCCCATTGCTTTCTGAACAGACAGGTACTTAGTCAGACAATGCTTTGGCAGAATGCCATGACCTCCATCTCATTCTAATTTTCTTTCCTCACTCACCTAACAGATCACCTCTAGGAATTATATTTTCTTGGAAAAAGGAGTGGCAAGTACAGACATTGGGGTGGGGATATAGAACGGTAGTTGAAAATTAGTTTTCTGACTTCTCCAGGTTCAAGGAGCTCTCCTTATACATGAGTTAAGCAGTGGGTGCAAATACGTGGTCCATTTCTGTGTTTTGTCCCTGTGGGTAAAATCTGCAAGATCACGGAACTCATTTAAAAGCCTAGGGCAGGGGTCATTAATTAGTGGACCCGTGGGCCAAATTCAGCAGGCATATGCACTTTATCTGGCTGGCACAGTGCTTTTTGGCTCTAAGAAAATAATTGAATGAGAGTGCCTGTAGGTTTTGAGAGACCAGAGTTTTCTGTCTGCTTTGTTCATTGCTATCTCCTAGCAGTTAGAACCATGCCTGGCACACAGTAAGTTCAAGGGAGGAGTCTTGAATGGACAGATGGCTGGGCATATATTGCTCCACACCAGGGGGCACTATCCACATACAGTATGTTGTGACACTCAGTGGGGTGCTCCAAAACTTTGTACAACCTGGTGGACTTGGGGGTGGTCCTCCCCATTGGCACGACCCTCATCACTCCCTATTGTCCTAAAACTCTGATTCCTTCATTTCTATCTTTACTTTAGCCCAGGGCAAGTTTTGGATTTGCGTCACATGGACTAAATTTTTAGAGAAGACATCAAAGCTTAGAAAAATGAATAGAAGTTACATAGAAAAATGTTTTTCCTATGACTAGCATACAGTGTTAGCAAAGGATATTATTTGTATACATAATTACATTCACTCCATTTCCTCAGTTTTCTCGATGCACTATGGAAGAAAAGAAGGGACAAAGAAAGGGAGGTGACAGCATGGTATTTTAACTGGTGTAGATGGGAAAACTATGGTGCCCGAAGTGCCAGCTAACAATGACAGAAGGTGTGGACTCAGGAATGGACACTGCCACACAGTGCCCAAGCCTGAAAAGTTCACCCCATCTCAGACATTCCTTTCGCCCTGTGTGAATTCAACCAGTGCTACTTTAAGGTGCTACTTTAAGGTAGAGATATCTTGGTAGCTACGAACCAATTCTCCTGTACTTGTCATTTGCTTTCAATGCGAGTTGTATGTTTGGAAATGGCAAGACAGGAGGAGGTTTGGTAGAAAATCAGAAAAAAATGCCTTCTTTTAAAATGCAAAGTTCAAGGCACGTGCAGACTACAGGTGAAAATCAGATTTTTTTTTCTTTTTTACATTCTTTATTTACATTCTTTGCTATAAAATCAGAAGTGTTTGAGAAGGTTATTTTCCTAAAAAAATTAGAAGAACAAATTGGCAGAGAGTCAATCTGATCATGACATTTCTCAGATTTCTTCTATCACTTTCTCTAAATGAATGAATAAATAAATCACAAAACCAAACACTGTTCTTTTTAGACAGTTTGTCTAATCTACAAATTATATTTCTCCAAAGCTATTTCTCTTTTTATCATGATTCCTAATGGCTTATTCTAATTTTTAATATTTAGCACTTTGATCTTCAAGTAATTTGATATCCTTTAAGTGACAAAAACAACCCATAAAGTGACAGAGGATGATTTGTCCCAATGTGTAAATGAGAGAAAGTAGATCATCAAGGCTGTAGAGCCTGAGCTTGTATTGGGATATTTTCCCCAACTCTAAACCTCAATTGTTTTTCCTATGTGACTATTTTATTGATCCTGGTCATTACTCTGGAAATGAAAACCCTTGCCTAAAGTGGTTGCACTAGGTAATTTTACCTTGTGAATTACAAAGTATATCTGGGATTCCATATCTGTTTAATATTGCCCAACTCAAGTTCTTGGTTCCATTCGAAAAGCTTAGATATCTTCTTGATCACATAAGTATTCTTAGCCTTAGTGGTTCAGTGGTAAGGAATCCACCTGCCAAGGCAGGAGGTGTGGGTTTGATCTTGGGTCAGGAAAATCCCCTGGAGAAGGAAACAGCAACCCACTCCAGTATTCTTGTCTGGAAAATTCCATAGACAGAGGAGCCTGCCAGGCTACAGTCCATGGGGTCACAGAGAGCCACACGACTGGGTGACTGAGCATACAATACAAGCCAATATGTGGTATGTTGGTTGAATTCCCCCATATGATGTTCCACACAGGTTTTAAATTCCAAAAGAGGGGTAGCTAGAGAAAAGTGATTTGGGCTTTTTAATAAGAAGAGAATCACTATAAAATTATTTAATTTTTTTTTCTCTTTTGATAGCTTGAGAGCAGCATGTACTATCATTCATTGCCTCCTTCTGGTTGGAAAAGTAAGCATCTGAGTTATAAGGCTTCCTTTGGTCTAGTTTTTGACTCTTAAGTTGAGATTAAGAGAATGAAGTTGGATAACCTAAAAGCAAACCTGGAGATTTCAAGGATGGAAGCTACCACTATTCTTTGTCATCTGAAGACACTGAAGGGCATTCAAGAACTCAATGGAACTCATGCTGTGAATTTTCAAGCAGTCTCAGTTTCATAAAATTTTATTCCTTCTAACTCAAGTGATTTGCTAAAGCAAATTTTAAATGGAGATTAGATTTTACTTTCATAAACAACTTGTCTAATCAATATCTTATAAATCCAATAATGTCTGGTCAGGACAGGTTGCACTGATTCTGGTCTGGGAATATGATTGCCATACATACACCCACCTGCCAAGAGTGCATTTCAGAGAAGGAAATCACAAACATTGTTGTTATTTAGTTGCTAAGTCATGCACGACTCATTGAGATGCCATGGATTGCAGCCTGCCAGGGTCCTCTGTCTATAAGATCTAGATTTCCCAGGCAAGAATACTGGGGTAGGGTGCCCTTACCTCCTCCAGGGGATCTTCCTGACCCAGGGATCGAACCTGTGTCTCCTGCATTGGCAGGTGGATTTTTTTTTTAACCGCTAAGCCACCTGGGAAACCCAGCCACCACACCCTTCCATCCCTGGTGACTCCTGGTTGTGCTGAGAGGGAGTTATAATGAAGGGTTCACACCACAGTGACTGAATCACTCAGAATTCCCTGTGGGCCCATCCATTCTACAAACAGTCGTGTTCCCTGCCTTGTGATGAAAGGGGAAGCTCAGTGGATAAAACAGACACCCCCAGAGTCAATTCTGACACACCCTGAACCAAGCAACTTAATGCTGGGGCCAAGAAGGGGCAGACACTGTGGGAGGGATGAGCGGTCTATCCCTGCAGCCCAGCCATGTCTTAGGTCCCTTGGCAAACCCTGGCAGAGGGCACTGTCTGAGGTGTTAAGACATTCTCCCCTCAGGAACAGATGCTGCTCTTTTTTTCCTTCCAGGCCACCTACTGGCAAAACCAAGAAGGAAAGGAAAAGGGAAAACACAGGAGAAGGGGAAAGCAGAAATGGAGAGAAGGAAGATGATGCTGGTGGACAGGAGAAAGGAATGTAGAAAGGGGAAGGCTCAATGAATTGCCCACAGAGGCTGCCACAAGAGAGCCCATTAATGCCCGTTGCGGTGATGCAGGGAGACAGCTGACCGGAAACCAGATGGATGCCAGCGACTCGATTCACAGAGGCCACAGCTGTGAGGAGACGACGGCTTTCCTTGGCCGTTGACTTGGTCTCGACCTAAACCGATGGCCAGTCTGCACCCCAGTGCTCAGACCTCTTTAGGTGCTCTGAGACTCTCTAAGTGTGAGTTTTGAGGCTCGTTTATTAGCCTCTGGAGACACCAGGGTTGGATGGAGGGTTAGTGGAATAGATGAGAAGAAGAACACTCTGTGAAGTTACACGCAGCAAATTCCTTCAGGACAAAAAGCCCTCAGAAGGAACAAATTGAACTCATCTCTTTTCCCAAAATTTGATTCAGTGTCTTCATTCTCCCCAAATCCTTGACCCAAAGCAATAGACCAAAAGAAACAAGGAAACACAGTCAGAATCAGTCAGCATTTTTGGAACAACTTTTCTTCTCCTTTGTTTCATTCTACAGCTCATAGGAAACCACCAGATGATAATTAGGCTTTAAAATAAAATAAGTCATTCTCTAAATGGTTTTACAGTAGCTATTTTTTTAAAAAAAATCACAAATACATCACCTCATTCATATGCTGAGTATATGAACACAGAGCTTGGCAAAAAATATTAAGACACATGCTGGTTCATGCCATTCCAGAGGTAATACGGTAGCTTGTTCCCACTGAGAGCAAAGGATGCCACACCTCCTCTCTCAAGATTCAGTAGGTATAAATGCACAGAGAAAATAAGATAGATATTCTATTTCAAGCTCAGTGAAAGTGGTGAAGCTAATAGAATTAACTGTAGCATGAAAAATCCATGTTTGATATGGGGATAAAATACCTGCAATGAGATTGATTGTATAATAAGATACGTACGTCCCCAAGGGAGGTTATGAAAATATTATCAGTGGACCTCTTCTCGAGGTAGAGAGGGGGGCCAATGAGATAATCTCTCAAAACCCTTTTAAGCCTCTGGTGCTATTAAGATAATAGTTAAGAATAAGTTAATATATAACACATACAAAAAATAATCCAGCTGGGCTAATGGCAGAATACCATAATCATAAATTATCTCTTTGTCCATTTCAATTCTGAAGACTTATTTTTTGTATGATTAAGTAAATAGTTATGCCTTTCTAAAAGTCAGTAGATGTGAATGAATTAGCATGTCTTCTAAGGAGAAAATACAAGGCATGAAATTCAAATCAATTTTTAAAATTTAGCCTCATTTATTAAATGGACACTGGTATCTTTTATCAAGACACAACCACTTAGGCAAATGATTATTTAAAAATTGTTGTTGTTCAGTCACTAAGCCATGTCTAACTTTTTGTGACCCCATGGAATACAGCAGGCCAGTCTCCTCTGTCCTCTACTATCTCCCAGAGTTTGCTCAGATTCATGTCTGTTGATTCAGTGATGCTAATCTAACTATCTCATCCTCTGCTGCCCCATTCTCCTTTTGCCTTCAATCTTTGCCAGCATCAGAGTCTTTTCCAATGAGTCGGCTTTTCACATCAGGTGGCCAAATTATTGGAGTTTCAGCATCAGTCCTTCCAGTGAATATTCAGGGTGGATTTCTTTTAGGATTGACTGGTTTGACCTCTTTGCTGTCCCAGGGACTCTTAAGATTCTTCTCCAGCACCACAGTTCTAAAGCATCAGTTCTTTGGTGCTCAGCCTTCTTTATGGTCCAACTCTCATATCTGTACATGACTACTGGAAAAACCACAGCTTTGACTAGATGGACCTTTGTCAGCAAACTGATGTCTCTGCTTTTCAATATGCTGTCTAGGTTTGTCATAGCTTTCCTTCCAAGGAGCAAATATCTTTTAATTTCATGGCTGCAGTCACCATCCAGAGTGGTTTTGGAGCCCAGGAAAATAAAATCTGTCACTGTTTCCACTTTTCCCCATCTATTTTTTATGAAGTGATGGGGCCAGATGCCATGATCTTTGTTTTTTGAAGGTGAGTTTTTAGCCAGCTTTTCACTCTACTCTTTCACCTTCATCAAGAGACTCTTTAGTTCCTCTCTGCTCTCCACCATTAGAATAGTATCATCTGCGTATCTTAAATTGTTGGTATTTCTCCCAGCAGTCTTGATTCCAGCTAGTAATTCAGCCAGCCCAGCATTCTGCATGATGTACTCTGCATAGAAATTAAATAAGTAGGGTGACAATATACAGCCTTGTCATACTCCTTTCCCAATTTGGAACCAGTCCGTTGTTCCATGTCCAGTTCTGACTGTTGCTTACTGACCTGCATACAGATTTCTCAGGAGGCAGGTAAGGTAGTTTAGTATTCCCATCTCTTTAATAATTTTTCACAGTTTGTGGTGATCCACACAGTCAAAGGCTTTGGCATTGTCACTGAAGCAGAAGTAGATGTTTTTCTGGAATTCCCTTGCTTTCTTCATGATCCAACAACTGCAGCAATTTGATCTCTGGTTCCTCTGCCTTTTCTAAACCCAGCTTGTACAAAAAATTTTAAAACTAGATAGCTACAAATTCTTGTTTTATTTTGTTTTCCCAGGGAAATTTTCTATCGTGTCTTAAGAACTCAAAATCTGCCTTCCCAAAATAGAATCCATACTCTTTATGATTTTTTTTGTATCAATAATGACCTAAATGATACACAAATCCAAAACCTCAAATTCTGCAATGAGAAGTTTGTGCCTTGCAGATAGAGTAGCCTCCACTGGCTGAAACTAGAGACAAGCTTCACAGCAATGAAGACTCCACATAGCCAATA
This sequence comes from Capricornis sumatraensis, assembly GCF_032405125.1. NCBI lineage: Eukaryota > Metazoa > Chordata > Mammalia > Artiodactyla > Bovidae > Capricornis > Capricornis sumatraensis. The sequence continues at coordinate 11,412,556 of NC_091070.1, read as the reverse complement.
AATAGATAAAAATAAATAGCAAGACATCAAATTCTTCAGAGCCAATATCTCTAGTGCTTCTTGCTAAATGTTAAATAATAAAATTGGCATTCACCTCTTATCAAGAGATATCTTGTTCTAACCATCACCAGACTCCACCCATTTCTGGGGCCACACAGGACCATATGACCAAAAGCAAACCTCTAAATTGATTTCTCTACCTGTAAAATGGAGCTAAAGCTGTCTTTCCACATTTTTCTCATGTTGGTGGCTAACATATCCATGCCTTTTGAAAAGACTTAGTCTTTTTTAAAAAAATACTCAAAATAAAAAGCAATTTTGGCTGATAAGTTTATTCAGACCTGCTCAAGTCAGTAAGTTCCTTCTAATAAAGACTTCTTTGAGGAAAAAAAAAAAAAAATTCTTGGCAGGCCAGATCTGATTTTAGTATTAATTACCAACCTGCTCTACCTGACTTTAAGGAAACATTGTGTACTTAGTGGAAAACAGGAAAGATTAGCTGTCATTGGGGATGTTAGAGATGGGAGCAAACTTTGCCTAAAGAATAACAACAATCAACCTGAATCTTTGCGCAGACTCAAAACTGAACTGAATCTGTTTGAGAGACTTCTATAGAAGTATGAAACTCAGCTCCACATTATTCACCATGACACACTTCTGCGTCTTTCATGATTCTAGACAGAATAGAAAAAACTACCCCAATATTCCTGATCCTAGAAAGCAACTGACTTCCTAAGTTTCCTAGACCACAATTGGGTAGATAAATGTTCAATAACAAAGGAGGAAAACCACTGACATCTTAGTGGCTAATATGCTTATCAAACTGAAGCCTTAACAAAATTCAGTGTCTGTCAATATGTGTGGTACTTTGTTTTATTCATGCTACATGAAAACATGTCCCAACTCTCCAGAACTATAATTTCAAAGTGTTAGTTGCTCAGTTGTGTCCAACTCTTTGTGAACCCATGAACTTTAGCCCACCCACTTCTTTGTCCATGGAATTTACCAGGCAAGGATACTGGAGTGGGTAGCCTTTCCCTTCTCCAGGGGATCTTCCTGACCCAGAGAATAACACTGGGTCTCCTGCGTTGCAAGCAGACTCTTTACTGTCTGAGTCACCAGGGAATCCCAATAGTCTCCAAAGAGCTATCAAAGCTATCTGTTTTCTTGTGTGACAGAATGGCTTTTCCAGACAGAATCAGAAGGCTTCATGGGTTGGGAGGAGTCAAGAGGCAAGGATTTAGACGAATAAATGTATTGATAATAAATATTGGAGGGGGAAAAGACATAACTGATAACATGTAATTCCTTGATCACAACAGATGCTAAATATTGGGGAAAATAGAGAAATATAAAGAATGTAGATGTTCAAGGAAAGGGTGTGAAATTGGAAGTCAGTAAGCAAAATACTTTGTTTTTCTATATGCAGCTCCCAGTGAAGGATATGGGAAACGTGAGGAAAGGGATAGGAAAAAACCAAAGACATTTGCTTACATTGTAAAATTAGCTCAAGCTCACTCAAAGGGTTAGCCACGACAAGACATGTATTCAGATAGCCTTCCTGTAACTACAGATGTCTACTGAAACCTACAAAGAGCTCGTCATCGTACTAGCATTGAAAAGGATTCCTGGGTCTCAAGCAAATTCAGAGTCTAATAAGGGGAGATACATAAGTAAACCAAAGAAGGCAACTGAGCATTCTAGGGGCTATAACAGAGAGAACTGCAGCAGACAGTATGGCACAAAGGAAGAACTGTTACCGTTGTTCAGCCGCTAAGTCCTGTCTGACTCTTTTGCCACCCCACGGACTGCAGCCCACCAGTCTACCTGAGTCTCCTGCATTGGCAGGCAGATTCTATACTGGTGGCCACCAGGGAAGCCCTCCAGGAAGAATTAGTCAATTCTATGTGGGATGGGGACTTTCCAGGTGGCTCAGCGGTAAAGAATCTGCAGGAGACACGGCTTCAGTACCTGGTTGGGAAGTACCCTGGAAAAAGAAATGGCTACCCAGTACAGTATTCTTGCCTGGAGAATCCCATGGACAGAGGAGCCTGGCAGACTACAGCCCATGGGTTAACAGAGTCGGGACAGAACTGAGCAACTGAGCACACACAGACGTGTGGGATAAGTCAAGAAAGAGTTAAGGAAGAAAATACACAGGCCCCACTAAATATGGTTCTGCAAAATTGAATTTAGAAACATAGTGCTTGTTAATGGAGCAGGCTTTAAACAATGTTTTCATATACATCTGTGTTTATAATATTTTATCATTAATGTCTATTAAACTCACATAGAATTTTTTTACCCTGGAACACAAGTTGTGTGTGTGTGTGTCACTCTGTTGTGTCCACCTCTTTGAGACCCCATAGACCACGGCCCACCAGGCTCCTCTGTCCATGGAATTCTCTAGGCAAGAATACGGGAGTGGACTGCCATTCCCTTCTTCAGGAGATCTTCCTGACCCTGGGATTGAACCAGGGTCTCCTGCATTGTAGCCAGAGTCTCTACCATCTGAGCCACCAGGGAAAGTTATTTAGAAATAGATAGCCTTCTTTTGATAAACAATAGAGCTGTTATAGCTACACAAAATGAAAAAGGTTGCTCAAAACTCTTTGGGCAGATCCTATCAGTAACAACAACAGGTATACCCTGTCTGCTTTTCAGCTGACAGGAAGTTACTATGTACAAGTTCAATCTTAACATCTTGGTGTTATGACTTTGCCATGGAGGCTGGGAAGCACTCGGCAGTGCCGTTTACATCTAGTTAAAGAATACATCAATGACAGGGTGGCAGAGACAAGATCAATTCCATTTTACAAGATTTCGAGGCAATCATCTTATTTTTAGGTTCTCTAGGTACCTCGCTGTGTTTCCCAGGTGGCGCTAGTGGTAAAGAACCTGTCTGCCAGTGCAGGAGCCGTGGGTTCAATCCCTGTTTCGGGAAGATCCCCTGGAGGAGGGCACTGCGACCTGCTCCAGTATTCTTGCCTGGAGAACCCCATGAACAGAGGAGCCTGGCAGGCTACAGTCCATGGGGTCGCAAACATGACTGAAGCCACTTAACACACACACAGATACTACACCAAGGAAGCTCCTAAAGCATATTGAGATTCCAAATTAGTGACTATCAAACAGTATGGGCCTTTAAACTGCTACAGGCGGGGAAAAAATGAGTCCAGTAACTCAGAATGACTTTAATCCAAATTTTCGTTCCTTCTGTTCTCTTTAGTCTATACCTTAGCATATCCCTCTTGCTTCTTGGTTTGTGATTTTTATTACCTTTGACCTCTCATGACAAATCACCCTGACAGTGTCGAGAAAGCAGAGTTAGAAACATTAAAGATGTTTACTTGTTGGGAAAATTTATGACCTAGTCAAAGAAAAATGCAGAAATCAAGATTTTATGGAAACAGGAAATATTGTGAAATGCAGGAGACTTCCCAGGTGGAGCTCCTGGTAAAGAACCCACCTGCCTATGCTGGACATGTAAGAGATGAAGGTTTGATCCCTAAGTTGGGAAGATCCCCTGGAGGAGGGAATGGCAACCTACTCCAGTATTCTTGCCTAGAGAATCCCATGGACAGAAGAGTCTGGTGGGCTACAGTCCATAAGAGAGAACAGAGTTGGACATGACTGAAGCAACTTAGCATGCATGCACACACATGAAATGCAGAACCTGTCGTATTGGTGCACAATGAACATTCTTACTTCCATATTTAAAATGTAAACTCCTGCTGGGAAATAGTTAAATCCTGGGATTTGAAAACACTTTATTAAAGGAAAATTCAACCATATGCACAACTGGAGTGATGAGAATAAGGGACCCTCATGTGCCCATCAACCGGTTTCCACAATACGAACTCATGACCAATCTTGTTTCATCTCCACCCACTTTCCTGCTTCTCATGTAATTTTGAAGGAAGTCAAGATTTTTGATTCTCCAAAAACACCTCCAATGTTTCTTTGCCTACAGAAAGTATCATATAAGTTAACTAGCTAATTGATTTATTGTTTCGTATCTACCTTTTTAATCACTCTGACACATCTGTCAAACCAATAAGAAAGAAATGGAAAACGGACATTCCTTCCCAGTATCTCTGAGCTTAAATCCCATCTTCATCTGAGTATCCTTGTGCTACAGTGAAGGCTATGGTATATTAAAAAAGTGTACATAGATAATAAAACTAACATTTTTCACTAACTCTTGAACCACAGTCATTTCCTTTTTTCATTCACTTTTTATTGTATGTAGTACACATGCTGACTCAGAGTAAGGTTGCTTTTTAAATTAAGAAGTGGTCTCAATTTACTCATTTGCATCCACCCCAAAATGCAATGCATTACAAAGGTACAACATGAAGTTGCCAACTAGATCATAAGAATTCTGGCAATTCTGATAGAACAAAAGCTTATGGGGAGGTGATCAATGGCAAGCTAATATAGTTCTTGATGTGAAATTTCTAATGGTGAAGCTACATTGATAAAAGAAAATCAGAAATTTAATATAAAAATAAACATCATACGAACATAAAATTTAACTTTGTGAAATCCATAATAATAGATCTGTATCCCTAATTCCACAGTCATTCTCCTTCCTTGAGACATCAAACATGCCCAGAAGGTAATAAACACTTCCACTAGAGATCTGGCACCTTCTCAACTACTTACCATTCCAGAACAATCTCCAGCCCCAAAAGTGATGAATGGATATTTTGGAGGGTTTTGTGGAAAATATAATACCTTTCTATTTCATACCATATAATACCATATCACTGATCACTAAGAAGAAGGTGGCGGGGAGAAGGGAAAAGTATTTGCATCTATTTGACTCTGCATTTTCTCCTACAGGAAGTATAAAATTTTATCTGATGCTATGCTAGAATAGTGTACTTGCATATGCATGTACATTAAATTTTGTAGGCGTGCTTTGCTATATTGGAAAACATATTCAAATAATAAATCTCAATAAATGAAAATGACTTTCCTTTTCTACAGTACATAAAAGTGCCAGGGCAATCTGCTTTCCATGTTCAGACATCAAAGAGCTAAACATTGAGTGATATCCAACTTGATGAGACACATAAAAATGAAATAAAAATGAGTCAGAAGATAAACATTTAAAGAGATAAAAACTGTCAAACAAAAATGATTATAAAGTTTGTAACAATCTGCATTTTTCATTGTTTTCTATTTACCTAGTTTCTCCACTACGAATTTCTTTTGCTCGTTTCCCTTCTTTTAATAATGTATGCTCCCATAATCAATGACACTAAAGCAAAGGATGTGAAATAAGACTTAGTTTATATTTTTTAGGAGAAATACAAGTAACTTGAAAATGCAAAATTTTCCCTATATACTTGAATATTTCATCTAGCTACTTTCATTTAATAGCTCTGGAAAATTGAGCTCCTTTTTCACAGGGGTAGTTTACCTTGTACAATATGAAACCACCATATTCAACCTTTTATGACCTGCAAAAATAGCAATTTCATATTGTTTAACCTAATGGTATTTCAAATAGCAAAAAGTCTACAGATTGCCATTTCTCTTGAGCTACACATGGTATTCTTTGGTGAAATGCACAGAAAAAAAAAAGAGTGTTATTTCCATTGGTGCACACTTGACATTGTTGAAATCTTGTTTTTTAAATCATATTAATAATAAAAATAAATTAATATTAATTTTAGTCAATCAATGACTCTGTCATTGGCTTAATGTAGACCCTGAAAGAAATTAGGCCCTACCAATTAGTATGTGTAGTGGGTACAGTAGTTTTGTCTTCAAAATGATGACACCTAAAATGTACGGGCAAACACAGAACATCACAATTTATAAGACCTAGTAAAACCTTCCACTGGGCTTCCCAGGTGTTTTAGAAGTACGAAGGCCAACCTGAATGAAGACTGATATTAAACAAGTTTTGTAAGGATGGTACTCAATTTAGCAGGAAAGGATATGTGTTACAACTTAAAAGTTTGAGATTTTACTTACGTTCATAAAAAGTTGAAGAGGTGACTCAAATATTTTTAGAGTATCAGATAATTTCTTCTCTGATCATATGGTCATCTCTACTACTCCTAAGGCTTTTATTATTAATGGAAACATTTGTAAGACTTGATTTCTGAGTTGCCGTCTCAGTTTTGGGGGGTAGCTTAGTCTGTCCTGATTGTAGACAATGTTTGATAAATTCGACAAAGCTGATCAAATGTATTCTTTGGATACCAAGTCAAGACTTTACTTCATTAAACGTGTCAAGACAGAATAAAGTAATAGCAAAGAAATGTGCGCGTTTCCCAGGTGGCTCAGGGTTAAAGAATCCACCTTCCAATACAGGACACACAAGAGACTCAGGTTCGATCCCTTAGTCAGGAAGATCCCCTGCAGGCAGAAAGGGCAACCCACTCCAGTATTCTTGCCTGGAAAATCCTATGCAGAGAAGCCTGGTGGGCTACAGTCCACTGAGTCACAAAGAGTCGGACACGGCTGAGTGACCAAGCATGCACGTGTAAAGAAATGTGGATTATATAATAGGCCACCAAGTAGGTGCCCAATTATCATCTCACTTAATCCTTCTTTTATGATAATATCAACACAGACAGCACCAACAAGTAATGACAGCTGACACTGATTGAGGCTTCTTAGTACTAGTCACTCCTCTAATTGTGTTAAGTCATTTAATCTTCAGAACAATCTTATTGGCCTACATACCAGTATTAAGCTCACTTTGTAAGAAAACCAAGGCTGAGGGAGGGGAAAGCAAATTGCCAAAGGTCATACTCTTTGAATTACAAAACCGTAAGGCGGGAAGTGTTCTTGAAGCACTCTTATCAGTTTCTCCCTCAATTTGTGTAGTAGGCTGGAAAAAAACAAAACAAAACAACCAAAACCTCACCCCCAAAAATACTAAGTCTAAATCCTAATCCCTAGAATCCATACATGTTACCATATTTGGAACAAAGGTCTTTGCAGTTGTGACTATATTGTGGATTATCCTCGTTGGCTCTAAATGCCATGTCATGCATCCTCATAAAAGGGAAGCAGAGGGAAATTTCACACACACACACACACACACACACACACACAGCAAAACGCAACTTGAAGCTGACAGCCTTGAAGATTAGAATGATGTGGTCACAAACCAAGGGATGTTGACTAGAAGAGAAAATGAAAGAATTCTTCCCGAAAGCCTCAGGAGGAGGTGTGACCCTATCCACAGCTTAATTTCGACCCAGTGATTCTGAGTTCAGATTCCTGGCCTCCAGAATGGTAAGGGAAAATTTTCTATTGGCTAAAGCCAACGGATCTGTGATTATCCAATATAGCAGCTGTAGGAAACTAATACAGGCTGCAATTAAAAGAGCCGAACTGTTGAACATACGTTAAATGTTCCTATTTTTAGAAACTCTAGATTTAAAATTTATTCCTTCAGTAACACACAACAACATTTGCCTATCTCACTCTTGGAAATATTCCCTTCTAATTTATAAATTATCCACTTTTTTTTGCTCTGCATTCTTCAGCAGTAGGTATTAGTTTATTTTTGTCCTCTATGATAGTCCTCCACACTCATTAAATGACTTCATATCACTTTTAAATTTTATAGAATGAATATTTCTCATTCATTTAGTCTCTTTATTACAGGACCAATTTCTAGTGTTATGATTATCTTTCTAGTTTTCTTCTGAAATCTCACTATAGTTGCAAAACTCAGAAATGGTTCCATACTTGAAATAAACTAGATTTTGTTCAAGATCTAAGCATAATGAAGAGATCTATGGAATGGATTGAGTGTATCTGTGTGATCCAAATTTAATAATGGATCTTTAACTGAAAGTACTTTTATTAATTTATTCAAAATTTATCTTAACATTAACAGTGATTATATATTCTATAGGCATTTCAATCAATTCCACAAAATTGCTTCTAGTTATCCAAATAGGCTGTCAAAAAATGTTAGATCATCGCAACTGTGATTTCTAAACTGAGAATTTATCAGGTAGGATAACAAATTGAAACAGCAATTATTTACTTAGTCGTGGTAGACAAGATTTTTGTATAATAGCAAATACAGGGGACACAATGACTTCCAGTCCATTTATGAAAATTGTAAAAGTTACAGATACACATATTTGTCCTAAGCTCAGAAAGGTTTTACACCAACCTGACTGATTACTCTGAAACCACCACTAGATTACTCCCTAATAGGATGGCCAACAGAGATGAAGCTATCCGCCCATCTACCAGACGCTTAGTTTCACCGTCTCATCTGATCTCCCAGTCAAAAATGTCTCACATACTGTCCAATGCTCCCTGGGCCACAGATCAATCCCAGTTGAAAAGTACAGATTTAGAACAACCGTAAATGACAACTAATATAACCAATTCCTGAAACGGGGTAACTTAAGAAACAAAGAGTAGAACTACCTCCTCTTTTACATCCATCTTGCTTTAAAGAAAATCATAATAATTTTAAGACAAGCCAACAAGGATCCCCTTTGACACACATGACAGATTTCTTTAAAAGAAAAATGGAGAGTTTCTTTTTAACCAGACAATTTTGTGGCTGATCTCTAGACCCCCAAACAGCTTGCTCCTGTGCCATCTCTCATCAGCACTGCTTAGTTTAGTTTTCTGAGAATGAGGATTTTAAAGCCAGTCCTTGACTGACGTGGATTACCCTGACATTCAGGGCAGGTGTGAACCTAGAGCAGTTCTATTCATATATGTATCTAGAGCACACAGAGGCAAGGTTCTTGCATTAGATATTAACAGTTTCATTAAGTTAAGTGGCCAACAGGCATTATTTTTTTTTTAATTATCTAGGCGATTTAGAAGTGGAGGTAAGGAGAAAAGGATTTAGTAAAAGGCCAACTGAGATCCTTTCTCCCTGTTTCACCCCCAAATGGGAGCTCTGTTCTTTCTACAGCAGAAAAAATAAAACTAATTGATGTTTGTCAAAATGATGCCCAATAGCAATAAGAGAGCATGATCCTTAAGAGAACTAGAAACTTATGAAGCAGATTTTCATCCTTTTACTTTCAAAATAATAGAATAAATATGTAAACACAAAATACTTAAATCCTTCAATAACAGATTTTTGTAAATGTTTGTAGAAATGACACCATCTGAGCAGCTAGAACTCAAATAAGCTTCTACTTGCATTGTGATTGCTCTTCAACTCATGTAATTAAATAATAATAATAATAATACCAGAAGTTACATGATACTCTCTAGACATCTATCCTACCTGCATTAGGGCCAAAAATTTTCAACTCTGCTTTCAGGACTGAATAATCCTCACAACCCCTAAAGATAGTCCATTGCAACCTTCCTCCTGTTACCAAGTGGGGGAGACGCTTAAGAGCTGGCTTTCAATTCTAATAACTTCAACCAGCAATATCTTTCTGCCCATCCTACAAAGATACTGCATGTACAAACGAATATGGGCATGTGATTATTGTTATTATTTTTAATCAGGCATCACTTGTGAGAGTGTACAGGCAGAGTTGTAACCTTCTTGTTCCCAGCATCACAGCCACTCCCTTCAAAAGCTCTTGTACCAGCAAGTCAAGGGCTTCTACGGAGGATCTCTTTCACAGTCATGCAAAAATGAGTACAAGGAGCTCTGTGGATTGAAAGTAATATGCAGCCAGTTCTTGTTGCCAGAAATATGCAGTTGTGCTCCTCCTTCCAATTAAGCGTTTTGTTTTTTTGATTGAGGGAGTTTCACTGCGTGAAGAAAGCTACCCTTGAATTGTCATCTCTTAAGAGGAAGCTGACAGTGCTAACAGTTCAACATGGGGTGATTGATGAGACCATCCCAGCCTGAGAGGCTGGCAGTCTTTGTTACTGTCAGGATCAGGTAAGCAGTTTCACCTGCCAAAATTCCGGTCTTCCTCCCCGTCCTCCTATCCCGCCCCCAAAGAGAAAGGAGCCCTACGGTTACTGGAAATAGAAGTCTCATGTGATTTGAGTGATTTGAAGTTTATTGACTTTGCAGATCCAAGGACTTTGGCTCACTAATGGGGACAATTATCTACCAATTTTTCTTAGTCAATAACGTGGCATAAGGGAAAACACAAGTTTTATGAGGTTCAAAGTTTCTGTAATTTGGGAAGGCCTTCTCTAAGAAAAAAAATGCATAGTTACAAATGAAAAACTTGGGTACAAATGTTAGGAGCTATTCAGAATGTTGAAAAGACATCAAAACAAATTACATATTTTAAAAGCCTGAGAAATACCACAAGCATCGGAAAATGAAGTATTCTTTACTAATTAACTACCTGATACATTTCTTATATTTTGTGACTGTACTTTTTATCATCTCTTCATAATATAACAATACTCTCATACAATTTTCTATAGAGAATAAGTTGTCTTTTCTGTAAATTTGCAAAGAGGAATAAAATTTATTAGTATTGATCAGATTTTTTTAGCTTTATAAGTCATTAAGTTTGATGTAAAGGAATTTCAAATTTTCTATTATATGAGAGTTGTAAGGCTAGGATTTCCAGTGATGAGTTTCTGATTTATATATTTCCAATCCTATTTTTCCTTTGAAACCACTTCTTCTAGTCCTCTGGTCCTGCACCTTGTTGTCATAGCATCAACTGATTGGTCATGGAAGAAAGCATTCCGAGGTGCAATCCCACATCAGATGAGCCAGTAATAATTTACTGCTGCATGAGTGACTGCACATAACAAACACATACCATTAAAGGGCTTCCCTGGTGGCTCAGCATTAAAGAATCTGCCTGTCAATGCAGGAGATGCGAGTTTGTTCCCTGGGTCAGAAGATCCCCTGGAGAAGGAAATAACAACCCACTCCAGTATTCTTGTCTGGAAAATTCCATGGACCGTGGAGTCTGGCAGGCTGCAGTCCATGGGTCTCAAAGAGCTGGACACAATTTAGCAGCTAAACAACAACACGTTCCATTAAACTGAACTAAATGCATTACTACTAAAATTCTGCTACTATCCAAACCACCAAATACAAGAAGTATAAAAGAATAAAAGCTGGGATGTAAAGAGACAGTCGTTTTAACCAGATGTGGTTAAAATACCTCCCTTGTGTAAATTTTACAAAAATATATGACTACATAAACACATTGCAAGTAAAGGGTCTGAGATTTAGCTTCATTAACATACCATAAATCTGCCTTGGGGAGAACTATAAAGGCATTCTCCACACATTCTCATCTCTACTTTGTTTTTCCCTGCATACTTCACAACCGCTTATACCACAAAATGACTGGCAAAGTCAGTTATATAGCTTACATCAAGTAAATCTGTAATGTTATAATGACTATATTAATTATAAAAGGAAGACACCAGGAGGATTCAACCACACGTTCACCAAACACATAGGATCTCAAGAACAGGCAAAAGTAGAGATACAGACACAAAGTAGTTGAAGAAATAAGTACACAAAGACAACTTTATTCTGTACACAGTTATTCAACTGCAGGTTTTATGTCCCTGTGACTCCAGGTACTCTATGTTAAGAGATAAAAACATGATGACAATTTGGACCTTGCCCTCTGAGGAGTTTTCATCTTAAAGATATGTGTGTAATCAAATTCACATGTATGAAAGACGTCCCTACTTAAAAATGCATGAAATCATGAAAACAACCAAAAGGAAAGATAGGCAAATCTCTCTTTTGGAGATGAATAATTAAAGCAAATAATGGAAGAATTCACAAAGGAAAACAGATTTAAATATACCTTTGTTTACCAACTCCTATGAACCAAATTAAGACAAATAATTAATTGATAAAAAAGCCCAATAAATTTGTTGTAAATAAAGGCTAAATATAATTTCCCTATAAGAGTTATATAAATTAACTGAGAAAACTTCTATTAAAAAACAGGCAAGAGACATGAATAGACAATGTAAGAAAAATGTGACCAAAACAAACACATAAACATATATTTAAAAGAAATATAAACTAAATCACTTCATGATATTATTTTTCACATATAAATTTACAAATGTTTTTTTTAAGACAGAAATTAATCCTGGTGAGGGTATGTTAAGAAAGCAACTCTAACATATTGCAAAGAAGTTCTCAACTGAATCAAATATTGCGGTCGATTGAATAATAGACCCAAAGAAATCTAGGCCAAAAATGAATAATTATTTCTACTTTTAAAAGTATCTTAAGAAAAATTAAAGAAAGACAAACGCCATATGATGTCACTCTTATGTGAAATCTAAAATCTGACCAAATAGGCTCATCCAGGAAACAGAAGCAGACTCACATAGAGAACAGACATACGGTCACCAAGAGTGGGTGAGGCTGGAGGGGCAATGGAGTCTGCACGTAGCAGGTGTGGACTATTATATATACGTACATAATGCGCATCTTTTCCCTCATCAAGCAGACAGGAGGAGAAGCAGATCGTTTTGAAATAATTAGGAACTGAGCTGAGTGAGATGTGCGTTGCCACTTTAAACAAAGGTGTGAGCTCTTCTGCATTCCTAATGAAACTCTCCATCTTGCAGAGTTTGGCTACTAAGTATTGAGACACAGAAATAGTGTTTATTGAGTATTTCAGTCCCAGTCTCCCTGCTATATAACCCTAGAGATGGTCTGGTGGAGGAATATGGCAGAGAAAAGAAAGCTCGGCATTAGGACTCATCCAATTTCCAAGTAGCTGTGCCATCCATCTATGGAGAGCGCCTGATTTCTCTTTCCCGCAGCAGGGTCTGCCGGTCTGCACTGAAACCTCAGCCCATGATCAGACTTGACAAAAGCCCCCAGAGAGAAAGGTGTTTGCCAGATTTTCCCATCTAGAAGGCCTCTTCCGTCTCTGCAAACTGATTCCTCTAGACCTCTACACACAGTTATCTGACGGCTTTTATCCATAATTGGTACATATATAATTTATATACATACAATTTTTAATTTATTCACGTTTTTCTAGTTGTTGCAGAAGAAGCCATGTTCTGTCACCACCTTATGTATCTTAAAGAAAGTAGAAATTCTTATAGCTATAAAATATTTTAGTTCATTTAAATCCTTCCTTTTAGAAAATTCTATATAGATATTATAAATAAATTATATACATATTTAAGGAAGAAATAATGCCAATCTTAAATAAATTATTCAAGAGAATAATAAAAAAACACGTTGCAACTCATTTTTTGAGGTATCATAACCTTAATATTGAATCTTATAAGAAAAGGAATAATTGTAATGGCAACATATATATATATATATTTATATAAACTATTTGAAAAAAACACCAAAATAATATATCACAACCAATTGGGTTTATTGCAGCAAAGTGAGGTTTGTCGTTTCAAAACTTATCAATATAACTTCTTACATTAATTGAAAAAAGAATAAAATCATATGGATACCTCATATATATGAGAAAATAAATGCAGAGAAAATTTTTAATAAAATTCAACAATTCATAAAAAAAGCTCATTGTAAACAAGGAATAGAAGAAAACTTCTTTAATCTGAGAAAAAGTTATTTGAAAAAATTACAGCAAATCCCCTACATAATAGTGACATGTTGAAAGCTTTCCCACTCTTATCAGTAACAAAACAAGGATTCCCACTGTCACCAATTTAATAAAGATATATGAGAACCAGCAAAGAAGAAAACAACTCATAGGATTGTATAGATAGAATATCAGACTGGGTACAAAGTCAATATATACAAATTAGTGGTATTTTTCTAAATATCAATGAATAGAAAATGAAATTTTAAATGATATCTACAATAGCATCCAAATACACTACATTTCTAGGAATCAATCTAAGGAAATATGCAAAGCATTTCCACATAGAAAAAAAAACAACAATAATATTATGGAAAAAAGGTAAGCAGTATCTATGAGAAAGCATCAAATATTTCTGTAAAGGATCCTGTAATAAATAATTTAACCTTTACAGGCTAGATAGTCTCTGTCACAGTTAGCCAACTCTGCTCTGTAATGCCAAATCAGAAATAGATAATATGTGAATAAGCAGGTGTGGCTGTGTGCCAATAAAACTTTATTTGCAAAAAGAGGCAGAAGACTGTATTTAGTCCATGGGTTGTGGTTCATTACCCCCTGATTTAAATAATCAGATGAATAAAGTAAGTTAATACATAATGAAGATAAAATAAAGATATCTATTCTCCTTAAATTGATCTTTCCATTTAAATCCCTCCACAGTCAAAATTCAGGAAGTGGGGTTTTGCTGCTGTTGGTTTTTTTTTTTGCATAGACATTGGCAAACTAATTCTAAAACAAAGTAAAAATGTAAACAGTCTGCGGAGAAAATCTTGAGGAACAGAATTAAAGTAGTTTAACAGATGCCAAGATGTATTCTAAAACTCCAGTAATTAAGAGAGCTTGGTATTGCCAACAGAGTAGATGCCCAGACTAACAGAACATAATAGTCCATCAACACACTTACACTTACATAAATATATATAAAGGTTGTTCATGAAAGGTAGCAATGCAAAGCAGTGGAGAAATAATGGTAATTTTCCAATCAGTTATTCTGGGTCTGCTGCTGCTGCTGCTGCTGCTGCTAAGTCGCTTCAGTTGTGTCAGACTCTGTGCGACCCCATAGACGGCAGCCCACCAGGCTTTGCCGTCCCTGGGATTCTCCAGGCAAGAGTACTGGAGTGGGTTGCCATTTCCTTCTCCAATGCGTAAAAGTGAAAAGTGAAAGTGAAGTCGCTCAGTCGTGTCCGACTCTTCGCGACCCCATGGACTGCAGCCTACCAGGCTCCTCCATCTATGGGATTTTCCAGGCAAGAGTACTGGAGTGGGGTGCCATTGCCTTCTCCGATTCTGGGTCTAGATATTGTAAAAGGAAATTTGCTTCATATTACATACAGAAATCAGTCAGTATATCGTAGATCCAAAGGTGAAAGATAAAACAATGAAGGCTCCAGAAGAAACTATGGGAGACTGTCTCCTGTGTTTTGAGGTGAGCAAGCATTTCTTAACTAGAACACATGAGGCACTAATGTGAAAGGGAGAGACATCTGAATTTAGAACTCCTATTTATTAAAGGATCCTTTAAGAAAGAAAAAGGTAAATAACTGGTTGGGAAAAGATATTTATAGGGACTTAGTACACAACAGAAGACATCTGAGGGAAGAGAAGCTTAACATTCTGATGCTTCAGGAAAATGTAAATCCAAACCACAAGAAGATGTCAACATGTACCAGTTGGAGTGGGGAAAATAAGACTGGTAAAACTAAGTGTTGATGAGAATGTGAGACACCTAAAATTCTCATAGACTTCTGGGGGGTTCTAAAAGTTGGTTAGAAGTATGTTCTATTAACCAATTCCATTTTAAGGCCTTTTTCAAAGAAAATACATGTACACGTACACGAAAATGTTCATAGAAGCCCTATTCACACTTATCTCATTCTGAAAGAGCTCAAATGCTAATCAACACTAGAGGGGACAAATAATTGTGGCATATTCATTCAATGGACTACTGCACAATAATGAAAATGAATAAACCACTGTCCCACATATAATGTGACTATATCTCACAAATATAACATGGAACAAAATAACTTGCTACACACAAAAGACTACATATTTCACTTAAATAAATGTTTAAAAAACATGCAAAACAAATTATATAATACTCTAAGTCAGAATAGAAATGTTTGGAGAGGTGGAGAAGATATTCATAGAGAAAGCATTTGAGGGTCATCTAGTTGTTTGCAATAACCTGCTTCTTAATGTGAGTGACAGTTACATAGATAGTTCCTTCTGTGATTATTCTCTAGCTCTATACTAAAACTTTTACTTATTCGGGTAAGTGAATAATGTGTTTCTCTAATGCACAGAACAATGACCAGGTGAATAAACACCAATATAACCATGCTCATTTCTGGATGCTGAAGTTATAGGTTATTTAATTTTTATTTGGACCATCGCACTGTTAATTTCCTCTTTTTAAAAATAATGAAATCCTACATTCATCTATACTAGGGGACAAATCAACATGATTTTTAAAATTAAAAAACAGTGACTTCAAGTTGGTCAGGAATGAAGGTCAAGAGGATGTAAAAGCCATGAGTAAACATGGATAATAACTAACGGAAAGGGGCAGGTTTGCGCATAAAGAAAATCCTGCAGATAGCTTTGCTTTGAGGAAGTTGACAAGGCAAGTCAATCACAGATGAAAACTCAATCAAGGCTGAAGGTATAGATTTAGGTCTTGTCACCAAAGACATGAGAGTTTACTCTAGAACAGAGAAAATTTTAAGGGAAAGTGATAGGGAAATATGGGTTGTTAAATTTACATGCCAATTTTTATCAGACATCAAGGGGCTTTGATCCTGAGTATACTGACTATTTAGAGAGATATGGATATGGAGATATGGATATGGATATCTCCATTTTAATGTTTTTATTAACTACTGGGGTGAACCTACATTACCTAGCACATTGTCGCATACATGGTAATTTTAAATAATATTTGTTTAATCAAATGAGTGCTTATCAAATCTGATGATACACAACTAGAAAGAAAAGCACATAGATGTCAGAATGAGGACTGAAAAGATTTCAACAAGTTAGAACAATGTAACCGAGTTCCAGGTTAACAATGGAGGTAAATGTTAAGTCCTAAACATAGTTTTTTTTTTTTTTTTAATTAACCTCAAAAGTATAGGATGAGAAACTCTTATTACATATACTTTGTATGAAAAAGATTAAAAGGTTTGAAATAATGAGGAGTCCAGTTTAAATAAATGAGGTGTTCAGGGCTTCAAAAACCTAGGTCAATTTTAGGCTACGTCAATAAATGCAGTGTCCCAAACAAGTTAATAGTCCCATCAGACATTTCACTGGCCAGAACAAATTGGAATGTTGTACTCAGTTCTGGCTGCGTGTCTAGGGGAAGGTAGCCAAAATGGTGATGTGCTGGAAACATGATTTAAGGATGGTTGATTTTTGGAAGAGAAGAAACCTAAAGAGAGACAACCGTCTTGGAGTACTTAAAAAGCTGTCATGTATAAGAAGGGTTTGATTTTCAATGAAATTTTACAGACCAAATAAAGAATAAGTGCTGAATACTTCAGCTTCATGTAAAGAAATAGTTTATAAAATAGACATGCCCAAAATTATTTATGAGAACACTCTGTCACTGAAACTTTTATTTTTTTATCATCATGTTGAAATGTTTCATAAAATGGTACATTAAACAAATCTCAACAATTTAAACAATGATAATATAAAATCCCATGTATTTAACACTAAAGGGTAAGGGGAAAAAATGACATTAGTTTAAAAGCCCTTATGGAATAGAAATACCTTCAATTCATATATATTATCTCTTTGTTTTTCTTATGGTTTTATCACTTATGTAGGTTTTTCTTAAATAACATATTTTTAGTGTTTAACTTTATAGGAATTAATCATGCTGTGTATATTACTCTTTTTTTTTTTTTTTGCCTTAACATGTTTTTCTCCCTAACATGAAGTTTTGCTGTTTATCCACACGGATGCTGATGCTTATACATATACATAGGGATGGATAATGTATTTTCACTATTGAATAGCACTCTGTTTGTATGGATACATTGTTTAGTCACTAAGTCATGTCCCACTCTTTGCTACCCCATGGACTGTAGCCCTCTAGGCTCCTCTGTCCATGGGATTTCCCAGGCAAGAATACTGGAGTGGGTTGCCATTTCCTTCTCCAGTGGATCTTCCTGATCCAGGGATTGAACCCACATCTAAGGAATCTCCAGGCAGATTCTTCACCACTGAGCCACCAGGAAAGCCCTTGGGATACATCAGAATGTATTAACCCATTGATGTACATTTTTTTAATGCACAACCCTACTGCTGCTAAGTCACTTCAGTCGTGTCCAACTCTGTGCGACCCCATAGACGGCAGCCCACCAGGCTCCCCTATCCCTGGGATTCTCCAGGCAAGAAACCTTACTACGAACATGCTTAACTCATCATGTTCCTCTGTAGGCATCAGAAAGTGCAAGAGAGTTAGTCCTTGTTGAGTCCAACCTTGCACACTGGTAGACAGAAGTTTGTGGATAAATGCTTCTCCCTGTCCTACCCTGGGAGGACACCTCTGAGATGGATTTCACAAGCTCCTCAGAACTCTCGTGGCCAGATCAATAACACAGACTTATATCTTGGGCTTTCACTCCTTTCTTAGTTATCCCCACATGTGTCACAACTGCCACATGGAATCAGGTTCTCAACTTACCTTATTGTCCTTGTTCAGTCAATAAGTCACGTCTATCTCTTTGCCGCCCCACGGACTGCAGCATGCCAGGCTTCCCTGTCTTTCACTATCTCCTGGAGTTTACCTAACTGCACAAAAACCCTTGTTTTAGGCTCTGATTCTGAAGAAACCAAGATTAAGACAGTATTTTCAAATTATATTTTCTGCTTTTCGCTGATGTATAGGGATACAACTTTTAAGATATTAATAGCAATTTTATCATTTGAGTTTTAAATGATAAGTGCTGTATATACATTATTCATTTTAATCCTCACAGACTATTCAGTTCAGTTTAGTCACTCAGTCATGTCCCACTCTTTGTGACCCCATGGCTGCAGCACGCCAGGCCTCCCTGCCCATCACCAGCTCCCGGAGTTTACCCAAACCCATGTCCATTGAGTTGGTGATGCCATCCAACCATCTCATCCTCTGTTGTCCCCTTCTCCTCTTGCCCTCAATCTTTCCCAACACCAGGGTCTTTTCAAATGAGTCAGCTCTTCGTATCAGGTGGCCAAAGTATTGGAGTTTCAGCTTCAACATCAGTCATGCCAATGAACACCCAGGACTGATTTCCTTTAGGACAGACTCGTTGGACCTCCTTGTAGCCCAAGGGACTCTCAAGAGTCTTCTCCAACACCACAGTTCAAAAGCATCAATTCTTCAGTGCTCACAGACTATTACATAGTTATTATATCTAACAATGAACTTTAGTATATGGCTTTTATACCTAGCAATGATGCTAAATTCATGTTAACTTAATTCATGTTAAAATTCAATTTTAACTGTAATAAAATTTCTATAGAATCTTCTGAATTTTCTATGTAAATAATTTTTGACTTTATCTTGATATGAAAGGGAATGCTTTCAAATATTTCACAGTTAAAATGATGCTTCCTATAGGATTTTGTAGCTTCTTGCATTATAATAAGGAAAGTTTCTTTTATTGCCAGCTTGTTAAGAGTTCTTATTTAAAATGGATATTAAGTTTCACCAAATGCTGTTTTAAACCTATTTAGTGATGTGACATTTGACTTTCCCTACTCTGTTAATGTGGAGAAGGCAATGGCACCCCACTCCAGTACTCTTGCCTAGAAAATCCCATGGATGGAGGAGCCTGGAAAGCTGCAGTCCATGGGGTCACTGAGGTTCAGACACGACTGAGCAATTTCACTTTCACACATTGGAGAAGGCAATGGCACTCCACTCCATTGGGGAATCCCAGGGACGGAGGAGCCTGGTGGGCTGCCATCTATGGGGTCGCACAGAGTCGGACACGACTGAAGTGACTTAGCAGCAGCAGCAGCAGCACTCTGTTAATGTGATCATTTATTTAATTGATATTAGACTATCATTAAGGTAAACCTATTTTGGTCATGATTATATCTTTTATACATCACTTGATTTCATTTGCTATTATTTTATGTCTGTGTTTAATAATGAGATTGCCCTAGGACTTTTTAATAGTTTTGCCTGGTATTCAGTATCAAGATAATATTAGTCTCTTTAGATTAGCTAGAGAATGATCTTTTTGTCTTCAAGAGTTTATAAAGTTTAGAATTATCTTTCCATTAAAAATTTAGTAAAAGTTATCTATAACATCATCTGATCATGATTTTTCCTTTGTGAGAAAAATTTTAAACTCTAATGAAACTTTTTTAATGATTATATAATTAGTTGTACACTGAATTCCTGGGGTCAGTTTCAGAAGTTGCATTTTTCTATAGTTTATTTACTTCTCCTAGGATTTAAAATATTTTGTCATAGGTTATTATTTATAATATCTCTTAATTTGCATAACATCTGTCCCTTTTTCATTCCTAATAATGTTTATTTGTAATTTCCACCAATTTTTTCTTAATTAACATTGTCAGAACTTCATCTAATTCATTAGTATTTTTCAAAAAACGAACTTCTGTTTTTTTTTATTTTTACCATCTTTCCTCATTTTCAGGCTTTGCAGGGGGTACTAGTGGTAAAGATCCCACCTGCCAATGCAGGAGACTAAGAAACACGGGATCGATCCCTGGGTCAGGAAGATCCCGTGGAGGAGGGCATGGCAACCCACTCCAGTATTACTTGCCTGGAGAACCTCATGGACAGAGGAGCCTGGCAGGCTATGGTCCATAGGGTCACAAAGAGTCAGACAGGACTGAAATGACTTAGAATGCATGTGATCAGATGACATGGCATTTACGCTGCCAATCCTTTGAAATTTGCTGTGACTGATTTTATGTTACAGCACAAGGTCAGTTCTCATATTTTTTGTATGTGCTTGAAATGAATACTTTTTATCCAGTTGATGGGTACAATGTTCCATATAGGTAAATTAGAACAGGCTTTCTGACTTTCTGGTTTAAATTTTCTATGCATGTACATATAAAAGTATCTGAGTTGACTTGTGCTATCAAAGTCTAAAAGAAATATCACCAGTGTTGATGGTGTTTTGTAGTATATTTCCTGCAATTTTATTAATCTTTGATTTAAATTTTTGAGGTAATGATGTATACATACAACTTGAAAGTGTGAAAGTGAAAGTTGCTCAGTTGGGCCCGACTCTTTGTGACCTCATGGACTATACGGTCCATGGAATTCTCTAGGCCAGGATACTAGAGTGGGTAGCCTTTCCCTTCTCCAGAGGATCTTCCCAACCCAGGGATCGAACCCAGGTCTCCCACATTGCAGGCAGTTTCTTTACCAGCTGAGCCACAAGACTTGAGAATGTTTTAATTTTTATGAACTTAGCCTTCCATCATTTTCAGTGCTTCTCAAAATCACAAGTAATTTTTTTCCCTTTGTCTTTACTTTGCATGTTATTGATATCAATATAGCAATTTTTTTGGAGTTATACTTGACTTGAAATCCAAGGAGGGTGCATGGCAAGCCCAAGTTCACATAGATAATTCACAGAAGTAGAACCATGACCTACACTTTCTGACTCCCAGTCCAGGACTCTTTCTGTGTGTCCTAGAAGAACGGCCATGATGTGGTACAGAGTGCAGGAGAAAGTCAAAATGGAATGAATGACATGCGCCACAGAGTAATGGGGAATAGCAGGCCCAGCTATAAAGGATCACTGGGGGACAAATAAAGCCAGGCACAAAGCTTGAACTTTGTGTAAAGGTTGTCATGACAAAACAGGATTTAAGAAAGCCTGTAATTTTGGTGATATACAGGAGATTGAGAGAGAGAAAGAAATTCAACTGTTTAGGAAGAATCTAAGACTCTTTGAGAGTGTCTTTGTCTTCTACAAATTCCAAATAATGTAGTAAGAACATGAATCAAGATCATGGGAATAAAGAGGAAAAGACAGATTCAAGAGCCACTGTATGAAAGAATTAACACACCAAAGTGACTTAATGAGTTTTGGAAATAAAAGGCATTGTGCGGTCAAAGACGCCACCTCATTTATATCCGTAGTGTCCTGACAACTTCATTATTCTTTTGCTTAGAAACGACAGAGTTGAGAAACAGTAGTTGCCCTAGAAAAGGAGAGGAAATAATGAGTTTTCTCCCCACGCTGTAATTCTGGTATTTCCATACACAGCTGGAAATATAGGACTTAAAACAGATCCAGATATGAAGACATTTTTGGTGATGCTGATGATGAAGGGAAATACTTATTAATACATAGAAATAATAGCTGAATCTCTGGATTAGATTCTGTGCCTCCTCAAGCCTATCTGTTTCTTAAATACAAAGTATCACTTATTTCCAAAATTTTTAAATTAAAAATTGCTATAATTTATTACTGCCATCTTTTAAAAATTGATATCAAGGATAATGACATCATGAATAAACTTCTGGACAACACAGAAAGCCTTCTTGGACAACTACTGTACTCCAGGTCACTTTCGAACTCAACTGTATTAAAAAGCAAGGTTTACTGCTGCAGACCTTTACCATTTCTTGTAGACTTCCCCTTAAAAGTATTGACAAAGCTCAAGCTGATTCAATTCACAACCATTAAGATCAAAGCATTCAGTGGTACATCTGCTTGCGTAATTATCAGTAATGCCAGAAAACAGCTTTGTGAATTTGGTCACAGTGAACTCTGAGGGAATAAGCAGCTGGAAAGCCTATGAGAGCTTTCTCCCCAAAGTGAAAAAAGAAAAGAGAGAGAGAGAAACTGTACTCAATCCAGTGAATTTTTTCAGCGAGTTTGGTTTTGTCTTTTGTTTCTCCAACTGGATATAATAAAAATGTCTGAGATGTTGCCACATAATATGATCTTTGTGAAGGGGTCAACACTAGTGTTTTAGGCCAGTTCAGGAGGCTTGAGTTCAACTCTGGAAGTGTGCAAGTTCCAAAAGATTCTAACAAACCCACCAGAAGAGCCAGAATTTGTCCATAGATTATTTATGTTGAGTTCCTCCACTGGTAGAACAAAAAAGCCCTGAAGGAATCAGGTGGTTGTCTGGGCATCAACTAAAATACTTAGAAGCTCTGAAATCTCAAATTCAAATCCCCATAAGGCCCACTTAGTCCTCGTGCTACAAGGTTTATTCACGGAGTATAACGCTGTCTGCAATAGGAGGATTTAGCCATAAGACTTTTATATCAATAAAGTACACACAGGACAAGGGGCGCAACAGAGGATGAGATGGCTGGATGGCATCACCGACTCAATGGACACAAATTTGAGCAAACTCCAGGAGATGGTAAAGGATAGGACAGCCTGGTATGCTGCAGTCCATGGGGTCACAAAGAGTTGGACACAACTTAGCAACTGAACAATAACAACAACACAGAGAACTTTGGTTTCAGATCCCATGCTATTTTTGATATCAGGAGAAGCTGGCCTTAGTGTTTGCAGCCAAAATTTCTGGGACTCAGCTGAAATTTTGGAGTCATTGAGAACTTGGCTACAAATGTGTAATTTCAGATTAATAATAGGAGACATTTTTAATATGAAATCTCAAAACATATTATATATCTAGAGTAAATAAAGTGCTCTGAAAACTGTCACCCTACATTAGAACTAGAAGAATCTATGTTGGCCAAGTTTTCACCTTTAAACTTCATGTAGTAGAACCATAAAGCAGTTCTAAAAATTTCCAAGTTTCAGTCAATACAAGGTTCTCTGAAGCTTCTTGGGAAAAAAGATTTTCTTTTGTTCATTTCACCAAGAAACCTGCTACCTGTCTGTCTTAAGGCACAGTCTCCTGCCTGTCTCTCCGTTTTCATTCGCGGATAAATGGGGCATGAATGAAATCCACTGAAGGTCTTTAAAGTCAATCGTTCTGTCTGTCTCACTTTCCTTCTCAGTCTCTCAGTCTCTCTCTGCACTTTCATATGTAGCTAGTCCTGCTCCTTAGCTCAGCCTTTCCCACATTCTCTTTTAGATAAATCCTAAGGATCATTTAGCCCTCAGTTGAGCTGTCAGCTCCTTCAGAAACCTCTGGAAATTCTAACGGTCTTTCTCTGACTCTAATTTCTCCTCTGCTTTGACCAGGTTTGAACCTTCTTAACTTTCACAGTAACTTCTGCTTCTTTGTATCATAACACTTATCTATATGCCTCTTTCTCCAGCAGCAGTTCTTCAAATCTAGACTGCATTAATTGTTGCTTATTTGTATTTCCAGCACCTATCTAAGTTTAATAAATGTTAGTTTATCAGAGCTCCATTATGCACTTATTAACAAATTTTTCACTCATTGTCAGAGATACAAAGCAAATGAGCATCTCTTCTTTTGAAGTTATTAAATAATTACTTTCATTCATTAATCCATTGAAGATATTTATTGTAACACTTATATGTCTGGCGATTTAGGCACTGAAGACAGAGTGATGAACAAGCCCCAAATTGTCCCACTTCTCTGGAGCTTATGTTCTAGTGGGAGAGACACAAAATAAAGCAAACCAAAGCAAAAAAAAAAAAAGTTGATCTACAATATGATGTCAGTTAGTGCTATATGCTCTGAAGAAAAGTCATTCAGAGCCAAGGATAGAAAGTAAATGTGGAAACTTCCCTTGGTCCAGTGGCCAAGAGTTCGCCCTGCAATGCAGGGAATATAGGTTAAATCCCTGGTCAGGGAACTAAGATCCCACATGCTGTGGAACCACTAAGCCCACCTGCTCCAGAGCCCACACCCCACAAATAGAGAGTCCACATGTCCCAACTACTGAGGCTGCAAGACACAACCAGAGAGTGTATGCACCACAAGGAAAGATCCCGCACAACAGGATCCCTCATGCTGCAACACGGTGAAAAGACAGCCTTCAGAGTGGGAGAAAAAAACAGCAAATGGAACAACTGACAAAGCGCTAATCACCAAAATACACAAGCAGCTAATGTAGCTCAATACCAGAAACACAAACATCCGCATCAAAAAGTAAACAGAAGACCTAAACAGACACATCTCCAGAGAAGAGAAACTGATGGCCAATAATCACGTGAAGAGATGCTCAACGGCACTCAGTATTAGAAAATGCAAATCAAAATTACAATGGGGCCTCACCTCACACCAGTCAGAATCAGTTCAGTTCAGTCGCTCAGTTGTGTCCGACTCTTTGTGACCCCATGGACTGCAGCACGCCAGGCCTCCCTGTCCATCACCAACTCCCAGAGTCCACCCAAACCCATGTCCATTGAGTCAGTGATGCCATACAACCATCTCACCCTCTGTCGTCCCCTTCTCCTCCCGCCTTCAATCTTTCCTGGCATCAGGGTCTTTTCCAATGAGTCAGTTCTTTACATCAGGTGGCCAAAGTATTGGAGTTTCAGCAACAGCATCAGTCCTTCGAATGAATATTCAGGACTGATCTCCTTTAGGATGGACTGGTTTGATCTCCTAGCAGTCCAAGGGACTCTCAAGAGTCTTCTTCAACACCACAGTTCAAAAGCATCAATTCTTTGGTGCTCAGCTTTCTTTATAGTCCAACTCTCACATCCATACATGACTACTGGAAACACCATAGCTTTGACTAGACAGACCTTTGTTAGTAAAGTAATGTCTCTGCTTTTTAATATGCTATCTAGGTTGGTCATAACTTTTCTTCCAAGGAGCAATGTCTTTTAATTTCATGGATGCAGTCACCATCTATGGTGATTTTGGAGCCCCCCAAAAATAAAGTCTCTCATTGTTTCCACTGTTTCCCCATCTATTTGTCATGAAGTGATGGGACCAGATGCCATGATCATAGTTTTCTGAATGCTGAGTTTTAAGCCAGCTTTTTCACTCTCTTCTTTCATTTTCATCAAAAGGCTCTTTAATTCCTCTTCGCTTTCTGCCATAAGGATGGTGTCATCTGCATATCTGACATTACTGATATTTCTCCCGGCAATCTTGATTCCAGCTTGTGCTTCTTCCAGCCCAGCATTTCTCATGATGTACACTGCATATAAGTTAAATAAGCAGGGTGACAATATACAGCCTTGATGTATTCCTTTTCCTATGTGGAACCAGTCTGTTGTTCCATGTCCATAACTGTTGCTTCCTGACCTGCATACAGATTTCTCAGGATGCAGGTAGCCATCATTAAAAAATCTACAAACAATAAATGCCAGAGAGGGTTTGGAGAAAAGGGAATCTTCTTGCACTGTTGGTGGGAAAGTAAATTGATACAGCCACTATGGAGAACAGAATGGGGATTCCTTTAAAAAGTGGGAATACAACTACACATGACCCAACAACTCCACTAGTGGGCGTATACCCTGAGGAAATAGTAATTGAAAAAGACACATGTACCCCAGTGTTCACTGCAGCGCTATTTACAATTGCTAGGGCCTGGAAGCAAATGTCCATCAATGGATGAACAGATAAAGAAGATGTGTTCTTTATCCATACCAAAGTAATATTTCATAAACAATAAAGTATTGTACAAAGTAATATCCCTTTGTTTGTGGAATATTACTCAGCCATAAAAGGAACACATCTGAATCAGTTCTAATGAGGTGGATGAACCTAGAACCTATTATACAGAGTAAGTAAGTCAGAAAGAAAAAAACAATATCGTATACTAACACAGGTATACGGGATCTAGAAAGATGGCAGCAATGAATCTATCTGTAGGGCTGCAAGGGAGATGCAAGCATAGAAAACAGACTTGTGGAAGGGGAAGGAGAGGGAGGTACTGATTAAGAGAGTAACGTTGAAACATACATATTATATGATCAACCTAGATAGATAGATAGATAGCCAGTGGGAATTTGCTGTATGATGCAGGGAGCTCAAACCCAGTGCTCTGTGACAACCAAGAGGTGTGGAATGTGGTGGGAGGGAGTTTCAAGAGGGAAGGGACATATGTGTACCTATAGCCGATTCATGTTGACATGTCAGAAACTAACACAATACTATAAAACAATTATTCTCCAATTAAAAATAAACATATTCATTAAAAAAAGACCAAAAGCAAATAATTTTTTTTTTTTTTAAAGAAAGTGAATATGTGTGGGCAGTGGGCGGGGAGCAGGAGCAGGGCTTAAGGAAGCCTTTTTTGATGTGAGTAAGATAAGTGAGTGAATGAGAGCACAGCGTGTAAGGCAGAGCGCTCCAGTTAGGGGAACAGAAAGTGCCAAGATTCTGACACGTAAGTATGTTTGACGGATGAGAACAGCAAGGAGGCAGTGCGGCTAGGGCAGAGAGAGGGCAGAGTATAAGAAATGGATCCAAAGATGAGCAGAATTCTGACCATGCTCTTAAGGACTTTGCAGGGATGCATATAATACAGCTGTGAGGGGGGCCCCGAGGGCATTGATGAGAGTTTTAGAGGGAGCACTGTGACTACTGCAAGGTAAAAACAAAATGTAGGAGGACACAGACACTCGTTAGGAAGTTTTTAGAGTGATCCGGGCAAAAGATAACGGTGGCTGTAAACTAAAATGGTAATAGTGGAGGTGGTGGGAAGTAGTCAGATTTCAGGTTAGTTTTGAAGGTGAGGCCAATAGGATTTGGTGATTACTATAGAAAGTGAAAAAAAGTGAAAGTGAAGTTTCTCAGTCATGTCTGACTCTTTGCAACCCCATGGACTGTAGCCCACCAGGATCCTCTGTCCATGGGATTTTCCAGGCAAAAGTACTGGAGTGGGTGGCTATTTCCTTCTCCAGGGGATCTTCCCGACCCAGGGATTGAACCCAGGTCTCCCGCATTGTAGGCAGATGGTTTACCATCTGAGCCACCAGAGAAGGTATGTTTTATGTTTTTTACAAAGTAAATGAGGATCAGACTAATTTCATGACTAGTCACAACACTAACAACACACACATATGCCTATGCATAAATATGCACACACCAAACAGCTAACGCTAATAACACAAAATATTGGGCACATCCAAAAGTTTGTAACATGTTGTGGAAAAAAGCTGAATGAAGTTTTTGGCCAATCCAATACGTAAAACCTTTGAAAAAGCCGAATGAAATTTTTGGTCAATCCAATATATAAAACCTGTGATTCGGCCTGATCTGAGGCTGCAGATACTATTTTTACATTCAATAGGTGCTTTAGGATTCACCTCACAACTGCTGAGTAATTGCCCCAAGTGAGCTCACAACGTTTGTCAGCATTCACTTCATTGCTCCACATTGCTCTGAGTCTCAATGTTAGGGCGCCATGAAGAGTTGCTTCCACCCGCTCTGTCATCACAAAACTCTGGGTCAGTGTCCACCACAGAGGCTAGGCTACTCCAAACTCCACTTCAGAGGCATAATAAAATGAGGAGAGGGTTGGAGTTTGAATCTTGACTCTACCACTTCATTGGTTGAGAAACCTTTGACAATGTACTTAATCTCTCTGAACCTCAGTTTACATATTGCGACATGCAGTCAATCAATTTGAAGAGATGCAATAGAAATTCTTCCTAATCCTGCTTCCTGTGCTTCTGGACCTCATGCAAAGTCTTATCTGGAAAAGTATGGCCTCATGGTAAAACCACCAACAGGGACATCAACGGCATAGTCAACATTCACAGGCATGTCCAAGGTCAGAATCTGGCCTGCTCCAAAGACTTTGTGTGTATGTGTGTGCTCAGCTGCTCAGTCATGTCCAACTCTTTGCAACCACATGGACTGTGACCCACCAGGCTCCTCTGTCCAAGGAATTATCTAGGCTAGAATACTGCAGTGAGTTACCATTCCCTCCTCCAGGGGATCATCCCAACCTCTCTTGTGCCTCCTGCGTTGGCAGGCAGGTTCTTTACCACGGCTCCACCTGGGAAACCCCCAAAAGACCTTAAGTTTGAATCAACTGCAGTCTAGAGCAGCATGGCTAGGACTTCTGGCTGTCCCTGTAACAGCATCCAAAGACAGCATCCAGTCTCAAGTTTCATTAAAATCCTTGGCACTCTTGAGGGTAATAATGCTGTCATCATAGCAATCCATTAGTAGAGATGACAATCATGCCTCAGAAACGAGGCATCAAGCTGAGATTTTTTTTTTTTTTCCAAGATTTGGCAATTCAGTCTTTCTGCTGCCTTTTTGGTCGCTGAAGATCTGCAGCCACTCTAGTTTCATTAACTTTAGAGTAATGTTTTAGGATAAAGGCTAAAATTGCTCCAGTGGGAGAGAGGGAAAGAAAGAGCAGACAAGAGTTAAGGGTTGAGAGTTGAGCCATGTGTCAATACTAGCAATGGAAGTCATCAGCAGACAGAGATGGCAAATCACCTTCATATATAGAAATTATGCCACGATAAAAGACACTGATAGATGCTTACACAGCTGCAGTTATTAGGGCAACATGATAGCGTTTGTTCAAAGGAAATAATGGAGAAGCAGGCTCAATATGACAGGCTTTCAGACCTTCCCAACAATGGAGAAGGGACAAATACCAAACAGGGTTAAAAACAGAATCACAAAGGAAAAAAGAATACAGATTGAGCCCTGGGTTGATGTGATTCAAAGTGGGAATGATGTGAGGAAGGTCTTAACAAGGCTACTTTCCTGGCATGTGGAGTTCATTTTAAATATCTAACAGGTTAACAGATAACTTTCAGGCAATTTTACAATCTGTGTGTAATTAGAGGGGTGTTTACGAAGCTCTTTGTATCCTTTTTAACTGAAGTTTGGAATTTTTACTGTATAATGATTGATGTCAGAAGGGAGCTGGAACACGGAAAGAACTGGCATTTTGTCCTCCAGAAGGAAATATCCCAAAGATTAAAAAACTTCTATCCCTGGAGTGAGTCAGCATGTGTAGCTTACATACAATGCGTAACTGGAAATGGTGGTGAAGAATGAACTAAAATAAGTGTATATCTCTTCTGTGGTCACCATTTTTTAATACAGTGCTTCAATTAAAACCAGGTTCTCTCTTCTCAAGAAATAATATGTTTTCTTCCCTTTCCTGGAGCAACAGCATTGAGTTTTGATAAATATGCCCTTTGATGTCATAAGAGAGATGATCACTACCTTTATTTACTTCATGTCTCAACCTTAAATGTGAAGAAGGCTGAGCGCTGAAGAATTGATGCTTTTGAACTGTGGTGTTGGAGAAGACTCTTGAGAGTCCCTTGGACTGCAAGGAGATCAAACCAGTCCATTCTAGAGGAGATCAGCCCTGGGTGTTCTTTGGAAGGAATGATGCTAAAGCTGAAACTCCAGTACTTTGGCCACCTCATGCGAAGAGGTGACTCATTGGAAAAGACTTCTGATGCTGGGAGGGATTGGGGGCAGGAGGAGAAGGGGACGACAGAGGACGAGATGGCTGGATAGTATCACCGACTCGATGGACGTGAGTTTAAGTGAACTCTGGGAGTTGGTGATGGACAGGGAGGCCTGGCGTGCTGCGATTCATGGGGTCGCAAAGAGTCAGACATGACTGAGCGACTGAACTGAACTGAACAATCTTAAATGTGGCTCTGGAACACTACTTGTTAAAGGTGCCAAGGAGAGCAACAACCTTACCTACTATATAAAGTAGAATATTATATAGAGATTCTTAGTCATGTTACAAATTTATAGCAAAAAGCTGACTCTATAGCTACTGTCAAAAAGGCACTGGCATTTTCATCCAACCAACTCGAATTCAAAGGAATATTATAAATCATTGACCATAATCTCCTGATTCTCTCTTCTGCAAACTATATTTCAGGTCCTTAAACTACTTAAAAATTTCTTCTTTCTTCTCAACCTGACAGTCCACTGGTCATAGAGGAGCTAATTGTGAGTTTGTAAAACTTAAAAGCTTCACAGTTTCATTTGTTTCTTTTGGTTCAACAGAAAGAGGCCATGAGAAAGTTTGACTGACATTTATGATAATTACATTTGCAGATTAAAATAATTTAGGGTTTCAAAAGGTTTAAAATTTATACACCATATTGGGCCTCACATGATTATGTCTTCCTTCATATCATTTTAGTCAGGTATTGAAATCCAGTTGATGTGAATGTAATAGTCATTTTAATGGATATTGTTAATTCCTTGTTTTCAGCATAATAGATAAAGGGGATTTTAATTAAATTCATTGTGTGAGCACTTCTCGGGGTAAAAAGGTTCACGAATTATTATTTTATTTTCTGGCAAGACATGTAAAGAATATTGTAAAAGGCAGGGAAGACGGCAATATTAGAGTGTGGCTGGCATTAGAAGTCAGGCTAAGTTTCATCTCCTCTGTGGTTGACAGGGCAGGCTTCAAATAACACTAAAAAGTGGTGCCTGACCAGAACAATGTAACTGCATTGCTTGCTTTCTTCTCCAAACCTGGTGGAACTTTTTAAGGTGAGAACTTGAGTTTCTCCCAAACCCACAGTAGAGAGTCCAATCCTAGGTCCCATAGCTGCCAGCTAGAAATATGGTAAGAAATGGCAAGAGCTTTCATCTCCATAGTCCCGTGTCCTCTGACAGCTCAGAAAATTGTAAGAACTGCTTCTCCTTGGGGAGTCTTAGGACACCCCTGGTTACAATCCCCGGGTGACCATTGGCGTGGTCACAAAGGAACTATGACATCATGGAGGGTAGCAGTCAGGGAATGAAAAGTCTGTCAAGAACCACTGAGATGGTGAGTTTATTTTGGAAGAAGAGGAAAGCCTGAATTATTTATTCTGTAGAATTTTTACAACATACTATTGATTGACCATCTCTCTTTGGGTCACTAAGCCTAGAAACTCTGCCCCTTAGCCTGCTACTCACAAACCTTTGTCATAAATTCCTCAGTGTTGTTAGACTACACTCAAACAGCACAAGTTTTAAGTGTAAAAATGTAGTGGGAGCTTCAGCTCCAATAATTTCCAAACAATGAATAAACCCATCTCACTGCTATCTAATTGTTCAAACTTTGAGCCAGGATGCTAAAATTAAGTTATGCAATAGGTATATTTATACTTTCACACACACATAATATAATATGAATATGTTAATAGTTTTCTCAGGGCAGAGGAATTATGTATGATTTCATATGACAATATTACAATGGTAATGAATATGCATTACTTTAAAAATCTGCACAAATGCCTTGAAAAACTGAAAAAGTGGGTAAGTAACATACAAAAAGGTATTTTTCTTTTTTTTTCTCCAACCAAACCCAGTTCCTTACATGTACAACGTTTATCCTACCAATCTCTCCAAGATTCAGAAGTAGTTGGTGTGGAGAGAGGAATGTGTAAAACCTAACTACACCACATTTTTAAACCTTCTCAAATTAACTGGAAGGATATTTGTAATATGCATTCTTTGGGGGAAAAGCGGGACATCTACTTATAACGTGAACTCCACGATAACATTCTTCATTTTATAATTAAAATTCTCAAGGGCACTTCTTGCCTCAACCTCCTTGTCACACATTTCTCAGTATTTACCATGTGGCTTCTACCTTCCACCCACTGATTCCTTAAAACTCATCTCCCAAGTCACCAATGACTTCCTAATAGCCCAATTAAAACATCTTTTCTCATTTTTCTTCTTTGACCCTCCTGCTGTGTTTGACAGTTTTGACCTGCTCCTTCTTCTTTAGAAATCAAAGGCAAGCTGATTCTATTACTCTTGTCCTTCTCTAATTCCAAGGTCTATTCTTATCTCCTCCAATTTCAGTAACTGTGCTTTATCTTCATCACCCATTTTCACTCTTATCCTGGCTCTGTTGTTTTTCCCTCCTACTTGCCATTGAAAGCCATGTCCAAGTCTGTATTCAACCTTCAGGACATTTTGTTTTGGCAAATATTAAGTAAAACCTACTACGTACTTGGCATTGCGCTAGGCACTCGGTCTGGCCTGAAAACAGAGTGATATACATAGGAGAAAAGAGCAGATTTGCTTGAAGAGGGTTTAGAATAACCCCACCTGGGAAGAGGTACATCTCACAGGTCAAAATAAAGATGTTAAACTTCTTAGGGGTCATCCCAGGGACAAAGAGAAACAGGAATTTTAAGCCAGGGAGTCACACATATTTGCATCTTAGAAAAATTGCTTAAAGCAGTGAAAGAAAATATTCAACTAGAGATGAGGAGACTTACTGGGACATGCTTATTGCTGGCTAAGTGAGGACTCATCAAGCATGAACTTATGCAGTGTCACTGAGGATGAAGAAGAGCGGAGTAAGTAGAGAATAGTCAAGATTAAACACGGAATTAATTGCTGATTCCACACAGGAGGGAAAGAGAGCAAGAAAGAATGGATGGTGACTTGGGTTTCTGAATGGATGATGTTTATGCTATATCTTACAGGCAGGCAATATAGGAAGAGGTTTGGGGGGAGACAGTGGATTGGATTTTAGAAACATCAGGGTTGACATATCTTAGGGAAATCCAGGGAGTGTTGGCTAGATGGAATCTGGAGCTAATGTTCTGAACTGAAATATAGATTTAATGCTCATAAGTATGAAAGAGATAGTCCAGTCCTATAACAGGTAAACAGAATGAGACACTCAGGAAGAAGAATAGAATAAGGAGGAAATAAAACTAAGTCAGAGTTGGGAAGTATTGGCACTTAGGTGGAAGAAGAAAAAAATAGCAAAGGAAATGATAGCCAGTTCTATACACAAGCCTAACTGGTGGTGACATTCTGCATTCCTTCTTGCTGCTACTGAAGTATCCCACTAGAATTTTCTTCCCTCCCAAGAAAGCTTGCAAGTAACACCAATATCTGTACCACTGACTCAACTTCCCTTCCAAACTCCTTAACAAGACTCACCAAATCTGATTCAAATCTATTTCATCCAGACATTTCTACCATAGTTCTCTTACATAGGTCTGAGTTTCAGTCTATCAAGAGAACTTCTTTTCTTCAAACTTGGCATTCAGTGTTCTGTCTCTCTGCTTACATTCACACTGCTCTGTCTTCCTGGAATTCTCCCATTCCCCACACCTAGCATCTCCACCAGCCATTGTTCATCATCCTCATTCATGACTTATGAGAAGCTAAACAGAACCCAGAGTGGAGTCATGACTATCAAACGGAAAAGGCAAAACAGTACTAGTATTTATTGGGGATCTAAAAGGTCCATCTAGTCAAGGGTATGGTTTTTCCAGTAGTCATGTATGGATGTGAGAGTTGGACTGTGAAGAAAGCTGAGGACCGAAGAACTGATGCTTTTGAACTGTGGTGTTGGAGAAGACTCTTGAGAGTCCCTTGGACTGCAAGGAGATCCAACCAGTCCAATCTAAAGGAGATCAGTCCTGGGTGTTCTTTGGAAGGAATGATGCTAAAGCTGAAGAAACTCCAGTACTTTGGCCACCTCATGCAAAGAGCTGACTCATTGGAAAAGACTCTGATACTGGGAGGGATTGGGGCAGGCAGGAGGAGAAGGGGACGACAGAGGATGAGATGGCTGGATGGCATCACCGACTCAATGGACGTGAGTTTGAGTGAACTCCAGGAGTTGGTGATGGACAGGGAGGCCTGGCATGCTGTGATTCATGGAGTCACAAAGAGTCGGACATGACTGAGTGACTGAACTGAA
The DNA here is from genome assembly GCF_032405125.1 of Capricornis sumatraensis. Lineage (NCBI taxonomy): Eukaryota > Metazoa > Chordata > Mammalia > Artiodactyla > Bovidae > Capricornis > Capricornis sumatraensis. The sequence continues at coordinate 11,378,500 of NC_091070.1, read as the reverse complement.
CTGAACTGAACTGAACTGAACATGTTAGAACTATACTAGACAGGGAGTATGTGAGTGTTTGTGAATAAATATAATTTAATCTTCCCAGCAACCTTAGGAAAGGCACAGAGGCTCATTCATTACTTAATGAATGTTTATCAAATGTCTATTATTGCCAGGCACTATACTAAATGCTAGATAAAAAATAGGGAACCAAACAGAGTTTGTAGTAGCTACTACAAGGAGCTAACAAAAGTAGGAGACACAAACGTTAAAACATAATTACATAAATAAATGTTCAATGGCAAGTTGGAATAAGGGCCATAAAGTGAAAGGATGGGAAACTTATTCAGGGAAGGGAGTCTCTTTTCTAAGGCAGGATCATTTAAGCTGAGACCTGGAGGGTGAGTGGCCAGGTGAAAGGGATGAAAATAATGCATCAAGCAAAAGGAAGAGCCTGTTAGAAGTGTAAGGAACTTCTGAAAGGCCAGTGAGGCCAGTGAGATGTGAGTGAACTGGAAAGAAGTGCCCTGTGAGACTGAAAAAGTAGGCAGGAACAAGATTTTATTTGTTCTTGCAGGTCGTGTTTAAGAGTTTAGATTTTACTTACCAAGAAATTAGAAGAGATTGAAGGATTTTAAGCAGCAGAATTACACAAGATCAATGTTTAAAATAAATTAGAAAAACTAAATAAATACAGTCATCTCAACAGTAAGTGGTAGAGCAAGAAATTAAACATTGGGTCTGATGCCTACCACTTGCAGAAAGTTTGTAATTTCAGCCCAAGCCTACTACCATAATCTGAAAGGTATGGTCACCTATGGCTTGGTTTCAGTGGTTTCAGCTCAGATACTGATACTGATGACTTTTTTTGGGGCCATGCAGCGCATGCGGAATCCTAGTTCCCTGACCAGGAATCGAACCCTCAACCCCTGCACTGGAAACAAGGAGTCTTAACCACTAAACCATCAGGGAAGTCCTCTGATGTCTTTTTTTTTTTAATTCAAAGATTTAGCTGACAATCTCCTGAATAACATAAATTTTTCTTTGCGAGTGGAACTATAGGGCTGTCTTTCAAGTGATGGATGCCTTTTATATCAACTTTTAGCAAAGGAAAACTTATCTGGCGGTATCATCCCCTAGAATGACAATTATGGTTAAACAAGGTGTTTGGGATGGTGCTGTTGCTATTAAAATCAGGCCTATCAATATCAATACTTTCTAGAAAGATATCTAACTAACCAAGGCAGTATCTGGTGGTAGAACCGGATTGCCTAGATTCCAAATCTGGCTTCACCCTATTAGTTGTACAACCCTGGGCTGGGGACTCTGAGCCTATTTTCTCATCTATAAAATAGGGGTGAGGATAACAATAATAACAATAATTAACCTATGGAGGTGTGAGGATTAAATGAACTAATATATATAAAGCACTTGCAACAGTACCTAGCACAAAGTACTAGGCATGTTATGTCTATTATTAATAATTATGAAAGCATTTGCAATTTAGGGTGTTTTCTAAGAAGAAAGTTGCATATATCCATTTGTAACCATTTAAAATATATTTATTTATTTATTTATTTATTTGGCTGCATCAAGTCTTAGTTGCAACACACAGGACCTTTGTTGTGTCATGCAAGATCTTTCATTACAGCACATGGACTCTCTAGTTATGGGCACGGATTAGTTGCTCTGTAGCATGTGGGGACTTAGTTCCCCGACCAAGGGTCAAAACTGTGTCCCCTGCATTGCAAGACAGATTCTTAACCCCTGGACCACTGGGGAAGGCATTTACAACAGTTTTTTATAAATAGACTGACCTTTTAAGATGAAGTGGCTTCCCTTGTGGCTCAGGTGGTAAAGTGTCTGCCTACAGTGTGGGAGACCCAGGTTCGATCCCTGGGTCGGGAAGTTCCTCTGGAGAAGGAAATGGCAACCCACTCCAGTATTCTTGCTTGGAAAATCCCATGGACAGAGGAGCCCGGTAAGCTACAGTCCACGGGGTTGCAAAGAGTCGGACACGACTGAGCCACTTCCCTTTAAGATGAAGACTACAAAGGAAAGAGACATGTTGCTTCATATCCCTATTGCATTACGTAAAGTTTGTGCTCGCCAGATGCTTCATGAATACTTTTGTGCCTCTGTCCCTACAGGAGAAGTAAGACAGTTCAGACAAGTAAACTCTGTTCCCATCTGGAGTCTGGTGAAAGGTATCCCCTCAAAGCACCACCTCTGAAAACGTAATGATTGGCATGATCTAAAATCCACTCAATGCCCTTTTAAGACTGTTTCTGGTGCTTATCAAATCAACAGCCATTAACAAGGTACAGAAACAAGGTCTAGGTCAGACTGAATACTTCACTAAGGTGACCACTCCTCAAAATTCTTGACTAGTTGCAAGACAAGTTACTTGAATAATATCACAGTTGGCTTCCACACCTGATCCCTGCAGTAGAGAAAGCCTAGTGGATTGGGGAAGGGCTTCCTTGATCCTATTACTACATCAAAGAAGCGTACGGGTCTAAAACCATTGGTTAGTTAAGTGGAATGAGTCCTCTGGCTTATTGCTGCCATGTTTTGCCAAACGTTGAGATGTAGCTCAGGTGTCCAAACTGACCTCCTGAAGGGAAGCCTGATTGGTGGGGAGAGGCTATGGCAAGGAAAGGCAAAAATATGAGCAGCTAAGCACCAACAGTTTTCACATGTCATAGTTTAAAACTGATTTAAAGAGCATCAATCCCAGTCTTGCAGTTCACCCCACTCCCTCTTCCCCTTTTCGGTAACCGTGAGGTTGTTCTCTACATTTGCGACTCTATTTCTGCTTTGCAAATACTCATCTGTACCCTCGTCTGGTTGCCATACATAAGCAATATTGTATGATTTTTTTTTCCTGATGAATTTGAAGATTGGGATTGACATATTACACTACTATGTATAAAATAGATAACTAATAATAATAGCTAATTTAGCACAGTAAACCCTACTCAGTGATCTGTGGTGACCTAAATGGGAAGAAAATCTTGAAAAGAATGGATATATGTATATGTATACTGGTTCATTTTTTTGTGCAACAGAAACTAATACAACCTTGCAAAGCAACCATACTACAATAATTTTAAAAAAATAAATAAAGAGCATCAAGAAGAAAAGATGCTAGGGAAGAAAAGAGGGATAATTTTCTTCTCAACCTGACCCCATCGTCTACATGAGGACAAAATTAAAATAGTCTGTGATTCTTCAACCCAGATAATCATATTTAACCTTTCTGGCATGTCTGCTTATTATATTCTTAATAGATATATTTATTTAAACTTTAAATTGGAATATACACACTGTTTTGTAAACTAACCTTTCAATTAATAAATCTTTACCTAAATGATAATAAATTACTCTTCTAAATTATAAAGTTTAATGACTACATAGAACTTCCTCTGATGGCTAAATTCTGAATTATTCAGTCAATAATCCATTGTTGGCCATTTCAAATGTTTGAAATTTGATGGGCTCAATAAAGGGCAGAAATGGTATGGACTTAACAGAAGCAGAAGATATTAAGAAGAGGTGGCAAGAATACACAGAACAACTGTACAAAAAAGATCTTCAGGACCCGGATAATCACGATGGTGTGATCACTCATCTAGAGCCAGAAATCCTGGAATGTGAAGTCAAGTGGGCCTTAGAAAGCAACACTATGAACAAAGCTAGTGGAGGGGATGGAATTCCAGTTGAGCTATTTCAAATCCTGAAAGATGATGCTGTGAAAGTGCTGCACTCAATATGCCAGCAAATTTGGAAAACTCAGCAGTAGCCACAGGACTGGAAAAGGGCAGTTTTCATTCCAATCCCAAAGAAAGGCAATGCCAAAGAAGGCTCAAACTACCGCACAACTGCACTCATCTCACATGCTAGTAAAGTAATGCTCAAAATTCTCCAAGCCAGGCTTCAGCAATACATGAACTGAGAACTTCCTGATGTTCAAGCTGGTTTTAGAAAAGGCAGAGGAACCAGAGATCAAATTGCCAACATCCACTGGATCATGGAAAAAGCAAGAGAGTTCCAGAAAAACATCTATTTTTGCTTCATTGACTATGACAAAGCCTTTGACTGTGTGGATCACAATAAATTGTGGAAAATTCTTCAAAAGATGGGAATACCAGACCACCTGACCTGCCTCCTGAGAAATGTGTATGCAGGTCAGGAAGCAACAGTTAGAACTGGACATGGAACAACAGACTGGTTCCAAATAGGAAAGAAGTACATCAAGGCTGCATATTGTTACCCTGCTTGTTTACCTTTTATGCAGAGGACATCATGAGAAACACTGGACTGGAAGAAACACAAGCTGGAATCAGATTGCTGGGAGAAATATCAATAACGTCAGATATGCAGATGACAACACCCTTATGGCAGAAAGTGAAGAGGAACTCAAAAGCTTCTTGATGAAAGTGAAAGAGGAGAGTGAAAAAGTTGGCTTAAAACTCAACATTCAGAAAACGAAGATCATGGCATCCAGTCCCATCACTTCATGGGAAACAGATGGGGAATCAGTGGAAACATTGTCAGACTTTATATTTTGGGGCTCCAAAATCACTGCAGATGGTGATTGCAGCCATGAAATTAAAAGACACTTACTCCTTGGAAGAAAAGTTATGACCAACCTAGATGGCATATTCAAAAGCAGAGACATTACTTTGCCAACTAAGGTCCATCTAGTCAAGGCTATGGTTTTTCCAGTAGTCACGTATGGATGTGAGAGTTGGACTGTGAAGAAGGCTGAGCGCCAAAGAATTGATACTTTTGAACTGTGGTATTGGAGAAGACTCTTGAGAGTCCCTTGGACTTCAAGGAGATCCAACCAGTCCATTCTGAAGGAGATCAATCCTGGGATTTCTTTGGAAGGAATGATGCTAAAGCTGAAACTCCAGTACTTTGGCCACCTCATGAGAAGAGTTGACTCATTCGAAAAGACTCTGATGCTGGGAGAGATTGGGGGCAGGAGGAGAAGGGGATGACAGGGAATGAGATGGCTGGATGGCATCACTGACTCAATGGACGTGAGTCTGAGTAAACTCCAGGAGTTGGTGATGGACAGGAAGGCCTGGCATGCTGCGATTCACGGGGTCGCAAAGAGTCGGACACGACTGAGTGACTGAACTGAACTGAATGTTGCAATAATCATCCTTGACATAATCTTGAGACTGTAATAGATTGTTTCTTTAGACCAAGTACATGGGAGGAGAATTATTAGCTTGAAGGATACAAAAATTTTTAATATACATATGATATATATTGCTAACTTGTACCCATTAGTTCAGTTCTAATTGGTCTTATGACTGGAGTTGCTTTATTCTACTGTTAAATGGAATATTAGTAATATAGTAGTTACTTTATACTGTTATGGATTTTAGATTAAAACCAAATTGTGCTTCTTTTTCTTGTTACATGAACACCACAGATTATCTGTGATGTTGGTGGATTTGGTTAGTCTCTCTTGGGTTCCACATGTCTTCTCATTCTGGGAGTCATGTTAAGGGGTTCATGTTTGAACATCCTATTCCTATGGTGAAGACAAGGATAAAAGAGACAGAGACAGATTGTATGCAGGTGTGCAAAGCTTCTTCTCAGACAGAAGGTACATCTGGTTTACCCAGATTTCATTGGTCAAATCAAGGCACATGTCCAAGCCTCAAAAGAGCAAATACTCTGCCTTCAAGGAGCATGTCACAAGTAAGAAACAAACAAATTATTTGGAACAAATAATGTAATCTACTACAAGATGTAATACATGTAAAACACATAAAGGATTTACTGCATCTGGCACAGAGTACACATATAATGTTTATAATTATATGATATAATGCTTGTAATTATACAATAATATCAATAATAATGATAGTGGCTAAATGGTGAAGAAACAGAGATAATACGGTAATTTCATTATTGCAGAGGGCTGTAGGACATTGTTACAGAAAAGGAAATATTGGGCCAGTAGTTCAGGGGAAAAAGAGAGGAAGGTAGCTCCAGATGGAAAAATACAGTACTACAGAAAAAGAGTCGACTAGAGGCAAAGTAGGCATTGGGTTTATAAGCCTTCCTGAAAGTAATGTCTTATATCTAACTAGTTATACCGTTTATGATAACTTCCAGTAAGAGAGTATTTAATTAAAAGTAGCTTAAATTGCAAAACATGTGTGTATCACTGAACAAGAAGTCAGTGGCGAATTTCAGGATTCATTCAGTATTATAAGCCTGTTTTCACTAAGGTGTTCACCTTTCCAACCTTCCACCCTTCGAGTGATGGCTTTTGTTCTTAGATCTGTCTTCCTGTATCCATATGTTAACTTCTGAAGCCCAAGGTGTCATGACCTCACTCAGTAGCATCTAAATGCGGGATGAGAGTATCTCTTTCAGTATCCCTCTCTCTTTTTTAAAAATCAGGTCTGAAAATATTTTTCAGAAGCCCCTTTCAAAGCTGGATTCTTATGTTGCATTGGCTAGAACTAGCTCAGATGTCACTCCTACATAATCAGTGGCACAAAGAAATGGAATTACCAGGATTGATTTTAGCACAATACTGGTATAAGGAGGTTCTTACCTTCTCTAAACACATTTCTTCTTCTGGACAAGAATAAAATCAAGGTTCTCTTAGCAAACAAGAGAGTAACAGCTCTTAGGCCTTCCATGATATCGCCCATGCACAGATATGAGATGTGTGTTTTCTATTCAAGATGTGTTGGTAACATGGATATGCAGTACAGGGTCCAGGGTTTTGTGTGACAGCCTCCTTTGCCTTCAAAACTTTTCAGAGGTTTGGCAAGTGTTTGATCTGATTTATATGACAAACTGAAATAGACTTCATTGGGAAAATAACATTACCTGTCCTTTTTCCTAATAAGGACATTCGGTAGATCCCTTATCCTATTATTTTTCCCTTTTCTCTATTGACATATTGTGGCAAACTTCATCAACACTGATAACGTTCATGGTTCTAGAGGTTGGGAAGTCCAAGATTAAGATGCCAATAGATTTAGGGTCTGATGAGAGCCTACTTCCTAGCTCAGAGATGGCTGCCTTCTTGCTCTGTGCTCTTTGTGTACTCATAAGGGCATCGATCCCATATGCCCCCCACCTCCATGACCTTATCTAAGCTAATTATCTCCCAAAGCCCCCAGAGCCTAAAACACACTGGAGGTTAGACTTCAGCATACAAATTAGTTGGCGGGGGGCACAAACATTCAGTACACAGCAATACATCATAACTTCTTTTTCAAAAAAAGACTCCTTGATTTTGTATAAAGCCAAAGGACAAAGAACGCAGCAGTATACTCCCTTGAAATGCACTCATCTTTGTGCCATTGCAGAGGCCAATTTAAACATCTGATCAATTTGGAGCTTTCTTGAATGGGATGTTGATTCCCAAGAGTAACTGCAGGGAATAGTAAATGCCCGGCAAGATGGCATGAGTCTTGCACATACACACACACTTAGGATTTAAAAAAAATATTAAAGCTTAATTTATCACAATGAAAAAAATTAAGGTTCTGGAGCGAAAGGCAAAAACTCCATCTATTTTCCTCTCAATCCATATTCTAATATTCAGACAGCATTGTTCTGTGACTCATCGGACTAACCTCCCTGTTTAGGACATATTTCAAGCCCACACATTTTTAGTTCTTATGACTTTCTTTTGCTCATAGTTTGAGTCCATTATGTTAGCTCTTCATCAGTGTATTAGAGAAGTCTCTACCACTTTATAATTCAGTGTCTGACATTATAGGCTTTTTGCTGCCCCCCATCCCTACTGTCTGATAGAATTCAAATCACAAAATAGAGAAAAAAGAAGAAACCAGGATGCATGGAGTTTATGGGAAAGATTAATCATGAGAAATAATCTGAAAAAACAAGAAAACAATGAGGACAAAGAAGCTAAAAATGGCTGTATATTGGCTCACTAAGCACCGGCGGCGGCGGGCGGCTGCGGGCCGGCTCACTAAGCACTGCCGAGAGGAGCTACCCCACGTCTGAGGTCAGTGGCGGCCGGGAGGAGACACCCCGAGTCCGAGATCAGGGCTGGCCAGGAGCAGCCACCTCGTGCCCGAGGCCAGGGGCGGTGACCTTGAGGAGCCACCCGGAGCCGGAGGCCAGGGGCAGCAGCTGGGAGGAGCCACCCATGCCCGAGGCCAGGGCCAGCGGCCAGGAGCAGCAACCCGAGGAGCGGTGGCTGCGCAGCACAGGAGGGCCTAGAGGAGCCATCCCACGTTGAAGGTCAGGAAGGGCGGCGGTGAGGAGATACCCCTCGTCCAAGGTAAGGAGCAGTGGCTGTGCTTTGCTGGAGCAGCCGTGAAGAGATACCCCACGCCAAGGTAAGAGAAACCCAAGTAAGATGGTAAGTGTTGTAAGAGGGCATCAGAGGGCAGACACACTGAAACCATACTCACAGAAGACTAGTCAATCTAATCACACTAGGACCAAAGCCTTGTCTAACTCAATGAAACCAAGCCATGCCTGCAGGGCAACCCAAGATGGGATGGTCATGGTGGAGAGGCCTGACAGAATGTGGTCCACTGGAGAATGGAATGGCAAACCACTTCAGTATTCTTGCCTTGAGAACCCCATGAACAGTATGAAAAGGAAAAATGATGGGATACCAAAAGAGGAACTCCCCAGGTCATTAGGTGCCCAATATGCTACTGGAGATCAGTGGAGAAATAACTCCAGAAAGAATGAAGGGATGGAGCCAAACCAAAAACAATACCCAGTTGTGGATGTGACTGGTGATAGAAGCAAGGTCCGATGCTGTAAAGAGCAACATTGCATAGGAACCTGGAATGTCAGGTCCATGAATCAAGGCAAATTGGAAGTGGTCAAACAAGAGATTGCAAGAGTGAACATCGACATTCTAGGAATCAGCGAACTAAAATGGACTGGAATCGGTGAATTTAACACAGATGACCATTATATCTACTACTGAGGGCAGGAATCCTTGAGAAGAATTGACCCATTGGAAAAGACTCTAATGCTGGGAGAGATTGGGGGCAGGAGGAGAAGGGGACAACCCAGGATGAGATGGCTGGATGGCATCATGGACTCGATGGATGTGAGTCTGAGTAAACTCCGGGACTTGGTGATGGACAGGGAGGCCTGGCGTGCTGCGATTCATGGGGTCACAAAGAGTCGGACACGACTGAGCGACTGAACTGAACTGAACTGAGTGGGTGGACCCCTTGAGGAAAAAGACTTCATAACCATGGAGGAGGCAAAGGGTTTATTCAACCCAGTTGGTATGTAAAAGGCAGATCCTGCTTTTCCCAGTTTGACTGGTAATTTTAACTTTTAAAACATTGAACAAATAAAGCTTTCTCTTAAATATTTATGTCAGGATTTATGGCCTATCTCTTGACTTTTCCTGCTGAAAATAATTAGCAAAAGCATGGGCACAGCAATTTTTAGATTCATTTTAGCAACTTACTTATTCTCATTATATTAAAAATACTATGAAGAAAACATGTTTAAGGTAGATGGAAGTTTCTCTAGGAGCAAAGGCATAATCAAGCATGGTCCTAGGCAACTTCCATTCAGCATCTCATGCAGTCTTTCAACAATCCTGAGAGGTGTGCTGATGTTCATTTTATATAGGAATGAACCTAACCTCTCAAAGTTCAAGAAATTCACCTAGGGTTTTCAAATGGGGAACTGGGACTTGAGGCTTTCTCTCTCACTCCAAAGCCTGTCTGAATCATTCTCTATCATGTTTTTAAAGAGGTGCATGCTAAGTTGCCTCAGTTATGTCCAACTCTTTGCAACCCTATGGACTGTAGCCCATAAGGCTCCTCAGTCGATAAGATTCTCCAGGCAAGAATACTGGAGTGGGTTGTCATGCCCTCCTCCAGGGGATCTTTCCAACCTAGGGATTGAACCCTCATCTCTTAGGTCTCCTACAATGACAGGTTCCTTATCACTAGCACCACCTGGGGAGCACCTTTTAAAGAGTTGGATGATATTTAAAAACAAACAAACAAAAAAAACAGGGCTGGAAGAGCATTAGAATGAATCTGGGGAGAAGGAAAAGGCAACCCACTCCAGTATTCTTCCCTGGAGAATTCCATGGACAGAGGAACCTGGTGGGCTACAGTCCATGGGGTCACAAAGAGTCAGACATGATTAAGTAACTAACACTACTATGAGAATGAATTTGTGATAAATATATCAATTTTATATACTCACTAATTTAGGAATAGCTATGCTTGCTTCTTTTAATTGTTATAACTTTATAGTTCCTTTATAACTTTATAAAGTTATTGTTATAAATTTGTCATAACCATAGTTCCTTTTTCTTGCTAGAAGTAGAAATTGTTATGTAGCTTTGACTTAAGGGCTTATATTTTGTTTTTAAATTAATATATATTTATTGTATACTGCTGGTGGAAAGGCAAATTGATAAAACCTTAATGGGTACATTAAGAAATTACATTCAGAAAACAAAAATCTTGGCATCTGGTCCCATCACTTCATGGGAAAGAGATGGGGAAACAGTGGAAACAGTGTCAGACTTTATTTTTGGGGAGCTCCAAAATCACTGCAGATGGTGACTGCAGCCATGAAATTAAAAGACGCTTACTCCTTGGAAGGAAAGTTATGACCAACCTAGACAGCATATTCAAAAGCAGAGACATTACTTTGCCAACAAAGGTCCATCTAATGAAGGCTATGGTTTTTCCAGGAGTCATGTATGGATGTGAGAGGTGGACTGTGAAGAAAGCTGAGTGCCGAAGAATTGATGCTTTTGAACTGTGGTATTGGAGAAGACTCTTGAGAGTCCCTTGGACTGCAAGGAGATCCAACCAGTCCATCCTAAAAGAAATCAGTCCTGAGTGTTCATTGGTAGGACTGATGTTGAAGCTGAAACTCCAGTACTTTGGCCACCTCATGGGAAGAGTTGACTCACTGGAAAAGACTATGATGCTGGGAGGGATTGGGAGCAGGAGGAGAAGGGGACGACAGAGGATGAGATGGCTGGATGGCATCACCGACTTGATGGACAGGAATTTGAGTAAACTCTGGGAGTTGGTGATGGACAGGGAGGCCTGATGTCCTGCGATTCATGCAGTCACAAAGAATTGGACACAACTGAGCGACTGAACTGAACTGAATGAAATATGATAAAGCAATTAGCCTTCAACTAAAATTAAATAAGTTTTTAAGAGATAGAAATACATACATAAGCCTTGTGAGGTATTGATCTTGTTATCGGAGAGCAAACCAGTCAGTCCTAAAGGAAATCAACCCTGAATATTCATAGGAAAGACTGATGCTGAAGCTCCAATACTTTGACTACTTGATGCTAAAAGCCAACACATTGGAAAAGGCTCTGATGCTGGGAAAGATTGACGGCAGAGGAGAAGGGGATGACAGAGGATGAGATAGTTGGATGACATCCCACTCAACGGACATGAGTCTGAGCAAGCTCTGGGAGATGGCAAAGGAGAGAGAAGCCTAGCGTGCTGCAGTCCATGGCGTTGCAAACAGTCAGACAGGACTGTGTGACTTAACAACAGACAGATACATACACACAAGCATTTATGAATACAGAGAGAGATAAAACATTTATGATAGCTTCCAAGCAATTGTAAAACACATTTTACATATAAAAACCAAAATTCTCACAGATAAAAATGCATCCTTTCTAGTTTTTCATCCATTAGAGAGAAATATAATAAAATACTCAATTTCTAGTCATGAATGAAGCATTTCAGAAGTTTAATTTTTCTTGCTAACATCCGGTAACTCAATGATGTTCATCTAAAAATGAGGGCCAAAGGTATTAAATTCATCAGCATATAAATGACTTTTCTAAAATGTAAAGATGGATCCCAGTAAAAGACATCCATGCTTTCAAATGCTATTACTTTCCAAGGAAAAATAAGTACAGTCAAGTTTTTCATACTATCATTTACAAACTATTTCATCGAACTGCTCTTGATATTATCATTTTCTGTTTTATGATTTCCCTGCAAAGAAACTAACTATAAAATAATGTTTGTAACTCAATATTCTTCAGAATCTTAACACATTTCTTCTCTCATTGTTTCCCGAAACAATCCTGTTAGCAAACAAGTTATTGGTAATTGACCCACACTAACTGAACATGAATGCCACCAGCTCAGAGTGAATTTCAAAATGGCTGTCATCCTGTTTCCATTCTACAGGAAATATAATACAATCAAGAAGAGAGATTACACAAGAAACAAATGTCAGCAAATGTTTACATACTCTAGTTGCTTTCATTTTAGTGATTATATTATTCTGGACCATCATTTTACGATCTCTTATGAATTGCTAATGAAAGTATATGACACATCAAAAACCTCTCATGAATTGACCAAAGTTCAATTAATTATTCATTCATGCATTCACTCATGTACTCATCACATATATTGTTAGGTTAACAAGGATTAGATGCTAAGCCTGGTACTCTCAGGTATTTTGGAAGCCAAATTCATAAAACGTAGTAGAGCACTTCCGATGGTCCAGTGGTTAAGAATCTGCCGGTCAATACAGGGCACATGGGTTCAATCCCCAATCTGGGAAGACTCACATGTCCCAGGGTAACTAAGCCTGTGCCCCACAACTATGAGCCTACAAGCTGCAACTAATGAAACCCTAGAGCCTGAACTCTACAACAGGAGAAGCCACCACAACGTGAAGGCCACGTGCCACAACTAGAGAGTAGCCCCCACCCTCTGCAACTAGAAAAAGCCTACGTGCAGCAAAAAACACTCAACCTGGTAAAAAATAATGAAAATGAAAAATAAAATTAAACTTGTAAAAAGATAACATAAGAGTGCTGCTGCTGCTGCTAAGTCACTTCCGTCGTGTCCAACTCTGTGCGACCCCATAGACGACAGCCCACCAGGCTCCTCCATCCCTGGGATTCTCCAGGCAAGAACACTGGAGTGGGTTGCCATTTCTTTCTCCAATGCGTGGAAGTGAAGTCATTTAGTCATGTCTGACTCTTAGCGACCCCATGGACTGCAGCCTACCAGGCTCCTCCACCCATGGGATTTTCCAGGCAAGAGTACTAGAGTGGGTTGCCATTGCCTTCTGCAACATAAGAGAGCAGAAAGAGCAATTGTATGAACCAGACATGGCTCTTATTTTTAAGGAAGGCACAGAATATGGGAGACTTAAGCAAATACTAGAGTCAAGGTAAGTTAAGATAAACTATAGAAGTGAGATGAGAGGACAATCACCTGCCTAACAAAGATTCAAATGTCTGCTCAAAGGGATAAGGTTACTATTGAGAGTGTGGAAAGTATTAAAATGCCTAGAAATAAAAATGTATTGGTTTTTGTTGAACACTGAATACTCATGCTCAAATAGTAGTGTGTGTATTAAAGATGGGACTGGTTGGGACTAATCTATATGATGTGTTGCTATATTAAAGATATTCCTTCACCAGTGGGGTTACGCATTATAAATTTTTATACTGCAATGTGACAAGATCAATAATAAGTTCTCAAAAATAGTAAAAGGTATTAAAGGGAGACCTGAGCCAATGATAATACTCATGCATTGAGTATTATAACAACTCAAGAAAGAAATGATGAGCATAAGAAGTAAACAATGGAGATGAAAAAGTTCAGAGGTAAAATTGATCCTAAGTACCCCTAAGGTCTGTTTTTAAAAATACATCTACTTACTAAAAATTTTTTGTCAACCTCGCATCAGTATTAATGTTCCTTTTGTGGTCATTCATAGACATGCAGAGATGTGAAAATTTGAGCTGCCCAATGTACATATTCTCAGTTCAGTGGAATTCAGTTCACTCAGTCATGTCTGAGTCTTTGCGACCCCATGGACTGCAGCATTCCAGGCTTTCCTGTCCATCACCAACTCCCGGAGCTTGCTCAAACTCATATCCATTAAGTCAGTGATGCCATCCAACCATCTCATCCCCTGTCATCCCTTTCTTCTCCTGCCTTAATCTTTCCAAAGCATCAGGTTCTTTTCAAATGAGTCCCATTTCTTCACATCAGGTGGCCAAAGTACTGGGGCTTCAACTTCAGCATCAGTTCTGCAAATGAATATTAAGTACTGATATCCTTTAGGATAGACTCGTTGGATCTCCTTGAAGTCCAAGGAACAATCAAGAGTCTTCTCCAACACCACGGTTTAAAAGCATCAATTCTTTGGCACTCAGTTTTCCTTATAGTCCAACTCTCACATCCATACATGACCACTGGAAAAAGCATAGCCTTGACTAGATAGACCTTTGTTGGCAAAGTAATGTCTCTGCTTTTTAATATGCTGTCTAGGAGAAGACTCTTGAGAGTCCCTTGGACTGCAAGGAGATCCAACCAGTCCATTCTGAAGGAGATCAACCCTGGGTGTTCTTTGGAAGGACTGATGCTAAAACTGAAACTCCACTACTTTGGCCACCTCATGAGAAGAGTTGACTCATTGGAAAAGACTCTGATGCTGGGAGGGCTTGGGGGCAGGAGGAGAAGGGGACAACAGAGGATGAGATGGCTGGATGGCATCACTGACTCGATGGACATGAGTTTGGGTGAACTCCGGGAGTTAGTGATGGACAGGGAGGCCTGAAATGCTGCAGTTCATGGGGTCACAAAGAATCGGACATGACTGAGTGACTGAACTGAACTGAACTGAGGTTGGTCATAACTTTCCTTCCAAGGAGCAAGTGTCTTTTAATTTCATGGCTGCAGTCACCATCTGCAGTGATTTTGGAGCCCAAGAAAATAAAGTCAGCCACTGTTTCCACTGTTTCCCCATCTATTTCCCAGGAAGTGATGGGGCCAGATGCCACAATCGTAGTTTTCTGAATGTTGAGTTTTAAGCCAAAGTTTTCACTCTCCTCTTTCACTTTAGAAGGCTCTTTAGTTCTTCTTTGCTTTCTGCCATAAGGGTGATGTCATCTGCATATCTGAGGCTTTTGATATTTCTCCTGGCAATCTTGATTCCAGCTTGTGATTCATCCTGTCCAGCATGTCTCATGATGTACTCTCCATATAAGTTAAATGAGCAGGATGACAATATACAGCCTTGACATACTCCTTTCCTGATTTGGAAATAGTCTATCGTTCCATGTCCAGTTCTAACTGTTGCTTCCTGGCCTGCATACAGATTTCTCAGGAGGCAGGTAAGGTGGTCTGGTATTCCCATCTCTCTCAGAATTTTCCACAGTTTGTTGTGATCCACACAGTCAAAGGCTTTGGCATAGTCAATGAAGCAGAAATAGATGTTTTTCTGGAACTCTCTTGCTTTTTTGATGATCCAACAGATGTTGGCAATTTGATCTCTGGTTCCTCTGCCTTTTCTAAATCCAGCTTGAACATCTGGAAGTTCACAGTTCACGTATTGCTGAAGCTTGGCAAAGAGAATTTTGAGCATTACTTTGCTAGTATGTGAGATGAGTGCAATTGTGTGGTAGTTTGAGCATTCTTTGGCATTGCCTTTCTTTGGGATTGAAATGAAAACTGACCTTTTCCAGTCCTGTGGCCACTGCTGAGTTTTCCAAAGTTGCTGACATATTGAGTGCAGCACTTTCACAGTATCATCTTTTAGCATTCGAAATAGCTCAACTAGAATTCCATCATCTCCACTAGCTTGGTTCATAGTGATGCTTCCTAAGGCCCACTTAATTTCACATTTCAGGATGTCTGGCTCTAGGTGAGTGATCACACAATCACAATTATCTGGGTCATGATCCTTCTTGGATAGTTCTTCTGTGTATTCTTGCCACCTCTTGGTAATACCTTCTGCCTCTGTTAGATCCATAGCATTTCTGTCCTTTATCGAGCCCATCTTTGCAAGAAATATCCCCTTGGTGTCTCTAATTTTCTTGAAGAGATCTCTAGTCTTTCCCAATCTGTTGTTTTCCACTATTTCTTTGCACTGATCACTGAGGAAGCCTTTCTTATCTCTCCTTGCTATTCTTTGGAACCCTGCATTCAGATGCTTATATCTTTCCTTTTCTCCTTGGCCTTTATCGTCTCTTCTTTTCTCAGCTATTTGTAAGCCCTCCTCAGACAACCATTTTGACTTTTTGCATTTCTTGTTCTTGGGGATGGTCTTGATCACTGCCTCCTGTACAATGTCACAAACCTCTGTCCATAGTTCTTCAGGCACTAGCATATACTCTCAGCTGAGGTCAAAAATGGTAATGCTCTGCTTTTCTGTTTCAGTTTTTTTTTTAATTGAAAACAAGTGTTTTTTTCTTTTATAGTCCATTTATTGCCAAGATTTTCAGATCTTTGACTTTTTGTGTATATGTGTGATTTCACTGTTTAAATGCCCCCCAAGCACAGTGCTATCTAGTGTTCCTAAGTGCAAGAATAGGAAATAGGAAAAGGAGTATGTCAAAGCTGTATATTGTCACTCTGCTTACTTAACTTATATGCAGAGTGCATCATGAGAAACGCTGGACTGGAAGAAACACAAGCTGGAATCAAGATTGCCGGGAGAAATATTAATAACCTCAGATATGCAGATGACACCAACCTTATGGCAGAAAGTGAAGAGGAACTAAAAAGCCTCTTGATGAAAGTGAAAGAAGAGAGTGAAAAAGTTGGCTTAAAGCTCAACATTCAGAAAACGAAGATCATGGCATCTGGTCCCATCACTTCCTGGAAAATAGATGGGGAAATAGTGGAAACAGTGACAGACTTTATTTTCTTGGGCTCCAAAATCACTGCAGATGGTGACTGCAGCCATGAAATTAAAAGACACTTACTCCTTGGAAGAAAAGTTATGATCAACCTAGACAGCATATTCAAAAGCAGAGACATTACTTTGCCGACTAAGGTCCATCTAGTTAAGGCAATGGTTTTTCCAGTAGTCATGTATGGATGTGAGAGTTGGACTGTGAAGAAGGCTGAGCGCCAAAGAATTGATGCTTTTGAACTGTGTTGTTGGAGAAGACTCTTGAGAGTCCCTTGGACTGCAAGGAGATCCAACCAGTCCATTCTAGAGGAGATCAGCCCTGGGCTTTCTTTGGAAGGAATGATGCTAAAGCTGAAACTCCACTACTTTGGCCACCTCATGCAAAGAGTTGACTCATTGGAAAAGACTTTGATGCTGGGACGGATTGGGGGCAGGAGAAAGGGCGACAGAGGCTGAGATGGCTGGATGGCATCACTGACTTGAATGACATGAGTCTGAGTGAACTCTGGGAGTTGGTGATGGACAGGGAGGCCTGGCGTGCTGCGATTCATGGGGTCACAAACAGTCGGACACGACTGAGCGACTGAACTGAACTGAAGTGCAAGAAAGTTGTGATGTGCCTTACTGAGAAAATATGTATGTTGGATAACTTCAATCAGGCCTGAATTATAGTGTTATTTGTTGAGTGTGACTTCAATGTCAATGAATCAACGTCCTAATTAAGATGTCTTTAAACAATAATACATGAAACAAAGTTACGCATTAATCAATTAACAAAAATATTATACCCAGAGAGGCTCACAGATATCTAATCATGTATTTCCTCTATGAGCAAACCGTAGGATTTGCTGATTTTGATGAATCACCATAGAATTTGATGAATCAGTATTTGCTGATTCATCATCAAAGTGACTTTGTAGAATTTAACTACCATGAAGAATGAAAATAAACTTTATTTTATAATTTATAGGATTCAGTGCCTGGATGGATGTGGGGAAGATAGAAGTCAAGAATAAACCTTACTCTTCTTGCCTGAGTATCTGAGATAGTGTTTCTATCACTTGAAATAGGGAGACTGGAAAGTGTACAAATTTTAAGAATTGGCATTGACCTAAATTTTGAATAGATTGGACTCAAATAGGTTGAAAAGGCTCAACCTAAGGGAAACATAGATTTTAAAAGCTTTTGAGCATAAAGGTATGAAACTGGAGAATGAGGTCAGATTTGGTGATATAGAAAGGCAGTGGGAAAACAAGTCAAAAAAATAAATGGCATCACAGAAGAAATGATACATACTAGAAGAGAAGTAGGTATAAAGAAGACCAATTCCTTGGTAAAAGCAGAAAAAAGTCACAAAGTGAACAGATACATAAGCAATAATTTGGGAGGAGAACCAAGAGAAATGGATAAATGGAAGGCATGGAAAGAGTTTCACAAAAAGGAGTAGGCTACAAGGATCAACCCTCTAGAAGAGTCAAAGAAACTCAGAAGAAACTACTGTATCTTTGGTAACATTAGCGAGAGGAACTCTGGGAAAATGGTAGGATTGAAGTCAGACTACAGTGGAAGGAGGAGATAAAGTGGAGATAAAGTGGATTGTTTAAAGACATCAGCAAGGAAGAAGAGAGAGTTCGTATTTTCAAAGCATTTGACAGTAAAGGAAATAAGAAAGCCTAGGTAACTTTCTGTAACTAAACAAGAAGAGTTCCTGAGATTCACTGTGGATTATCTGGAAGTTTTATATAAAATAGATTCCTTTACCAATGATATCTAGAGAACTGGATTTAAATTACTATTTCAATTCTACTTTTTTTAATTGCTACCATTTACCCAGAGCCAAAATTGCTGTCTATGATTCATTCACTCCAAGAAACATTTATGTTTCCAGCATTATTCTAGACCCTGTGGATGTAGCAGTGAACGAAACAGACAAAAGTTTCTGTCACCATGGAGACTGTATTCTAGGATACCATGTGTGCCAGGAAGAGGGATGACATTATCCAAGTCTAAGGTAAGCTAATGGATGATGCACAGAAGTCAGAAATTTAACAGAAAATGAAATACAAAAGAAACGGCCCAAGAATCATGATGGAGATGGGAATGAAATTTCCCCAAAATCATAATAAACAACGACAGGAAGTATCTTACTGTAATAACAAATGAAAATAACAATTGGAAAACACTTCTGACAGTTTTGTGGTGAATAAAATGGCTGGGAACCTTGGAACTCTACTTGCTCATTTGAAAACTATAAAGTATAATTTTTCAACTGGCACACAAGCCTTTTGAAGTAACAACAAAGTATTATATTCCTTTGGCAAACCCTCAATAACCCCAGGATAGAGATGAATCCATCTAATTAAATACCTCAAGGGCATCCTTCTGCGCCCCTCCAGGAGATCTAAATAAGAAGACTCATGATGGTTCCTGTTTCAAAATCAGTGAAAATGTGGAAGGCCACTTTTTCATATCTACCTTGGGACTGAATTCTAGTGTGAATATAAAACCATGCCTTTCACCTTTAAACTGCTTGACCCTTGAGTGATAGCTGAGGATTGACACAAGGCTAACAGAACTGTTAATGGATTTTGCAACACGATTGATCATTTTTAAATGTATTACAAACAGTATAATGCTGTTTGGCAGTTATAGCAATACATAATGATGGCTAATTATTTGTAGAACTTATATGTGCTTGTTATCAACTAATACAAATAATCTGATATGCAAATAATTCTTATGTCTGGATGTGTGTAATTTTAATCCTGTGAGTCCCCAAAAATCAAAGTGCTACAAAAACTCTTTACTTACTTTTATAAATTGCTCTTTAATTCATAATCTACCCATTTTGAATTTGTTGTAGATCAGAGAAAAGCTTAAAAAAAGGAGAAATGGTATATTAACCAAATCTCTAGTATATATGGTACTGCATAGGTTCAGGTTTGACTAGAAAACATTAATTTTATTGAGTACCTATTCCCTTCTCCAAAGGAAATTCCCAACCCAGGAATCGAACCCTGGTCTCCTGCATCTCAGCCAGATTCTTGACCATTTGAGCTACAGGGAAATCCTTATTTTTATTAATTCTTAATTTATTATGCATTCTTATTCATTCACTCTTTAGGAATTTAACAAATTCCTAGATGACCCCTGAAACACTTTAGTTACCCATTCTCTAGTATGTACTTTGAATATTTAAAACTAAATTTTTCCTAGATCTCAAACTTAATACTAATACAACTGTAAGATTTAATGTCATTTCTATTTAGCCACCAGTTAGCAGGACCCAATTTTTCTACATATCCTGGTTATATATCTAGATAAATAATTAACTTTTACTAGTCAATATCAGTAATTTTACCCATTTGAGGTTTCAAAATGTTTTGATTTTCCTTCTCCATAAAAACAGACCGCCCAAATTACTTACATCAGTAAAACAGTTGTCAAAATATTTCAAAAGAGTTAAGCTAGATTTTTAACTGTTCTCAGACAACTGTTAATTTATTCATACCAGGACACTGGAATCTTGATGCTAATAGTTGCCTTTTGAAGTATTTGCCAGGAAAACAAAAGTGGAACCCAGACCAAAAATCCACAGTTTTATTTATAAATGCATCATGCGAAATAAGAATTTAGATATTAGGTAAAAAATAAAGGGACTTAAAAAAAATCCAAATATCAATTTAACCAAAAGCAGAGACACCTAGATATTTGTGAGAGAGCCAAGTGAGAAGTTATTTGGAAGATGTTATGAGTTGATACTACTTACACATCTACCAAAATAGCTAAAATGAACAGACAGAAAAATAAAATTGGCAAGACTAGTGATAACGCAGAGCAAACACAACTCACATGCACTGCTAGTGGTATGTAAACTGATACAACGACTTTGAAAAACTGCTTGAGAATGTGTATATGTTCTAGTTAAATATATGTATACACAATGGCTTAGCAATTCTACTCCAAGGGATGACTCAAATGCATTCATATGTTCCCTAAAAAGCACAATTCACTACAGTATTCATAGAAGCATACTTCATAATCACTCTAAGCAGGATACTCCTCAAATACCCATCAAAAAGGGGATGGATGTATAAATTACAGAATATTCACACAATGAAATAGTTTTAGAAGGCAGGATGGTTTTAGAAGACAGGGTAGTGGTTGCTTATGGCAAGTGGATAGCGTATAAAAAGTTACATGGGAGGTTTCTGGTATTTCTATTTCTTGACTTGAGTGTTGGTTATAAAAGTGAGTTTTGTTTATGAAAATCCACCAAGCTATATAATTATGATCTGCACACTTATTAAAAAAATAGAATATTTTTAGGGCACTCAGGTTCATAAAAAAAATAAGGGGAATGAACAGTGATATTTCACACACTTAATTAATTCCATATGTCTATAGCTTACCCCATTATCAACACCCTCCTTCAGAGTAGTACATTTATTACAAATGATCAACCTATACATAATTTCATCCAAAGTCCATATTTTACATCAAGGTTCACATTCTATGGATTTTGACTAGTGTATAATGTCAAGTATTATGTAATGTACATCACCATTATGATTCTACAAAATACTGTCACTGCCCTAAAAATCCTCTATCCTCTGCCTATTCATCTCTCCCTCCTCTCAGCTCTTGATAACCAAGATCTTTTTACTGTCTCCATAATTTTGCCTTTTCTAGAATGTCATATAGTTAAAGTCATAAAGGTTGTAGCCTTTTCAGATTGACTTCTTTCATTTAGTAATATGCATTTAAGGTTTCTTCATGTTTTTTCATGGCTTGGTAGCTTATTTCTTTTTACCACCGAGTAATATTTCATTGTCTGCATGTTACACAGTTTCTTTATCCATTCCTACTGAAGAACATCTCGGTTGCTTCCAAATGTTGGCAATTATGAACAAGACTGCTATACACATCTCTGTAAAGGTTTTTGTGTGAATATAGATGAACGGTGGAACCTGGTAGGCTGCAGTCCATGGAATCACAAAAAGTCAGACACGACTGAGCGATATCACTTTCACTTTCTGGTTTCAATAGACTTCCCCAGTAGCTCAGTGGATAAAGAATCCGCTTGTGATGCAGGAGACACAGGAGATGCCGGTTCAACCCCTGAGTCGGGAAGATGCTCTGGAGAAGGAAATGGCAATCTGCTCCAGTATTCTTGCCTGGACAATTCCATGGATGTTAGTCTGGCAGCCTATAGTCCATGGGGTCACAAACAGTTGGACATGACTGAACAACTAAACCACCACTACTGCCCAGAAGTAGAATTGGGTGGCTGTTAACAGGGATGATAAGAAGGTTTCAGTGCCTCTGAGTAAATACTAAGGAACATGACTGCTAGGTCATATTGTAAAAGTATCATTAGTTTTGTAAGAAATAGACAAATTGTCTTCCAAAGTGATGGCACCATTTCACATACCCACCAGCAATTAATCAGAGCTCCTGTCCAGCTTTTGATGATGTTCGATTTCTGTATTTTGCCATTGACTGTGTGGATCACAGCAAACTATGAAAAATTCTTAAAGACATGGGAATACCAGACCACCTGATCTGCCTCCTGAGAAATCTGTATGCAGGTCAGGAAGCAACTGTTAGAACTGGACATGGAACAACAGACTGGTTCCAAATAGGGAAAGGAGTACATTAAGGCTATATATTGTCATCTTGCTTATTTAACTTCTATGCAGAGTACATCATGAGAAATGGTGGACTGGATGAAGTACAAGCTGGAATCAAGATTGCCAGGAGTAAAGTAATATCAATAACCTCAGATAAGCAGATGACACCACCCTTATGGCAGAAATCAAAGAAGAACCAAAGAGCCTCTTGATAAAAGTGAAAGAGGAAAGTGAAAAAGTTGGCTTAAAACTAAGCATTCAGAAAACTAAGATCATGGCATCCAGTCCCATCACTTCATGGCAAATAGATGGGGAAACAGTGGAAACAGATAGACTTTATTTATTTATTTTGGACTCCAAAATCACTGCAGATGGTGACTACAGCCATGAAATTAAAAGACACTTACTCCTTGGAAGAAAAGTTATGACCAACCTAGACAGCATATTAAGAAGCAAAGACATTGCTTTGCCAACTAAGGTCCATATAGTTAAAGCTATGGTTTTTCCAGTAGTCATGTATAGATGTGAGAGTTGGACCAAAAAGAAAGCTGAGTACTGAAGAATTGATGCTTTTGAACTGTGGTGATGGAGAAAACTCTTGAGAGTCCCTTGGACTGCAAGGAGATCAAACCAGTTCATCCTAAAGGAGATCAGTCCTGAATATTCAAGGACTGATGCTGAAGTTGAAACATCAATACTTTGGCCACCTGATGCGAAGAACTGATTCACTGGAAAAGACCCTGATGCTGGGAAAGATTGAAGGTGGAGTAGAAGGGGATTACAGAGGTTGAGATGGTTGGATGGCATCACCAACTCAATGGACATGAGTTTGGTTAAACTCCGGTAGTTGGTGATGGACAGGGAAGCCTGGCATGCTGCGGTTCACAGGGTCGCAAAGAGTCAGACACGACTGAGTGAGTGAACTGAACTGACTGAATAGATGTATAGTGATATTTCATTTTTGTTCTAATTTGCATGTCCCTCTTAACATGTGATATGGAGCAGATCTTAAAGGCTATTTGCTATCTGTTTATCTTCTTGAGCAAGATACTTGTTCAGGCATCCATTTTTTAAATCAAGTTGTTCACTTTCTACCGTTGAGTTTTAAGGATTCGTTGTATATTCTGCATAACAGTCCTCTATCAGATATGTCTTTTGCAAAGGTTTTCTCCCAGTCTGTGGCTTGTCTTCACAAGCTCTGCAATCTTTACACTTTCCACTGTTTATATTCTATCATTTATTTTGTATTTAGCAGTCTGCCCTTGTTATTGTGACATATATACATGATATAAAATATAAGATTTTAACCATTTTTAAGTGTGTAGTTCAGCTAGCAGCATTAAGTCCATTCACATTATTACACAACCTTCACCACGATCTATCACTGGAAATTCTTCATCATTACAAACTGGGCCTCGAGTTTAACTAGGCCCATTAAACAATAACTCCTCATTTCCCCTTCCTGAAGCCCCTGGAAACCACTACTCTACTCTCTGCCCTATGAATTTGACTCTTCTAGATGCCTTAGATAAGTGAGTCATCCCACACTTTGTCCTTTTGTATCTGACATTTCACCTAGCACAACATTTTCAAGGTTCATCCTTGTTGTAGCAAGTGTCAGAATTTCATCCCTTTCTAAGGCTGAATGATACTTCATTATATGTCACCATTTTTAAATATCACCTTAATGCTCATTAGATCAAAGCCATCAGACCAAACATCCTTGGCCAGTTAGCTGATAATCTGTATAATCACATGAGCCAAACTGGCCCAAATCAGTACATGATGAGCATGTTCACCTCCATAATGTTAATTAAGAGAACTTAGAGTGTTCTTTGCACTTTCAAGTGTCTCCCTCTCACACGTTCGGTGTTATTTAAAATTACACAGGCTATTTCAAAACTCATATACTCCTTAACAAGACAAGATCATCTTAAAATTGAAGTTCTCTGCTGTATTTGTGACAGGAGAGACTTTGAGAGGAAGAGGGAGGAAACATTTCCTTCGTTTCCTGTATACTGTGACACTGTGTCATTTAATGCTCATTTCCACTCCATGAAGTAGGGCTGATAATTTTCATCTTGAATATGAGGAAATAGAGTTCAGCAACTGGACAACCTGCATATGGGACAACCCAATGGACAACTTGCATATGGGAAACTGGATTGCATTTTCAGGTCTCAAGTCTTTTTACTACACCATGCTGCCTACTAGTAAGAGAGGTAATTCATGAAAGAAGAAAGAGACCACCAAAGAATAACGCTAGCAACAGTATGATTTGGTTCAAAGCTAGGCTAGGATGTCCATTCAACTGACCTATTTCACCAGAAGCTCTTTTAATCATGAAATGATTGATGTAAAATACATCAACACTAATTTCAACATTTGGTCCATAAATGAACTTTCTCAATAAAAAACTAAAGACTTACCAGGAAAAAAATAAATATGATTAATTGATTCAGTTAAGGACGTCTTCTGCCTTGAACCATTATGTTCACAGTGGGCTGTGTAAATTGTGTTGGGTTTTTTTTCCCCCCTCTGTGGATAGAGAAAGAAAAGCCCAGCTTAGATTTTGTAACTCATTTCAGAGTTGAAATCCTTGTTCTCAGAAATTTCTTCCTGAGACATAAACAAAATTATTCTTGCTGGTCTTTACATATTTTTCTCAGATTTTATGGAGATTAACTGGCCATTATCCTTCAAACACTAAAAGAGCCTCAGTGCGCTTTCTTTCCCTAGGTAATTTTAGTGTCTTTCATCCTATTTCCTCAAATAATCAGCATTTTCTTAGATGTTAATGAGAAATGTCAAGACTTGAGAAAGCAACAATTCATCTGAGGCTACTTAGGATCAGCTATGATCCATAATTGCCAAGTGCATCTGCTAATATCCAGCATAAATAAGAAAGTGATTTTTTAGCTTAGTGCACATTAAACTGAAATAAACTGAACTGATATTTATCAAAAACATGGGAAGACAGTGCTGTATTAAACAGATTTTAAAACATATCTTATTATAGTGCTTTAATTTTACAGATTAAACAGATTACATATTAGCTAGAGATACAGCAAAAGACAAGAAGAAGTAGAAGTCAACACAGATATAGAAACAGAGATGGAGTACATGAGACTGGCTATATTTAGACTATTTTCAGAAAAAATAGGAAGCACAGCTGTTAAATCTGTTATAAATAACGATCACCAGAAATATTCACATGCCACTTAGTTTATTACATTTTGGAAGCTACCTCAATTTTTAAACAATTTTATTGATATATAATTTGAGGGCTTCCTAGGTGACACAGTGATAAAGAATCCACTGGCCAATGCAGGAAATGTGAAGGTTCAACCCCAAGGTCAGGAAGATCCCCGGGAGTAGGAAGTGGCAACCCACTCTAGTATTCTTGCCTATGTCTCAAATACCCACCAACTGATAAATGGAAAAGCCAAATGTGGTATAGCCATACAATGAAATATTATTCTATAATAAAAAATAATTAATTACTGCTACATGCTATACCCTACTGCTATATGGTATAATATCAAGGGGCCCCCAAAATAGTATATTAAGTAAAAGAATCAGTCACAAAAGATCACATATTATATGTTTCTGTTTATATGAAATGTTCCAAATAAGCAGTGTCTGACTGAGTACACAGACACACTGATATGTAATTTATATACCACAAAGCTCATTCATTTTAAGTGTACAATTCAATGTATTTTAGTTTACAGAGTTGTTTACAGAGTCGCACAATGATCACCATGCTCTTGTTTTTGAACATTTTCATCACTCCATAAAGAAAGTTCACGCCTCTTAGTAGTCACTCCCATCAACCCCGTCACCCCTCCCCCATAGAAAAGCAGAAAATGAAGTTGCTCAGTCACGTCCAACTGTTTCCAGCCCCGTGGACTGTAGCGTTCCAGGCTCCTCGTTCCATGAGATTCTCCAGGCAAGAATACTGGAGTGGGTTGCCATTTTCTTCTCCAGGGGATCTTCCCGACCCAGGGATTGAACCCAGGTCTCCCACATTGCAGGCAGACACCTTACCCTCTGAGCCACCAAGAAAGCCAACAGGCCACTACTAATCTACTTTCTGTCTCTGTAGATTAGCTTATTCTGAGCATTTCATATAAACAGAAACATACCCCATGTAATCTTTAGGGATTGATTCTTTCACTTAGCATACTGTTTTTGCAGTTCATCAATATTATAGCATATGGCAGTAGATTATAGCATGTAGCAGTAATTAATTCCTTTTTATTATAGAATAATATTCTATTGTATGGCTTTACCACATTTTGTTTATCCATTTAGGGTTGGTGGGTATTTGGGATGTTTCCATTTTTTTGGCTACTAATAAATAATGCTGCTATGAACAACATTATACACATATCTGTGTGAACATATGTTTTCATTTCTCTTGGATAGGTATCTAGGAGTGGCATTGCTGAGTCATATGGTAACTCTATGCTTAACTTTTTGAGAAACTGCTAAATAGTTTTCCAGAGTGGTGATAAGTTTTATAATCCCACCAGCAATGTATGAGAGTTCAAATTTCTCACATCTTCACTAATAATTGTTATTTTCTCTCTTTTTTATTATGGCTATTCAGTGGACATAAAGTGGCATCTCATTGTGGTTCTGATTTGCATTTTCCTAAAAACTAATAATTTTGAACATCTTTTCACATGCATATTCAACATTCATATATCTTTGGAGCACTATCTATTCAAATCCTTTGTCCATTTTTTAATTGTTTGTCTCATTGAGTTGTAAGCATTCTTTATATATTCTAGACTTAAAAATCAGTTACATGACTTGCAAATGTTTCTCTCACTCTGTGGGTTGTCTTTTCACTTTCTTCATGGTGTTCTTTGAAACACAAGTCTTTAATTTCCACAAAGCACAACATATCAATCTTCTCTTTTAGTAATTATGCTTTTGATGTAATTTCTAAGAAATCATTGCCTCGCCCAAGATCAATTTCTAAGAAATCATTGCCTCACCCAAGATCACAGAGAGTTAATACTGTTTATTTCTGAGAGCTTTTTAGTTTTAATTTTTATATTAAGTCTATAATCTACCTTGTGTCGGGAGCTGTGTTAGGCATTACTGACAAAATGGAGGCACGGCCCCAACCCCCTCTTCTTATCTCGCAGGCATGGCCCCAGGATGAAGGAGTTAGGCCTTGTGATTCTGACTTGTTCTTTCCTTTCTTCCGTTGAGTTGGCTGGACAGAATGTTAAGGTGCTTGAGAGAAGCATGAGAAAGCACAAAGCCTTCTACAGTTGTGCCAAGAAAATAATCTATAAAATAACCGTTGACATTTGTTCAAGGATCTTTACAAAGAATGTCCCAGGATGAGCATGTAGGCTGCAGCTTGAGGCCATGGGAAGGATTATTATCTGAGACCTGTTTGTGAGGGGAATGTTTCTGGTAAAAGAACTTTGCTGAGTTTAGGGTTTAGGATTAATTAATAGCTAGAAGCCTTTTTAGGTCATTTAGGTCATACCTGATGGTCTAGTGGTTTTACCTACTTTCTTCAATTTAAGTCTGAATTTGGCGATAAGGAGTTCATGATCTGAACCCCTTGGGCATGGGGTCACCACTCGCCCCTCTTCAAACAACACAGGCGAAGACTCTACACATGGACATCACCAGATGGTCAACACCAAAATCAGACTGATTATATTCGTAGCAGCCAAAGATGGAGAAGCTCTATACAGTCAACAAAAACAAGACCAGGAGCTGACTGTGGCTCAGATCATGAACTCCTTATTGCCAAATTCAAACTTAAATTGAAAAAAGTAGGGAAAACCACTAGACCATTCAGGTATGACCTAAATCAAATCCCTTATGATTATACAGTGGAAGTGAGAAACAGATTTAAGGGGCTAGATCTGATAGATAGAGTGCCTGATGAACTATGGAATGAGGTTCATGACATTGTACAGGAGACAGGGATCAAGACCATCCCCAAGAACAAGAAATGCAAAAAAGCAAAATGGCTGACTGGGGAGGCCTTACAAATAGCTGTGAAAATAAGAGAAGCAAAAAGCAAAGGAGAAAAGGAAAGATATAAGCATCTGAATGCAGAGTTCCAAAGAATAGCAAGAAGAGATAAGAAAGCCTTCCTCAGCGATCAATGCAAAGAAATAGTGGAAAACAACAGAATGGGAAAGACTAGAGATCTCTTCAAGAAAATTAGAGATACTCAGGAAACATTTCATGCAAAGATGGGCTCGATAAAGGACAGAAATGGTATGGACCTAACAGAACCAAAAGATATTAAGAAGAGGTGGCAAGAATACACAGAAGAATTGTACAAAACAGATCTTCATGACCCAGATAATCACGATGGTGTGATCACTCACCTAGAGGCAGACATCCTAGAATGTGAAGTCAAGTGGGCCTTAGAAAGCATCACTACGGACAAAGCTAGTGGAGGTGATGGAATTCCAGTTGAGCTATTTCAAATCCTGAAAGACGATGCTGTGAAAGTGCTGCACTCAATATGCCAGCAAATTTGGAAAACTCAGCAGTGGCCACAGAACTGGAAAATGTCAGTTTTCATTCCAATCCCAAAGAAAGGCAATGCCAAAGAATGTTCAAATTACCACACAATTGCACTCATCTCACATGGTAGTAAAGGGATGCTCAAAATTCTCCAAGCCAGGCTTCAGCAATACGTGAAGCATGAACTTCCAGATGTTCAAGCTGGTTTTAGAAAAGGCAGAGGAACCAGAGACCAAATTGCCAACATCTGCTGGATCATGGAAAAAGCAAGAAAGTTTCAGAAAAACATCTATTTCTGCTTCATTGACTATGCCATAGCCTTCGACTGTGTGGATCCCAATAAACTGTAGAAAATTCTGAGAGAGATGGGAATACCAGACCACCTGACCTGTCTCTTGAGAAATTTGTGTGCAGGTCAGGAAGCAACAGTTCAAACTGGGCATGGAACAACAGACTGGTTCCAAATAGGAAAAGGAGTACATCAAGGCTGTATAGTGTCACCCGGCTTACTTAACTTCTATGCAGAGTACATCATGAGAAATGCTGGACTGGAAGAAACACAAGCTGGAATCAAGATTGCCGGGAGAAATATCAATAACCTCAGATATGCAGCTGATATCACCCTTATGGCAGAAAGTGAAGAGGAACTCAAAAGCCTCTTGATGATAGTGAAAGTGGAGAGTAAAAAAGTTGGCTTAGATCTCAACATTCAGAAAACGAAGATCATGGCATCTGGTCCCATCACTTCATGGGAAATAGATGGGGAAATAGTGGAAACAGTGTCAGACTTTAATTTTTTGGGCTCCAAAATCACTGCAGATGGTGACTGCAGCCATGAAATTAAAAGACGCTTACTCCTTGAAGAAAAGTTATGACCAACCTAGATAGCATATTGAAAAGCAGAGACATTACTTTGCCAACACAGTTCCGTCTAGACAAGGCTATGGTTTTTCCAGTAGTCATGTATGGATGTGAGAGGTGGACTATAAAGAAAGCTGAGCGCCGAAGAATTGATGCTTTTGAACTGTGGTGTTGGAGAAGACTCTTGAGAGTCCCTTGGACTGGAAGGAGATCCAACCAATTCATTCTGAAGGAGATCAGCCCTGGGATTTCTTTGGAAGGAATGATGCTGAAGCTGAAACTCCAGTACTTTGGCCACCTCATGGGAAGAGTTGACTCATTGGAAAAGACTCTGATGCTGGGAGGGATTGGGGGCAGGAGGAGAAGGGGATGACAGAGGATGAGATGGCTGGATGGCATCAGACTGGATGGTCGTGAATCTGAGTGAACTCTGGGAGTTGGTGATGGACAGGGAGGCCTGGTGTGCTTGATTCATGGAGTCACAAAGAGTCAGACATGACTGAGGGACTGAACTAACTAACTAGAAGCCTTTTTAGGAGATAATGATCTTAAGATGCTAGGGGCAAACAGGATTTAGAAAGATAAGACATAAACTGAGGAATGTAGCATGAGTTACAATGTAATCAAAAGTTAAGTACAGTAAATCTGGGTGGGGGAAACTAAAAATGTCAAACCTCTGATCTAATGTTTTGTCACAGTATAAAAGAGAACCTGAAGCTTGAAATAAACATGTAGTCCAGTACTATGAGATAGAGGCTACGTCATCATCGCTGACACTGTCCATCTCTTCAGGTTGAATCCCTGGCTGCTGGAGCTGGACTCTGGCAACCTTGAATTCATTTTTGTGTATGATATTAGGCAGAAATCTAAATCCATTCTTATGCACATGAATATTTAGTTATCCCAATACCTTTTGTTGAAAAAACTATTCTTTCCTCTATTGAATTGACTTGGTCCTTTAGTCAGAAATCAATTGACCAAAAATCTAGGGTTTTTTATTTCCAAGTTCTTAATTCTATCCCATTGATCTACATGTTTATTCTTGAGCCAGAATGACATATTATCTTCATTGCTATAGTTTTATAGTAGGTTTTGAAATGGGGATGTGTGTCTTTCAACTTTGTTCTTCTTTTTCAAAATTGTTTTGGCTAGTCTGATCCTCTGTCATTTTCCTGTGAAATTTAGGATCAGGTTGTCAATTTCTCCAAAAAAGCTAGTTGGAATTTTTCTAAGAATATACACTGAATCTACAAGAGGTTAACTTTTCAGCCTCCATATGTTGGAATTTTTAATAGTTTTTCTCCTGTAACTGAGATCTAATCTTAATGCACTGTGGTCAGAAAAGATGCTTGGAATGATTTCAATTTTTTTGAATTTATCAAGGTTAGATTTATGGCCCAGGATGTGATCTATCCTGGAGAAGGTTCCGTGAGCACTTGAGAAACAGGTGAAATTCATTGTTTTGGGGTGAAATGTCCTATAGATATCAATTAGGTCTAACTGGTCTAATGTATCATTTAAAGTTTGCATTTCTCTGTTAATTTTCTTTTTAGTTGATCTGTCCATAGATATGAGTGGGGTATTAAAGTCTCCCACTATTACTGTGTTATTGTTAATTTCCCCTTTCATACTTGTTAGCATTTGTCTTACATATTGTGGTGCTCCTATGTTGGGTGCATATATATTTATAATTGTTATATCTTCTTCTTGGATTGATCCTTTAATCATTATGTAGTGGCCTTCTCTGTCTCTTTTCACAGCCTTTGTTTTAAAGTTTATTTTATTGGATATGAGTGTTGCTACTCCTGCTTTCTTTTGGTCTCTATTTGTGTGGAGTATCTTTTTCCAGCCCTTCACTTTCAGTCTTGAGTATTGCTACTCCTGCTTTCTTTTGGTCTCTATTTGAGTGGAGTATCTTTTTCCAGCCCTTCACTTTCAGTCTGTATGTGCCCCTTGTTTTGAGGTGGGTCTCTTGTAGGCAGCGTATATAGGGGTCTTATTTTTTTATCCATTCAGCCAGTCTTCGCCTTTTGGTTGGGGCATTCAATCCATTTATGTTTAAGGTAATTATTGATAAGTATGATCCCATTGCCATTCACTTTATTGCTTTGGGTTCAGGTTTATATGCCCTTTTTGTGTTTCCTGTCTAGAGAATATCCTTAGGCATTTGTTGGAGAGTTGGTTTGGTGGTGTTGAATTCTCTCAGCTTTTGCTTGTCTGGAAAGCTTTTGATTTCTCCTTCATATTTGAATGAGATCCTTGCTGGGTACAGTAATCTAGGCTGTAGGTTATTTTCTTTTATCACTTTAAGTATGTCTTGCCATTCCCTCCTGGCCCAAAGCATTTCTATTGAAAGATCTACAGTTATCCTTATGGGAATCCCCTTGTGTGTTATTTGTTGTTTTTCCCTTGCTGCTTTTAATATTTGTTCTTTGTGTTTGATCTTTGTCAATTTGATTAATGTGTGTCTTGGGGTGTTTCACCTTGGGTTTATCCTGTTTGGAACTCTCTGGGTTTCTTGGACTTGGGTGATTATTTCCTTCCCCATTTTAGGGAAGTTTTCAACTATTATCTCCTCAAGGATTTTCTCATGATCTTTCTTTCTGTCTTCTTCTTCTGGGACTCCTATAATTTGAATGTTGGAGCGTTTCATATTGTCCTGGAGGTCTCTGAGATTGTCCTCATTTCTTTTAATTCGTTTTTCTTTTTTCCTCTCTGATTCATTTATTTCTACCATTCTATTTCACTAATCCTATCTTCTGCCTCTGATATTCTACTATTTGTTGCCTCCAGAGTGTTTCTGATCTCATTTATTGCATTATTCATTATATATTGACTCTTTTTTATTTCTTCTAGGTCCTTGTTAAACCTTTCTTGCATCTTCTCAGTCCTTGTCTCCAGGCTATTTATCTGTGATTCCATTTTGATTTCAAGATTTTGGATCATTTTCACCAGCATTATTCAGAATTCTTTCTCAGGTAGGTTCCCTGTCTCTTCCTCTTTTGTTTGGTTTGGTGGGCATTTCTCCTGTTCCTTTACCTGCTGGGTATTCCTCTGTCTCTTCATCTTGGTTATATTGCTGCATTTGGGGTGGCCTTTCTGTACTCTGGGAATTTGGAGTTCTCTTTATTATGGAATTTCCTCACTATGGGTGGGGTTGTATCACTGGCTTGTTAAGGTTTCTTGGTTAGAGAAGCTTGTGTCGGAGTTCTGGTGAGTAGAGCTGGATTTCTTCTCTCTGGAGTGCAATGAAGTGTCCAGTAATGAGTTATGAGACGTCTATGGTTTTAGAGTAACTTGAGCTGCCTGTATATTGAAGCTCAGGGGTGTCCTCCTGTGTTGCTGGAGAATTTGTTTGGGAGGCTGAACAACACGCTTCTGAATAACCAACAAATCACAGAAGAAATCAAAAAAGAAATCAAAATATGCATAGAAATGAATGAAAATGAAAACACAACAACCCAAAACCTGTGGGACACTATAAAAGCAGTGCTAAGAGGAAAGTTCATAGCAATACCGGCATACCTCAAGAAACAAGAAAAAAGTCAAATAAATAACCTAACTCTACACCTAAAGCAACTAAAAAAGGAAGAAATGGAGAACTCCAGAGTTAGTAGAAGGAAAGAAATCTTAAAAATTAGGGCAGAAATAAATGCAAAAGAAACAAAAGAGACCATAGCAAAAATCAACAAAGCCAAAAGCTGGTTCTTTGAAAGGATAAATAAAATTGACAAACCATTAGCCAGACTCATCAAGAAACAAAGGGAGAAAAATCAAATCAATAATATTAGAAATGAAAATGGAGAGATCACAACAGACAACACAGAAATACAAAGGATCATAAGAGACTACTATCAGCAATTATATGCCAATAACATGGACAATGTGAAAGAAATGGACAAATTCTTAGAAAAGTATAACTTTCCAAAACTGAACCAGGAAAAAATAGAAAATCTTAACAGACCCATCACAAGCACGGAAATTGAAACTGTAATCAGAAATCTGCCAGCAAACAAAAGCCCAGGTCCAGATGGCTTAGCAGCTGAATTCTACCAAAAATTTAAAGAGCTAACACCTATCCTACTCAAACTCTTCCAGAAAATTGCAGAGGAAGGTAAACTTCCAAACTCATTCTATGAGGCCACCATCACCCTAATACCAAAACCTGACAAAGATGCCACAAAAAAAGAAAACTACAGGCCAATATCACTGATGAACATAGATGCAAAAATCCTTAACAAAATTCTAGCAATCAGAATCCAACAACACATTAAAAAGATCATACACCATGACCAAGTGGGCTTTATCCCAGGAATGCAAGGATTCTTCAATATCTGCAAATCAATCAATGTAATTCACCACATTAACAAATTGAAAAATAAAAGCCAGATGATTGTCTCAATAGATGCAGAGAAGGCCTTTGACAAAATTCAACATCCATTTATGATTAAAACTCTCCAGAAAGCAGGAATAGAAGGAACATATTTCAACATAATAAAAGCTATATATGACAAACACACAGCAAACATTATCCTCAGTGGTGAAAAATTGAAAGCATTTCCCCTAAAGTCAGGAACAAGACAAGGGTGCCCACTTTCACCACTACTATTCAACATAGTTTTGGAAGTTTTGGCCACAGCAATCAGAACAGAAAAAGAAATAAAAGGAATCCAAATTGGAAAAGAAGAAGTAAAACTCACACTGTTTGCAGATGACATGATCCTCTACATAGAAAACCCTAAAGACTCCACCAGAAAATTACTAGAGCTAATCAATGAATATAGTAAAGTTGCAGGATATGAAATGAACACAAAGAAATCCCTTGCATTCCTATACACTAATAATGAGAAAGTAGAAAAAGAAATTAAGGAAACAATTCCATTAACCATTGCAACGAAAAGAATAAAATACTTAGGAATACACCTACCTAAAGAAACTAAAGACCTATATATAGAAAATTATAAAACACTGATGAAAGAAATCAAAGAGGACACTAATAGATGGAGAAATATACCATGTTCATGGATTGGAAGAATTAATATAGTGAAAATGAGTACACTACCCAAAGCAATCTACAGATTCAATGCAATCCCTATCAAGCTACCAGCGGTATTTTTCACAGAGCTAGAACAAATAATTTCACAATTTGTATGGAAATACAAAAAACCTTGAATAGCCAAAGCAATCTTGAGAAAGAAGAATGGAAGTGGAGGAATCAACCTGCCTGACTTCAGGCTCTACTACAAAGCCACAGTCATCAAGACAGTATGGTACTGGCACAAAGACAGAAATATAGATCAATGGAACAAAATAGAAAGCCCAGAGATAAATCCACACACCTATGGACACCTTATCTTCAACAAAGGAGGCAAGAATATACAATGGATTAAAGACAATCTCTTTAACAAGTGGTGCTGGGAAAACTGGCCAACCACTTGTAAAAGAATGAAACTAGATCGCTTTCTAACACCATACACAAAAATAAACTCAAAATGGATTAAAGATCTAAATGTAAGACCAGAAACTAAAACTCCTAGAAGAGAACATAGGCAAAACACTCTCCAACATAAATCACAGCAGGATTCTCTATGATCCACCTCCCAGAACACTGGAAATAAAAGCAAAAATAAACAAATGGGATCTAATTAAAATTAAAAGCTTCTGCACAACAAAGGAAACTATAAGCAAGGTGAAAAGACAGCCTTCTGAATGGGAGAAAATAATAGCAAATGAAGCAACTGACAAACAACTAATCTCAAAAATATACAAGCAACTTATACAGCTCAATTCCAGAAAAATAAACGACCCAATCAAAAAATGGGCCAAAGAACTAAATAGACATTTCTCCAAAGAAGACATATGGATGGCTAACAAACACATGAAAAGATGCTCAACATCACTCATTCTCAGAAAATGCAAATCAAGACCACAATGAGGTACCATTTCACACCAGTCAGAATGGCTGCTATCCAAAAGTCTACAAGCAATAAATGCTGGAGAGGGTGTAGAGAAAAGGGAACCCTCTTACACTGGTGGTGGGAATGCAAACTAGTACAGCCACTATGGAGAACAGTGTGGAGATTCCTTAAAATATTGCAAATAGAATTGCCTCATGACCCAGCAATCCCACTGCTGGGCATACACACCGAGGAAACCAGAAGTGAAAGAGACACATGTACCCCCATGTTCATCGCAGCACTGTTTATAATAGCCAGGACATGGAAACAACCTAGATGTCCATCAGCAGATGAATGGATAAGAAAGCTGTGGTACATATACACAATGGAGTATTACTCAGCCATTAGAAAGAATACATTTGAATCAGTTCTAATGAGGTGGATGAAACTGGAGCCTATTATACAGAGTGAAGTAAGCCAGAAAGAAAAACACCAATACAGTATACTAACACATATATATATGGAATTTAGAAAGATGGTAATGATAATCCTCTATGCGAGACAGCAAAAGAGACACAGATGTATAGAACGGACTTTTAGACTCTGTGGGAGAGGGAGAGGGTGGGATGATTTGGGAGAATGGCATTGAAACATGTATACTATCAGATAAGAAATGAATCGCCAGTCTATGTTCGATACAGGATACAGGATGCTTGGGGCCGGTGCACAAGGATGATCCAGAGAGATAATATGGGGTGGGAGGTGGGAGGGGGGTTCAGGATTGGGAACTCATGTACACCCATGGCGGATTCATGTCAATGTATGGCAAAACCAATGCAGTATTGTAAAGCAAAATAAAGTAAAAATAAAAATTTTTTTTAAAAAGAATAATACTTGAAAGTCTTATTCTTTAACCCATGGGCTGCAAAAAAAAAAAGAGAGAGAGAGAGAGAGAGAGAGGTAAACTTTTTTTTTTTTAATTTTTACTTTATTTTACTTTACAATACTGTATTGGTTTTGCCATACATTGACATGAATCCACCATGGGTGTACATGCGTTCCCAAACATGAACCCCCCTCCCACCTCCCTCCCCATAACGTCTCTCTGGGTCATCACCGTGCACCAGCCCCAAGCATGCTGTATCCTGCGTCGGACGTAGACTGGTAATTTGATTCTTACATGATAGTATACATGTTACAATGCCATTCTCCCAAATCATCCCACCGAGAGGTTAACTTTTTAATGCCTGTCATTAGGTACAAACTGTCATGATTCAATTCAGTTCAGTTTATTTCAGTCGCTCAGTCGTGTCTGAATCTTTGCAACCCCATGAACTGCATTCCACCAGGCCTCCCTGTCCATCACCAACTCCCAGAGTTTAACCAAACTCATGTTCATTGAGTCAGTGTTGCCATCCAACCATCTCATCCTCTGGCATTCCCTTCTCCTTCTGCCCTCAATCTTTCTCAGCATCAGGGTCTTTTCAAATGAGTCAGCTCTTTGCATCAAGTGGCCAAAGTATTGGAGCTTCAGCTTCAGCATCAGTCCTTCCAATGAACACCCAGGACTGATCTCCTTTAGAATGGACTGGTTGGATCTCCTTGCAGTCCAAGGGACTCTCAAGAGTCTTCTCCAACACCACAGTTCAAAAGCGTCAATTCTTCGGCACTCAGCTTTCTTTATAGTCCAACTCTCACATCCATACATGACTACTGGAAAAACCATAGCCTTGACTAGATGGACCTTTGTTGACAAAGTAATGTCTCTGCTTTTCAATAGTGCTGTCTAGGTTGGTCATAACTTTCCTTCCAAGAAGTAAGTGCCTTTTAATTTCATGGCTGCAGTCACCATCTGCAGTGATTTTGGAGCCCCCCAAAATAAAGTCAGCCACTGTTTCCCCATCTATTTGCCATGAAGTGATGGGACTGGATGCCATGATCTTAGTTTTCTGAATGCTGAGTTTCAAGCTCATGATTAATTATGTCAAAAATGGCTACCCAGTTATTTCAAAGTTAAAAATATGGTTGCACTTTATAATGTTAGTTTTCAGCAATGCAAACACATGCTAGGTAGTAAGCAATCAGTTGTGAAACATAGGAAGGATACAAAGAAATGACCTGGGATTTTTTTAAATGTGTTTATCTGTGGAATCAAGACACAAAGACTACAAAAATACTAAAGATATAAAAATATCTATTTGTTCCAAAATATGAAAATAAAAAATTTACATTCACAGGTGTTCAATTTAATGCCTACAAATGTAATTTTACACATTACATTTGTCATGTAACAAGTCAATTGCAGCTTAATTCTTGAAATGGTTATATATCAATATAATAGCATTTAACTTATAAGAATATACAAGTTAATACCTAACAAACCAAAATCACAAAACCAAGTTTTAAAATGTTATAACACAGGTTTTTTCTTATTTGATAAAAAAGATTGATAGCATTTGTAATAATTATATTTCTAATACATCAAAAATTGCTTAAGGTAAGATATGAAAAAATCAGAAAACCTATTGTCATTAAAGATCTTTAAGAAGCCCTGGAATGAACTGTAAAGGAATCACATAAATTCTAAACTCTGCAGAATGAAAGTCTTTTATGCTTTTCTTTGAAATGTAAACAAATCTCATAGTATCTTTGTTTTGGTCTGTTACTCTACAATACAGAATTCAAGCAATATTAGATCATACAATAAACTAAGAAAAACCACTTCTCCTTTTGACCTAATTTCAAAAGCATTTTCCCTTGGCTTTGAAGATGAATAAATATGCTCATTAAAGCACTGGATCAGGCCATCCATCCTTAATAATAGATTCTATTAATTATATTAATTTTCATCTGGCCCCTGTTAATTTTTAAATTCTACTTGGAAAAAAAAAATACTTTATCACATAAGCCTTCTAATTTCTCACTTATTTACTAAATGATTGTATATTGGTTGCTCAGGGGAGCCCTAGTTATACTTAGCCTTTGATCTGTAATAGGAACAGAAACTTTAAAGATACTCCCACAGCTAAACATCCCACAGTGTCATGAATCAAGAAACTTGAAAGCAACTTCTCTTGTCAACTCCCTTGTTTATTCCATAAATGTTGAAATACTGGGGTAAACATTTTCTTCAATAAAGACAGTGCTACAAAACCGTCATTATGATCCATTGTATTTCTCAAGTACCACTACATTTGTTATGTAAGCAAGATTTAGAGAAGGTAAAACCTTTGCCCAGCAACAGCGAAAGGAAAAATATTATTCATAATCTTCAGTTCTATTAAGACAGAAAATCTTGGCAAAGAGATTGTGGTTGTTTCCTTTTTAAATTGGTTGGCATTGCCCAGTTCCAGATGCACTAGAAATTTGAAGCTCCCTGGGGAGAATGAGTGATTTCATGTTCTATGTCTAACAAATGGCTCAGTCATCCTCTCTTTAGTAGTTGAACTACATCTTAAGTTAACGTGCTAACTGAATAATAAAAATCTAAAGATAAGAGCACATTTGCAAATGCAGCATATTTCTATTGCCATTTTGTGATGCATATAACTGGTTTTAGAATTGTTCAATTTACCAGTATCAGATTGTCCCTAAAAAAACTGGCAAATTGTTTATCCTCTTGGTAGTTGAATAATGATAATTTTAAAAAATTGAGTTCCACACATAGGTAGGCAGTCAATACTACTTACTACTGTAAATATCTGAATCTTGCATAAACTTACTAGATTATTCACAATTATAATGAAAAATGAAACTATCTGAAGATTTTTTTGGCTATCACAATTTCTTACAAAAGAGAATAAAGTAACATTTGTAAAAGTGCATCTTTCTTTTGGTATATAGTATAACTAGCCATGTTCTACAATTAAAATTAAATATTTAGCCAGAGGACTACTACCTCATTAAAATCTAGGGGAAAAAATATCATTCGTTTTAATAAACAGTGGTGCTTTCTGTGGGATTCTTTCAACCTGTTGCTTTTCCATCACTCTTCCCTTTCTTTGTGAGTCTTTCACAACTCTGTGAAGAGAGGATTTATGGATGAGAACACCAAAACTTTGCAGACGTTACATAAGTTGATTGAGGTCACACTCAAATAATGACAGAACCTTGATCGGACTGAAAAATTACATGGATCTTTTTTCATTATACCATTATTCTATGCATCTCTCTCAGCCAGTAGCAATTATTGCTACTATCATTACCATTCTGATTTCACCTCCTCCTCCCTTGGACTAAATATCTATCTAAGCCCGCATATCAAAATAGTGTGCATATTCTAGGGCAAGTTAAGGTAGATAAAGGGGTTCTGGTATTGAGAACTTAACTCCAAGATGATTTCAAATCTGGGTATAAAAGAGCTACGAATGAGGAAGCCTGTTCTTTATAAAAACAATCCTCTGAGAACAATGGAGTAAAAAGAGAGACGGAAAGGCAGAGTGTGACTCAGATGTTCTTAAATGCACCAGTCTTGCACTACCTCATGTTAGCGGTACTAGAGGTATATCCGTGTTTCATCGTTCTTCTAAAGAATGCATCTACACCAAATTATTCACAGGTAGTGCAGATTTTACTGAAGATTTTGTTGGAAATATGGAGAAAGAGATTTAGATTGCATATTCCTCCAAAATGTCTAAAGGTACCCATTAGAGACTTCTTTTCTAAATCTCTACCAGGATTTTTCTTCCTCTTCTCTTTCACCACACGCTGACCAACCTTGTTGACGCTTTTCCTTCTCCAATTTTCTCAGGATCTTCAAATACTTTCCCCTTTAGAATGCTGAAAATTTCAACTCTGTCTCAGAAACTAACCCTAAATTGTACCCCACACCCCATGACACTCTGAAAGATAAAGCTCTTCTAATTTACATCACCCATTCTCCATAACAGGCAACAAGAAAATATAGTATTTAAAAAAAAAAAAAAAGCTTGACTGTCCAGATTCACCATCCATGAAAATTATGAGGACTAACGCCATTCCCTATGTATCCTACGTCTTCCTCCGTGTTAATTCTGTATTCGCCTTGGTCTGACTGTCACCCTCATTTACTGCAAATCCTGAACCTGTTTTATGTCAACCAAAAATTGGAATGCACCCTTGTTCTGAAGATTTTATCAGCAGCAATCCACACAGCCCCATTTATGTAGCATTTTCTAATCATAAGCATTTCCACATTTGGCAGTGTGGTGAGTAATTTACAAATAACTGCATTTAAACCTCCCAACAAGACTATGAACTCAATATTGCTTTTCATATCTACTCCTTACCTTCCCTGTTGTCATGAAATGAGCCTTTCTTCTTGGTGTTCATGTGTTGATGGGAAAGAGAGAGTGTGCTCACCAAGCAGCCCAGACCAGTTGCTGAACAGCAGAGGATAGATAGGTAACAATTGTTCAGTACCGACCTTAATTTCACACCTAAATGGTTTAATAAGACAAAGAATGTATGCCGAATTTAAATTTAACTCACTGAAGTTATGTAGTGAGTAATAACCTCTCAAAAGGTGTTGCCTGCGTAACCTTCCCTAATCTTCATAGCAACACTGAAAAGAAAATATTGTTATGACCCAATTTTCACAGACCAGGAAAGGGGACTCAAAGATGTTGAGAAACCTATATAAAAACCTGCTAGCAAATGCCAGATATGACAACTGTCTTTATCTTCCCTCTCTAGATTTTATGTACTTTGAACAATACTATGAATATATATATACTAGTATGTGTGTCTAAACATCTGTCTTACAAGGAAATGACAACTGACTTATAAGGCTGAATTATTTAACATGGAAATTCATAAGAGCTCACCAGTGGTCCCTCTAAAAAAACTAAAAGTTCAAGTTCAGTGAATTGACTCAGAAATTTATAAACTTAACATTTTAAATCTTTAAGTTCCTCATTTAAAGCTCATACGTTTTTATCTGTATAGGGCCTCCCAGGTTACACTAGTGATAAAGAATCCACCTTCCACTTCAGGAGATGCAAGAGACATGGATTTGATCCCTGGGTTGGAGAGATCCCCTGGGGTAGGAAATAACACCCCACTCTAGTGTTCTTGCCTGGGAAATTTCATGGGTAGAGGAGTCTGGAGGGCTACGGTCCATGGGGTGGCAAAGAGTTGTACATGACTGAACACACATACACACAACCTAAAGGTAGTTATTATGGAATTTTGCACTGCTTTCAAAAACTGTTTTGAAAAGCAATTTTACTTTGATTTATATGTGGGTAGATACTGGGAGCAGGGGCCCCTTAGTCTTCAGATCTGAAGCCCTCTAAAATTCTAAACTCAAAGCTGACAATGTAGAATATGCTTTCAAATTATGTATATTGAAAGGAGAAAAATAGGGCAGTGACTAGAAGAAAATAATACAAGGACCATCGGAATGAGTTGGAAAACAGAAATCAGCACAACATAACACATTTACTTCCAAGTGAGTACAAACTGCAAAGCACAAATTATGTTTCAAATACGAAGAACTTCTGAGAAATGA
Organism: Capricornis sumatraensis; assembly: GCF_032405125.1. Lineage (NCBI taxonomy): Eukaryota > Metazoa > Chordata > Mammalia > Artiodactyla > Bovidae > Capricornis > Capricornis sumatraensis. Next base: position 11,336,438 of record NC_091070.1, on the reverse strand, counting down.
GATGGTGATGATCATAACAATAGTTCACCATTTCCTGAACACATACAACATGTCACAACTTCATATGCATCCTCTTGCTTAATCCTCACACCAACTCAGAAAGATATTATTATTATCATTTGCATTTTGCAGATAAGAAACTAACACGGGAGAAGTTATGAAAGAACCCAAAGTCACCCAGCTTATGAGTGGGTTTAGCCATGGTTTCTAAAGCATGACCACCAGTGGCATTCTCTCGGCATGAGGGGAAGGGGAGAGTCAGTGGAAGGATCAAACAAGGAGCTGCCAGTCCATACACACTTAAAAAAAGGAAATTGGGACAATTTCCAACTAAAATGCTGAAAAAATAGAGTTCTTTATGGCAGCTCATACATTAGACATGGAGGAAGTTCTGTAGCAATGGAAGGTCCATAAAAAGAACAAAATGGACCCTACAAAGCAGATTAAATGCATAATTCAGCAAATCTATTTAAGCTGTGCAGCAGTCATGTGACGGAGTTGGGAAGAGGATGGCCAGAAGAGACGGGAAGGGAGGACAGGAGAAGAGATGATAAATCATGGCTGAAAAGACACAGAAGACTCATCCTAAGAGGAACACAAGCAACTCTCACTGAGAGCACTGAAGAGAGAATGAGAAGTTTAGATTTCATGAGAATCTAATAATCTGGGTAAGTATTAGGATTAATTCCTTGAAGTAAGGTTTGGACAATGATTCCTTAGCTAATCTCCTCTTAGAAAGAACAGAGAAACGTTAAGTAATTTGATCACCATCACAGCAGGGATTTATATAAAATTTCCTGTTTTTCAGGGTCTCACCTTCATGCTTGCTCTTCATATCACTATTTTTGATGCCAGAGTATTGAAGTCAAGAACTGAGCAATCATGAATAAATGGTAAACATGCCATGGTGGCTTTGTTTTCCCTTACTCAGAGTTTTCTGTGGGACGTATATGGTAGGAGTTCCATCATACATAGCCAATTGTATTCATTTCATCAACTGATTACAGACATCCTTCCCAGGAAAGCTTCCTTCCCTGAAATGCTCAACTTTATTTCCCAATTCTGAGGTACAATGAAAGATCATGAGGACAATGAGAGTACAGAAATGTGAAATGCAAAGTGAAATTGTTTGAATTTGTTGCTCACATAATGTGTTTTCTCTAATATCAGTGTGGCAAGCTGCATACATGATCAAAAACATATCTTTGCAAACTGTGGCACCTTATACTTTACTTATCACCTCTGCAGATATGCAGAGTAATACCTCGCCTAGGCAGAATACTGATGAGAAGTAGAAGATAATTGTATCTCTGAATAGCTAATACACATTCACTCCCAAAGCTAATATCTAAAACTCCAATAATTCATTCAATAAAAAGTTTATTGGACTCTCACTCAGAACCATTTCATTTAATGTGCAATTCTAAGAAATTTGATATAGCATGTGTGAGTCACTCGGTCATGTCTGACTCTTTGTGACTGGACTATAGCCCACCAGGCTCCTCCATTCATGGGATTCTCCAGGCAAGAATACTGGAGTGGGTTGCCATTTCCTTCTCCAGGGGATCTTCCCGACCCAGGGATCAAACCTGGGTCTCCTGCACTGCAGGCCAACCCTTTACCATCTGAGCCACCAGGGAAGCCCATGGGATTAATCTAAATCAAAGTCACAGGCTCTCTCATACTTTATCCTTGTATGTGTTTAATCGTGTCCAGCTCTTTGTGACCCTGTGCCAGGCTCCTCTGTCCATGGGATTCTCCAGGCAAAAATAATGGATTGGGCTACTATGCCCTCCTCTAAAGGCTCTTCCTCACTCAAGGATCAAACCCACCACTCTTACATCTCCTGAATTGGTAGACGGGTTCTTTAGCACTAGCACAACCTGGAAAGCCTCCTCCTATGTTATAACCTATGTGTTATTTGGTAAGAAATTTCATCTTTCAAAGCCTCCATTTCCCCATCTGTAAAATGGATATAAAATATTTACACATTTCACAGGATATGTCTGAGGATATAATCAGTACATTCACATAAAGTATAAACACAAAGGAAGTGCCTTAGTGCTTAAAAACAGACATTTTTTTCACAAGACCTGATACTGAATAGTGAAAAAATTATCTTATCTGAGGCTCAGAGAAACAGCAATCCCTTCTAGTGCCTAGGAGAAACTGTTCTGGAGTTCTTGAGAGTGTACTTTGATCTCCATAGAAGAGACTTCCTAAGGGATTTTCAAGGATAATTTTAATTAATATAATTGTCTTTTGTTGCCAGCCTTAATATCTCCCTCTGAATTAAAAATGCATAGCAATCTGAACCTAACAAGCACTGAGGTAAACAGCCTTTATAACCTCTTTGTAATTCCTTACAATAGAGTACATGGACATGAATTTGAGCAAACTCTGGGCGACAGTGAAGGACAGAGAAGCCTGGCGTGCTGCAGTCCACGGGGTCACAAAGAGACTAGTCACAAACAACAACTACATAATGGAGAACACTGATGTTTACCAGTGTTCTTAATGACTAACTAAGTCATCAAGAAAGAGTTCAGTGTCTGTTCCCTATGCTCTGACAAAGAAGGCAGAGAAAACAGATGTTTAAAAAGATCACTATTTTAAAAAACTAGAATTTTCAAACAATATTTTTAGGAAACTGAGAGGTACAAAATGGCTTCCCAGATTGTGCACTGGTAAAGAATCCGCCTGCCAATGCAGGAAGTGCAAGAAAAGTAGGTTCAATCCCTTGGTTGGGAAGATTCCCTGGAGAAGGAAATGGCAACCCTCTCCAATATTCTTGCTTGGAAAATTCCATGGACAGAGGAGCCTGGCAGGCTATAGTCCATGGAGTTGCAAAGAGTCAGACTCAACTGAGCATACACACACAGGTTCTAAATGCTCGGCCAGTTAAGAAAAGTCCTTCATGCAAAATGAGTCTAATTACAACCACTGTCTTCCTATTCAAGTAGAAAGATGGTTTAATACTCATTCTTCAGTATTTGGACTCAATACTAACAATATAAGAATTTTTGAAGAAAATAGTGAGTTAAAAAGCTAGACTTTTGCCCTTTCAGGACTTTTGGTTACTGTACTAAGTTGTTCATCTTTTCTGGTTGATTTGTAGGAGCTCCTTACGTATTAAGAATGTTAGCCTTGCTTCTGAATTATAAGTAAATTTCCACAGTTCACTCTTTGTTTTATAGGTCATAAATGTTAGTATAATCAAATGTAACAAACTTTTCTATTATGATCCCTGAATTTCTGTTACATGAAGAAAGCCTTTTTTCTAATCCAAGACCATTCAAATATTTTCCCAAGTTTTCTCCTATCCCTTCTATGGGTTTAAGTCATTAATTCACTTATAGCATATATGTGTGCCTTATGCAAGGTAAACAAATTTCCAATCAAACATCTTTTTTGAAAATAAAATTTATAGCCTCTTAATCCATGTAGACAAAACCATGACTTTTTACACTGTGCTGCCTAGGTAAAAATAAATGTTATAGATTTTTCACATGACTCTAAATTATCAAACCATTCATATCTCTTATAAGTAAATATTTTGGTGTTGTGATGAGAAGAAAAAGGGAGCTAATACTGACAGTATTCCTAAACTGAGTCAAGCACTGTCCCAGGGACATGATATATGCCATTTCATTTAATCTTCACGAAGCTGAGATTGAAAGAAGACAATAATTTACCCTGAAAGTCACATAGCTGATAAAGTGGAACAATGACTAAAAACCAGTTTGTTCTGACTTCAGAGCACATCATGGATTATTTCTGCACAGAGACACACAAGTCTAATCTGTGTCTAAGGGATGCATGACTGTAAAATTTAGTGCTCAATGTTAATTTTTCCCAAATGCGAGGTAGCCTGTATAATGCTTTGATAACAGTTATTACTATATATATAAATATAGAAGCTGAAGAAAAATGGTAATAGAAATGGGCCATATCCTGGATAAAATGAGGGCTAGAAAAATGTGTTATATTCTTTATCATAATGCTGCTTTTTTATATCTAGACTGAAAGTTAGTAAAGAGGTAACATCACTTCAGTTCAGTCTCAGTCATGTCTGTCTCTTTGTGACCCCGTGAACTGCAGCACACCATGCCTCCCTGTCCATCACCAACTCCCAGAGTTTACCCAAACTCATGTCCATTGAGTTGGTGATGCCATCCAACCATCTCGTCCTCTGTCATCCCCTTCTCCCCCAGCCTTCAATCTTTCCCAATATCAGGGTCTTTAAAAATGAATTAGCTCTTCACATCAGGTGGCCAAAGTATTGGAGTTTCAGCTTCAACAACACTCCTTCCAATTAATATTCAGGACTGATTTCTGTCAGGATGGACTGATTGGATCTCCTTGCAGTCCAAGGGACTCTCAAGAGTCTTCTCCAATACCACAGTTCAAAAGCACCAATTCTTCAGCGCTCAACTTTCCTTAAAGTCCAACTCTTACATCCATACATGACTATAGGAAAAACCATAGCTTTCACTGGACAGATCTTTGTTGGCAAAGTAATGTCTCTGCTTTTTAATATGATGTCTAGGTTGGTCATAACTTTTCTTCCAAGAGGTAAGCATCTTTTTATTTCATGGCTTCAGTCACCATCTGCAGTGATTTTGGAACCCCAAAAAATAGTCTCTCACTGTTTACCCATGTATTTGCCATGAAGTGATGGGATCAGATGCCACAATCTTAGTTTTCTGAATGTTGAGTTTTAAGCCAACTTTTTAACTCTCCACTTTCACTTTCATCAAGAGGCTCTTTCATTCTTCTTCATTTTCTGCCATAAGGGTGGTGTCATCTGCATATCTGAGGTTATTGATATTTCGCCTGTCAATCTTGATTCCAGCTTGTGCTTCTTCCAGCCCAGCATTTCTCATGATGTACTCTGCATATAAGCTAAATAAGCAGGATGACAATATACAGCCTTGACATACTCCTTTTCCTATTTGGAACCAGTCTGTCGTTCCGTGTCCAGTTCTAACTGTTGCTTCCTGACCTGCATACAGATTTCTCAAGAGGGAGGTCAGGTGGTCTGGTATTCCCATTTTTTAAAGAATTTTCCACAGTTTGTCTTGATCCACACAGTCAAAGGCTTTGGCATAGTCAATAAAGCAGAAATAGATGTTTTTCTGGAACTCTCTTGCTTTTTTGATGAGCCAACAGATGTTGGCTATTTGATCTCTGGTTCCTCTGCTTTTCCTAAATCCAGCTTGAACATCTGGAAGTTCACGGTTCACTTACTGTTGAAGCCTGGCTTGGAGGATTTTGAGCATTACTTTACTAACAAGTGAGATGAGTGCAATTGTGCAGTAGTTTGAGCATTCTTTGGCATTCATGTACAGCCCAATATAAATATTTACATTAATGTTGTGCACAAGAGTTTCCCTGTTATTGCTATATCAATATAAAAAGTTTATAGCACTTTATTTCATAAAAAACACATACATTATCACAGGTGATTTTTGACAGTCACCACTTAAGAGGAAAGCAGGGCAGGAATTATTTCCCCTGCATTACAAGGTGGCTGAAGTTGCCTATATTGCAAGGGAGACAATGAATGAAATCAATTTCTCCCACCATGCTCTACTAGAGAGAAAATAAAATAGGGAGGGAGGGAGAGAAAGAAAAAGGAGACAATTTAATCTTTAAATGAAATGAAAATCTAATAAAAGAAAAATTTAAAAATGTTTTATTATAGTAACATCTACTTTTAGTTCTACCCTTTTATAAAAAGATACATTATCATCTCTGATCCAAGAGTTATTTGAGAAGTTAATAGGGCAAGTATCTGTCCTTAAGGACTGAAAAAAATAACAGGTGGGCCAGAAATTCTGCTCAGTTCCATTCTAAGCCCATAATTAATATTCATAAAGAATTTATGAGTACTTTAATATTTTCTTTGAAAAAGTTCAATTCCTCAATCATTGAGAAAGCCTACTATTCTGAGAGGTTCTAAGGAAATTCAATGATAAACAAGATGTCTCTAAGAACCAGTATTTCCTGTGGCTGTGTCTGAGAGTATATATTAAGGGACTTCTTCTGGCATATATCTATCTCCAAATCATGCAAAATGATGGGCTGGATGAAGCAGAAGCTGGAATCAAGATTGCTGGGAGAAATATCAATAACCTCAGATATGCAGATAAAACCACACTTATGGCAGAAAGTGAAAAGGAACTAAAGAGTCTCTTGATGAAAGTGAAAGAGGAGAGTGAAAAACTTGGCTTGAAGCTCAACATTCAGAAAACATCATGGCATCCAGTCCCATCACTTCATGGCAAATAGATGGGGAAACAATGGAAACAGTGAGAGGCTTTATTTTGGGGGGGCTTCAAAATCACTGCAGATGGTGACTGCAACCATGAAATTAGGAGATGCTTGCTCCTTGGAAGAAAAGCTATGACCAACCTAGACAACATATTAAAAAGCAGAGACATTATTTTGCTGACAAAGATCTGTCTGATCAAAGCTATGGCTTTTCCTCTAGTCATGTGTGAATGTGAGAGTTGGACTATAAGGAAGGCTGAGAACCAAAGAATTGATGCTTTTGAACTGTGGTGTTGGTAAAGACTCTTGAGAGTCCCTTGGACTGCAAGGAGATCCAACCAGTCCATCCTAAATGAAATCAGTCCTGAATATTCATTGCAAGGACTGATGTTGAAGCTGACACTCCAATACTTTGGCCACCTGATGTGAAGAACTGATTCATTGGAAAAGACCATGATACTGGGAATGACTGAAGGCAGGAGGAGAAGGGGACGACAGTGGATGAGATAGCTGGATGGCATCACTGACTCGATGGACATGATTTTGAGCAAGCTCTGGGAGTTGGTGATGGACAGGGAAGCTGGGTGTGCTGCAGTCCATGGGGTTACAAAGAGTCAGACATGACTAAGTGACTGAACTGAACTGATCTGATATCCAAATTTGTAAGTAATTAGCATGCATTGGTTTTAGATAGATAGATAGACCAATAAATAAGTAGAAAGAAATATATTGGAAAGGATATCGTATGGCCTGATTTTTACTAGAATACTCCTCCCATGTGAAATTCCTTTGGAAATGCCCTGCTGAAAGAGAGAAACTCACAGTGACTAACCGGTCACTATGTTCAACTGTTTGCTTAGAGGGTTATAAACATTAATTTTATCTATGTCTTGCTACAATTTTGCAAAGAAAATATTATTATTCTAATTTTACAGATTTGCAGACTGATATTTAGTGAGGCTATTTGACTTGCCTTTGGTCAAGGTTGCACACTGTAAGCAGAGTATTCTCTTCACATCATCATGACACCTTTCTTTTAATCCTCAGACAGTAGGCTTGCCCCTTGCTGAGCCTGGTTTATGCCTAAAAGAGATAATCATGTGACGTCCCTAATAGCTCCATATTTCTTTTCATTTGTAGGTCCAAAACACCAAAATGTCAACTCCTATTGAATTATCTCTAGTCCCAATAAACTATTACACTAAATCCATTATATGCAATCAGTTGGTTTGCTTATTAACCACATTTTCCCATTGGATAAAATGGAAAAAAGGTCAACCATTTGTTTTAAATTGATATAGTTCAAATAATTGCCCTGAGTGTGCCATAATTAATATTGACTACATACCTACATCTACCCTGAAATTTTAAATTGTACATTTCAGATTAGAATCAAAACATGGAATAAACAGAAATGATTCTGTGTGAATCTAGAGAATTTCACTTAATGAAAGATGACTTCTAGAAGTATAAATTAAAAAAGGGAAAAGGTTTTTTTGTAATTTTAAGCTTATTTATTTTTTAATTGAAGGATAATGCTTTACAGAATAGTGTGGGTTTCTTAAAGTCAATATTTAGCCAGAAAAAGTTCAGATTGAGTTAATATTGATCATCAAGATGTTAAAGATTCTAATGTCTGGAGAAAGACTAATAATTACAAAAGATAAGTAAATGATTAGATCTTTATTAGAAATAAGATAACTTCTAGTCATGAGGAAAATGTTTTTTCTTGGGAAGTATAAGTGACAAGAATTAGGGGCAAGAGCAACTTTGGGGTGTCAATGAAGTTTTGTTTCTTAATCTCAGTACTGGTTACATGACGAAGTTCAGTTTTCATATTCTCTATTTCTATTTTACAATTCAATAAATGTTTCTAGGAAATGAAGATTATGTCTCCAAGTGAGAATTAAAACATCTTGAATGGTTTTTGAATGCTAGTTTTTGTCTCTAGGCATTACAGAGTTAAAAAAAAAAGGAGTCAAGAAAAGAATTTAGCTATAGTGTATATCTATTCTTTTGCAAAACAAACAAGAAAAGAAAACATTTCTTTAAGGGAAAAATCCAAAAGACAAATTCCTCTTAGTTCTTCTATTCCATATATATTAGACCTGGGACAAGAGGAAGTAATATAAGATTCTCATCCAAAACAGGCCCCCAATTAACTTCACTTTCTTCTACACACACGTGCACACATATACAAACACACACACTCCAAACCATGTAAACCATCCCTGAACATAATCCTTTATCCTAATCACTTTTGAGTAGGACTCATACACTTCTAAGGGTTAACTACAGGATAATTTTCATTAGTATCTTAGCCAAAACCAAGTTGTAAGGTTAAGCTGATCCATGAAATCCTTACTTTTAAAGTTGACTATTTTAACCTCGAAGTCTATTTAAAGCCTATGAGAAAATAATCAAAAATAGCAACTTTCAACACAGGCTGGTAGATCTCAAACACTAGAATTCACTCGGATCATGTGGAACCTGTTGAAAACATCAACTTGCAAACTTTATGTCAGAGATGCTGATTCAGCAGATCAGTAGGGGCAGCCCGAGAGACTGATGCATTCCACAAGCGTGCCAGGTAATTCTAAAGCAGATAATCAAACACCACACCTTGAGAAACACTGCCATTATCAGAACCGCAAATATGAACAAGTCCTAGCCAAACCGCATGGAATTCAGAGAGAGATCATAAGCCAAGCAGTATGCTTGGACCTGAATAACCAGATGGTTTTCATCCTGGAAATCTAACGATAGGTGATTCAATTCCACGTGAGAGTAAAGCAAGGAAAAAAGGCATAACAAGACAGGTGATTGCATCATGTTCTCTTAATAAGTCAATTTTTACAAGATGTACCCTGGCTGAAATTTTATACACTCGTCAACGTTTTTCCAATACTTTTACAAATCCTTGTCCGATGAGACAGCATGGCTTAAGTGAGGAGAAGGGTACAATTCAGTACACTTTATGACACCCTGACCCATGTTTAGCTAAGACCTAACAAAGACTAACCAGCTGGCAAACCCTCCTTTTGGAGACAGGCCCCATCCATGGAAGTCATGATTCAACCTGTCACAGCAAGCATACAAGCCTTGTCTCTGGACCGTCATGGGATGTCAGGCATAGGGTGGCTTACTAATTTTTCTGAAACTCAAAGTCTCATGATGCCAGAAAAAGCAGCCACCTTGTTTACTCTTTTTCTTGGGCAATCTTTGTGTTATCATTTTGATCATTAACGTGCTTGGGTTGACAGGAGCCAAAGAAAACTCAAATGCAACCCAGAAACAACAGAAATGTGTCATCCTGGAAGAGACATGTGGTCTTGTCCAACCTAGGCACCTGCTTCTCATGATGAGTAATGCCAGATGTTTCAGGGAAAGACCCAAGCCTTTATTACACATCTGCTTTATGCAGTTGTGCAACACTACATCACAAGGGAGTTTTCTTTTTCTGACCCTGGAGTAGCCATCAGTTACAGCCTAATATTTCAAGACATCCGCCTTGAACTCTTCCCTGTCTCCTTTACTGCACTCTCTTCTAAAAAAATAAAAAGAAAGCAGAAGGAAAGAATATTTGTTCAATATGTTCAATATCAACTCTAGCCCAAAGCAATTATACTTGTTGACAACCTTCTCTGGCTTCCATTACGGAGATGGCTGGACATTTGGTGTAAGAGCAATATCTGTTGGTTATAGTAGGTAAATGAGAACTAGTTCATGTTTACCAACAGCTTAGAAATAAAAATTACTTTCCTGGTAATGCTACAAATCAGTATTAGGAAAATCTTACAGAAGATGTATAGTTAACATACATAATTAGCATAATTCAGGTAAAACTAAAAAAAAAAAAAACTAGTAGCAATTGCATTAATTATAAATCCTAACAAACTTTCCTGAATTATATACTCCCGAAAAAATTCATCCAGAAGCATTCCCTGGGTTGAGAAGATCCCTTGGAGCAGGAAATGGCAACCACTCCAGCATTCTTGCTTGGAAAATTTCATGGGGGAGCCTAGTGAGCTGCAGTCCATGGGTAGCAAAGAGTCAGACAGAACTGAGCAGACACACACACACGTGTAACCACAGTATGCTTATTCACTTTTTCACAGACATCTGTAGAGCATCTTCTCTGTGCTGATCGCTGAGTCAAATGCTAGGAAAACGGTTACATACTTACCCTTATACAGTCCTATAGGGAAAATGGACAATTGTTAGGAAAAATAAACAATATGATAAACTGAGATATGTGTTCTAAAGGAAAACAGCATGGTTATAATACAGAAAAACTGGATGAACCTAAAGTTCTCAGGTGAATTTTCCCTTAGATGTGATATTTAAACTGAGGCAAAAGAAAGGAAACTAATTATCAATCCTAAAGCAGAAGAGGAGTGTTCTGGGTAGAGGAAATGACATGGGTAAGTCTTGTGGGTAGAAGCTTGGTGTGTTTTAGGAGCTAAAAGGAGGTTAGTATACCAGGGAGTAGATACGAATTAGATTTCCAATTACTTTACAGGTTATTGTAAGGAGTTTGGGTTTGGGGAAGACATCAAGGACTTAAAGAAATGGGTATGAATGCATATCCATTTTTAAAAGCTCAGGGGACTTCCCTGATGGTCTAGTGTTTAAGACTTTGTCTTCCAATGCAGACAGAGCAGGTTCAATCCCTGGTCAGGAAGCTAAGATCCCACAGACTTCATAGCCAAAAAACCAAACTATAACACAGGAGCAATACTGTAGCAAATCCTACAAAGACTTTTAAAGTGGTCCACATCAAAAAAATAATTTTAAAAAGAAAACAACGACAAAAAATTTTTTACAAAGTTAAAATAAAAACTCATATGGTGAAGTCTATAAGAACAATGACTCTCTAACTTTAAACACAAAGATCTGGGAATTTTCTCCAAATGCAGATTCTGATTCTCTAAGGCAAGGCATGAAATTCTGTATTTATAATAAACCTCTGAAGGACCGTCTGATCTGAAAGATAGTGGTCCTCAGACAACACTCTGAAGAGCCTGATACGAGAACATTTTTGCAATAGTTCAGACTCTTGCCTCTTCTAAAATGGTGGCTTGAGCTAGGACAAAAAATGTGGTAATAGAGGAAATTTGACCAATCTGAGAAATATCTGGGTGTTAGAACCAACAGATTCTAACATGTCTTCTAGCATGCCTCTGAACATTACAGCAGAGGGTGTATTAGGAAGACCTCTGAAACCAAAATTTCTGAAAGTTCAAGAGGATCCTGGAGTTGGTCTCTCCACCCTGGGCATGGATGCAGACAAGAGCTGAAGCTAGAAGGCAGAGGCAGAGAGGCTCATATGACTAGGGCAGCTTGTGGCGGGATGAGGGTTGAAGGTGGTGTGGGGACAGAGACATTGCCTGGGGCTCGATTGGCCTGACGGCCAGAGGTGTCAGCAGCATGTCAGTAAAAGCAGACCCCAGTGCACAGGAAAGGACCCTGAACCCCAAAGGCAGAGCTTCAGTGCTTAGTTCTGCCACATTTTATCTCTGTGTCCCTGGGAAAAAAAATAACTCACTAGTCTCTTATACCTGTTTCCTCACCTAATAAAATATGATGTCGTTTCAGTGGTTAAGACTCTCAACTTCCAATGCAGGGGGTGCAGGTCTGACTCCTGGTCAGGGAATTAAGGTCCCACATGCTGCAGGGTGTGGCCAAAAATTTAAAAATAATCACAAGTGAAAGTAAAATAAAATACGATGTAATATGATCGTGCATATGAAAACATTTAGTATTGGGCCTACCGTAAGAAGGTGTGAATAAATAGCAATCCAGTTACACTTAAGGCATCTTAACGGGGGACCATTTTTTGTTTCTTTTGAAGCTATAAAAAATCATCTGTATAACTATAAAAGGGAGTGATTTCACATCCTGGAGTGTGTCCCCATGCAATCCATGTTATTTCTGCTTCTGGTAAAGATACTTCCTCTTTCATTTATTTATGTTTAATTGGAGGATAATTGCTTTACAATATTGGGTTCAGTTCAGTTCAGTCGCTCGGTGGTGTCCAACTCTTTGTGACCCCATGAATCACAGCACGCCAGGCCTCCCTGTCCATCACCAACTCCTGGAGTTCACTCAGACTCATGACCATCCAGTCAGTGATGCCATCCAGCCATCTCATCCTCTGTTGTCCCCTTCTCCTCCTGCCCCCAATCCCTCCCAGCATCAGAGTCTTTTCCAGTGAGTCAACTCTTCACATGAGGTGCCCAAAGTACTGGAGTTTCAGCTTTAGCATCATTCCTTCCAAAGAAATCCCAGGGTTGGTCTCCTTCAGAATGGACTGGTTGGATCTCCTTGCAGTCCAAGGGACTCTCAAGAGTCTTCTCCAACACCACAGTTCAAAAGCATCAATTCTTCAGCACTCAGCTTTCTTCACAGTCCAACTCTCATATCCATACATGACCACTGGAAAAACCATAGCCTTGACTAGATGGACCTTAGTCAGCAAAGTAATTTCTCTGCTTTTGAATAGACTATCTAGGTTGGTCATAACTTTTCTTCAAGGAGTAAGCGTCTTTTAATTTCATGGCTGCAGTCACCATCTGCAGTGATTTTGGAGCCCCCAAAAATAAAATTTGACACTGTTTCCACTGTTTCCCCATCTATTTCCTATGAAGTGATGGGATCGGATGCCATGATCTTCGTTTTTTGAATGTTGAGCTTTAGGCCAACTTTTTCACTCTCCTCTTTCACTTTCATCAAGAGGCTTTTGTGTTCCTCTTCACTTTCTGCCATAAGGGTGGTGTCATCTGTATATCTGAGGTTATTGATATTTCTCCTGGCAATCTTGATTCCAGCTTGTGTTTCTTCCAGTCCAGCGTTTCTCATGATGTACTCTGCATATAAGTTAAATAAGCAGGGTGACAATATACAGCCTTGACGTACTCCTTTTCCTATTTGGAACCAGTCTGTTGTTCCATGTCCAGTTCTAACTGCTGTTTCTGCCATATATCTACATGAATCAGCCATATAAAGATGCTTTCTGACAATAAATTTAGAAAGACTTTTCTTACTTAGACGCAATAGATGAGTATCACCTTTAAATTCAACAATGGTCCATGTAGCAAATGCTATCAATTCAAAGGTAACTTACAATTACATACAATGATAGATTAATACAGAATTTATGGAGCTTATCTAGTCCCTTCCCCATACCTGAGAGAACACTTCAAAGGTGGCAGAGTCCTATCTTATCAAAACTCTTAGAAGAGTTGGGCAAAACCCAGGTAGGCTAATTCAAGGTTTCATTAAAACGGCCATCAAGATATTTTTTTGATGATTTGATACCAGTTTTCTGCTGTTTGTTTCCTATATTACTTGTACTAAGAATGAGCTGTGCTGGCTTTATCTTCCCTGGTTCACTTTAGAGTCATTCCTCTTTTCTGTCCTCTCAGAGGGAATGGAAACAGTTCTTTAACGCTGTAACTCAGGTGTGTGAAGTTAGGCTGACTTCAATTAAGCCTCTTTTATAATTAACAGCAAATATTTGCATACAAAGTTCCAGAAGTTCCCAAAGCTGTTTGATTCCAAAGTGGGTAAAACACAACCCCTGTGAATGTACTCTGCGTCGTTCATTCATAGTGGTTATAGTTTTCCCAGTGATACAAAGTCAAACTCAGCCTTTCAAACTTATAAACTCAAAACACTGATCTTCTTTATAATCTTAAAATTCATGGGTTTATACCTTTCTCAAGACAGGGGAGAAATTATAGAGCATATTCATAGAGCCCTGGGAGTTACTATACCTGAAATGAACAACCAGGGTCTTCTTCCAAAACACACTGCATCTGCCACAGTCATGGCAATAGACGTGGTCTCTCTGAGTCAGTCTCTCTCCACTCCCTCTCTCTCTCCTACCCACCAAATAATCCTCAAATTCCAAAAGAGGGTTTCTAAAATCTCTCTAAGCAATCCACTCTGATATAAAAGACGCAATCATTTGGGTCACTGTTAGTGTGCACACTCTCTTGGGCAATATGTAGGACCATGTCCAAAATGTCACATGTAACCCTAGCCTTTTACAACAACTGCTTACAAAAGACTTCTGAGTAAGTCGAGTCCTCAGCTCCCAGGTGGCTCAGTGGTAAAGAATCCACCTACCAATGCAGGAGATGCAGGTTCGATCCCTGGGTTAGGAAGATCCCCTGGAGCAGGAAATGGCAACCCACTCCAGTATTCTTGCCTGAAAAATCCCATGGAGAAAGGAGCCTGGTAGGCTACGGTCCATGGGGTCACAAAAGAGTCAGACACGACTAAGACCAAACAAGTCCTCAACTGCCCAGAATCCCTCAACTCAGAGGAAAGGTGCAGGCATTTTTCACCCCTGCAGAGAGGATCACTGTCCTTTTTGGCTCACAGCCAGGCCACACAATCAGGGAACTGAATGTTCCAGATGCACAAATTATCAGAATCCTACAAAATAGTCCTTTCCTCCACCTGATCTCATGATAAATAATGCCAAGTATTTGGGTTTCAGAGGTGAAAAATCTTTCAAAAGACACGAGAGTTAGGCATTTATCTTTCAGCTATACCTCTACAAAGGGCCTGATTACACTCCCCCTGCTTCCAATTCAGCCCGTTTAAATCCATCCTACCCACTGACCCCAGAGAGAGGTGCCTAAGGTGCGAATTTGATCAAAGTATTTGGGCAATTGGTGAGCTTCAACTTAACACATCAAACCCATTGATATTCTTGTCTGACTCCCTCACTCACCTGTAAAACCTTGAAAGCAGGGAACAAATCATCATATTTATCTCATTAATCCTACAAGCTAATACTAGGTATGATGTTTAATAGACACTCCCTAAATGCTTGCCAGATGAGTAGCCAGTAGTTTTTCAGAATCACAGGTTCCCAAAAATGGAGATGCAGAAAAGAAGTGGAGAAAACATACGGAATGACAAAGAAGCCAGACTACAGACCTTCTGTTCAAATCTTCTTATTCCTCGTCACAGTTAGAGCAATAGCTGAAATAAATACTTTATATCACAAACTCTTGCTGCATCCAGAATTTCTGAGATCACCATTACGCCCCGAGTGACACACAGGAAAATCATATTTCACACCAACATATTATTAAAGCAAAACTGGGCTCTAGGATTTAAGTAAAGGCATGCAATGATGTTTTCTGAACACAGGTTCACTAAAATAGATGAGCGCAACAATGATATCTCAATACCCAATGATGCCTCCCTGTGCCTACCACACACACACCGACAGTTTTTAACACTGCACATTTTACTCAGATACAAAGGGTAAAGCTTACTTACCTTTAACTGCCTTTCCTCCTCAGCTCCCCCTAACTGTATTATAATCATAGTCATTACTGCCATAATGATAGTAATAATGCTTTGTGCTCCTACAGCACTTCTCAGACGCTCTCAAGGCATGACTGCATCATGACTGTAAAAATTAAGAATGTTCGCCTCTTCTGGAGTCAGTGTTTATAACAAGGGCGGGAGCTCACAGACGTACCTGACACCCACAAGTCAAAATTATGAGAAGGAGGCTTGCACAGAGTTGTCTCTTTTATTTAGCTAGGAAAGGGTGATTTTTTAACACTGGTCCAGACACGTCTCCAGAGGGACCCATCGAAGAAGAAAGACCTATTTCTTACCCAACGCTCACAGACCCTGTGGAATACATTTTATCCTGACAAGGAGGAAGGGGAGATTGTAATGCTTCCATGGTTTAAATTCACAAAGTGTCTTTGAAGTCAGTACAACAAACTGACCCTCTGACCTGTCTAGTCTTGATCTTTCTAGCTTCAAGCCACACGTTCTGTGTGGCTCACACGTTCTGTTCTCCTCATCCTCACTTCAGGCAATGCTTTCACAGCTCCCCCAGTATTTCCCTGCAAGGACTATATGGCCGTTGGTGCAATCATCTTCCCATAATTCCAGGGAATCATTTGGGAGCCTATAGACAACAGAAGGGGCTTGATTCGCCCTCATGGTTGGGGGGAGACAGAGCAGAGACACTTTTGTGAGAAGGGCCCCAAGTCACGAGGCTGAAATATTCCTGCCCCACTCTAGACTAGAAATCCCCTTTATCTGCTCTTCTAGAATATATTCAATACTTGCCACAAGCCTGTGAAGCACCACCATAGGGCAAAGCCCTGGAAACAATAATATGTAGAGATGTGGGGATATGTAGAGATGAGTCCCTGAGGAGCTCATCCTCTTTTTTAAAAAAATGTAATTAATTAACTTATTCTAATTGGAGGCTAATTACTTTACAACATTGTAGTGGTTTTTGCCAAACATTGACATGAATCCGCCATGGGTGCAAATGTGTCCCCAATCCTGAAACCCCCTCCCACCTCCCTCCCCATCCCATCCCTCTGGGTCATCCCAGTGCACCGGCCCTGAGCACCCTGTCTCGTGCATCGAACCTGGACTGGCGATCTGTTTCACCTAGAACTCATCCTCTTTGTAAGCCAGAGATCGTGAGAGGAGATAACTGGTCTCTTGCTTCCAAGTGTGACTGCCCCCAAGAAGGTTAGTCTTTGTGTGGTAGCAGAAAGATAAATACTCTACCATGTGTAAAATAGCTAGCTAGTAGGAACCTGCTCAGAGAAGGCAATGGCACCCCACTCCAGTACTCTTGCCTGGAAAATCCCATGGATGGAGAAGCCTGGTGGGCTGCAGTCCATGGGGTCGCGAAGAGTCAGACATGTCTGAAGCGACTTAGCAGCAGCAGCAGCAGGAACCTGCTATAAAGAGCGGGAGCTCAGCTCAGTGCTCTGTGATGTCCTGGAGGGCTGGAATGGGACAGGGGTATGGCAGGGAGGTCCAAGAGGCAGGGGATGTATGTGTATATATAGCTGACTCACTTTGTTGTACCGCCGAAGCTAACACAACATTGTAAAGCAATTATATTCCAGTGACTAAATGCAAATGGAATCATATTGCTCACTTGCTGAAAAGTATTTGCTATCTTCTCACTGCACTTAGAATAGTATCTAAATTCTAACTACATTGGCGTCCCTCATTCTTGCTTCTCGTCTTCTCTCATTACTATGATCTTTCCACTTAAGGCAAATCACCTTCCTCTCTGCTTCTCTAAGAACCTAGGCTTGATCCTATCTCAAGGCTTCTGTATATGCTGCTCACCTTCTTCCCAGACCCTCCCCCATATCAGCCTTCATCTCATTCAGCTCTCTCCTCCCGTGTCGACTCCTTGACCACTTCCTTTAAATTCGATCTTAGTCGAAAGGCCAAGAAGTAATTGGCCATGTCCTTTAAAATGACCTCCCTTAGAGTTTGGGGGAGAAAGGGTGCATGTATATGTATAACTGAATCCCTTTGCTATCCATCTGAAGCTACACAACACTGTTCATTGGCTATAATCCAATATAAAATTAAAAGTTAAAAAAATAAATAAAATGACCTCCTCAATCTGTGCTGGTTCATCTCTCTCTTTTTCTTCACCATACTTATCGTTATCTGACATATGGTTATCTGGTTAATTGATCACTGTTGAGCTTCTCCACCAGAATGTAATCTTCAAACAGGCAGAGGTTTTGTTGTGTTGTCACTGTAACACAAGCACTTAGAATAACACTTGACAAATAGCATCTGGTAGATAAACATTTGCTAATAGATAAATAAATAGTAAAGAGACTTTCAAATCCACACTTCACCTAATAATATCATGAAAAAGTGTAAGTGTTAGTCACTCAGTCATGTCCAGTTCTTTGCAACCCCATGAACTGTAGCCATCCAGGCTCCTCTGTCCATGGAATTCTCCAGGCAAGAATACTGCAGTGGTAGCCATTCCTTTCTCCAGGGGATCTTCCTGATCTAGGGATAATATCATAGGGTAACCTATTTGCTCTCAGAACCCTTTAAGTTCTTGAAGACAGAAAAATGGAAAGGAGTGAGTTTTTACCCTGTTAAGCCTAGATAACAGTGATATTGACAACAAGTAATATTTACGGCCTGAGCCATTCTCTCCCACCCAGAACCTCAGGTCTTTCTCTCCTTTGCACACGGGCATTATAATCATGATTTTGTGGCTGAAGATTCGTCTAGTCACTAGGAAGCATCCTATTTCCCTGGCGTTGGCTTAAACTTGATAAATTCTCATATCCTAAGAAAGTTCCCCCATGGGAGAGATAATAGGAACTGAATTATTATCGCAGACCCTCATGTCTCTCTTGTTAACCTCCAGGGATCAAATTTTTGTGTCCTGCTTCCTAACAGGGGATTTCAAACTATTAAAACAAGTTCGTGCAATCAAACAGCTATTTGGTTGAATTCACCGGTAGTTCGGATGGATATCTACAAACACACGATTTTTCTCTGTGCAAGATGTTAATGGGCAAAATGTAAGGGCCCCAAAACTCAAGCCGACAGGAATGAACTCACAAATTGTGAGATAGGACAAATTGGTGCTTTCGAAACTCTGATGGGTTCAAATGAATCTTGGCACATAAAGTAAACATCTCATTCATAATTGTCTCTAATTTTGGATGAAGCTGGCTCCCCAAAGGGGTCGCTTCCTTCCTCCAACCCCAGTGCCTAATAAGGATATTGGTTCTCAGCACTAGCAGGCACCACTGTGCACATTCTGGCATGTGAGAAGAAGGGTGGGTAGCACAGTCTTTCTACCTCTTTTTCTGTGCTAACAATTATTTAACAGTTGGCTGGGTCTCATCAGTTGACTATAATACTAATTCAGAAAATGTAGTTTCCAATCACACAGAACAAGCCTTGTTCTCTCAGCAATGTTTCAAGACATCATCTGTTTTTCTAAAAGCTGAGGTAAAACGCTGCATGTCTCACCAAAACGTTTAGCAAAAGTTGTGATGTTGGTTTTTGTTTGAAACTGTATTGGGCTGAGCTAAAGGGAATATCAAAAACTGCCTTTCTATTTTTAAAACAAAAATGACTACAGAGCTATGTATCCACACTACCATCTGTTCACCTATCCATCTGTTCCTCAAATGTGCACTGAACTTCTACTTCAAGTTCCGTGCTAGAACTGAAACTATTAGTGTTAATAAGAGAGGATCCTTGCCCTAAATCAATTATCTACCTTAAACCAGACTTTCTGTCTTAAGAAAGAAATTCTAGCTTCAAACATGCATAGTCTATACAACCTTGCATGCTTGTGTGCTAAGTCACTTCAGACGTGTCTGACTCTGTGCAAACCTATGGACTGCAGCTTGCAAACTCCTCTGTCCACGGGATTCTCCAAGCAAGAGTACTGGAGTGGGTTGCCATGCTCTCGTCCGGGAGATCTCAGTGACCCAGGGATTGAACCCGTGGCTTTCACATCTAATCTGCATTGACAGGCAGGTTCTTTACCACTAGCACCACCTAGGAATTTCCCTATATAACTTTACCCCTATTGTGCTGAGTTACTCACTTCTGTCCAACTCTTTGTGACCCCATGGACTGTAGCCCGCCTGGCTCCTCTGTCCATAGGGATTCTCCAGGCAAGAATACTGGAGTGGGTTGCCATACTCTCCTTCAGGGGATCTCCCTGCCCAGGGATCAAACCCAGGTCTTGTGCATTTCAGGCAGATTCTTTACCATCTGAGCCACCAGGGAAGCCCCTATTAATTTATCTTTTATAACTCTGTACCAGATATTTAGTTAAATCCACACTGTTGTATCTGTGATGTCAGAGTTCTCCTGTTTCCTTAATTGATTACTCATGGCCATTAATTTACAAAGTACTTTCACACAGAGTATTTTATTTAACCTTCACAACTACCTATGAGGTAGCTGTCACAACAACCCTCATTTTGGAGAAGTAGAAGAATAAGCAGAACCTCTGGAGAAGGAAAGGTCACACATGGTCCTCAGGGCAGAAATGGATGTTTCTGGCTCCACATCATTGCTCTGGGGCTTCCAGCTGTCTAACCTAACATATCCTTCTACTCTTATTTGTTTGCATACTCAGTTGACAAATATTTAGTGAGCATCAGCTATGTACATTATATTTTGCTAGGCAGGAATAGTTAATCCTTGCCAACTTGGTCAATTTCTTCAGTTCTGAAACTGATCAAGAAAAGTTGTTCATCCCTGCACTCCCTGAATCTAGAACTAGTCTCCTCTACAACTTCTACTGAAATGCTAAAAAATATCACATGGAATCTGACCACTCACGTATATGCCCATCTCAACCCCATAGTGAAAGTCAAAGCTTTTCCCCATTACTCCTATCAGTTTTTAAATTCTCTCCTTATTTTACATAGTAGTTTTAAGCCATAGCCATTTTCCCCATCGCCCAAGTCTAGAGAGGAAAGTAAGTGGATTAGAGGGAAAAAGGTTACACAATGATGCATTTCTTTGGTGGGATTTGAGAAGCACCAGTGGGTGAGAAGCTAGATGCTCTGGAGCCCATGGCACGTACAGGTGGGAGACCATGAGTAGGAGGCCATCTACATGACTCCACCCAAGACCAGGTTACAGAGCTCTTCAATATCCCAGGGGGATAGTTCTGCCATTTCTACCACTTTTTAACCAGAGTCATTGCCTCATTACCTTTATCTCCCATGTTTAGTTTGTTGAGTTACTTTAAACCTAGTTCAGAAAGATGACCTTTAAGATAGAAAATATGCAAAATTAAAAGCAGATGCTTCAAAGTACTGGGGTCATGTCTGGGTCTGGAAATGGAAACAGGGACAGCAGGTTTTTATATTCTCTTGAGCAAATCCCAGGACATTCTTTAAAATGAAGCAGTCAAAAAAATATAAATATTTCCATTAGTCAAAGGATACCAAACCAATGTTTGTCAAATCAGTGACTATGAGAACTCCTCTAAGTGGAAATATTTATAAGAAGAGTGAGGCAATTACTGTTACCAAGAATTTTTGTGAGACTCTCACAAAAATTTCTCTCTCATTTTCAAGACAGATATCTTATGGCATGGAAAGGTAAAGGAAACAAGACAAAAACTAAAGGTAACAGAAGCTGAGAGGCAAAGGGTAGGAAAGGTGAAAAGAAATGAGGAGAGAAGGGGATGGTATAAAATAGAACAAATTTTGAAATCACATGGGCATCAGTTTAAATTCTGGCTTTTGCCTTGTTGCTGCTATTACTTGTAGGATAAACGTGAAGATTAAATAAGATTTTGAATAAAAAAGGCAGTATGGTGTTGGATAAAGTGGACTCTCAATAAAGAATGATAGTAATGATTATTGGAAAAGACCCTGATGATGGGAAAGATTGATAGAAAAATGAGAAGGGGGCAACAGAGGATGAAATGGTTAAATAGCATCTACTCTATGGACATGAGTTTGAGATAGCGAGGGCAAGAGGAGCCTGATATGCCACAGTCAATGGGATCCCAAAGAATCAGACATGACTTAGCAACTGAACAACAACAACAACAACAACAACAATGATTATTGTCATTTATTTTAGAGCAAAAGACTGAAGAAATAAAAGGAGAGATTTTCTCACAATAAAATTCTCAAAATCACTATTTGAAAATACATATATACCTGGATATTTGGAATCTTTCAAACTGACTACTAACTGGACTACTCTAATAATTCTATACTGTATGGGAAGAAGCATGGAACTACTCAAAATAAAAACTAAAAGAAAAAAATTTAAGTGCAAGCGTAATTCTCAATCCTGGATGTATATAAGAATCACTAATGGAGCTTTATATCAAATCCCTAGGCCTCACCTCTAAAGATTTGTTTTCAGTAGGTTTTGGGTAGGGCTCAGACACCTGAATTTTTTTTTTTTTTTTAAGTTCAAAAGGTATTCAAATGCCCAGACAAGGTTGAGAACTGCTGCTATAAACACTAATTAAACTTTGGCATTCTGGCACTATAAGGCTCCGGCTCACCACTACCCTAAGTAAATGTAGAACACTAATAGGGAAATGGAAATAAATACACATTCAACATAGCAACTTTCTTTATGAGGTTACAAACTGCAATTGCAAGATCTTTTATTTTCTGCATCCATTTACTCAAACCTCCTTTATGTTTGTACCCATGTGAAAAGCTAAAATGTGCTCTGTAAGAAAGACTATGGGAACATGATAAACCCCAAGAACGTTTTGCACATTTTAACCAATCCTTTCTGTGTCTATATGATGGACTTTACAATTTAATGACTCCTACGTCAATTGTGTGGTGTGGCACTCCCCTGAGAATGGGTGGTGACTGTAGGGAGCATATCGTGTTCTCGGAAGCCATGGCGGGTAAAATTACATGACGTAGCACTTTGCGTCAATTTGCTTGGTGACCTCCCCCTGCACAAGCATTGATTGGTTTCTGGGGAATGAATTGCTTCATTTTGGAGTAGGTCCCCGGAAAAGTAAAACAATCAAACAAGAGTTTCTTTTTGAATCAAGGTTAAACGGCTTTATGATCCCAAGTATCAACAGAAGAAACTTCACTGTTCACTGATGCTTTTGAAGCACACTTCTCATTGAAGTTTACGAGTTTGATTGTTTAAGACACCATCTCTTCTACCATTGCAAAAGAGAAATAATTTAAAACACAAAATTTTGTTTACATCACAGTTAACCATTTTGAAAAGCTTTGTCAGCAAAACACAAAGGAGAGTATAATGCATTTGTTTTTAAACACAAAAAATCAGTTCCAAATCAATTTTTACATGAATTGCCAGAAACTTGGGAAAACATACTCAGTGGGCCAAGAAAACAAAAAGTGGATGGTGATGAGAGTCTTCCTTCTCTTTCATCGGGTTTCACTTAGCTTAGGTCAGTCATGCAATTGCAGATAAACAAACAAAGGAACTTACATTTAAACACAGGACATTCCTGACACAACTTCTCAGCACAGAGAGGGCCTCTCAGCAACCCCCTGCCTCCTGGAACCACCAGCTGCTCCTCAGCGCTTGGGGAGCAAGTCGTGAAGAACACTAGTGACTTATAATTAAAGTGAAGAAATTCCATTCAGATGTAATCATAAAGGGAAATGACAGAGACACAAAAGGGATGAAGAAATTAAATTAAAAAAATTAGGTCCACTAAACCCTTGAAGGCCTGAATTGACCCCAGATTATAAGAAAAACAGATTGGCCTTAAAAAAGTACTATTTTGACAGGAAAGCTACATTAACTGAGATGAATTCTGAGAAATGAAGGCCATGTTGGTAAGGATGTATAGCCATTTTAAGAGCTTACCAATGTAGATAAGTTGTTGGAAAAATAAGGCCGACAGCTCATCAATCCCCTAATTATTTACCTTCTTTCGAAAACTGGGGGCTTTTGTAGACATTTCCAACATTTTGAGGTACTCTGAATATTTTGTTTCTTTTAAACATTTAGATATGATGGAAGTTTCCATTTGATCATTTCTTTCTATTCCATGGCTCACCAGCCCACCAGCTTGCTTGAAGGCTTATCCTCTCTGGCTCCCTCCACCCTTACCTTCCCTCTCTGTTCTCTGTCTCTCCTTTGAATAAAGAAAAATGGTCCGATGTCTTTTTCACTATGTTCTCAAGATATCTAAATAGAATCACGCCTCCTGAAAGAGATTAATCTTTCTTTAAAATAGTCCTTCACAGACTTTTGAACCTGAAAGGAAATTACAGAAACATTCCAGCCCCCATGGGCATTGTGATTCAGGCAAGGGTGCCATCCAAAATATTTGCACGGGCTGTGAGCTGAATTTGAGTTGAATTGGTACAGTGTGGATATACGGCAAAAGAGTGGCCTGAAGTGGAAAAGGAGAGAAAAAAAATGATGTACCAATGATTCTTGCACCATTTGCTTTCAGATTTACCAAGGTATTAGCCTGCTATAGGCAGCAGACATCAGGAATGCTTCAATCAATTTTTATACTCCCAGACCTAAGTGACTGCCCCTAAATTAATGAATCACTAGGGGGTAACTATATCAGAAACAGCTAGCTCTATGGTTTTGAATACAGTTAATGTATTTGTGTTCAACAGATTCCATCAGCTAAGATTTGAGAACATCATGGTTATAAGGCTTGCTATTTCAGAACCAACATGAAATAATACAAATCACATGAATTGAAGAGCTTCAGAGACCCCATTTTAGACCCTATTTCATCACAGACCATGGACTTTGAAATTAACAATAACAAACATTCACTTTTCAAATTCACTCCTTTGAAAAGACCCTAATGCTGGGAAAGATTAAAGGCAGGAGGAGAAGGGGACGACAGAGGGTGAGATGGCTGGATGGCATCACCAACTCAATGGACATGAGTTTGAGTAAGCTCTGGGAGTTAGTAATGGACAGGGAAGCCTGGCAACCTGCAGTTCACGGGGTCACAAAGAGTCAGACACGACTGAGCAACAGAACTGAACTGAACTGAACATTCACTAAGAATTCAGTATTTGCCAGGCACTGTTCTGAGCACCTGATATATATTAGATGACACTTTTTACATAATGTTGTTGTTTAGTCACTAAGTCATGTTCAACTCTTTAATGACCTCATGGATTATAGCCAGCCTTGCTCTCCTGTCCATGGGATTTCCCAGGCAAGAATAGTGGAGTGGGTTGCCATTTCCTTCTCCAGGGGATATTCCCAACCCAGGGATCAAACCCATGTCTCCTGCATTGGGGGGTGGATGCTTTACCAATAAGCTACCAGGGAAGCCCATTCTTTATAATACATCCATGAATTAGAAATTATTATTGTTAATTTTGAAACAGAAATATAGAGCGGTCTAATGGCTTATTAGTGATGAAGTCAGTATTTGAACTCATGGTGTTAGCTCTTCAGCCATGCTCTTAATCTCTATGCGGTAACATTCTTCAACATTAGATAATTTTTCTCTCTGAGTCTCAGTTTTCTAATTTGTGAGAATAAAATGCTTGTGATGTAAATGAAATAACACATAAAATGGCCTTAACTTTTAAAGAGTGGTATCCTTCAGGGGCTTCCCTTATAGCTCAGCTGGTAAAGAATCCACCTGCAGGGAGGTGGGAGGGGGGTTCAGGATTGGGAACACGTGTACACCCTTGGTGGATTCATGTTGATGTATGGCAAAACCAATACAGTATTGTAAAGTAAAATAAAGTAAAAAAGAAAAAAAAAAAAAGGATCCACCTGCAGTGCAGGAGACCCTGGTTCAATCCCTGGGTTGGGAAGATCCCCTGGAGAAGGAAAAGGCTACCCACTCTAGTATTCTGGCCTGGAGAACTCCATGGACTCTATAGTCCATGAGGTTGCAAAGAGCTGGACACAACTGAGCAACTCTCACTTCACTTCACTCAGGAAACTTCTAATTCCAGGCAGGATGCAGCAATATAGACCAGATTTATCTTTCCACCTTAAACAACAAGAAAAATCATTGAGGGGTGGGGGGAATATGAGACAATGATATTCAAACATCTGACAACTGGCACCACAGGCCTGAGGTCTCTGAGAGAAATGAAACAAACAAAGTGAGCCCTATAACTGCCCCCATGTACTTCCCTAAGAGTTTCTAGGCTTTGGAACAACAACAACAACAAAGGAACCCAAATAGGACCAAAGGTCTTTCTGAATTAAGGAGACAGAGTTTATAATCCAAGGAGGTGAAAAAAGATAGAATTAGTGAGCCACTGTATGGACAGGGGGTTGCACACAGAAAGATTTCCAGAGATCTGAAGGAGGAGAGTCCTTCACATTCTGACTACTGATGGGCATGTACATGAGAGGAAGCTACCCAAAGCCAGGGAAAGGAGATGGGGAACATTGTCTAAAAGTCAGACAGGGCTGACAATAGTTCTAATCCAACCACACTGAGTAGAAAGGCTCTCTGATACATGCAGAATTAAGTGGGGTTCTCAGTATGGCCTTTTCTTAGAAGTGGGGCTAAATTAGTATTAAAGGCTGACTTTGGGTCTGCCCCAATGAACCTAAAAAGCAAGACTGAAAAGAATCATACTGATTCCAAGTAATTTAACTTCCACTCAGAAAAAAGTCAAAGACTATTTAAAAGATAAAACAAAACTCAGCCCCCAAGCACATAAAATTCACAATGTTGGCAACCTGTAGAAAATTACCAGGCATGCACAAAGAATAACAAGATAAACCCAAACAGATCCACACCAAGACATATCATAATTAAAATGACAAAAGTTAAAGAGAAAATTCCAAAGGTAGCAAGAGAGAAATAGTGTCATATGCAATAGAACCCTCACAAGGCTATCAGTTGATTCCTCTGCAGAAACTTTGTAGACCAGAAAAGAATGTCATGGTATATTTAAAGAGCTGAAAGGGAATAACCCACAACCTAGGACACTCTACCCAGCAAGTTTTTTATTTAGAATTAAAGGGGAGATAAAGACCTTCTCAGACATACAGAAACTAAAACAGTTCATTAAGACTAAGGCAATCCTAAAAATGTCAGAGTCTTCTTCAAGTGGAAAATAGAAGGCTGTAAGGAGAAGTATCTATAGGAAAGGATAAATGCCACTAGCAAAGGGAAATATACAGTAAAGGCTAAGGACTGACTACTTAAATAAGCTAGGACAAAGACTGAAAGATAAAAAGCTTGTAAAATAAAGTAGAACTACAATAATCAGTAGGATAAGCAACAGTTAGAACCTGACATGGAACAATGGACTGGTTCCAAATTGGGGAAGGAGTACATCAAGGCTGTATATTGTCACCCTGCTTATTTAACTTATATGCAGAGTACATCATGCAAAATGCCAGGCTGGATGAAGCAAAAGCCAGAATCAAAACTGCCAGGAGAAATATCAATAATGTCAGATACACAGATGACAACAACCTTATGGCAGAAAGTGAAGAGGAACTAAAGAGCCTGTTGATAAAGGTGAAAGAGGAGAGTGAAAAAGCTGTTATAAAACTCAACATTCAAAAAACTAAGATCATGGCATCTCATCCCATCACTTTGTGGCAAATAGTTGAGGAAACAATGGAAACACTGACAGACTTTATTTTCTTGGACTCCAAAAGCACTGCAGATGGTGACTGCAGCCATGAAATTAAAAGATACTTGCTCCTTGGAAGAAAAGCTATGACTAACCTACCTATACAACATATTAAAAAGCAGAGACATTACTTTGCCAACAAACGTCCGTCTAGTCAAAGCTATGGTTTCTCCAGTAGCCATGTATGGATGTGAGAGTTGAACTATAAAGAAAGTTGAGAACCAAAGAATTGGTGCTTTTGAACTGGGTGTTGGAGAAGACTCTTGAGAGTCCCTTGGACTGCAAAGAGATCAAAACAGTTAGTTCTAAAGGAAATCAGTCCTGAATATTCACTGGAAGGACTGATGCTGAAACTGAAACTCCAATACTCTGGCCACCTGATGCAAAGAACTAACTCCTTAGAAAAGACCCTGATGCTGGGAAAGATTGAAGGCAGGAAGAGAAGGGGACGACAGAGGATGAGATGGTTGGATGGCATCACCGACGTGATGGACATGAGTTTGAGCAAGCTCTGGGAGTTGATGATGGACAGGGAAGCCTGGCGTGTTGCAGTCCACGAGGTCACAAAGAGTCAGACATGACTGAGGGACTGAAAAACAAAACATGAAGATGTAAAATATAATATCAAAAATACAAAGAGTTAGGGAGTAGAATAAAAAATGTACACACATTTTAGAATGTGTTTTAAATTAAATGACTACTTGTTTAAAACAATTAGATATAGTTTTTAGGTCAACATATGAAACTCCAATACTTTGGCCACCTGATGCGAAGAGCTGACTCATTTGAAGAGACTCTGATGCTGGGAAAGATTGAAGGCAGGAGGAGAAGGGGACGACAGAGGATAAGATGGTTGGATGGCATCACTGACTCAATGGATATGGGTTTTGGTGGACTCCAGAAGTTGGTGATGGACAGGGAGGCCTGGCGTGCGGCGGTTCATGGGGTCGTAAAAAGTCAGACATGACTGAGTGACTGAACTGAACTGATACGAACCCTACAGTAAGCACAAATTGAAAACCTACAATTCTTGAGAGAACATAAGCATATCCCTAAAAAAAAATCATTCAACCACAAGGAAAGAGGTTAAAAGAAGATAAGAACAGGAAAGAACTACAGAACAAAGCAAAACTGGAAAAATTTTAAAAAAGCAATAAAATGGCAATAAGTACATACTTTCAATAATAACTTTAAATTCCAGTGGGCTAAATGCCCCAAAAGACACAGGGTTGCTGATTCAGAAATAAATGCTAACATAGACTAAAAGTGAGGGGGTGGAAAAATATATTTCATGCAAATGAAAATGACAAGAAAGTGGGGGTAGCAATATTTATATCAGACAAAATTGATTTTAAAATAAAGTCTATAACAGAAAAAAAGTGTATTATATAATGATAAAAGGATAAATACAAGAAGAAGATATTATACTCATCAGCATATATGCACCCAATACAGAAACACCTAAATATATAAAGCAAATATTAACAGACATAAAAGAAAAACTTGACAATAATAGGAGGGGATTCTAACACTACTTACATCAATAGACAGATCATCCAGACAGAAAATCAATAAGGCAACAGTGGTCCTAAATGACACAGGACACCAGATGAACTGAATATCTTCAGAAAATTACACCCCCAAATAACATTCTTTTCAAGTGCAGATGGAATATTCTCTGGGACAGATCGCATACTAGGTTAAAAAACAAACTCAACACATTCAAGGGGACAGAGATCATATCAAGCATTTTCTCTCCACCACCACAATATGAAACTACAGATCAATTACAGGAAAAAGTGGTAAAAGTACAAATATATGGAACCTAAACAGCCTGCTAGTAAAAAACCAGTGGGTCAGGAAGACAAGATGGTGGAGGAGCAGGTGGACATGGAGTACATGTCTCTCCCTGGATGCATTAAGAATACATCTTCAGATGCAGAAGATCTCACAGAGCACCAGCTGAGGACTGGCAGAAGTCCTTGACAACCAGAGAGGAATATGTTGCTGTTGTTGTTTTTCGGTTGCTAAGTCATGTCTGACTCATTGCCACCCCACGGACTGTAGCACACTATGCTCCCCTGCCCTCCGCTATCTCCCAGAGTTTGCTCAAATTCATGTTCACTGAGTCAGTGACACTATCCAACCATCTCATCCTCTGTTGTCTCCCTTCTCCTTTTGTCTTCAACCTTTCCAAGCATCGGGGTCTTTTCCAATGAATCAGTCATTCACATTAGGTGGCCAAAGTACTGGAGCTCCAGCTTCAGCATCAGTACTTCCAATGGGTATTCAGGGTTGATTTCCTTTAGGATTGACTAGTTTCATCTCATTCCAGTCCAAGGGATTCTTGAGAGTCTTCTCTAACACCACAATTCGAAACCATCAATTCTTTGGCACTCATCCTTCTTTACGATCCAACTCTCACATCCATACATGACTACTAGAAAATTCATAGTTTTGACTGTACAGATCCTTGTCAGCAAAGTGATGTCTCTGCTTTTTAATATATTGTCTAGATTTCTCATAGCTTTCCTTCCAAAGAGCAAGCATCTTATAATTTCACGGCTGCAGTCACCATTCAGAGTGACAGTGGAATGCAAGAAAATAAAGTTTGTCACTGTTTCCATCGTTGCCCCTTCTATTTGCCATGAAGTGATGGGACCTGATGCCATGATCTTAGTTTTTTGAATGTTGAGTTTTAAGTCAGCTTTTTCACTCTTCTCTTTTATTCTCATCAAGATGCTCTTTAGTTCCTCTTCCCTTTCTGTCATTAGAGTGGTATTTATCCATATAGCTGAGGCTATTTATATTTCTCTCAGCAATCTTGATTCCATCTGGGGATTCACCCAGCCTGTCATTTCTCATGATGTAATCTGCATAGAAGTTAAATAAGCAGGGTGACAATATACAGCCTTGTCATACTTTTTTCCCAATTTCGAACCAGTCAGTTGTTCCATGACCAGTTTGAAATGTTGCTTCTTAACTCACATACAGGTTTCTCAGGAGACAGGTAAGGTGTCTGGTGTTCCCATCTCTTTAAGGATATCTCACAGTTTGCTGCAATCACACAGTCAAAGGCTTTAACATAGTCGATGAAGCAGAAGTAGATGTTTTTCTGGAATTCCCTTGCTTTATCTATGTTCCAACAAATGATGGCAGTTTGATCCCTGGTTCTTCTTCCTTTTCTAAACCCAGTTTATACATCTGGAAGTTCTTGATTCATGTACTGCTGGAGCCTTGCTTGAAGGATTTTGAGCATAATCTTACTAGCATGTAACTGAATATAATTGTATGGTAGGAGTCCCAGTCCAAATTGAAAGGGAGAAAGTAAAACTGTTGCTATTTGCAGATGACATGACACAATATATAGAAATCCCTAAAGTCTTTACCAAAATAAATAAATAAATAACCATTAGAACTAATAAATAAATTCAGTAAATTTACAGGATATGATCACTATACAGAAATCTGTTGCTTTTCTATACAACGATAATGTACTATCAGAAATAGAAATTAAGGAAACAATCCCATTTATAATCACATCAAAAAATAAAATACATAGGAATAAGCTTAAGCAATGTGGTAGGATACTTATGCTGTGAAAACCATAAAATATTGATGATAGAAACTGAATATGATACAAAGAAATGAACAGATTTCCTGTGTTCTTGGATTGAAGAATTAATATTTTTTAAATGTCCATATTTCCAAAGGCAATCTATAGATTTAATGCAATCCCTATCAAAATACGCACCACATTTTTCACTAGAACTAGAACAAATAATTCTAAAACTTATATGGAACCACAAAAGGCCCATAATTGCCAAAGCAATCTGAGAAAAAGTTACGAAGCTAGAGGTATCACTCTCCCTGACCTCTGACGATACTACAAAATTAGAGCAATCAAAACATAATGGTATTGGCACAAAAACAGACACATAGATCAATGAAACAGAATAAATCATTCAGAAATAAATCTATACGTTTATGGTCAGTTAATCTATGACAAAGGAGGCATGCATGTGTGTGTGTGCTAAGTCGCTTCAGCTGTGTCCGACTCTTTGCGACCCCATGGACTGTAACCCACCAGGCTCCCCTGTCCATGGGATTCTCCAGGCAAGAACACTGGAGTGGGTTGCCATGCCCTCCGCCAGGGGATCTTTTTGACCCAGGGATTGAACCTGTGTCTCCTGTAGCTCCTGCACTGCAGGCAGATTCTCTACCACTGAGCCACAAGGGGAGGCCCAACAAAGGAGGCAAGAATACACAAAGGAGAAAAGTCGGTTTCTTCAATACCTGGTGCTGGGACCAATGGAGAGCTACATGTAAAAGAATGAGATTAAAATATTCTCTGACACTACATAAAAAATAACTTCAAAATGGACTAAAGAACTAAACGTAAGACCTGAAACCAAAAGCAGTGGAAGACAGAAGAGAAGAGAACGCAGGCAGAGCACTTCTTGGCAAGAGCAGCAGCAGTGTACTTCTGGATCTGTCGCCTCAGGAAAAAGAAATAAAAGCGAAAATAAACAAATGGGACCCAGTTAAACTTACAAACTTTTGAAAAGCAAACAAAACCATAAATAAAATGAAAAGACAACCTACTCAATAGCAGAAAATATTTCCAAATGATATGACTGATAAGGGATTAAATATCCAATATCAGTCAGTTCAGTCACTCAGTCGTGTCTGCCTCTTTGCAACCCCATGGACTACAGGACGCCAGGCCTCCCTGTCCATCATCAACCCCTGAAGCTTACTCAAACTCATGCCCATTGAGTCGGTGATGCCATCCAACCATCTCATCCTCTGTCATCCCCTTCTCCTTCTGCCTTCAATCTTTCCAGGCATCAGGGTCTTTTCCAATGAGCTGGCTCTTTGCATCAGAGGGCCAAAGTATTGGAGCTTCAGCTTCAGCATCAGTCCTTCCAAAGAACACCCAGGACTGATCTCCTTTAGAATGGACTGGTTGGATCGCCTTGCAGTCCAAGGGACTCTCAAGAGTCTTCTCCAACACCACAGTTCAAAAGCATCAGTTCTTCAGTGCTCAGCATTCTTCACATCCATACATGACCACTGGAAAAACCATAGCCTTGACTAGAAGGACCTTTGCTGGCAAAGTAACGTCTCTGCTTTTCAATATGCTATCTAGGTTGATCATAACTTTCCTTTCAAGGAGTAAGCATCTTTTAATTTCATGGCTGCAATCACCATCTGCAGTGATTTTGGAGCCCAAAAAAATAGTCTGCCACTGTTTCCACTGTTTCCCCGTCTATTTCCAATGAAGTGATGGGACCAGATGCCATGATCTTAGTTTTCTGAATGTTGAGCTTTAAGCCAACTTTTTCACTCTCCTCTTTCATGTTCATCAAGAGGCTTTTGAGTTCCTCTTCATTTTCTGCCATAAGGGTGGTGTCATCTGCATATCTGAGGTTATTGATATTTCTCCCGGCAATCTTGATTCCAGCTTGTGCTTCTTCCAGCCCAGTGTTTCTCATGATGTACTCTGCATATAAGTTAAATAAGCAGGGTGACAATATATAGCCTTGACGTACTCCTTTTCCTATTTGGAACCAGTCTGTTGTTCCACATCCAGTTCTAACTGTTGCTTCCTGACCAGCATACAGATTTCTCAAGAGGCAGGTTAGGTGGTCTGGTATTCCCATCTCTTTCAGAATTTTCCAGTTTGTTGTGATCACACAGCCAAAGGCTTTGGCATAGTCAATAAAGCATAAGTAGATGTTTTTCTGGAACTCTCTTGCTTTTTCCATGATCCAGCGGATGTTGGCAATTTGATCTCTGGTTCCTCTGCCTTTACTAGAGTGTGAGATGAGTGCAATTGTGCAGTAGTCTGAGCCTTCTTTGGCATTGCCTTTCTTTGGGATTGGAATGAAAACTGACCTTTTCCAGTCCTGTGGCCACTGCTGAGTTTTCCAAATTTGCTGGCATATTCAGTGCAGCACTTTCACAGCAACATCTTTCAGGATTTGAAAGAGCTCAACTGGAATTCCATCACCTCCATTAGCTTTGTACGTAGTAATGCTTTCTAAGGCCCACTTGACTTCACATTCCAGGATGTCTGGCTCTAGGTGAGTGATCACACCATTGTGATTATCTTGATCATGAAGATCTTTTTTGTACAGTTCTTCTGTGTATTTCTGCCACCTCTTCTTAATATCTTCTGCTTCTGTTAGGTCCATACTATTTCTGTCCTTTATCGAGCCCATCTTTGCATGAAGTGTTCCCTTGGTATCTCTAATTTTCTTGAAAATAATGGACTGTTACTCAGTCATAGAAAAGAACTTATTTTCACCATTTGCAACAATGTGGATGGACCTAGAGAGTACTATGCTTACTGCAATAGGTCAGACTGAAATAGAAAATACTTGTTATCATTTATATGTAGAATCTAAAAAATAAAAAAATGAATGCATATAGCACAACAAAAACAGACTTAGAGAGAACTAATTAGCTAGTGGTTACCATGGCAGGAGGCAGGAAAAGGGGAGGAGCAAGATACGGTATGAGATCAGGGCACCAATTTCTATGTATAAATTAAATAGCAACAAGTATATACTATACAGCACAGGGATTATAGCCATTATTTTGGCATAATTTTAAATAGAGTGCAACTGTAGAAATCTTGAATCACTAATTTCAATCACTAAATTGTATACCTGAAGCTAATATAATAATGTAAATTAACTGTTCAGTTCAGTTCAGTTCAGTCCAGTCACTCAGTCATGTCCAACTTTGCGACCCCGTGAATAGCAGCACGCCAGGCCTCCCTGTCCATCACCAACTCCCAGAGTTCACTCAGACTCACGTCCAAAGAGTCAGTGATGCCATCCAGCCATCCCATCCTCGGTCGTCCCCTTCTCCTCCTGCCCCCCAATCCCTCCCAGCATCAAAGTCTTTTCCAATGAGTCAACTCTTCGCATGAGGTGGCCAAAGTACTGGAATTTCAGCTTTAGCATCTTTCCTTCCAAAGAAATCCCAGGGCTGATCTCCTTCAGAATGGACTGGTTGGATCTCCTTGCAGTCCAAAGGACTCTCAAGAGTGTTCTCCAACACCAAAGTTGAAATGCATCAATTCTTCAGTGCTCAGCCTTCTTCACAGTCCAACTCTCACATCCATACATGACACTGGAAAAACCATAGCCTTGACTAGACAGACCTTAGTCGGCAAAGTAATGTCTCCGCTTTTGAATATGCTAATAAGTTAGTCATAACTTTTCTTCTAAGGAGTAAGCGTCTTTTAATTTCATGGCTGCAATCACCATCTGCAGTGATTTTGGATCCCAAAATATAAAGTCTGACACTGTTTCTACTGTTTCCCCATCTATTTCCCATGAAGTGATGGGACCGGATGCCATGATCTTCATTTTCTGAATGTTGAGCTTTAAGCCAACTTTTTCACTCTCCTCTTTCACTTTCATCAAGAAGCTTTTTATTTCCTCTTCACTTTCTGCCACATTTTAAAAATTACCAGGCATGCAAATAAAGGGGAAAATATGACCCCTTTTTTAGGACAAAATTCATCAATAGAGAAACATATAGAAGTGAAAAGATGACAAAATTAACAGACAAGGATATTAGACAGTTACTATAAGGATACTCAATATGTTCAAGAAGAAAGAGGGGAAAAACATGAGCATGAGGAAAAGAGAAATGGAACATGCAAAAAAGAAAAAAGTCAAACAATCTCCCACAGAAAAGATGCACTGGATGGGATTAACAGCTCATTGAATGATGATAAAGAAGAAATAAAAGATTAGGGAATTTGACAACATAGCAATTGAAAAATATCCAAAAGAAAACACAGAGAAAAAAGACTAAAATATGAACAAGCTTAAATTATTTGAGACAATAGCAAGTGATAAACCATGCAAGAAAGGAAAGGGGAAATATTTGAAAAAATAATGGCAAACTTTTTCAAATTTACTAACAACTCACACATCACAAAACGTCAACAAAACCCAAGCAAAATAATTGTGAAGAAAATATGTCCAATTCACATTATATTAACACGACCAGAAACCAATAATAAAGAGAAAAAATTTTAAAACATTCAGTGAAAAAGACATTACCTATAGAAGATGAAAACTAATAATGACAGTAGATTTCCTTTGAGAAGCCACACTAGAGAAGACAATGAAGTGACACGTTTAAAGTACTGAAATAAAACATTTTAAATTAAGAATTCTACACCCAGCAAAAATATGTATCCAACAGGACGGTTAAAGACTTTTTTAGACAGACAAAATACTTAAGAATTTATCACTAGAATTTCTTCAGGCAGAAGGAAAACGATATCTGATAGAAATTTGAATCTGCACAAAAATATGAAGAGCACCAGAAACAGTGCTATGTAAATAAACATTCAAACTTTTTTTTTTTTTGCATCTCAAGAATATCTTTGAAAGAAAATCTACTGTTCAAAATAAAATCAATAATAAGGGGTGTGTCTATGTGTGTGCTCAGTCGTGTCTGACTCTTTGCGACTCCATAGGCTAGAGCCCACCAGGCTCCTCTATCCATGGAATTTTCCAGGCAAGAACACTGGAATGGGTTGCCATCTCCCCTCCAGGGGATCTTCTCTGCCCAGGGGTTGAACTCATGTCTCTGTATCCCCTGCATTGTAGGTCGATTCCTTAGCGCTAATGCCACCTGGGAAGCCCCAGTAATAAGGTACTATGGTGGCTTTCCTGGTGGCTCAGATGGTAAAGAACCTGCAGGCAAAGCGGGAAACCCAGTTTCCACCCCTGGGTCAGGAAGCTTCCCTGAAGAAGGGAATGGCTACTCACTCCATTATCCTTGCCTGGAAAATTCCATGGACAGAGGAGCCTGGTGAGTTACATTTCATGGGGTTGCAAAAAATCAGACACAACTGAGCGACTAACACTTCCACTTTCATGGACTTTATAACAGGAAGAAGTAAAACGTATGACAATAACATAAAGTATAGGGAGATGGAAGTACTGGAATAAATTTCTTATATATATAGTTATGTGATATTATTTGAAGAAAGACTTTGATAAGTTAAAGATATGTATTATAAACCCTAGGAAAAACCACCTTTAAAAATTATAGCTAATAAGCCTGTTATAGAAATAAAATGGAATCATAAAACTTAATCCAAAGGAAAGTAGGGGGAAAGGAACAAAGAATACATAGAGAAAATAGAAACCATTTTCTATAATTTTCTAGAAAGACAAATAGAAGGATGTTAGATACACATCCAATCATATCAATAATTATGTTAATTATAAGCAATCATAGAGAAAAAAAAGAACATTTAATTTGCCACAAGGGTCCATATAGTCAAAACTATGGTTTTTCCAGTAGTTATATATGAATGTGAGAGCTGGACCGAAAAAAGAGGCTGAGCACTGAAGAACTGATGCTTTCAAACTAGTGTTGGAGAAGACTCGTTAGAGTCCCTTGGACTGCAAGAAGATCCAACCAGTCCATCCTAAAGGAAATCAATTCTGAATATTCATTGGAAGGACTGATACTGAAGTTGGCACTCCAATACTTTGGCCACCTGATGCGAAGAGCCAACTCACTGGAAAAGACCCTGATGCTGGGAAAGATTGAGGGCAGTAGGAAAAGGGGGTGACAGAGGATGAGATGGCCGAATGGCATCACCGACGCAATCGACATGAGTCTGGGCAAACTCAGAGAGATAGTGAAGGACAGGGAAGCCTGGCATGCTGCAGCCCATGGGATGGCCAAGATCAGACGTGACTGAGCAACTGAACAACAGTCGCTCAGTGTTTTAATAAGAAAGGATACCATAAATGACAGCTGTAAAATAAAAATGCATTGAGGTATGGTTCTAACGTTGCTTTCTCTAGGAATCAAAGTAACCATGATGCATTGTATTTGTAGACTTCTCCCCTGATGTAAGGACATATAAACATCAATCTATCAAGTGTTACGATAGAGATAAAGGTAAAGAGAGTATACATTCAACAGTGGTTAAGTCAAGGGAGCAATGTGGGGAAGGTGAAGTAGAGGGAAGGAAATAGGGAGCTTGTAGAATGCAGATTTCCAAGTTTTACCATGAGTGATGCATTTAATAGATCTGGGATTGTGCCTAGAAGTCTGCATCTTTAGCAGGCACCTTCAAGTAATTAGATTGTGAGTAGTCCCTGAATCTCACATTGATGGACAACTGGTAGAGGAGTTTAGAGAATAAAGAAGTAAAATGTATAAAGAAGTAAGTGTATATAGTCAGACCACCTGGTTTGAATCTCAGCTCTGCCAAGAATTAGCTTGACACGAGTCACTTAATTTTAGCTTGAAAGTGAAAGTGAAGTCGCTCAGTCATGTCCAACTCTTAGCGACCCCATGGACTGCAGCCTACCAGGCTCTTCTGTCCATGGGATTTTCTAGGCAAGAGTACTGGAGTGGGTTGCCATTTCCTTCTCCAGGGAACTTCCCGACCCAGGGATCAAACCCAGGTCTCCCACATTGTAGACAGACACTTTACCGTCTGAGCCACCAGGGAAGTGGTATTTTAGTATAATAACATGTAAATAGGAGTATTTGGAAGGTCTGGGTAACTTCGTTTAAAGCACTCACCATAGTGCCTAGCACAAAGCCACAACAATGAGTATGATTAATGCTAAACATTGTTGTCATATATAAATATTTCTGAATAACTTGGATTTTTACGTGGATGGTGCTTGGGTAGTACTCAGTGTGTGACAAGCCATATTGGAGGTTTAATCAAAAGTGAAGACCAGTTACTGTTGATACTGTCTTGAAAATTTTGGTATTGTGTTCATCATAGATTCTTTCATTAATTTTGATTTTTCTCAAATAGTATATTAAAATATTATTTATAGTGGTTTTCTTGCACTTAACTATAATGTCTAGCCCTTATTCCATCTTAGATAATTTGTGTAAATGAAAGAGTTAGGGAAGATGCTTATTCCTAGGATTACATAATCCACTGATCAAATATTGAGGAGATACAGGTATGGCCTCACCTCTTAAAAGAGTGGGAGGTATTAGTGTCGTGAAATTGAGGGTCTTTCTCACTATTCAAGGCACTTCCTGTACTTCTTTCAAATACCCAGATCTCTTATAAGTACTTCTGGAAAGAATTTAGTTTACCAAAATTATTTGCACAAGATACCAAATCAGTCAGTATCCTGATCTTGGACTTCTGAGCCTCCAGAACTATGAGAAATAAATTTCTGTTGTTGATAAGCCTAAAAAAGAAGGAAAAAGAAAAGTAACATGGTATCATTCAGTGCTCAGCCCATGTCAAATATTGTTCTAAGCACTCCATATATGTCAAATGATTTCATTCTCTCAACAGTCCTAGGAGATAGGCACCATTTTTGTCCCTATTTTTATAGATGAAGAAAGTGAAATCCTTAAAGGTTACATGATTTTCCAAACATCACACAGCTGTAAAGTGGCAGGGTTAGGATGTAAAACTAGGCCTTTTATTCTGGGACCTCACTGTTAACCACTACACTACATGTCTGTTCACCACCCTCACCTAAACTTAGGAAGCAGAGAGGCAGGAAACTACAGGATGTCAGTTCAGGTCAGTTCATTCACTCATTGGGGTCCAACTCTTTGCAACCCCATGGACTGCAGCACGCCAGGCCTCCCTATCCATCACCAACTACAGGCGCTTACTCAAACTCATATCCATCATGTTGGTGATACCATCTAACCATCTCATCCTCTGTCATCCCCTTCTCCTCCAGCCTTCAACCTTTCCCAGCATCAGGGTCTTTTCCAATGAGTTGGTTCTTTGCATCAGGTGGCCAAAGTATTGGAGCTTCAGCTTCAGCATCAGTCCTTCCAATGAATATTCAGGACTGATTTCCTTTAGGATGGACTGGTTGGATCTCATTGTAGTCCAAGGGACTCTCAAGAGTCTTCTCCAATATCAAAGTTCAAAAGCATTAATTTTTTAGCTCTCAGCTTTATTTATAGTCCAGTCTCACATCCATACATGACTACTGGAAAAACCATTGCTTTGACTGGACAGATATTTGTTGGCAAAGTAATATCTCTGGTTTTTAATATGTTTTCTAGGTTGGTCATAGCTTTTCTTCCAAGGAGCAAACGTCTTTTAATTTCATGGCTGCAGTCACCATCTGCATTGATTTTTGGAGCCCTAAAATAAAGTTTCTCACTGTTCCTATTGTTTCCCCATCTATCTACCATGAAGTGATGGGACCAGATGCCATGATCTTAGTTTTCTGAATGTTGAGTTTTAAGCCAACTTTTTCACTCTCCTCTTTCACTTTCATCAAGAGGTTCTTTAGTTCTTCTTCACTTTCTGCCATAAGGGTGGTGTCATATGCATATCTGAGGTTTTTGATATTTCTCCTGGCAATCTTGATTCCAGATTGTGCTTCATCCAGCCCAGCATTTCTCATGATGTACACTGCATATAAGTTAAATAAGCAGGCTGACAGTATACAGCCTTGACGTACTCCTTTTGCTATTTGGAAATAGCCTGTTGTTCCATGTCCAATTCTAACTGTTGCTTCCTGACCTGCATACAGATTTCTCAGGAGGCAGGTCAGGTGGTCTGGTATTCTCATCTCTTGAAGACTTCTCCAGAGTTTGTTGTGATCCGCACAGTCAAAGGCTTTGGCGTAGCCAAAAAAGCAGAAGTAAGATGTTTTTCTGGAACGCTCTTGCTTTTTTGATGACCCAGCGGATGTTGGCAATTTGATCTCTGGTTCCTATCAGTGGTCAGCAAACACATATGGTATCCTTCAACTCTTGCTTTTTATGTTCCCAGAGTTAAATTGCTGCCTCTGTACTAACTAGTATCATAGGCAGGTAATCACATAAACAGCTAGCTTAACTGCCTAAATATTCAGGAATACAAAAGAACACTTTCAGTGATTTAGAGTTAGATTGGCTGCCCTTTGGCAGAAAGACACTTGCAACAGACACACACACTATCCTTGGAGTGCACGTGGGAATTCATTCTGCTTGTCAAGGGAGATCTGTGGAGAGAGCAAGAACACTTGGATCGCCAGAGTGTATGCTCCCCCCCCTTTTCTCATTATGATATCTTTGCCGTTGTGAAGATTTCTGATAGCATGTCAGTTTGGAAAGGGATATCTCTGTTGAAAGCTTGATGAGTACATCTTATTTTTAATGCTAACTAATTCCTGCTTGTAGATAATCCTCTTCGAGTGATGTTTACATAAGATACAGAGACATGACAGGATAAAAATAGTTACTATGAAATTCTCTGCAGGCTATAAACAGTTTTAACTTTTGGCAAAAGGACTTTATTATTTACATACTCAGAAAAATATAGGTCACACTCTCCTCAGATTATTAATGTTTCTCTGCAAATAACTGACATGCGGAGTGTGTAAATACACCAACTAAACCCCTTCCTGTGTCTTAATTAAATTCTCTCAATCTTGCTCAGAGTCTTGTATATTTGGTTTATCTTAGTATCATCATTAATATATATCAATATTATTGCAGTCAAAGGATCTTTTCTTGCCTACTTTTTAAAAAACAAATACAGTCAGAAGTTATTTATTTCCAATAATAGATAATGTCCAACTCCAAAATCTTCAGATTTCAATCCCCTACTGTCCAAATGTCCATAAACTTCAAATAACATCAACTTAAAGGCCATAACCCTAGTAGAGAGAACGAGGTGGCAGATTCTGTAACTCAAGTAAGAAGCACACTGGTTTACATTAAAACAGTTATTTCTCTGTCAAATCCTCACAGCAAGAACAGAATCTCAGTTCAACGTTTTCAGGCCAAA
This sequence comes from Capricornis sumatraensis, assembly GCF_032405125.1. Classification (NCBI taxonomy): domain Eukaryota; kingdom Metazoa; phylum Chordata; class Mammalia; order Artiodactyla; family Bovidae; genus Capricornis; species Capricornis sumatraensis. The sequence goes on along the minus strand of NC_091070.1, from coordinate 11,295,479 downwards.
TGAAGCATCATGTTTATAAATAAAGCCTTCAGTCCTTTTCCTCTCTAAGCAGTAAATTCTTTGCAACCCCTGGCATTTGCAGTATGAACATTTGTCTGATTTGGTTGCAGGACAAAGGCACTCTGTTACGGAAAAAGAAGTATTTCTGCACTCACCCATAACCCCAAACATTCCTGAAACCTAGGTGTCCTACGGGGTCTGTGGTGGGTGAAATAATGACTCCCAACATATGTCCAGGTCCTCATCTCTGGAAGCTATAATTATGTTATCTTGTGTGGCAAAAGGGAGTTTTCAGAAGTGACTAAGGTTAAAGATCTTCAGATGGTAAAACCAACCTAGATTATCTTTAGGTGGGCAAACTCTGATCACATGGGTATTAAAAATAGAAGAAACTTTCTTGACTAGATTTAGAGTCAGAAAGAGATATGTGAGTAAACAGGAATGGCCAAAGAGATGTGATATTGCTACGTTTGAAGATGGAAGAAGGGGCCACAGGTCAAGAAACATGGACGCTTTCTACAAGCTGGAAAAGCCAAGAAGGATTGTCCCGTAGAACCACCGGAAAGGGGCTGTGTGTGCCAACACCTTGATGTTAGCCTAGTGACACCTGCATCTTTCCAACCCAGAATGTAGCACTATGTATGACATAATGTAAGAAAAGTTCAAGGTAGACTATTGTAGCTAAAGATATGTACTTAAACCTTAGACCAATTTTGGAGAAATTTAAGAAGAATAACAGATACTAAATGTGTGTTTAAAGTCACCAAGGATTTAGTAATTTGTTACAGCAGCCCTAGGAAACTAATACAAAATATTTTTAACTTAATAGGCAGCTTAATCAACTTCATAAGGAAAATGATTCCACTTTGCAGCAGATATTTTCAGCATTTACTCCTAGCAAAGGAAATGTGTGATGGTTAACTTTGTGTGTCCAGTTGACTAGCCACAGGGCGCCCAGATTAAGCAGTATTTCTGAGTGTATCTGTAAACGTGGCTTCAGATGAAATTAACATTTGAATTAGTAGACTCAGTAAACCAGATCGTCCTCCCAAAGTGGGTCAGCATCAGTCAATCCACCGAGGCCTGAACAGAACAAAAGGGGGAGGAAGGGGGAATTTGCCCCTTTTGCTTCCTGCCCACCTGCTTGAGTTGGAGCATGTCATCGCTTCTCTGGTCTTTGGACTGTGATGTATATCATTCGCTTCCCCAATTCTTAGGGCTTTCAACACAGAATAAATTGTATTATGGGCTTCCCTGTGTCTCCAGTTCACATACAACACACTGTGAGACTCCTGAGCTTACATAATCTTGTGAGCCAAGCCAACTGCTCATAATAAATACACATATTTATCTGTATACATAGAGAGAGACACATACATATATCTTACTAGCTCTGTTTCTCTGGAGAGCCCTAGTATATGAACTTTCTTCTCTTTACACAGAAACCATGTGCACTATTAGGACATAAAGAATTAATTAATCTTGTATTGTCCAAGAAGTAAACTAAAAGAATGTTCTTAGGTACTGAAACCAAGATCACTGAACTACGGACCTCAAATTTCAATGATTTTTCATGTCTCTAAGGTGCAAGGTCCCCAGAATTTCTTAAGAGTTAGCAACTTCTGAATTCTCTGAAATCTTGGGCTCACCATCAGGATATAATGATAGGAGGTGTGGAGGGAGAAGAGAGATAAATGCTCCAGGTGATTTCCCAGGTGATTTCCTTAGGGCACTGGAGTTTTACACACACCTTGCAGGTCAATTTATCATTTGGTCATTCCTTAAACAAATAATTACGGTGCATCTGAATGTTCCACTCTCTGTACCAAGTGCTGGGGATACAGTGATGTTTAAACGCTTAAACAATCATCAGTTGCCCAAAGTAAAAACCACTGTCTTACAAGATATATAACATGTGGGGGAAAAGTGTATAAAAACTATTTCACAAACTATCAGAGAGGAAATGAAAATATATTCTTTTCTAAAATTTATTTATTTATCTTAATTGGAGGCTAATTACTTTACAATATCGTGGTGGTTTTTGCCACACATCGACATGAATCAGCCACGGGTGTACATGTGTCCCCATCCTGGACCCCCCTCCCACCTCCCACCCCATCCCATTCCTCTGGGTTGTCCCAGAGCAGCGGCTTTGAGTGCCCTGCTTCAGGCATCAAACCTGCACTGGTCATCTATTTCACATATGGTAATATACATGTTTCAATGCTATTCTCTCAAATCATCCCACCCCTGTGGACTCCCATGGAGTCCAAAAGTCTCTTCTTTATATCTGTGTCTCTTTTGCTGTCTTGCATATAGGGTCATTGTTACCATCTATCTCAATTCCATATATATGCCTTAGTATACTGTATCCGTGTTTCTCTTTCTGACTTACTTCACTCTGTACAATAGGCTCCAGCTTCATCTACCTCATTAGAACTGACTCAAATGCATTTTTCATAGCTGAGTAATATTCCATTGTGTATAGGTACCACAACTTCCTTATGAAAATATATTCTTGAAAGTACCGTACACTATGTATGATATAATGCAAGATAATTTCAATGTAGACTATTGTGGTTAAAGATATATACTTATATTGCCTTAGGGCAATTTTGAAGAAACTAAAGAAGTATAACTAATAAGCCCACAGTGAAGATAAAGAAGGAAAAAAGGAGGAAAAAGGGAACTAAAAATAGATGAGGCAAGGAGAAGAGAACCACCAATAGTAGAGTCAATCCAAGCATAACAGTAATTAAATTAAATATAAATGTCCTAAAGAAAAGGCCATGATTGTTAGGCTGGATTTTTTTACAGCAAGACATAACTATATTTAATCTATAAGAAACCACTTTACCTATACAAACATAGATAAACAGTAAAAGGTTGAGAAGAGATATATTATACAGACAATAATCAAAAGAAATTTAGAGTGGCTATAACATCTGAAAGACTTCAGCATAAAGAACATTCAGACATATGAAGGAACATTTCATACTGAGATAAAAAAATATGGAAGCAAAGCTTTTAATTGGAGGTTAATTAAAAATTGGAGGCTTAAAAAAATTGGAGGCTAAATAAAATTAAGAAAACTAAAAGGAAAAGTCAAATTCACAATTTTTGTTGGATATTTCTGAGCTATTCTCTTAATAATTGCTAGAACAAGTAAATAAAAATCAGTAAGGATACAGAAGACTTAAACAACACCATCAACCAACTTTATCAAATTGATATTTATAGGATCCTCCATTCAGCAATTAAGAATATAATTTATTATCTGGCCATATGCAATATTCACTATGATAGGCTATATAATCTAGGCCTTAAAATAAATCTCAAGAAATATAAAAGAATTTAAAGCATACAAAATATAATCTCATAAGAAATTAGACTATTTCAGTAACAGAAAGACATTCAGAAAGTACCCAAATATTTAGAAATGATATAAAATTTGTTTCTCATAAGTCTCTCAAACTTATCCTTTTCCTCCTCAAACCTAAATCTTTTGAGGAGGTTATACCTCAGAGGATATTATCATTTTCCTATTCTCTAATACATTAAATTTTCTACTCTTTTCTTTTCATAAGCCTCCAACACTGTCTATCAAATACAAACATAAACCAGTGATTCAACTTCTGAAAAGTTCCCCTTATTTTAAAATCACACTGTATTGCCAGCTCAAGTCCTTCTTACCTCCCCTGCAGATATTCTATCAGCTTTCCAATCTCTTTTTCCATTCACCCCTTCAATATAGTCTTACAATAAGCAGTATCTTCCTAAAACAGGGTTTCAAATAAACTGTGCACAATTATCTATTAATCCTTTTAGATATGCTATCACAAAACTACTTCTGTGACCAAAAATATTAGGGAATCAGCATATTACATCTGTCTCTTGACAATATATACTGGCATACTGAGTTATTTGAATTACTGCATGAAACAGCTGCTTAACTTTGCTTAACCTAGCATGCCCCAAATTTGTTTGAAAATTGAATTGTGGGCTTTGTCATATAACACCTATCAATACTCCAAGAATAATAGTCTAAAGAATGTTCTTTAGCAAATACTTTCATAAATTACAGTATGGCTTCACTTTTCCCCTCCTTTCAAAATTGGATGGTTCAAATTTGCTTACGAAAGGGCACTTAAGCCCCTTGGGCTAGGTGCAGAGGTCTTTCAGGGTCAGGCTTCAACCTTACTTTGAATTTTATCTTCTTTATCCCCAGTCCACCAATCCATTCATGACTCAGCTACTCTGGACCAGAACCTATGAACCAAAATTGCCTTGTGCTTTCCCTCTACTTATCTTGCTCTTTCCTCTGTGTTCACCAATTAATTTTGCCTGTCTTTCTACAACGACCATATATAGCTGAAATGCCGCATTATCTGTGATGAGGTACTAATTGCTCAGTGCCTCCAGCTGACTCTTTGCCACCCCATGGAATGTAGCCTACCAGGTTCCTCTGTTCATGGAAATTGCCAGGCAAGAATACTGGAGCGGATTGCCATTTTCTACTCCAGGGCATCTTCCCAACTCAAATATTGAACCTGCTTCTTTTGTGTCACCTGCATTGGCAGGCGGATTCTTTACCACTATGTCCCATGGGAAGCCATAACTAGCTGATATACAGCATCATCTGTGATGAGGTACAATTCATTTAATCAGAAAACTTTACTTAAATATCTACTAACTACTATACGGGCTTCCCAGGTAGTGCTAGAGAAACGGACAGAGGAGCCTGGGGGGCTACGGGCCATAGGGTCGCAAAGAGTCAGACACGACTGAAGCAACCTAGCAGGCATGCATGCAACTACTAGATACCGGGGCTTATTAGAAGAAGGCTCCAGTAGTAAATAATCTCTATTTCCACAATAACCTAACAGCAGGTTTTGACTATGTTACATTTTTGCTTATATTTTATATGTGTTAAAACACTTATCAAAAGCTGTAAACTTTAGGTACCCTCCTGCCTAAAGTTTACATTTGCCATTCCCTCTCCTAGACTATTCCTCTCCAGGATATTGGTATGAACACTTTCTTATGTCCTTAACATCTAGACACACATGAGAACTTCTTAATGAGGCCTTTTCTGACCATTCTCTAGAATTGTATTGAATAGCTCCCTTCTCCCTTTTTTGAAATCTTATTTCTCTCCATAATATTTAACATATGTTATCATGCAAATTTTACATATTTGTGTGTTGCAAACTCCATAATCGCAGGGACTTTCTTCTGTCTTGTTCATTGTTATGTGCTTAGTAGGAACAAGCCCTACCCCCTTGAAGGTGTGATGACTAATTTCCAGGCCCACTTAGCTAAGCCACAGTAATCACATATTTGGTCAAACACCAGTCTAAGTGCCACTTTGAAATTATTTTCTTTTAGATGAGATTGACATTTAATCAGTAGACTTTGAGTAAAGCAGATGACCCTCAATGATGTGAGTGGGCTTCATTCAATAAATTACAGGCCCTAAGAGGAAAAAAATTGAGATCCTCCAAGGAAGAGGGAATTCTGCTTCAGACTACATTTGAACTTTAGCATCAGCTCTTCTCTAGATTTCCATCTTGCTGGCGTGCCCTGCCACTTTCAAACTTTCCAGGCCCCACAGTCTCATTAATCAATTATTTAAAATAAAAATCTACCTAGATAGATATTTCTCTATATAGATGGATAAAGATATTTACATCTCTATAGCTATGACACGACTGAGCGACTGAACTAAACTGAAACTGAACTGATAGCTATGTCTATCAGAGAAGGCAATGGCACCCCACTCCAGTACTCTTGCCTGGAAAATCCCATGGATGGAGGAGCCTGGTAGGCTGCAGTCCATGGGGTCGCTAAGAGTCGGACTTGACTGGGTGACTTCACTTTCACTTTTCAGTTTCATGCATTGGAGAAGGCAATGGCAACCCACTCCAGTGTTTTTGCCTGGAGAATCCCAGGGATGGGGAGCCTCGTGGGCTGCTGTCTATGGGGTCGCACAGAGTCAGACACGACTGAAGTGACTTAGCAGCAGCAGCAGCAGCAGCTATGTCTATATCTATCACTAGCTAGCTATGTATAGAGAGAAAAATAGATATACATCCTTGTGTTTTGCCAGACAATGCTGACTAAATATGGTAAATACTTGTTGAATAAGTATTTATTATTAGTTATTTACAGATTATGCTTTATTATTAGTTACTTACAGATTCAATTCCCTTACTTTAAGTTCCCAGAAGGGGCTATAACTTACTTATCTATTTTTTCAGTGCCTAAAACCTTTATTCATTCGTTTATTGAGCATATATTTGTTGATTCTCTACGTTGTTGGGCCCATGCTGCATACATGCCTGTACTTTGCTACATCTCTGGCTTTACTCCCCTCTCCCCAGTTAACTTATTTAATTCCACCTATTCTTCAAAATCCAGTTCAAATATAACATCTTCTATGAATAAGAAGCTATTCATCTATTCAGCAAACATGAATTGAATGTCTACTATGTACCGAGTACTGGGTTATGTTTGTTGAATAAACATATGAGCTTCTAAAAAGAAAGAGTCACATAAAGAGAAAGTCAGCATAATTAAAAGAACCATGCTCATTAAAGTTGAACTTGTTACAGAATCTATACATTAGTAGCATCACAAACACCAAAAAATACATAGATCGATTGACTGGAATGGCATTAGTCATCTTTGAAATGCAGTCACCAGTCAGCCGAAGAGCCACAGGCCTAGAGATTTTAGTACAGAAAAGTAGCACATTCACATGAAATCCAAAGGTCAGTAAATGCAGGCAGTGAAAAGGAGACAAGTTCAAATATGAGTCCACCGGGTTGGGGGTAATAAAGAAGGAAAATGGCAAAGGGTTTTCAAAGGAATATCATTTTCACACCTCATCCGTATTTTCATCATCCATCAAAGGTGATTAGTCCAGGGTACGTGTCAGCGCTACATGCTAAAGCTTTATGTATGAGGTGAAAAGTAGTCTTCTTGGCTCCTTCCCTGCACTGAAATGATTTATGAGCATAACTTAGATTGACAGATTGAAAAGGTCACTTGTCCAGTCAGCTCACCACACCTCATCTTGCTTCCATGTCATAATAAGCTTCACTTGCAGACCGTCTGAGAGCACATCCTTACGCCTAGGATGCTCCAGAAGCTGAAAGGTCACTGTGGACCTGAGTGATTCTCCGTTTGGTGTGGGTGCTCCTGGTCTCCCCTCATTTGCCTATTTCTGTACTGAAAGCCACCGCAGGTAAGTTTCCATCTCTTGTTCAGCCTGTAAGCCTGAGTCTGCATCATAAATTATATTTTTCCATTTTACAGTCAGAAAAATCTCCTCTTCTATGATAATAAAATCAGTGGACCAGACTCTGCCCTTCGTTACTAATGTACAAATCCTGCTAAAGTCAGCAGAACTTAAGGGCATGCAACTTTGAGCAGAATGTATTCCAACTTTTTCTTTCCTTGCTGGATTTTTATTACCTGACATCTTTCTGATTCCTCTGGATTGCACAATAAGGGAAGGGTGGCCCAGTTTGGGTAAAATAAAAAATGACCCAAACCACTGACCTAAATCCTGCCTTTGAAATTTAAAATTACATTTACTAGGAAGGAAAATAGTTTTTTGAGTGTGGGTGGTTTTCTTTTTCAAAACCCATTTTCAAATGTTGACCTCCTGAATGTTATCATACCAGTTTGGATTGGAAAACAGAAGGGTAGGTAAACATTTTTTTTTTAAGCTTGGTTTGGGGGAGGTCATCCTTTCTGAATTCATTATCTGAAAAGAAGCAGGAAATACCGAGAACTTTTCTTTTTTCAAAAGATTTCCTGGTCACATTGCCAGATTTGACTTGAAAAGAGAATAGTCCAATTTTGTGAAATATTGAAACTTTTCGTCTTCCTTTCCTTCAGAGATAAACTGAGGTGGTGAAGAAACAAAGGTGAGAAAGCTTTGCTTGGGGCAGGGAGTGGGGCATGGAGGTGAGGACGGTTCACCCTCTGCACAAATAAATGACAGCGTACATAGGTTGATGGAATGACTCAAGGACTACCCCACTATAAATCTCAAGCTCTTCTCTCATACCTGAGATGCCCACTGAAGTCAGTCTTTTCAGATAAGACGCCACTTCCAGAAGCACTCTGTAAAATTACCTGGGCTATAGGATTCTAAAACATTATAACCACACATCCACTTATTTATCACTCCCTGTCTGAGATTGCAGCCCTGACCAAATGCAACGCAACAGAGGCAAATTTTGATGAAAGAGAAGATAGATTTGATAATGGAAAAAGGAAAGATTCAGAGGAAGCACTCTGTACATTATAAGACTTACCCCTCTATGTTGTCATTCTTGGAGTACATAACTCACCCCTGACCACAATTTATTGCCATCCTTGAAACTGGGGTCTTTTCCTTACTTACTGTTGTTTCACTGGCCCCTGACACAGGGCCTGAAAACATGGAGGCGGTTTACCATGGTGCTTTGAGTTCAGTCTTGAGCTTGCGTTCAAATTCTGCCAATTACAAGCCGCATGACTTTGGGTAAGATATTGCGCCTCTTTGAGTCTAATCTATACATTGGATATAAAAATTCCTTCCTTTAAATATCCTTCTGAGGATTAAGTGAGATAGACTTTTAAGTGCTTTTTGTAGTGCTAGGAGCAGAATTTGCATTTAATAAAAACTGTTATTATCCATCCAAAAATTGCTAAATGAATGAAAGAAGCAACAAAATAGAATTAGCAATGGAGCAGCAGTCTTACAGAGTGATACTATCAGTCATATCCAGATACCTAAGCGGGGGCGTGAGCAGTATGTCAAGAAGGCATGAAGCAGTTTGACTCACTCTTTTTTTCTCAGCACATTTTCAAAAACTCGTCACGTTTAATGGGACACCTGAATAGAACAAAAAGTCTTCATACAGCACTAAGGTAGCAGTAATTTAGAATAACACTGTTTCACAATGTCAACACCACACACTGGTCATCCCTCAGCCCCATATAGCTATCAAAGTAAAATTATTCATGTGCTTTCTGAAATTGGTATAAAGCAAAGTCACCACATGCTCCAGTAATTTTTTTCATGCTGACATGATGCTTTTTGGGCCCCTGACCTCATTCCAGTCATGTTATACCACACGCTACATCATACAGAAGTGGTCATTATTGAGAGCTTTCTATGTACTCAGCCTGTTTCTAAGAATTTTGCATAGCATGTGTTGCCTACATGAAAATTACCATTATCATCTTCATGTTATAAATAAGGAAACCAAGACATATGGAGGAGGTCACAGAGGTAACAAAATTGCAGTCGGTGTTTCAACCCAGATGGGTAGGCTCTAGAGTTCTTCATCATTATGTTCCATGCCCACAAGACACACTAGTTCCACCTGCCTATTACAGGCACCATCATGGAAGTTCTTGTCTATTACTTTGTAGCTAAATAAGATTTCACACTGGAGGAGACATAGCTGTACACCTGGGGTGGCTCTGTACACACATGAGACCCATGGGCAGAGGCACAGTGTTCCACAGGGAAATTCTATTTAAGTCACAAAGACACCAAGGGCCAACATGCCAAGCTAAAGAAGTGGGGCAAAAATCGACCACGTTCCCAAATATATAATTCCCAAAGGAAATGTGGTCAGTCACAAGATCTCAACTATAATCCCATTTATCCTGGCATTGCTGTTGAGGGCTTCTTCAACCCACTTTCCAAATTTTCTGCCAATGGAGCAGACATACAGGCAGCAACTGAACAATTGTGAGGCACAGTCAGAACTCCCTAAAGCTTCCTACCTAAACCTCTATCAGTTCCTCTCTCACCAAAGGAAATACACAGTCTTCCTTTCAGGTTGTGTTTGGGCCCAGGCCTGTGCACCTGCATACTGGTAGGTCTTTTCCATGCTGCCATACACGAAGTTACTGCCTTTGGGAATTTTGCTCACACATATTTTTATATTTGTGCATGAGCTGGTTAATCAGCTCCCTGTTTTTATTTGTTGCTCTTGGATCGATTGCATCTAGATGTTAAGATTCAGCAGTGGCATCCATTTTCCATTTTCTGGACAACAGCAGGATTCAGTAACTCCTGTCTCACTGAAATTTTTTAAACCATTGCAATTGTACACTGTATTGCATCCAAAAAAAATGTTAGTTCTGTCCTAGAATAGGCAGATTGGATTACATATTTATTAAAATTTGGAAAACAGGCCAAGACCTTTGGGGAACTCAACTTTGTTACTCCTAGGATATTTAGCATTGCAAACTGCCTCTCCTCAACTGAAACAGTCATGACCAGTAATGGAGAACTGGTAAACCCCTTTGACAGCTTCGGTTGACAAGTTCTTAAACTGTTAGAATACTTTTAATGTAGCATATCATCTTTCATTTCTAGTGCCAACCCTACTGATTAATTCATCCTCTCTTTTGTCTCTGAACTCTGAAGAGTCTGTGATCCTTAACAACGAGAAAGAGCCTCTCTTGGCAAATGGAAAAACATGGGCTTCTCATTGGTTTTTCTCTATTCACAAAATCAGTATTCCAGAAAATCACGCAGCACAAGCAGGAAGCATGTCATGTCACGAGTGTTAATTCAAAAAACATCCTCACCCTCAGATCCCATTGCAGTTGTTTAGTCACTGAGTTATGTCTGATTTTTTGCGACCCCTTGTACTGTAACTTGCCAGGCTCCTCTGACCATGGGATTTCATCAATGCATCTTAATACCTGGGAAAGTATTTCTAGTAAGATAAATACTATAGAATTTTACATCTGTCATTGAGCTTCAGATGTCCTCATACTGCACCCAAGGAGTGGTGACGGATGGATTTCTGAGGGATTTCTGCAGACCGCTGCCTCTCTTGTAGCTACATACCCTCAACAGGAACCAGCTAGATAACTGGCACCAGAAAATAAAGACAGGAAAGGATAACATTAGCCTAAGTTATCCTCATCTCTAAACAAGACCATTGTAATGCTCTCGCTGCCACCTTTCTTGCCCACTCCAATTCTTTCTCTTCATATAGACCAGGGTTATTTTCACAAATACCACGACAGATCATACTCCTGTCCTACTTAAAAATTATAATAGATTACCATTACATGAAGGAGAAAATGCAAATTCTTTAGCACAGCTTACAAGACACTTGAAGCAGACCCTGCCAACCACTGCAATCTCATCTTCAGGCATTTCTCTTCTCCCTTCTCTCACATGTTCCAATAACACAGTCATCCTTCCATATCCATATCCATCTGCACATTCAACCAACCTCAATGGAAAATACAACAGTAGTCGGAAAAAAAAGGAAAGTTCCAAAAAACAAAATTTGAATTTACCCTACACTGGCAACTATTTGCATACCATTTACATTGTAATAGGAATCATGTGTTATGTAGAGATGATCTAAAGAATGCAAGAGGATGTGTGTAGATTACATACAAACACTTAAGTATCCATGGATTTTGGTGTTCGAAGAGGGGTTCCTGGAAACAGTCCTCCATTCCTGGAAACGGATACTGACCCACAACTATATTCACCACCCTTAACCCCTGAGCCAAGCCAAGGTGCGTGAGTGCTCAGTCGTGTCTGACTCTTTGCCACCCTATGGACTGTAGGCCTCCAGGCTCCTCTGTCCATGGGATTCTCCAGGCAAGAATACTGGAGTGGGTTGCCATTTCCTCCTCCAGGGGATCTTCCCAACCCAGGGATCAAACTACCATCTCCTGTGTCTCCTGCCTTACCAGGCAGCTTCTTTACCACTGAGCCACCTGAGAGGTTCATCTCCCAAATCAGAAGATAAGCTCTTCCCACTTCCTGGAACACATTCTTCCCCTTTCTTCCCCACCTCCCTCCAGACAACTGCCTTCCCTCTGACTCTTCCTATGAATGGCATCTTATTTTCCAGGTTTGAACTTTAATGTCTCCCATGAACCCAAGTCTTTATTTACTAACCTACACAGATCTCACCCACTTCTTGCTATCACAACACCCTGTTTATTTTTTCATTCATTTAACCAATTTATTTTGTTTACAAGTATGTGCCAAGAACTCTTCTAAGAGCTGTGGATACAGCAGTTAACCAAATAGACGAAAAATGTGTGCCTTCTGGAAGCTAACATCTTAGTCAGAGAAGCAGATCACGTTGTTTTCATTGCTGTTGTTCAGTTGCTCAGTCATGTCTGACTCTGTGACCCCATGGATTGCAGCATGCCAGGCTTCCCTGTCCTTCATTCTCCCAAAGATTGCTCAAACTCATATCCACTGAGTTGATGATGCCGTCTAGCCTTCCCCCTTCTCCTACTGCCATCAAAATTCATAAAATATTCTTCTGAATTTCAACATATCTATAGTTTTAAGTGTGCTAGACCAAGATGGGTATATTTGCACTGACATAAATAAGCAAAATGGATAATGTGCTACATAAGAGTGTGTACATCCTGTTTAAAAATAAGTATTATCAAACATAAAACATATGATTCTAGACTATGAGTTTCTAAAGGGCAGTGTCTAGAAGAATGCCTGAATACAGGTAGAAGTTCAATATAAATTTGTTAAATGACTAAATCAATAAGTTCAGTCAGTCTCTCATTCATGACCAACTCTTTGCCACCCCATGGACTGCAGCACACCAGGCCTCCCTGTCCATCACTGACTCCTGAAGTTTGCTCAAACTCATGTCCATTGAGTCAGTGATGCCATCCAACCATCTCATCCTCTGTCATCCCCTTCTCCTCTTGTCTTCAATCTTTCCCAGCACCAGGATCTTTTTCAGTGAGTCAGTTCTTCCCATCAGCTGGCCAACGTATTGGAGCTTCAGCACCAGTCCTTCCAACGAATATTCAGAGTTGATTTCTTTTAGGATGGACTGGTTTGATCTCCTTGCCATCCAAGGGACTCTCAAGAGTCTTCTCCAACACCACAGTTCAAAAGCATCAGTTCTTCAGTGCTCAGCTTTCTTTATGGTAAAACTCTCACATCCATACATAACTACTGGAAAACCCATAGTTTTGACTATATGGATCTTTGTCAGCAAAGTGACGTCTCTGTTTTTTAATATGCTGTCTAGGTTTGTCATAACTTTCCTTCCAAGGAGCAAGCATCTTTTAATTTCATGACTGCAGTCACCATTTCAAGTGATGTTGGAGCCCAAGAAAATAAAATCTGTCACTATTTCCACTTTTTCCCTATTGATGAGACAGGATACCATGATCTTAGATTTTTGAATGTTGAGTTTTAAGCCAACTTTCTCATTCTCCTCTTTCACTCTCATCAAGAGGTTATTTAGTTCCTCTTTGCTTTATTGTACAAAAAACATCTTCATGACCCAGATAATCATGTTGATGTGATCACTAATCTAGAGCCAGACATCTTGGAATGTGAAGTGAAGTGGGCCTTAGAAAGCATCACTACGGACGAAGCTAGTGGAGGTGATGGAATTCCAGTTGAGCTCTTTCAAATCCTGAAAGATGATACTGTGAAAGTGCTGCACTCAATATGCCAGCAAGTTTGGAAAACTCAGCAGTGGCCACAGGACTGGAAAAGGTCAGTTTTCATTCCAATCTCAAAGAAAGCCAATGCCAAAGAATGCTCAAACTACCGCACAATTGCACTCATCTCACATGCTAGTAAAGGAATGCTCAAAATTCTCCAAGCCAGGCTTCAGCAATATGTGAACCGTGAACTCCCTGATGTTCAAGCTGGTTTTAGAAAAGGCAAAGGAACCAGAGATCAAATTGCCAACATCCGCTGGATCATCAAAAAAGCAAGAGAGTTCCAGAAAAACATCTTTTTCTGCTTCATTGACTATGCCAAAGCCTTTGACTGTGTGGATCACAATAAACTGTGGAAAATTCTGAAAGAGATGGGAATACCAGACCACCTGACCTGCCTCTTGAGAAATCTGTATGCAGGTTAGGAAGCAACAGTTAGAACTGGACATGGAACAACAGACTGGTTCCAAATAGAAAAAGGAGTATGTCAAGGCTGTATATTGTCACCCTGCTTATTTAACTTCTGCGCAGAGTACCTCATGAGAAACGCTGGACTGGAAGAAACACAAGCTGGAATCAAGATTGCTGGGAGAAATATCAATAACCTCAGATATGCAGATGACACCACCCTTATGGCAGAAAGTGAAGAGGAACTAAAAAGCCTCTTGATGAAAGTGAAAGAGGACAGTGAAAAAGTTGGCTTAAAGCTCAACATTCAGAAAATGAAGATCATGGCATGCAGTCCCATCACTTCATTGGAAATAGATGGGGAAACAGTGGAAACAGTGTCAGACTTTATTTTTTGGGGCTCCAAAATCACTGCAGATGGTGACTGCAGCCATGAAATTAAAAGACACTTACTCCTTGGAAGAAAAGTTATGACCAACCTAGATAGTATATTCAAAAGCAGAGAAATTACTTTGCTGACTAAGGTCCATCTAGTCAAGGCTATGGTTTTTCCTGTGGTCATGTATGGATGTGAGAGTTGGACTGTGAAGAAGGCTGAGCGCCAAAGAATTGATGCTTTTGAACTGTGGTGTTGGAGAAGACTCTTGAGAGTCCCTTGGACTGCAAGGAGATCCAACCAGTCCATTCTGAAGGAGACCAACCCTGGGATTTCTTTGGAAGGAATGATGCTAAAGCTGAAACTCCAGTACTTTGGCCACGTCATGAGAAGAGTTGACTCATTGGAAAAGACTTTGATGCTGGGAGGGACTAGGGGCAGGAGGAGAAGCGGACGACCGAGGATGAGATGGCTGGATGGCATCATGGACTCAATGGACTTGAGTCTGAGTGAACTCCGGGAGATGGTGATGAACAGGGAGGCATGGTGTGCTGCAATTCATGGGGTCACAAAGAATCAGACATGACTGAGCAACTGAACTGAACTGAACTCTGCATAGAAATTAAATCAGCAGGGTGATAACATACACCTTGATGTGCTCCTTTCCCAATTTTCAACAAGTCCGTTGTCCCATATCCAATTCTAACCTTTTCTTCTTGACCTGCATACAGGTTTCTCAGGACACTGGTAAGGTGTCTTGGTATTCCCATTTCTTTAAGAATCTTCCACAGGTTCTTGAGATCCCCACAGTTAAAGGCTTTCACATAGTCAATGAAGCAGAAACAGATGTTTTTCTGGAATTCCCTTGCTTTTTCTATAATGCAACAGATGTTGGCAATCTGATCTCTGGTTCCTCTGCCCTTTCTAAATCCAGCTTTAACATCTAGAAGTTCTCAGTTCACATACTGCTAAAGCCTAGCCAGAAGGCTTTGGGGCATTACCCTGCTAGCATGTGAAATGAGTGTGACTGTGCAGTAGTTTGAACAGTCTTTGGCATTGCCTTTCTTTGGGATTGGAATGAAAACTCTTCTTTTCCAGTCCTGTGGCCACTGCTGAGTTTTCCAAATTTGATGACATATTAAGTGCAGCACTTTAACAGTATCATCTTTTAAGATTTGAAATAGCTTAGCTGGAATTTCATCACCTCCACTAGCTTTGTTCATAGTAACGTTTCTTAAGGCCCACTTGACTTCACACTCTACGATGTCTGGCTGTAGGTGAGTGACCACACCATTGTGGTTATCTGGGTCATTAAGACCTTTCTCATATAGTTCTTCTGTGTATTCTAGCCACCTCTTCTTAATATCTTCTGCTTTTGTTACATACTTGCCATTTCTGTCCTTTGTTGTAACCATCTTTGAATGAAATATTCCCTTGGTATCTCAATTTTCATGAAGAGATCTCTAGTCTTTCCCATTCTGTTGTTTTCCTCCCTTTTTTTTTTTTTTTTTTTTTGCATTGTTCTCTTAAGAAGGCTTTCTAATATTTCCTTGCTGTTCTCTGGAACTCTGCATTTAGTTGAGTATATCTTTCCCTTTCTCCTTTGCCTTTCGCTTCTCCTCTTTTCCCAGCTATTTTTAAGACCTCCTCAGACAATCACTTTGGCTTCTTTTCATTTGTTTTTTTATGGGATGGTTTTGGTCACCACCTCCTGTACAATGTTATGAACCTCTATGCATAGCCCTTCAGGCCCTCTGTCTCCCAGATCATGAGAAAATGAATACGTAAACATTTAGATACTTAGTCTTCTTTTCAATAGAAAGGCCAGAGAGTTTTACTGAGAAGTGGGCTTCCCAAGTGGCACTGGTGGTAAATAACACGCCTGCTGATGCAGAAGATGCAAGAGACACAGGTTCGATCCCTGGGTTGGCAAGACCCCCAGGAGGAGGGCATGGCAACTCACTCCAGTATTCTTGCCTGGAGAATCCCTTGCACAGAGGAGCTTGGTGGGTTACAGTCCATAGAGTGGCAAAGATTCGGACACGACTGAAGCAACTTGGTATGCACACACGAGAAAAGACAACCAGGAGTAGAGGGGTAAACCTTATAATCCTCCAAGGAAACAGTGTTCCAGGCAGACAGAGAATCAGGCGCAAGGGCCCTGAGGCAGGACAGTGCCTGAGATGTTTGAGGAAGGCAAGGAACTGAGCTGGGGAAAGTGAGCTGAGGTGGGGGACACTTTAAGAGGTAAGGCTGGAGAAGTAACCATGAAGTCAGATAGAGTAGAGCCTTGGGCATCACAGTATATCTTTTGGCTTTTACTTTGAAATGGAAAGGACTTGGAAGCCTTTGAATGGAGGGTGATAAGATCTGCTTTGTATTCTAATAGGATCACTCCATTTACTCCCTGGGAGAATAATTAGGAGAGAGTTATGGAACAAATGTTTCTATTCCACTCTACCCCCAAATTCATATACTGAAGCTCTAACCTTCAGTGGGTTCATCCTTGGAGAAAGGGCCTTTGAGAAGGTCATAAACTTAATGAGGTCATAGGGGTGAGCCCCTAGTCTGATAAGGTTGGTGCCCTTACAAGAAGAGGAACAGGCCCCAGACCTCTTTCTCTTGGCACACAGACACCAAAGAAATGCCATGTGAGCACACACCAAAGAGGAGGCCAGTATCTGGCCATGCTGGCACCCTGGTCTCTGACTTCCAGCCTCCAACACTCTTAGCAAAGAGTTTCTATTGTTTAAGCCACCCAGACTATGGTATTTTATTATTGCAACTGAAGTTGCAATATATCTTTATTATTTATTTTTATCAAAGATGAGGTACAAGAACGGAAGAGCTTCTTTCCTTCACAGGTCTTAAGAGAATTTGCAATTTTTAGTATCTGCCAGGATGTGTTTGTTTCAGATCTTCTCCAATCAGTTGTAAGCTTGGGCCTTTTGTCTCTCTCCATCATACTCTACTTCCACTTCACAGAACTGCACCAGGATGGCTGTAGATTTATAATAAATATTTGCTAAAAAAAAGTAATCTGATGTACTTAGGATTTCCCCTAAGAAGGGTCCATACATTTAAGACATTTGCTTTTCCATTGGAAAAAAAAATTTATTTCTGTTTGTTTCTTTAGGGCCTTCTATAAACTGATATTATGACACTTTATATTAGTCAATTTTCCCCTTTTGCATTCTTTCATTCCACCACCATTTATTGAGCACTTGCTGTAAAGTGGGCACTGTGCCAGGAGTGGGATGGACAGATCAGCCTTCACCGTTTACTTCCAGCTGTTAGCAGATTTTTATGTTTGTATTATTTAATATCATACTGTTTAATGAGAATTAAATATGCAAAAAAAAAAGAAGAAAATATTTTTACCAAAGCTGAGTAGCTTTCGTTTCTGAAACATTTTACTGGACTACTTGGAGGTCATCTGTCAGAACTCAGATGACACTTAGTCAAAATGTAACCTTTGTACACAATCAATTCAGTTCAGCTGCTCAGACTTGTCTTATACACAAGAGGCTACAGTTTTAAAATTTGCATCACTTTAATAGACTCTTGTATTAATTTTCTAGGGTTGCCATAGCAAAGTACCACAAGGTGGGTGGCTTAAATAGCAAAATTTACTGCCCCACAGTTCTGGAGCTAGAAGTCTAAGATCAAGGTGTCAGCAAAGTCAGTTCCCTGTGAAGTCTGAGAAAGAGAATCTGTCTTACTTCCCTCCTCTAGCTTCTGCGGTTTGCTGGCAACCTTTGTCTCTCCTCGGCTTGCCGAAGCATCGCCCCAATCACTGCCTTCATCTTCATGTGGCATTCTACCTGTGTGTCTGTGTCCTAATTTCCCCTTTTTCTAAGGACACCAGCCCTGTTGGAATAGGGGCCTGTCCTACTTCTCTATGGCCTTGCTTTAACTAATCACATCAACAGCAACAGTACTTCCAATGAGGTCACATTCTGAGAGATTGGGGTATTTCATTTTTCTCACATATGAATTTTAGAGGGGACAAAATTCAACTCACAACAACTCTTAAAAAGGAAGAAACCAAAAGCTCTTCTCAAAGACTCCTCCACCTTTATCCTTCAGTACTTAATCTGTCTTCGATAATGTTGGGGTTTGAAAGTACAATTCTGAACTCCACCCCTTTGGTAAGAAAAGCACTATGGTGTAGCCAAGAAAACATTTTTCAGTTCAGTTCAGTCGCTCAGTCGTGTCCGACTCTTTGCAACCCCATGAACTGCAGCACGCCAGGCCTCCCTGTCCATCACCAACTCCCGGAGTTCACTCAGATTCATTGAGTCAGTGATGCCATCCAGCTATCTCATCCTTGGTCGTCCCCTTCTCCTCCTGCCCCCAATCCCTCCCAGCATCAAAGTCTTTTCCAGTCAAAAAGCCAAGTCCTAGTCTGGCATATCTCATAACATTTGATTCAGCTGATCTTATTCAGGGTATCAATGAGTTTGCTCATACATGAAATGTAGAGTTAACTTTCATGATCATTAATGTTTCCAGCTGTCCCAAGAGTGTCACTATTTTTGGTAGGTAGAATTTTAAAATGACCCCCAAAACCTGCACTTCCTGCTGTTAGCTCCATGAGGGTTAACTTGTATAGCAAAAGGAATTTTGTCCATAAGATTACCCGCAGGTTGACTTTATCATAGGGAGCTTATCCCCATGGTGGGCTTAAACAATCATACGAGCCCTCTAAAAGCAGCGTTTTCCCCAACTCACAGGTGAAGAGAACATCAGAGAAATTCAAAGGGTGGGGGGGATTCTTGCGAGGGAGTTTCTCCATTGCAAAGCTGGGCGGCCACAGGGGCAAGGACCTGAAAGCGGCCTCTAATAGCGGAGAGAGGAGTCTAGCCAACAACCAGCAAGAAAGCAGGGGCCTCTGTCCCACGAGTTCCAGGCTCTGAGTGTTTCCAACAATCTGAATACCCTTGGAAGCAGATTTTTTTCCTCCAGATAACCCCAACTTTTGAGACCCTAGCAGAGAACCTAACCAGGATACCCACGAGGACACTGACCTACAGAACCCTGAGATATAGAGGGTGCCATTCTAAGCTACTAAGTTTGCAGTAATATGCTGTACGGCAACAGAAAACTAAGACATTATTACCTCGTGGTGAGGAAACGAATAGAACAAGCAGCAGGCAAAAACTGGGCAGGAGAGAGCAGAATCGAAAGAGGCAAGGGAAAAAGACAGAAGGAGGTAAGGTATATGAAGGTACCCTGAAGTGTTTCTACTTGGTCAGAGCTGAGACACGCTTCTGTCTCTCTGACTGTGCCCCTGTTTGCATAGAGTGATGGCGACAGGTCTGACTTGAAACATGCAATCCTTTGTACAGCAAAACTCAAATCACACTCCATATTATCTCGGAAAAGATGCAACAAAAAATATGGACAGGATACAGCGTGCTTTTTTGCACACATTAGGAAGAGTAGAGGGGAAAAGGGAGGTTAAAAGAGAAGGAAATGCAGGAAAGGGAGAAAAAGGCCAGAAGGTGGAGGGGAAGGAGAGGGGAGAAGGGAAGGAAACTGCAAAGGAAATATCTTTTTTAGATGAATATAAAATTCTGTACTGAAAATTAGTCTAGCATGTGTCAGGGACAAGAATGGGGATATCAGACTCCTCTTGAAGTTCTCCAGAGGCAACAGAGAAATTGCCATTTCCACTCCTACTGTTTCAAATGTTTTTGAGCTTCACTGGTTCCCTGGCTGCTTAAACAGCCTTCAGTGCCATCAAAGGAAACAAAAGCTCCACAACCATGACGTTTATTAAAAAAAGTGTCTTTACCTCAGGTAGGTATTTCTGAGCCCAACAATTATGAAAACACAAACTCACATCAGTTTGAAAGAGATGGGTAGGTCAAGAGCAATGTTAGACATTTCCAATAAAATTCAGTCATTGAAAATAAGTTTTATTAGGAAAACATCATTCCTGGATTTTCCCTCGGCAAGGCAGAGAAGTAAGTCTGACATGCTCAGACCCCAGCGAGATATTTTTCCTCTGTCCTTAATGGTTCTGTGGCTCCTTCAGAGTAATGGGGGACATTTTACTCCCCGTTCAGTGCCCAGCAACACTGACCAACATCAGTGCATTAAAACAAAAACACAAAGACCAACCTGGTGTAGAATTTACAGTAAAAAACAGCAAAAGAGCCAAAGTGGGCAGGCATTTAAACAAACACAAACAGAAATGAGCAAGGCGTACACAGACTTCCACTGCTAAGTTTCATGTAAGAATTCTTTTCTTTTTTATTGAGCTATTAAACATAAAAAAAGGGTTGAGTACACAGGACAAAGTTCAGCTATACAAACTGCCATCCAAATAACAAGAAAAAGGTGAATATTCATCTATCAACTTCTGTTCTGCATGCGAAGGAAATACCAACTCTATTTGCTTTGTCAAGGACTGCCAATATTATTTGTAGAGCATTCTCAACAAGCTGGTTAAATAAGATCTCTTTTCCAGCAAGAGCTGAACGGGCACTAATGGAAGTGTGCTTTCAGTAGCTCCTCTGACTTTTCTCAGGAAATTCTGCATGATTATTGCCATTATTTCCTACATAGATGACTATTATACAATTATCTATTCCCTGTCTTGTGGCCTTGGGAAGACTACTGATGTGATGGTTGATGACCAGCCAAACCCCAAGACTGTCAAGTGACCCAAAGAGTTGTTTATGCCAGTCTCAGGGAGGAAAAGTACCACATAATTACAAAATAACATATTTAGACCAGGGGTTAGCAGACTTTTCTGTAAAGGGCCAGAGAGTAAATATTTAAAGATTTCAGAGCCATGTGGTCTTTGTCACAGCTACTCAAATGTGATTGTGGTGTAGTCATAGATGATATGCAAATGAAGGGGTAGGGCTGTGTTCCAGTAAATCCTTGTCTGTGGACAAAAATTTGAATTTCCTAGCTTTTTTGTGTCATAAAATATTACTCTTATTTAGATCTCCTTCTTAACAAATGCACAAAATTATTTCTAGCTCACATCCATACAAATAAAACGGGTGGTGGGATGAGATTCAGGAGGGTCATAGTTGCAGTTTTCTGTGTTTCCAAAGTATATCACTTGATTATAGACCAAATACATAATAAAAACAGTAAAAATGATTAAAAGTTATATATAATGGCTCCCAGATGCACATTACTGAGTTTTGTGAAATAGTAATAGAAATTCGCCTTTTCGAATATACTAAAATTCTATCTAATTGGTGCTTTAGAACGTACAGTCCATAAAGAAAATATCCTGCAGAAAATCTGAAAGTCCCAAATAATATGACTACCTGTCCACTGCAATTTTTTGACAGAAATGCTGTGTAATGTCATAAAACCCTGAGATTTGTTTTCCCGCAGAAATTACCTCAGAATTATTTGGTGTTATTGATTCAGCTGAGACATTATCTCAAAATTAATGGATGATTTATCTCGTGCAATGACACAATTATAAATGAGCCGTCATCAATATCAGCCTTGCTCTTAGGCCTCTGATATCAGTGATAGGATAAATACAAAGAATCAAGGTTGACTTCAATTGCATGCCCTGAGGACTGGTGTACTAGGAGTTGTGATGCAGCTGTTCCCATTATCCACACGATGTCCTTCATAGTTTAAGGTAACACTAGCTATTGTTGGTCTGACACTATTTGTGTGTGTGTTAAGTTGTTCAGTATGTATGGTTTCCAATTCTTCATAATAACACATAATAAAATAAAATATAATAACATAATAAAATAAGATGATTGTTAAAAAGCTGTCTAAACTAGTTCAACCCTATCCATTAATTAATCAACAAATATTTGTCAACTCTCCGACTTACCAAAGCTTCACGAAGTTCCATTTGTGCCTGCTGTCCCCTAACGCACCAGTGCAAGCTCTCTTTCACTGGTTCAGTGGATCAGGCAATTACTTTCCCTAAATTTTTATTTGTCCCTTACAACACAATTGAATTTAAATTTTAGGATCTAGCTAGACTCCAGTACCATACTCCAGAGAATATGATTCAAGTGCTTAGAATCTTTAAAAGAAGATAAATTTTCAAGCTCTTTCATTCTCTACAGGAAAATGCATCTTCGTCTTGGTTATAAAGAACAAATGCCATCATCTTTTGTCTTTATCTCTGATTTATTCTCCTCTTCAATTCTTCTTCATTCTCATTCACTGCCTTCCTCTGTCTTTCCTTTCCTTCTTTTATAGTCCCCAACTTTTCTTTTCTCCTTTCATATTTTTCCATCTTTCTGTCTCCCTTCCTACAGACACTGATTAACTATCAGGTCCCATGCTCAGCACCAGAAATCCAAAGATGAACAAGGCACGAATGTATGATATAGATGATGGCATAGATGTGCAAAGAATAAGATGCACTCTGGAGCTTAAAGTCTACTTCCCCCTTGGATCTAGAGACCCATACATCATCAAGAAGCCCACTCTGTGTCCCCAGTTTATTCAGAGGCTTAAAATTCTCCCCCTTAGTTAGCATCCTCTAACTTCAAATATAATTATGCCTCCCCAAATGAAAAATATAATTATGCCTTCACTTTCACGTTTTAATAGAATATTTCAAACATTTATAAAAACAAAGAAAAACAACAAGTCATCCACCACCTTAATGAACATGGTAGGTATTTCATTTTACTCAACTCAGATTTTTCAAAAATTTTAAAAGATAAATAAAACACTCCAAGTTTAAAGCTTTCTTTCTGACTCTTCTTGAACCCATTTCTACCTAACATCTTTGCCAACCTTTCCCCCACCAAGTAACCACCATCCTGAATCCTTCCCATTCAATTTTTTTTAACACTTTGGCTATTTATATATAGGTTTTATTATGCGGTTTTACTACATGTATACATAGTTCTTAAAACAGCGTCCTTTTGATCATTTTGCTTTTAAAGTACATTATGATATCACATGGTACCACTCCAAAATTTGTTCTTTAAATATACTTTATATATCATATACCTAAAATGTATTCATTTTGAGGCATATAGTTTCAACTCATTTTACCTGATGAGTACTATCTACCACATATCATATGCTGCTACGTCGCTTCAGTCATGTCAACTCTGTGCAACCCCATAGATGGCAGCCCACCAGGCTCCCCCGTCCCTGGGATTCTCCAGGCAAGAACACTGGCGTGGGTTGCCATTTCCTTCTCCAATGCATGAAAGTGAAAAGTGAAAGTGAAGTCACTCAGTCACGTCCGACTCTTCGAGACCCCATGCACCGCAGCCCACCAGGCTCTTCTGTCCATGGGATTTTCCAGGCAAGAGTACTGGTGTGGGGTGCTATTACCTTCTCCACCATATATCATATACCTGACATGTATTCATTTTGATGCATACAGTTTCAACTCATTTGTTTTACATAGTGAGTACTATCTACCTATAAATTAGACAAAAATTATCTTTCCCATACTGATGGACATTTACATTACTTCCAATTGTTCAGTACCAAATCTAATGTCAGAATAGACATTTTAGTTCATGTCTCTCTGCGACATGGGAAAAGTTTCTCTAAGGTACTTAACCAAATGGGAAATATCTGCACCCCATGCCATGTGGTCGCGTGCATTTCCTCGATCCTGTGGATAGTATCAGTGGCCTCTCCTGAATAGTTGTTTCAGAGTATTCTTCCACTGTTCACATATGAGGCATCCTCCACAGCCTTGCAGTAATTGGTACTGTCAGATTTTTATACTTTATACTGTCTAATGGGTTTCAATGTATCTTACCATTGCTTTTCAATCTGGTTTTCATCCTCATTTAGCTATAAAACTGTTCTTTCCATGGATATCTAATAATCACAGTCTTGCCAAATCTCAGAGACTTTGCTTGTACTCATCATTCTGTTTGACCTCAATTGCATTTGGCATACCAGTACCCACCCAGTGCAAATGTTCTTCTTCCTTTGCTGACAGTTAACAGTACTCTGGGGACAAAGAGGCAGAAAACAAGACGCTCCCCAAAGGTTCAGCTGTGAGCCTAGTAGATACTCAGGGAAGGTACTTTTTAAAGAAATATAAATTCATAAGAGGACTGCAAACTTGGGAAATTAAAAAATATGCAGGTAGCTTTCATAATATGAAATACATAAAATCAAAACAAAGCAAGTACTTCTAAGTTTGGGGGGTATGCAAGAAACAGCATCAGAACACATTTATACTAGGAACTACATTTAATGCAACACATGATGATCATTTCTTAATTATGTTCAGCGTGGCTATGTGCACAATGCATTTGATAATGATAAGCTTATCACTTATTAAAAATAACAAACATTTAATGTTTTATAATATTTGAATCTACCATAATGTCAAAAAAGGAGTCTCACAAAAGCTCTTTATGATGCATCTCCCATCTCCTTCCCCATCAGCTACAGTTCATGCTCTATGCAAGTGACAGTACAGACTGTAAAATAGGACCATTTATGAAGCTTTAAAATAGGCTACATGTATAGCTACATATGGAAAGTTATCTAAAACATTGCTTATTGGAGCTTATGCATATCTGAAGCTGCCAGCCCCACCGTTGAGATCACTGATGACAGTAAACACATATTCTTCAGAAATTCATGCAAAAGATATTTTCCGAACATTAACTCATTGATTCATCTAAGTAAGGGGATTGAACAATGAATAAGTCTCTTTCCTCACACAACTAAGATTCCAGAAAAAGTTTCTGTGAAAGTTATGCCAGGCTCTAATCAGCATCTCCAGTCTTCAGAAGTTTTCTAGAGGATGAGGGATAAAATGTTTTTGTTTTGGAGAAACATTAGGGTAGCTGACAATGTTGGAAAAAATAAATTTCTTAAATGTGAAAAAAAGGCTGATATTGTAAAAGCTTACAAACATTGTGAAAAAAAATGACATTCGGATTTCTCAGAAGAGTCTAAGTCTAAAAATACACAGTAATGAAACCAAATGAATTTCTTGGATGATACTTAAGTAAAAAAAATTTTTAAATCATATAAGTCTTAAAAAAAAAAAGGCTATTCTCTGTACATACATGAAGTTGGCAATTACTAAAACCTCTAACCAAGAATCCGCAAAAACTGAATATTTTATGTGAAATAGCCCCTTCAATTGCAAAACGTAAAAGCTTTAGTTCCTTGGGGACTCTCATTAAACCTTGTATTGCGAATGTTTCCAAAATGTTTCTAATAGTGTTTCTTTATGAAAAAAGTAGTGCTTTATACCAAAGAACACTAGGATGTTTCTTTGTATTAGTCCTATGATTAATCTTGAAACAGGTAATTCTGCAGAGAATACCACAATTCAAATTTGGCAAAAAAAGCAGTCATTACCTTTTCTTTTCTTTGCTTGACTTGTGATAGTTGATTCTACCAGTGGGAAAGTCTAGTCAACTATTAGTTTATTCTGCATATATAGCTAGATAGTCTGTGGAATAAAAATGCTTTTTTTCAAGGCTTAGAAACTACCAAAAAGGTGAATTATCTTCATGGTTCTGTCAAAGTTTTCTAAACAAAGAAGCAGAATGAGGGAAGAGGATAATTGTCATGGATGTTTTTACCATTCTAGAAATATTGGGGTGACCATCTAGATTGCTAGCAAAAATAAATAAATAAAATTGGAGAGAAATGAAAATCATTGGTTTAGTTGCCCTATACCATTTGCCCCCCAAAATAATTGCCCAGATGCTGCCAACTTCTCATAGAGAACTCACCTCCTTATCAAGATAATTGATTATGGGAATAATAGCATATGAAACACCAGGTTTTTGTCCTTTGCTTTATGAAGGTACTTATTTGGGTTAAAAGAAAAAATGCTTGTGCTCCATGTTGAGGTTCTTTGATTCTCAAAAGGAAATATTCTTGGCTAAATTTATGAGCTGAAAGACCAAGTTGCCTATTTTTTAGAACACCAAAGAAGAGCTCAATTGTGTAAAACTTGAAAAAATTGTAACTGTCAGTGGATGTTGACTGTTTGGCATATATACTCCAAGCATTGTGTAGACTAAATCTAAAATTTCAAGAGAAAAGTCCCAACCTCATTTCTCATTACAATACATCTTAAATATTTATAGCCCAAACCCAGATATGGATACAGCATATTAATGTTCAAAAAATCTAATTACTCTCTCAACTTGAAGATTTCAAGGACAATATCTTAAAAGTGACTTTAAGGAGGAAAAGCAGTGTCATCTACTCCTACTGTAAGAAAAATGTGAATGGTATTTTCTTGATGTCATGGAAAAAAATCCCTTTTGGAAACTCACAAGAAGTTTTTTGTCAAATTGGACTTTATACAACTAACTCTGAATGCTTCAAAAATTACACTTAATTCAATTTCCGAAATTAATTTTTATATAATCATGAGTGGAGTAAAATATCATCCTAGAGGAAGTAAACAAACTTTGCTTGTCACTATTCGATGCTCATCAAAATACACATAACACATATTTTCTTCACTTTTGGCAAGCAAAAAAATAACTGTACAATTGATTTGATATTGAAGCACACTCTTATATCCTTCATTTTTCACATAACCTACAGTAGAAAAGTTTAAAGAAAACAAACATACTCAATTCTCACATAATCAAAAATTTTAATTACTATTTATATGATTAAGGGTAGCTTTTTTCTTCTAAAACTACCACTGAAATGTTGTTTTAACCTACCTCTTTTTAATTGGAGACACTTTATGCATCAGAGTTACTGTCTTTCTGATCGATACCACTTTTGTGGGTTCCTTATCTTATTACACTTCCACACTAGAAGACTTCCCCAAGACTCAGCTCGTGGTCATGATTTCTTTTCCTTCTTTCTTCTTTCCGTCTCCCTTCTTCCCTCCTTCTCTGCCTCCTTTTATCTTCCTTTCTCCCTTCATTCCTTTTCTTTTGTGACACTCCTTTTAAAAACTTACCATTTCTCACATGTTGAACTATCATCTCTCTATGGACTTCCAAATCTGTGATCTTAATGTTTAACCAGTTCTCCATGATTATATATTTAGTTATTTTAAATCATTCACCTAATGTGTATAGAGCACTTACTGTATACAGGTCTCACCACAAGCCCCAGAAATACAACGGAACATAAGGCAATCAGTGTGAGTGCCTCCAGAACCAGCTGGTAATGTGTGACCTCCTTAGGTATCTACTCAACGTATTGCATTTGACTTTCGTTAGTTATTACATTGGTGCCAATGTAACTGTGATTTCAGACTGTGAATTTGAAATCATTATAACTAGGCCCAACTACATCTTTACTAATCACAATAGGAACCATCACAATCAACACATTTGCCAATAAGAAATAAGTTTGATCATTCCTGTAACTTAAAAATCTGTGCTTCAGGAATTGACGAACACTAAGAGAGGATTTTCTGCCTCCAGCTGGCTGTGAAAGCGTTTTCCCTGCAAAAAGTTGAAATGCTTGAAGAAGTGGTAGTTGGTTGGTGAGAGGTCAGTGAATATGGTGGATGAGGCAAAACTTTGTAGCCCAATTCGTTCAACTTTTGAAGCATTGGTTGTGCAACGTGCAGTCAGGAGCTGTCATGGAGGGTGAACTGGGCCCTTTCTACTGACCAGTGCTGGCTGCAGGCATTGCAATTTTCAGTGCATCTGGTCAATTTGCTGAGCATATTTCTCAGATGTAATGGTTTCACTTGGATTCAGAAAGCTGTAGTGGATCAGAGCCACAGCAGACCACCAAGCAGTGAGCATGACCTTTTTGTGATGCAAGTTTGGCTTTGGGAAGTGCTTTGGAGCTACTACTTGGTCCAACCACTCAGCTAGTTGTCACCGGTTGTCGTATACAACCCACTTTTCCTCGCACGTCACAATGTGATGAAGAAATGGTTCATTGTTGTTGCATAGAATAAGAGAAGCCAATACTTCAAAACAATAGTTTTTGGGTTTTTTTTTCCAATCAGTTCAAGGGGTACCCTGTTATTGAACTTTTTCACCTTTCCAGTTTGGTTCAAATGCCAGATAACTGTAAAAGGGCTGGCTTCGAGTTCTTTGGCAACTTCTTGTGTAGTTGTAAGAGGATCCGATTTGATAGTTGCTCTCAATTGTCAACTTCCAACAGCCAGCCACTGCGCTCCTCAGCTTCAAGGATCTCATCTCCTCTGCAAAACTTCTCAAACCACCACTGCACTGTCTGTTCATTAGCAGTTTCTGAGCCAAATGCATTAGAGGGATGCATAATATAATCGCTTTTATTTAAGAATATATTCCAGTATCAAATGGCAAATTTCAACAACACAAAACAGCAATTAATTTTGCACCAACCTAAATAGAACATCATTTTCTATTCTACCAATGCTCTTTCTTAATTTTTTTTATTAGTACTTCAGTCACTGTCCTATTCAGAGGTATAATTGAATACTGGAAGGAAAAAAGGCCTTTTATGAGTTTCCTCTCAATAACTAATCATTTTTATTTTATATCTGCTCTTTCCTATCACTTTTTAAGTTACCCCCAAGAACTGAGGGTCTTCTTTCAATCTATTCTGTAACGTGGTTGGTACACTATTTTTAGAATATCATGCACATAATGTTAAATTCTTGTTCAAAACCATCATTGTTTCTCCACTATCTATGGAATGAAATCCAAACCATTAAAATCAAGCATTCAAGACAGTGCAGATACTTTCCAACTTTATTTCCCATGATTCCCAACACATGTTTACAGCTATAGCTAGACCACTCTCCTCACTGTTCACAAAACATACTTTAGCATTTTCACCTCCAAATTCAGCGCTTATTGGAGTGCTTCCCCCAGTCCTTAATTCTATTTCTTTAGCTGACCAGGTTTCCCGCAGTTTATGTTATGCCTGTAGTACCACCTCCTCCTGAGTTTTTTCTTAACTTTTCCAACCAATATGCAACTCTCCCAAAAAGCATGGACTATTTTATCTTGACCTTCATAATGTTTTAATGATTTAGCTTTTAAAAAATGAATATATTTTGTCTCTGAAATAAAATTCAATGTCTTTAATTTGGGGCCTTTTATTTATTTATTTATTTATTTATTTATTTATTTTTTATCTTACAGCTCTTAACATTGTGATTCTGCTTGTCTAAAAGCATTATAGACTGACTTGGCCTTTTACAGATTTAGATGTACCACAGTCTATTCATATCCTCTTAAAACTGTGTACAAATGTCATGTAAGACATTAGCTTTTTATGATCAGAGTTGCCTCCCCTTACAGCAGTGTTTTAATGGGGTCTCCTACATGACAGTATTCCTTCTGTTTGTATTAGGTCTCAAATCTAACAATAATTCAGTGTGTCCCATCAATATCACCCACAATGATCCAATCAGTAGGGCTTTCATGTCAGTTGTAGAGAATTAGACATTATTTCCCATCTTTTACCTGACTACAGCGCAAACAGCATGAATTGGATTTTGATTTCATGTTCTCTTTGTGAACTAATGTTAGGCATTTGATTCTATTAGCTGACAATCCCAAAGGAAATAAGCCCTGAATATTCATTGGAAAGACTGATGCTGAAGCTGAAACTCCAATACTTTGGCCACCTGAGGTGAAGAACAGACTCACTGGAAAAGACCCTGATTCAGGGAAAGATGGAGGGCAGGAGGAGAAGGGGGTGACAGAGGATGAGATGTCTGGATGGCATCACTGACTCAATGGCCATGCGTTTGAACAAACTCTGGGAGAAGGACAGGGAAGCCTGGCATGCTGCAGTCCATGGGGCTGCAAACAGTCAGACACAACTTAGTGACAGAACAGCAACAACAGCTGAATTTGCATGTGGAAAATCTCATCAGAGAGTGACTATCCAGAAAAGTTCATAAACTCCACTTGCCCTCTGCCTAAAGGAGGAATGGTGAGAGTTATAGATAGGAGTTATAGGAACAAATATCAGATGCCATTACTGTGACTAACAGCATTAACATGGCCCCATTCTTGCTCTATGACTGTTTGCTATCTGCTTTTCAACAGTGCTCTGCACTTTCTCCAAAGATTCAGCATCTTTGGAGGCAGGGTGTTCCTCAAGCAAGAACACACTGGTTGTGCAGTACATCGATAGCAAAGGGTTGATGGACATTATTCAAGATTTCTGATATGTCAGGAACTGTACCCCTGTGGCTTATAATGGGAATCAAGTGCAGCCATTAGACTGATTTACAGATGATGCCACACTCCTCTTTAGTCTGGCTGGCAGTGCCAGAAAAGACAGAGGTCTTCACCCAGTACCTCCCAAGTAACATCTTTACGATACCTATCATTCCGCTAGGCTGCTTGTGCCTGAAAGTCACAGACGATTCTGTGGTCAGAGCAGATCTCTGAAAGAAAATAGGTGTCTTAGCCATTAATGCTCTGAATGGACTCCAAAGGACTTGTGAAAAATCATGGTATTAAGATCACTATGATCTAAGAGAAGAGAAACCTAGGCTGGACCAGAATGAAAACAATTCCCTAGAATATGGGTTTTCAACAGGTTTACATTAAGGAAGAAATGAGGCTTTATTAGAACTTTATCTTCTTCAAAGCTTTATTGAGGTATAATTCACACAGCGTAAGTTTACCCATTGTGGGTGCTTTTTAGAAAATTCAGTGGTTGTTAGAAAATCTAGAATTGCATACCTATCACATGATAAAGTTTTAGAACATTTCGAACCTTTCCATCACTCCTAAAAGTGACCTTGTACCCTCATTTGTAGGTCATCCTTGTTCTCAGCCTTGCCCCCAACAACCACTAATTTGATTTGTATCTCCATAAATTCATCTCTTCTCAGAATTTTGCACACATGAAATTATATTTTGCACACATGAAATTATATTTTGCTTAGTCTTATGAATTGAGATTGTTTCACTGAGCAAAATTCTTTACAGCTTTGAATATGCTGTAATATATACAGTAGTGTATTTCTTTCTGTTTCTGAGAAGTATTCCATTGTATGTTTCTTCATTTACCAATTGATGGTCATTTGAATTATTTCCAGTTTTGGTTTATGATGAATAATGCTACTATAACTATTCATACACATGCCTTGTCTTTCTGTGGATATGTTTTCATCAAGAATCACCATAATCTCACTCCTTTTAAAATTAGTTTTTCCCCCATAATTCTAAACTTTATTGGAATGATCAAAACACAGAGAAAATGACAACACTGGCAAGATTTTAAATGCATGAAAAGTCAGACCTGATGCCTTTTACTCTGCTGAATTCTTTACCTGACTCTTCCTCATTCTGTGTCAAGGAAAGTATACACAGAGAAATGACACAAGGTCAACTCAAAATGCTAGAAAAGGTTGCCTTTATCAAGGGTTATGCCCTTTTTTCTGCCAGGTGTACAACAGTCTAAATAACACAGTAAAAAGATCATTCTGAACACATCGTCTTCTCTGGCATCAACTCGTTCAATGCCATAGACTTCTTGAGGCAAACAGGACAACAGATCTGTTAAGACTTATTCCCAGTTTAAATAATAGTTTAAGAAGTACTCAGCTATAAACCAGTTATCTCAAGACAAAATTTTGCTGCCAACCTACCAGTATGCAGAGCATTTTCCTGGTAGGTAAACTATTCTTGTTACAGACTGAATGCTGTGTTCCTCCAAAATTAATACGCTGAAGTTCTAACTCTCTAATGTGTTCCTATCCGGATATAAAACTTTGGGGAGCTAATTGGGCTTAGATGGGGTCATGGGGGTGGGGTCCTCATGATTGGATTAGTGCCCTTATAAGAAAAGACTAGAGAGATTTCTCTTGTTCTCTCTTGCCACATGAAGATATAGCAAGGGGGCAGTCATCTGCAAGCTAGGAAGAAGGCCTTTAGCAGAACCCTACCATGTTGGCTCCCTGATCTCAAACTTACAGCCCCTAGAACCATAGGAAACAAATACCTATTGCTTAAGCTGTACAGTCTATTATATTTAATTATAACAGCCTGTGCTGACTCCCTCTCAGCGACTTTCACCCAACTCTTAACAGAATTTCTTCTTTTATCAAAACAAGACAAAATAATATAAGCAAAACTGTAAAAATTAAGATGAATATTATTTCCTCTGTTTCTAGTGTAACTTCTTATCTTGAAATTTTAAGAGATCAGAGAAGATCCAACAAGGTATTTCACTTATTTCTGGTAGCTTGTGGGTAATTTCTCAGAGGCCCCTCTTTCATAATAAATATGTTATTACAGGGTCTTCCACATTAAAGAATGATTTCAACTTACCTTAGTGCCAACATTTCTAATGAGGGCACACAGACCTGAAATTATAATGTAAATCAGTAGGGAAATGTGACTTCCTTCACAAAGTGTTCGGAATGGTCTTTGAGAAGCATAACCCTTGGTAAATTGACGTGTACCTGAAATGAGCATCGTCTTGCTAGAGTATGTAGATTTAACTGAGGTTTCTGATAAATGTCCCATGGTTAGCTGCCAGAAGATGCATGAGGAACGAATATGCCATCACCATATGCCTCTTAGGACATTCCGCCTCGTAAGCCCAAACTATGCCAAGCATCATCACAGTAGCAACTTTATGTGTGATAAAATAGAGAAGTAGGTCAAAATTTCTATACAGGGGCTGCCCTGGTGGCTCAGTGGTAAAGAATCCACCTGCCAATGTGGGAGACATGGGTCCAACCCCTGATCGAGGAAGATTCCACGTGCCGTAAACTAACTAAGCCTGTGCACCACAGCTATTGAATCTGTGCTCTAGAACCCTGCCACTGCTGCTAAGTCACATCAGTCGTGTCTGACTCTGTGTGACCCCATAGACAGCAGCCCACCAGGCTCCTCCATCCCTGGGAGTTTCCAGGCAAGAGTACTGGAGTGGGTGCCATTGCCTTCTCCAATGCATGAAAATGAAAAGTGAAAGTAAAGTCGGTCAGTCGTATCTGACTCTTAGCGACCCCATGGACTGCAGCCCACCAGGCTCCTCCGTCCGTGGGAGTTTTCAGGCAAGAGTACTGGAGTGGGGTGCCATTGCCTTCTCCGGCTCTAGAGCCCAGGAGCCACAATTCTCGAGCCCATGTACTGCAGGTAGTGAAGCCCACGCAACCTAGAGCCCATGTTCTGCAACAAGAAAAGGCACTGCAGCAAGAAGCCTGTGCACCACAACTAGGGAGCAGCCCCTCTCTCTGCAACTAGAGAACAGCCCACGCAACGATGATGACACAGCACAGACAAAACTAAATAAAAAGAAAAGTTTAAAAAAATTCTGTACGACTGAAAGAGTACTTAGAGTATTATCAGCAGGCTGAATCTCTGGGAAAACCAATAAACAGCTTAAGGCTGTGGGAATACCTCTTGTAAAGGCATATGACCAGACAGAAAGGATACTGGAAAATTTCAGCCATAACTAGCATGTTTACCTTATGCAAACTAATCATTACAGTTACAAAATATAACTTCATCCAGAGGACATTCACTTGAGAAAATAAAAGTTTTAAAAGGAACTCAATCTTGCTTCCTTTAGTATCTTTTTGGATGTCAGAAAAAAATAAATGGCATTCTCTTTATACTCTGTTGGTATAGAAGCATCAGGGGCTTAGGCTATGATGAATGTAAAGTGGTCATAGGATATCAACTTCAAGGAGCCTATTGTTGGAAATATCAGTGTGGAGCTCAGAAGAAAAATCTGGCCGGAGATTTGCAATTGTAGTTCATCAACATAATAATGTCAGCTGAAGCCATGGCAATGCATACACCAGGGGAAAGATAATTTTCTGGCTGAGTGGAGAGCCAGGAGAAAACCTTCCTAAGTGTTCAGATATAAAATAAAAACATGCAGAACAAGAGGAGTCTGTGAAGGCTGCTATCTCAGAAGCCAATGGAAATGAGTATACAGAGGACACTGGTGCGCAGGGGCGCAGCAGCGATGCCAAGTGCTGCAGAGAAGTCATGGGTGAGACATCCTGCAAAGCATCCATTTGATTTAGCATGTAAGAGGTTGTTAGTAATCTTAACCAGACCACAGCGGACTAAGAAGTGGAGACGACAAAGAGATACAACCAGTGTGGGTGGTTCTTTCAAGATATTTGGAAAGAGGGATGTTGGTAGTGGGAGGAAGAGAGGATATGAAGTGTAAGACATCTACTTAGTGACTTATTTAGGTACCTGCATAGACTAAAGGGCTTCCCAGGTGGCTCAGGGGCAAAGAATACACCTGCCAATGCAGGAGACACAAGAGACTCAAGATGGGCTCAATCTCTGGGCTGGGAAGACCCCCAGGGGTAGGAAATGGCAATCTGCTATAGTGTTCTTGCCTGGAAAACGCCATGGAGCCTGGAGGGCTACAGTCCGTGGAGTTGCAGTCGGACAAGACTTAGCAACTGAGCACAAGGACTTAGACTAAAAGATATTTGTGTACCAACGAGAAAGAAGTCGAGAGGGAAGGATGCAAGGCACATAAAGGAGAGGCATTCTTATATATTTTAGGTACTCAACCAGTAACAACTTTAAACATGAGTAATTTAGTTCCTTTGAACTGTGGTGTTGGAGAAGACTCTTGAGAGTCCCTTGGGCTTCAAGGAGATCCAACTAGTCCATCCTAAAAGAAATCAGTCCTGAGTGTACATTGGTAGGACTAACGTTGAAGCTGAAACTCCAATACTTTGGCCACCTGATGCAAAGAACTGACTCATTTGAAAAGACCCTGATGCTGGGAAAGATTGAGGGCAGGAAGAGAAGGGGACGACAGAGGATGAGATGGCTGGATGGCATCACCAACTCGATGGACATGAGTTTGGGTGAACTCCGGGAGATGGTGATGGACAGGGAGGCCTGGTGTGCTGCAATTCATGAGGTCGCAAAGAGTCGGACACGAATGAGCAACTGAACTGAACTGAAATATACGTTCCTCCAAAGAAGACATACAGACGACCAACCAGCACATGAAATGGTGCCCAACATTGCTAATTTATTTGATGGCCGTGCCCCACAGCATGCAGGGTCTTAGCTCGCTGACCAGAGATCGCCATACCCCCAGCAGTGGAAGTGCAGAGTCTTAACCACTGGACCACCAGGGAGTTCCCAGCATTGCTAATTATTAAAGAAATGAAAGTCAAAACTATAGTGAGGCATCACCTCAGACAGGTCAGACTGGCCATCATTAAAAAAAGTCTACAAATAACAAATGCCGGAAGGCTGTGGAGAAAAAGGATCCCTTCTACATGACTGATGGGAATGTAAATTGGTGCAGCTACTATGGAAAACAGCATGGAAGTTCCTCAACAAACTAAAAATAGAGAGCCATATGATTCAGTAATCCCACTCTTAGGCAAATATTCAGATAAAACTCTAATTTGAAAAGATATAAGCACCCCTATGTCCAATACTTTGACCACCTGATGCAAAGAACTGACTCATTTGAAAAGACCCTGATGCTGGGAAAGATTGAAGGCAGGAGGAGAAGGGGATGACAGAGGATGAGATGGTTGGATGGCCATCACTGACTCAACGGACATGAGTTTGAGTAAACTCTGGAAGTTGGTGATGGATGGGGAGGCCTGGTGTGCTGCAATCCTTGGGGTCACAAAGAATCTGACACGACCGAGCGACTGAACTGAACTGACTGATGTTCAAACAGCACTATTTACAATAGCCAAGACATGGAAACAAACTAAATGTCTATCAACAGATGAACGGATAAAGAAGATGTGAATATATATATATATATACACACACATATATGACAATACCAAAAGATATCACTCATATGTGGACTCTAAACTATGACACAAACATATCTACAGAACAGAAACAGACTCACAGACACAGAGAACAGTCTTCACAACCAGGATGCCCATTCAAACTTGAATATCAGATAAACATGAATAACTTTTTAGCATAAGTGAATTTGTTCCAATTATTATTATTATTTTAAAATTTCACTGAAGCATACTGATTTACAATGTGTTAATTTTTGCTGTAAAGCAAAGTGATTCAGTTATACATATATGTATGTGTGTGTGTGTTCTTTTATTATTCTATCCTATTGTGATTCATCACAGGATATTGAATAAAGTTCCCCGTGCTATACAGTAGGACCTTGTTTACCCACTGCATATGTAACAGTTTGCGTCTGCTAATCCCAGACTCCCAATCCTTCCCTCTCCCTCTCCCCTTCCCCCTTGGCAACCACAAGACTGTTCTCTGCCTTTTGTTATTGTTGTTGTTTTTGCTAAATCTGGCAGTGTATCCAGGGGCCATGTAGCTGGGTGGACTTCCTCCTTCCCGTCACTTCTACTCTTCATTGTGTAGCCGTCAGTCCATAAGGCTGTTCCATAGTCACAATGACCTGAGGCTCCAACTGAGAAACATTCAGAAGCTCTGCTGGTATGAAAGTGAACATGTTAGTAGCTCAGCCATGACCGACTCTTTGAGACTCCAAAGAGTAGCCCACCAGGCTGCTCCATCCATGGAGTTCTCCAGGCAAGAATACTGGAGTGGACTGTCATGCTCTCCCCTAGGGGGATCTTCCCGCCCCACGGACTGAACCCAGGTCTACAGCACTGTAGGCAGATCCTTTACTGTTTGAGCTACTCAGGTACGGTGGTGGTTTAGTTGCTAAGTCATGTCCAACTCTTGAGACCCCATGGACGGTAGCCTGCCAGGCTCCTCTGTCCATGGGTTTCTCCAGGCAAGAATACTGGAGTGGGTTGCCATTCCCTTCTCCAGGGAATCCTCCCAACCCAGGAATCGAACCCAGGTCTCCTGCACTGCAGGCAGATTCTTTACCGACTGAGCTACGAGGGAAGTCCACTTGGGTATAGGAGTCCCCAAATATCTGATAAACCCTAAATCACATATTTGTCTTAACAATGCACTAGAATTTTTTCTACATTTGCTTCTTATATGTGGTTTCAATAGATATCAACATTTCTTACTATTTAATGAACAAACGCTAATTAATGACAGATAAAATCTATTTTAATTGAACATTAAGGGAATGTAGTATTTTAATCATAGCTCTGCCAATA
Source organism: Capricornis sumatraensis (assembly GCF_032405125.1). NCBI lineage: Eukaryota > Metazoa > Chordata > Mammalia > Artiodactyla > Bovidae > Capricornis > Capricornis sumatraensis. The sequence goes on along the minus strand of NC_091070.1, from coordinate 11,258,268 downwards.
TGTTTATCTAGAGGCCTGTTGCCATTTTTGTCTTTGAAATTTTTGTTGCCAAGAAAGGCAAGATTACATTTTTTTCCTTCCAGATTGAGTTGGTGTAGTGTATTCTTGGTTATCAAAATACCCATAGCTTTGGGACTTTGAAATGGTAAATATTCATGATGTGTGAAACAGCATGATACATAACTGTATGGTCTTAATTACATAAAAATGAATGCTTAGTTGTGAAAATACACAAATGAGACCTAGAAGGAGATGTCAAACGGTAAACTGCTTGTGATTATGAATGACTTCGTTTTTTGCTTCTTGTGCTTTTTGGTTTCCTATTATGTATATGTTAACTTTTAAGAAATAAATGTTATTTTAAAAACCTTAAAAAAAAAAAAAAAAAAAAAGAAATGGCAGAGAAGAGAGGATACTGCCTTGTACTTTAATTTCTCCTCAAATAATCTCCACAAAGCAGATAAGAGGAGATGATCACATTTAATCCCTGCTGATTGGCTGATACACATGGGGCAGTTTAGGCAAAAAAATCTAGGTACTGTCCTTCTCTTCTGGTCTCAGCAGCTCCTGGCATTCACAGTTGCTGACCCAACATGATGCCTTAAATAATAAATACAACAAAATAAGGGTTCAGTTAATTTATACAGGCCTGCCCTGACCTGTTAATCCAAATATATACTAAGTGCAAATGGGAAAGAGTAGGAGATGTTCATGGTGTTTAGCCTTAAAAAAAAAAAAAAGCTCATTTTTGCCCCCAGGCATTTTCCCCTTCATTTAAAAGTTAAATTGTGTATTTCAAAGACAAATCAAAGCCATGTGTCTCACTTCTTCCCTCTAACAGCAAACTGCTATGAAAGAGCTCACTGTCATAGCAAGGATTTCCAGAATGTCATTTTTATTCCAAATAAGAAAACTATATTTTTTTATAAACACATAACAACATCCAGCCTCAAAGGCACATACATATGGTTTTCAACTCACATATCTTGGAAGCAGTAATAATCTATTTTCAGCTGATCAATTTATATTCTTTCTGAAGTTACTTGTCATCAGATCAATGCTGTCAGCAGTTTAACGTTTATTAAGAGCCTATTGTATGCCAGTCACGTGCTAGGCTATGTACTTCACAAATATTAGTTCTAACCTCAGTCATCTGGTAGAGACATATTATTAACCTGTTTAATAGATAATGGTATTAAAGTCTCAAGAGGTTGTGTAACATGGGAAGCAAATGAGAGGCTAACATAAGGTCTGCCAACACAGAAGCCCATGGTCTTCCCATCTTCCCAGATGGTAGTACATTACCTACTAAGCTAAACCATCCCTATTTTCTGTAAGTTGATAGTCTTAGCAAAAGACTTAGACAACAGCATATTAACACAGCATAGACTAACCCATATTTAACTCAGTGGAGAACAAGACACTAAGATGACCTGCATGGATTTCAAAAATCAGTCTTTTACAAGAAATTAGACTGTAAACTTCACAAAAACAAAACACCCAGATTTCCTTTGTTAAGATGACATATATAAATTCTATCTCCAGTGCTTCAGCTTATTGGAGGGGTGGTAGTTATGTGTGGATTACATTTTTTGGTATTATGAGGATATACAAGAAAGTCTTATTTTCAGAGTGTTTGCACTACAGAGAACGAATGAGGAGGAGGGATACAAACACAGGTTCTGGATTCAGACACTTGGGCTCCAAACCAAGTAATGCTCCTTACTTGCTGATTATCCAATGATGAGCCATTTGCTTACTCAGTACTTCAGTGTCCACATTTACAAAATAGACATAATAATACCTATCTTATAGGACTGTTAGAAGAATTAAATGGGGTTATATTTGGAAAATAATTGGCCTAGTAGCTGGGTCATAATAAGCATCTTATAAATGGTGGTTGTGGTTGTACTTAAATGATCAAGTAGAAAGCTTTGGCAGTCATACTGAAGTCACAGAGGCCAATGAGGTGACATTTTCAAATAATTATAGCCCACGAATAGGAAAAGGAGAAAACTAGCTAAGTGCTTGGCAGCAGTGGGGAGAATCAAGGGGAAAGGTGACTGTCAGAACTGGCACATGTAAAGACAAAAAGAGCTTGACCACAAATTTGCTGTGTATAACAAACACATTCTACTTATATTTTGACAATAAGTGAGCTTCTGTCTGAATGATTCATATAGGAAAAAATAGAACATTAAAGAGAAAAATTTTATTGGATTATGAGAAATAAAAAATTAGGAGATCCAGAAAATGGCTTGACCATTAAAATATAAAGCATAGTTCATATGCTTTTTGCCTAAAAGTAATCATTATTACTTATGGGAATCATATATTAGAACTTTAAAGAAGGCAAAAAATAAGAAATTGTCTTTATTTTGTGTTTGTTTAGTCATAATGGAAATCTGCCTTCAAGGAAAAAACCTGAATATATCCACTTTAAATTACATTTGTGTTCTCTTAGAGTAAGATCCAGCAAACTACTGTCCAAATACAGCCCACTGTCTGTTTTTGCAAATAAAGCTTTATTGGAACACAGCCTCATTCATATTTTATAGGCTGCATATGGCTGCTTTCGTGCCACAAGGCCCGAGTTGAGGTGCTGTATTAATAAAAGACTGTATGACTCACAAGTCTTAAAATACTTACTCTATGGCCATTTATAGCAAAAGTAGGCCAACCCCTTTCTTAGCGCTATGAGGTAAGTTTGTCTTAGGCCGCTCAGGCTGCCATAATAAAATGCCACAGTCCCAGGGGCTTAAACAAAACACATTCATTTTCTCAAGTTCTGGAGGCTGGAAGTCGGGGTGCCAGCATGGCGGGTCTCCCATGTGTTTCCTTGCTGGCTTACAGAAGGTTGCAGTCTTGTCGTGTGCTCTCGTGCCTGGTGGGGGTGTGGTCGGGAAGGGTGAGAGGGGGCTCTCAGATGACTCTTAACAATAGCAACCCCATCCTATCAGGGTTCCACCTTCTTACTTCATTTAACTTTAATTCCCTCCCTATAGTCCCTGCCTCCGAATACAACCACTCTGTGGATTGCAGCTTCAACTGAATTTTGGGAAGATGTGATTCAGTCTATAGCATATATCAAGCCTACAAAACCTGACAGAGTCTAAAATATCCACGGTCTTTCATTTCCCACATACCTTTCTTTAGGCCCTTTCTAAACACATCTGAGAAATAGGTTGAAAACAAAGTATAGTGCAAACCTTCCCCACTGACTCTGAATAAAGAGATGATCCAGAAATCTTACCCCAAATATTAACCTTAGCGAAGTACTTGAGCTTGGAGAAAAATTGAGATGAAATGATTTCTGGAGGGCAGAACAAATTCCTCCCTTTGGTAACTGAAAGACTCCTAGTAATACATTCCCCCGATGGCAGTTTCCATCATGCTGATGCCATTTTATCTTACTGAAGAAAATAGCAGTGAAAGTACTTGGGGATAATCTGTGACCAAGTGGGGTGAAAAGATTGAAACAGGCATTGATGGGTCAAAGTCAAGTTGTAGGCCTCATCATTCTTGCACTATTTGCAAAGAGGATATAACTCTATTTCTCCAATAACCGCAGAGTATTTTAAGAGACACTACCTCATTCATCTTCCGAGTGCCCTTTGAAGTAAGTGTCCCATATTTTATTTCTATTTTATAAATGGAAAAAACTAAGGCAGAGAGCAGTTATAGGCTTCTCCCCAGAGTGAATCAATCACTAGAAGAACCAAAGATGGAACAGTTTTAAGTCCCTTGTTCTTTATGCATTCAACCATGAATTAGTGTATTAAGGACCTCTCCAAAAATAGAAAAGTGTCCTGTGCTCATTGGATAGGTATTTCTCATCCTATGACCATGGTGTGTATTTCCTGCCAGGCTAACATGGTGGATGACTCTTCCAGTCTGGCGCTCTCAAGGGTTCCCTTCTCAATTATAAGCAGAGAAACAAAAGCAACAACAGGAAAGAAATGCTAAACCAAAGTAACAATAGATTGTGGCCACATCACCAAAAGTTATACTGGATTGAGCTCTTGGCACCATACTGCCTCATAATAGAAATAGGTTCTAGCACCATCTAGTGGGGGACAAAAGTAACTCATGGATTACTAAGAGGGCTGTTTGTCATCCTGGGGCTTTCCTGATAGCTCCGTTGGTAAAGAATCTGCCTGCAATGCAGGAGACCCCGGTTCAGTTCCTGGGTTGGGAAGACCCACTGGAGAAAGCATTGGCTACCCACTCCAGTATTCTTGGGCTTCCCTCATGGCTCAGCTGGTAAAGAATCCATCTGCAATGCAGGAGACCTGGATTTGATCCCTGGGTTGGGAAGATTCCCTGGAGAAGGGAAAGGCGACCCACTCCAGCATTCTGTCCCGGAGAATCCCATGGACTATACAGTCGGACACGACTAGAGACTATATAATCCCATGGACTGTAGGGTTGGACTCAACTGAGCCATTTTCACTTTCATTTGTCATACTGAGGGTTTCTTCCATCAAGAGGTTTGGATTATTCCCAGATTAACGCTTCTTTGGGTTGACCCCCAAATAAGCAAGTATATCTGTCACTGGAGTCATTGTATAAGTACGCCATTGGTTGGGTTTAGGTGCCAATTATAGTTTCTTTCCTAATGACACAAAGTAAAAAGGGCCAGGGCTTTGAAGTGGAAGACATGAGTTTTAACCAATTCCACCACCAACTGTTTGGTTTTACAAAGATTACTTAATCTCTTCAAGTGCCTATTTCTTCATCAATATAATGAAGTTAATGCCCGCCTAAGGGGTGATTGTGAGGGATTTAAGGGAGGTCTCTAGTTTCTTTATATTTCTTTATCCAGTGACTCCACAATGTTTCTCTTTGCCCTAAAAGATTCTCATGATATTCCATATAGCACTAATTCGTTTACATAGCGCTATATAGGTTGATACAAAACTACAGCAAAAACCACAGACTGGGTTAAAAAGTAGACATTTATTTTCTCACAGCTCAGGAGGCTGGGAAGTCTCAGATTAAGGTATCCACAGGTTTGCTTTCTTCTCAGAACATGAGACAAAGACGTGGTCCAGGCCTATCTGGTCGGCACACAGATAGCCATCTTCTCCCTGCGTCTCGATATTGTCTGTCCGAATTTCCTCTTCTTTTAAGGACACCATTTGTATTGGATTCGGGACCACCCCAATGACCTCATTTTACTGGTTACATTCTGAGGTGCTAGAATGTGTGTGTGTGTGAGTGTGTGCGTGTGTGTGTGTGTGTCTTGGGAAGCTAGATACAGACGGGCCATGATTAAGCCCAAAGCAAGAATAATAAGCAGACAGCCATACATTAAGTAAACAGTAGACTCGGGATAAATGTGGGCATACAGTTGCAGATTTTATTTTCTTGGGCTTAATCACAGTGGGCAGTGACTGCCACCATGAAGTTAAAAGATGCGTGCTCCTTGGAAGAAAAGCTATGACAAACCTAGACAGCATATTCAAAAGCAGAGACATCCTTTCGCCAGCAAAGGTTCATATAGTCAAAGCTATGGTTTTTCCAGTGGTCATGTACGAATGTGCAAGTTGGACCATAAAGAAGTCTGAGCACCAAAACTGATGCCTTCAAATTGTGGCGCTGGAGAAGATTCTTGAGAGTCCCTTGGACAGCAAGGAGATCAAACCAGTCAATCCTCAAGGAAATCAACCCTGAATATTCATTGGAAGGACTGATGCTGAAGCGCCAATACTTTGGCCACCTGATGTGAAGAGCCAGCTCATTAAGAACCTGATGCTGGGAAAGACTGACGGGAGGAGGAGAAGGGGACGACAGAGGATGAGATGGTTGGATGGCATCACTGATTCAATGGACGTGAATCTGAGCAAGCTCTGGAGACAGTAAAGGACAGGGAAGCCTGGCAGGTGGTAGTATTTCATGGGGTCACAGAGAGTCAGACATGACTTAGTGACTGAACAACAACAGGATAATCCCAGCCGTCGAAAAGTGTGCCAGCCACACTGCCTCCAGAGGGAGGTATGTAGGAAAATGCAATTTTACAGATCAAATGAAAGATCTCATTCCCTTCTGTTTCAGAAGAACTGGGAGATGCTTTTCCTCCAGGATCATGGGTTTCTGAGATGAAAGGGACTCTACTAACAGAACAAAGCTTCATTAATTACAGCAGTCCCTTCAGGTACCCCTGGCGAAAAAAAGAAGAAGGTGGAATCGAGACATTGTTCCAAATAAAAAATTTTGTTCCATCCCTTAAATGGATTGAATCAATGATTCCAGAGTTATGATGTTCCCTATCCCTGGGAGAGCCTGGTGGGCTGCCGTCTATGGGGTCGCACAGAGTCAGACACGACTGAAGCGACTTAGCAGCAGCAGCAGCAGAGTTAAACCAACTCTGGGAAACTCCATTTCAGTATTAAGCTGACTCAGGAAGGGCTTTTTGTACTTCCTAGCTAATCTGTAGTAAAATTGAAAATTTTCAGCTGCCTAAAAAACTGCACTCTCCAGTTTTCATTCTAAAAAAACATTATGTCCAGCATTTTCCAAATGTATTCTGTGAGGTGCACATATGTTAATATAAGTGTATCAAAGATTGTCCACCTCGCTGCTCTCCTATTAAGCAGATTTCCCTTTACAGTCTCCCACACAGCCAGCTCCTGCACTTGAGGTTTGCAGAGAACAGAATTGCAATGCCTCCCCTGCCTGCTGTACCGTGACTCTAACACTGCTCTCTCCTTCCAATCTCTTCACCACAGCTATTCCCATGCTTGGTACCCAGTCTTCCTCTGCTTTGGACAAAATGCAAAGTCATAATGATAAAACACCAACAGGAACTTCAGAATCCCAGTCAACTGCACTCTCTAGGCATCACTATCATTATTCCCTCCATTTATGTTTTAAGAGACTCTTTGAGCTGACTTCCTAAAAAGGAGAAAACTCAGTGCAAAAAACACCACTAGGAAGCAGTGCTCGGTTTCGAGAACCCAATGAAGGCGGGCCTTCCTTTGAAAGATCAGCTGTGAATCTGGTAGGATGGCCTATCAAAGTCCATTTCAAAGGGGGCTTGTTACAGATTTCCCCCAGGGTCTCATCATCAATTTTAAATGCATGTGTTGAGTGGCCGTGCATATCCATATACAGCGTTTCATTATGGGTACTCAGCAGGTGCCCTGATTCACCTCCAGTTTCAACACAGCATTCACCTAACACATTTCTTTGGTTCTTTCATCCTCTTTATTCCACTTGACAGCTGCCTCTTCCCTTTCCCTGAAGATGACAGCATCCCACTATACAAATATTACTGCCTTTACACCCAAACATGACTGCTTTTACACTCAGCATGTAGATCCTGGTTTCTAATATCTTCCACCAATTTCAGAAGCTGGGACACATTCTAGGTCTGAGACAGGGAGTATGTAAGATATGTATATACAGGGAGTATATATTTCTGGAGTTCCCTGAAATGCCAGAAAGGAAGGAAATACTCAAAGAGAAAAAAAAAACTCTTTAATTTTTAAAATGGATGAAGCCTGCCAAGGAACAAAGAAACCAACCTGAAAGATCTCCGGGGGCCAAATGTGGGACAATTTGAGCAACAAAATAAAAAACCTAGGATTGGATTATAAGACAAAGTATAAAATAAACGTGGGACTTCCACGGTGGTTTAGCGGTAAAGAATCTGCCTGCCGTTGCAGAAGATGCAGGCTGTATCCCTAGGTCAGGAAGACACCTTGGAGTAGGAAATGGCAATCCCTTCCAGTGTTCTTGCCTGGGAATTTCCATGGACACAGGAGCCTGGCAGGCTCTAATCCACACAGTTGCAAAGAGTCAGACAGAACTTGGTGACTAAACAACAACAACATAAAATAAACACATATGGGTCTGTCTTGATATAAATCAATGATTAAATATATGTAGGAGAAGAGACAACTTTGTCATACAGAAAATAACAAATAATGTATATAGGTACCCACCCCCTTGCTATGAACTAAATATCTGTGTCTCCCCAAAACTCACATGTTGAAATCTTAGCCTTCAAAGTGATGGTAATAGGATGTGAGGCTTTGGAGAGGATTAACTGGTGCCTTCATGAGTGTGATAGTGCCCTTATAAAAAGACTCGAGAGAGCTCTCCCTTCTCTCTACCATTTGAGGATACAACAGGAAAACAGCTGTATATGAACCCGGAATCAAGCTCTCCCTAGACCCCAATCTGCCAGCACCTTGATCTTGGACTTTCCAGCATCTAGAATTAAATCCCTGTTGAGAAATAAATCCCTGTTGTTTACAAGCCATGCACCCTATGATATTCTGTTACAGCAGCTTGAACAGACTAAGCCATCCTTCCCAAAAGTAGAGATGAATCTTCCCACACCCTGCTCTGAATGTGAGCTGGGTTTACGACTCACTTCCGAAGAATCGAGTATGGAAAGACAAGCGTAGAGTGGAGAAACCTGACAAAGACTACTTTAAGCAAGGGATCAAGGTCAGTATTCCTGGTGACAGGTCACGTTGAGACCAAGTACTCCCCGACATGTGCCACGAGAAAGGTGTATTGCCTCTGATATTGTCTCCCAAACACACAACCCCAATCATAAGAGAAATACCAGACAAACATAACCTGAAGAACATTTTATAAAATACCTGGACCATTCTCTCTAAAACTGCCAAGGTCATGGAAAACAAGAATGAGACAGCTACGGAGCAGAGCAGACTCTGAAGGTGTGACAACTAGATGCAGAATGGTAGCCTGGATTGGACACTGGTACAGAGGAAGGACCTCAGTAGACAAAATCTGAATAAAGTCTGAAGTTTATTTAAGAGTAAAATTAATCTTAGTTTCTTAGTTTTGGTTCTCGGTCCAATGGCTGTGTAAAATGCTGACTTCAGAAGAAACTGAGTAAAAGACATACAGGATTTCCCTGTATAATCTCTGCAACTTTTCTATAAATCTAAAATCACTTTAAACTAAAGAAAAAAATCTTTATAAGTTAAAACACAAAAATAATTTCTGTTTTTCAACATTTTGCTCATCTGTGACTTTAGTTTAACACTATAGAAACTTCCTTTAGGAAAATGTAATTGCTGCTGCTGCTGCTGCTAAGTCGCTTCAGTTGTGTCCGACTCTGCGACCCCATAGACATCAGCCCATGAGGCTCCCCCATCCCTGGGATTCTCCAGGCAAGAACAGTGGAGTGGGTGGCCATTTCCTTCTCCAATGCATGAAAGTGAAAAGTGAAAGTGAAGGGAGACAAATGAAAAAAATAACTGAAATGAAGATAGCAATAATTTTTGGAGACGGAAGCATGCTCATCTCTGTCTAAATGCTTGCATGCACACGTGCGAAGTAGCTTCTGTTGTGTTCGTCTTTGCCACCCTATGGACTATAGACCAGCAGATTCCTCTGCCCATTGGGTTCTCTAGGTCAGAATACTGAAGTGGGTTGTCATGCCCCGCTCCAGGGAATCTTCCCAACCCAGGTATTGAACCCATATCTCTTACATCTCCTACATTGGCAGGAGGGTGCTTTACCACTAGCACTACCCAGGAAGGCCTCACCTCTATATATTGAGACATAATTCACAAGCTGTAAAACAATAGTTTTAAAGTTGGTTTTTAGCATACTTACAAAGTTGTGCAACTATGACTACCATCCAATTCCAGAAAATCCCTTTAAGGTCACAAAAATTTCTACCTGTTTTTTTTTTTTTTTTTTTCCCATGACTTCTGTAATTTAGGCTCTTACATTTAGGTCTTTGATTCATTTCTAGTGCATTTTTGTATACGGCGTGAGGCAGGGGTCCTCTAAAATATGGTTTTTTACTTGTTTATGTTGGCAAAAAATAAATTTTAAAAAATAAATAAATAAAAGAGAAAAAAATATATACTTACAACCTGAAAATAGGGAGTAATTTTATTTGGTGGGAATGTTTAGGACTCCAAGCCCTGGAGACAGCATCTCAGGAGCTCTGAGAAAACTGCTCCAAGGAGGCAGGAAGGCGAGTCAGGCTATGTGTAAGTTTGCAACAGAGGGAACCAGCAGTCTGAACACTGAAGATCAGATATCAAGTTTAGGAAGTTAGCATTCTCTGTATGGGAAGATGCAAGCCTCCGGGCTCACTGACTTCATTCTTTTCAGACGCACCAAGCTACCTGGAGCCAAATCCTGTTTCCTTCTTCGTTTTGAGAAGTGGCAGATGGCTGCTTCTTGCATTGCCCCAGCTCCCCAGCAATCACTGTCCAGGAGTGACAGCCTCCGTTGGACCATAGTTTTGGGAGCTCTCATTCTCATTTGGAGGCCAGAAACTGATGGTGGTTGTGACGTTTCTCGCTTATTGATATGGTAGGAGATATTTCACATTTCTCACTTATGTGGCATCAGAAACAATCATTCTTTTTAGAAACTGAAAGGCCAAGGTTGAAATGTCGGGCCCAGCAGTCACTAGTGTTAAGGGGTTCTCCCTTCCTAAGCGTCCATCTTCTCACCAGCATTGTGAGGGAAACTGATCACCCTCTGGGGAACTTATTTCAATTTTAATTGGGATTTTATAACCACCAAAATTGTTGTTACTTACATAATACATACAGGTTCATTATGCTTCTCTCTGACTTTAATATACTGAAAAAAATTTTAAGGAAGAAAACTGATACTCAGAATTGCCAATATTTTAGGCTGTCAAGTAAAAACATATATATATATTTTTTTTTTAAGTTTACAGTACTGTATTGGTTTTGCCATACATTGACATGAATCCACCACAGGTGTACATAAGTTCCCAACCCTGAACCTCCCTCCCACCACCCTCCCCATGTCATCTCTCTGGATCATCCCAGTGCACCAGCCCCAAGCATCCTGTATCCTGTATCGAACATAGACTGGCGATTCGTTTCTTACATGATAGTATACATGTTTCAATGCCATTCTCCCAAATCATCCCACCCTTGCCTTCTCCCACAGAGTCCAAAAGTCTGTTCTTTACATCTGTCTCTTTTTCTGTCTCGCATACAGGGTTATCATTACCATCTTTCTAAATTCCATATATATGTGTTAGTATACTGTATTGGTGTTTTTCTTTCTGGCTTACTTCACTCTGTATAATAGGCTCCAGTTTCATCCACCTCATTAGAACTGATTCAAATGTATTCTTTTTAATGGCTGAGTAATACTCCATTGTGTATATGTACCACAGCTTTCTTATCCATTCATCTGCTGATGGACATCTAGGTTGCTTCCATGTCCTGGCTATTATAAACAGTGCTCCGATGAACACTGGGGTACACGTGTCTCTTTCAATTCTGGTTTCCTTGGTGTGTATGCCCAGCAGTGGGATTGCTGGGTCATATGGCAGTTCTATTTGCAGTTTTTTAAGGAATCTCTACACTGTTCTCCATAGTGGCTGTACTAGTTTGCATTCCCACCAACAGTGTAAGAGGGTTCCCTTTTCTCCATACCCTCTCCAGCATTTATTGCTTGTAGACTTTTGGATTGCAGCCATTCTGACTGGTGTGAAATGGTACCTCATTGTGATTTTGATTTTGATTTCTCTGATAATGAGTGATGTTGAGCATCTTTTCATGTGAAAAACATATTTTAAAAAGACTAGCATCTCTTATGGACTTCCCTGGTGGCTAAGAGCTAAGCAGGAGACACAGGAGATGTGAGTTTGATCTTTGGGTCAGGAAGATCCCAGGGAGGAGGGTATGGCCACCCACTCCCATATTCTTGCCTGGAGAATCCCATGGACAAAGGAGCCTGGCAGACAGCAGTCCAAGGGGGTCACAAAAAGTCAGACACAACTGAAGCAACATGCAACGTCTATTATAATTTCATAAAAGAATGGTTTATACCAAATAGTAAAGAAAATACCATCTTTACATAAAGCAAGTTTTTTTTAATTGAGGAAAAAATACCTTCATAAAAACTCACTGCCCTGTCCTTATATTTTTGACTTGGCCATGGACCAGTACTGATTCCTACCCTAGTGTTTGGGAAGCACTGAATCAGATTATAATTCTGTGGAATTAGAACAACGTAGGCTCAGGCATATGATTCAGTCAACTTTTGATAAACACAGAGAACAATAATAAGTGGGAGGAACCAGATGTTCTCAGGTAGAATCCCATTGATGTCAAACTCTCAATAAACCAAAGCGTTTTGATCTGAAGAGCACTAAGCTTCAGCTTTATTCACAATATAGTAAAATTTTCATGACGCACTCATGACTACAGATTAAATGTAAATAACTGTGAGGTAGGGGAGAGTGAAAAGGTAACTGTCATATCCTTTGAGTTTTTATTAGTTTTATTGTGGAAATTATGGATAGACTCAGATGCACTATAGTAAGTTTTAATTCCATATTGTTAATTGAACATTAGTAAGAATTCTAGCAATATACAAAAGTAAAATCCAGCAGTAGAGATCATTCATTTGTAAGAGTCAACATGCCAGAACGCCTCATGTTATAGAAACTGCCATAATGTAATAGTGCTGATTTATTACTGTTTTGAGGAAACAAAATTATAATTTCCAAAACAAAAAATTTAAAAAGAACCTGGATTTTTCTCTTCTTATCTGTGGCCTCCTAATGATCTCAGGATCAATAATAAGTTAGAGTTACCACTGGCTCAATAAAGTTTAGACTTTTTCCAAACAAGATGATGGTAAGTTTCATAAACTCTGCAAAAGTAAAGTTGAACATCATATACAGATCACTTGAACTCAAGAATGAAATGGACCTTAAATCAGTACAACTTTGAACTTGCCGTACATTTCTTTATATCAATAGCATTTAACATCAGTTATATATTTCCTTTCCTATATAATATATATATGTGTATGTATATACACACACACATATATATAGGCATCCATCTAGTCAAGGCTATGGTTTTTCCTGTGGTCATGTATGGATGTGAGAGTTGGACTGTGAAGAAGGCTGAACGCCAAAGAATTAATGCGTTTGAACTGTGGTGTTGGAGAAGACTCTTTAGAGTCCCTTGGACTGCAAGGAGATCCAACCAGTCCATTCTGAAGGAGATCAGCCCTGGGATTTCTTTGGAGGGAACGATGCTAAAGCTGAAACTCCAGTACTTTGGCCACCTCATGTGAAGAGGTGACTCATTGGGAAGACTCTGATGCTGGGAGGGATTGGGGGCAGGAGGAGAAGGGGATGACAGAGGATGAGAAGGCTGGATGGCATCACTGACTCGATGGACGTGAGTCTGAGTGAACTCCGGGAGTGGGTAATGGACAGGGAGGCCTGGCATGCTGCAATTCATGGGGTCACAAAGAGTCAGACACAACTGAGCGACTGAACTGAACTGATAAATATATAGGTATGTATATACACACATATATATATAGGCCTTCCCTTGTAGCTCAGTGGGTAAAGAATCTGCCTGCAGTGCAGAAGACCCAGGTTCAGTCCCTTGGTTGGGAAGATCCCCTGGAGAAGGAAATGGCAACCCACTCCAGAATTCTTGCCTGGAGAATTCCATGAACAGAGGAGGCTTGTGGGCTATAGTTCATGGAGTCGCAAAGAGTTGGACATGACTGAGCAACTGGGCACGCACAATTGAGCACTCATATATTTCCTAAATAATTCTCCAGACTTTCATATTATCCCTTCCATCACATCTTTTTGGATTATCAGTCTTATGATCTATAATCAGGAATCCTGAATTTACAAAATACTTATTCATGAATGGTGATTCCTTAGTGTAAGCTTGCAAAATCAGTCAGTTGTGATGCATACATTTTATAGCTGAGAATTCTGAATTACTGAAAATTTCAATGAGATTCTTTACTCAATTTCCTCCCCTTTCCTATCCTTGTACACCACTTCCAGCCAGCTGTCTTTTACTAGAGCTTAGGTCACTTTTAATTAATTATTCAAGAAATATTTATTGGGTACCTACCAAGTGCTAGGCATTGTTTGTGTTCTTTGGGTTCAGCAGTGAATAACAACAGTAAAATATGGGAGAGGCACCTGCACAGATGGAGCTTACAGTCAAGGGGCCAAGACAGACAATAAACAAAAGAAGCTAAATGTACACAGATACTTGGGCTTCCCAGGTGGCTCAGTGGTAAAGAATTCACCAGCCAGTGCAGGAGACACAGGAGATGCAAGTTTGATTCCTGGGTCAGGAAGATGCTCTGCAGGAAGAAATGGAAACCCGGTCCAGTATTCTTGCCCAGGAAATTCCATGGCCAGAGAAGCCTGGCAGGCTGCAGTCCATGGGGTCACATGGAGTCAGACACGACTGAACAAATGAGCACAAAGGCACACAGTATACATTCTGTGAAATGCGTGAGTCGTGTGATGTGCTATGTGGGGATTGAGAAGAGGCTGATATGACAGAAAGTAACCGAAAGAGAGCTACACCTCTCAAAGGGATGGTCAGAGGAGGCCTCTCAAAAAGCATTGAGCCAACAGTTGATTGGCCCTTTGTGACCCCATGGACTGTAGCCTACCAGGCTCCTCCATCTGTGGGATTTTCCAGGCAAGAATACTGGAGTGGGTTGCCATTTCCTTCTCCAGGGGATCTTCCTGACCCAGGGATTGAACCCAAGTTTCCCGGATTGCAGGCAGATGCTTTACCCTCAGAGCCACGAGGGAAGCCCTTAATTGTTGATTGCCAAGAAAGACAGAGCCATTTAAAGATCTGGGAAGGTGAGAAACCAGGAAGAACAAAGGCTGGAGGCTGGAAGGAGTTCAGCAAGTTCAAAGAAGAGAGGAAATCCCAGGTGTCTGATAAAGTGGAAGAAGCTGAGGGCCATGGACACTCAGAGCCAGGTCAAGCAGAACTTCATCCAACATGATAAACAGTTGGAAATGAGAAGACATGGGAGGATTTTAAGTCCAGAGAAGAGAATCAATCCATCTTTAGGGGAGCACAATCAGTAACTCATATAACTTGTCACTAATTTAGCCTTCTGGATAGCCCTGCTGTGACCTCATGTTCTATATTTGGTTCATTGGCTTTTCTCTTATACCCTAATACAGGTTCACATCTTGTACTTTTACAGAAAATTTGTCTCTACATAACCTGATTTTCGAAAAAGATGAAGAGGGGATAATTTGCAAGTTCAGAGAATCATTGAGAAAATATATAACTGACACTAAATGCTAATGCTGTAAAGAACTTTAGGATAGGGCCCAAGTTGTACCAGTTTAATGTCCAATCCATTCTTGAATGCAGAATGATATATAGAGCAGAAAATGTTCAACTTTACTTTTATGGAATTTATGAATCTTACCATCATCTTGCTTGGAAAAAAGATCTAAAATATATTGGGCTAGTACAGACTCTAATTTGCTATTGGTTTAACAATTATTTCCTGGTGGCTCAGAGGGTAAATTGTCTGCCTGCAATGCAGGAGACCTGGGTTCGATCCCTGGGTCGGGAAGATCCCCAGGAGAAGGAAATGGCAACCCACTCCAGTATTCTTGCCTGGAAAATCCCATGGATGGAGAAGCCTGGTAGGCTACAGTCTACGGGGTCACAAAGAGTCAGACACGACTGAGCAACTTCACTTTCACTTTCTAACAATTATTAGGAGGACAAAGAAAAGAAAGATATGACTCTCAGATGCTCCAGGAAATACTTTAAATATGGGATCCCTTCATTAATTTTTCTAGCCCATTGAAGGCTGGAGTCATGTTGACTAAATCCCCATCATTCAGCTGGTGCCCTATAACTGTGGCCAAGATCCTACCTTGCTGGACCACTTTGACACTGATTGGCAACTGAATTGTCAAGTGCTATAAATAGAATGTTCCCTTGCTTGACTGGATATCTTCCGCATTTGTTTAGAATAATTCTGAAATAGCAATTCCCCACCCATCCATTCATCCTCTTGAAAGGTTGAGGCTTTAGGTGGTGGTTTAGTCACTAAGTCGTATCTGACTCTTGCGACACCAAGGACTGTAGCCCGCCAGGTTCCTCTGTCCATGGGATTTTCCAGGCCAAGAATACTGGAGTGGGTTGCCACTTCCTTCTCAAGGGGATCCTCCTGACCCAGGAATAGAACCTGGGCCTCCTGCACTGCAGGCAGATTCTTTACCGACTAGGGGACTTCATTTTTCTGGTGTTCAGTCTTCCTTGTCTAGCTGTCTCTGGAGCTCAAAATGTCCTTTTGAATATAATCCACACCTACAGACATAGGCAGAAACCCAGATGGGATTACCAATCCAAACTCAAGAATCCCTTGCTGCTGCTAAATTGCTTCAGAAGTGTCCGACTCTGTGCGACCCCATAGACGGAAGTCCACCAGGCTCCCCCATCCCTGGGATTCTCCAGGCAAAAACACTGTAGTGGGTTGCCATTTCCTTCTCCAATGCGTGAAAGTGGAAAGTGAAAGGGAAGTCGCTCAGTCGTGTCCAACTCTTAGCAACCCCATGGACTGCAGCTTACCAGGCTCCACTGTCCATGGGATTTTCCAGGCAAGAGTACTGGAGTGGGATGCCATTGCCTTCTCTGCAAGAATCCCTTAAATAAGCTCAGTTACTGACGCTTTCCCAAAGTTTATAACATTCTGCCCTAGAAATTTAGCATCATCTAAGTGAATGCTTATTGCAACTGTCCAGTATTTTGATACAGAAGTAATGGCAATACTGTAATTATTCCATTTTACTAAATTCTAACATTTGAACATGCAAAAATAGGATTGTATTCAATAAATGTAATAATCAAATCAGAAGTTATTCCTAAATGTTGAGTACCAAGAACAAATATGAAAGCAATAATTCATTAGCAGTGACCTTATCAATCAAAGATGAGGTTTTTGAGGTCAGGGTTGAAGTATTTTGTCAGTAAATAATATGCACATGGGTCCACAGATCACACCCTCCCTGATCATGCCAGTCACTCTGGATGGAATATTAAAAGGGTGGGGGGTGGGGGCAGGTGTCTAATCAAGGCTCTAGAGTGAGCTAATCAGCTTCATTTCATCACCATTGTGTCTTTTCAGTAAAAAAGGTACAATTTACTCATCTTCGAAAAGATGGTAAGTTGGGAAACTTCTCCAGAATTCAAGTTTTTGTTAGAAAATTTGTCCTTCAAGGGCAAGCATAGAGATGCAGAAGGAGAGGGTGGAATGAATTGAGAGAGTAGCATTAACATATATAGATGACCTTGTATAAAATAGACAGCTAGTGGGAAGCTGCTATATAACAAAGGGGACCCAGCCCAGCACTCTTTGATGACCTAGAGGGGTGAGAGGAAGGCTCAAGAGGGTCGGGATATATGTATATGGCCAATTCGCAATGTTGTACAGTAGAAACCAACACAACTTTGTAAAGCAACTACCCTCCAATTAAAAGTAGAATGGCATTCTATCATGTATACTATCATGTAAGAATTGAATCGCCAGTCTATGTCTGACGCAGGATACAGCATGCTTGGGGCTGGTGCATGGGGATGACCCACTGAGATGTTATGGGGAGGGAGGTGGGAGGGGGGTTCATGTTTGGGAACACATGTAAGAATTAAAGATTTTAAAATTTAAAAAAAAAAAGTAAAAGGTATACATGTATATTTTAAAAAAATAATAATATTTGTCTTTCAGTTTTCCTCCCCAACCACTCTGCCTTCCCCCTTCTGAGTTTTGCTGAAGCAACAACACACAGTGTCAACAAGTGTACACTACCACAGAGACAGCAGACAGAACTCATCCAGGCAAACTGGACAAGTGTTTGTCAAAGTGTGACCACTTCAGAATCACATTTGTGAAACGGTTCCCAAGTGCCATCTGAGACCAACTGAGTCAATCAGAATTCTGAGGCTGGGATCAGGTTGGCTGTATCTGGGGGAGATGAGCTTCAGGAAGTTAATCTTACTGACTCTTGTTCTTGTTTGGTCGCTTAGTCGTTTCCAAATTTTTGCAAGCCCATGAGCTGCAACTCACCAGGCTTCCCCGTCCTTCACTATCTCCTGGAGTTTACTCAGACTCATGTCCATTGAGTCAGTGATGCCATCAGACCATCTCATCCTCTGTTGCCCTTTTCTCCTTCTGCCCCACAATCTTTCCCAGCATCAGGGTCTTTTCCAATGAACCGACTCTTTACATCAGGTGGCCTAAGCATTGGAGCTTCAGCTTCAGTATTAGTCCTTCCAATGACTATCTGGGGTTAATTTCCTTTAGGATTCACTGGTTGGATCTCCTTGCAGTCCAAAAGGACTCTCAAGAGTCTTCTCCAATGCCAAAGTTCAAAAGCATCATTTCTTCGGCACTTAGCCTTTTTTATGGTCCAACTCTCACATCCATACATGATTCCTGGAAAAACCATGGCTTTGACTATATCGACCTTGGTTGGGAAAATGATGTCTCTGCTTTTGAATACGCTATTTAACTTAGAGCAAGGATCCTTATGGTTAAAGTCGCTTGAGGTGGCATAGTCTGGGAGAGGCCATTACGGGGTATGATGAAAGAAGTAAGGGCAAGAGAGACGACCTGCTAGCAATAAGACGCATGGCCTTCAGGGCCATAAGCTGAAAAACTAAGCAGGGGATGTGTATTGGGTCGTTAGTGACACCAGTGCAAAAAGCCGCACAGAAAGAATTCTTCAAGAACAGCAAACACAAAAAAAGGTTCTCTGCTCAGAGTGAGGCTAAAGCCAGGTAGAATGACCTTGCTCAGAGTAGCCACACTGGCTATCACTGAGGATCTCCTCTCTGATTTGAAAGCAGAAACTACAGCAAAGCAGCACGTGCTTCTACAATGATATTGCCTCTCATACAGACAAGGTGAGAGGATATGAGGAGTTTAATTTTTCAGTGTGTATTAATAATTTACCTACTCATTAGGTTTATGAGAGAGGATTAATCTCTGATT
The DNA here is from genome assembly GCF_032405125.1 of Capricornis sumatraensis. Lineage (NCBI taxonomy): Eukaryota > Metazoa > Chordata > Mammalia > Artiodactyla > Bovidae > Capricornis > Capricornis sumatraensis. The sequence continues at coordinate 11,239,458 of NC_091070.1, read as the reverse complement.
AGAGCAGAGCAACTGCAAGGAAAATTATCAAAATAACAGATGAAAATGTCTTTCTTGACTTTAAAAGATAAAGTTTGGCAGCTCCAGATCCTTACACGTCTAGGATGAGAAAAGAATAGAGAAGTTTTACTCTTGAAGAAGTGGAAAGTATCACTGCTTTGAAATATTCAAGGGAAGATTAGATACTTTGAGAGCTGAAGCAGGGTTTAATACAGATGCTGGGAAGAAACGATATTTTTAAAATACATATGTTTATCCGACAAAGGATATTGAAAACGAGGGAGACTGTCTGGGTGGGGTCAGGGGCATATGAGCCATTTATGCACCTTCCTATCAATTTTGAACCAGAAACTATCTTGAAAAAAAAAATTTGAGAGAGTAGCACTGACATGTATACACTACCGTATGTAAAATACAGAGCTAGTGGAAGCTGCTGCGTGACACAGGGAGCTCAGCTCCACACGCTGCGACGACCTGCAGGGCTGGGATGCAGGTGATGGGAAGAAGGAAGGCTCACAGGGGAGGGGAGACATATATATATGCACATATGGGATATATATTAATATACATATGGGATATATATATTAATACATATGGGATACATATATACACACTTATAGCTGATTTACATTGTTGTACTGCAGAAACTAGTAAGAACATTGTAAAGCAATCATCCTCCAGTTAAAAAAAAAATCATAGGATAAACCACAATGGAAATATACATCAAGGAGATTCAACCAGTCCATCCTAAAGGAGATCAGTCCTGGGTGTTCATTGGAAGGACTGATGTTGAAGCTGAAACTCCAATACTTTGGCCACCTGATGCGAAGAGCTGACTCATTTGAAAAGACCCTGATGCTGGGAGGGATTGAAGGCGGGAGGAGAAGGGGACAACAGAGGATGAGATGGTTGGATGGCATCATCCAATGGACATGAGTTTGAGTAAACTCCGGGAGTCGGTGATGGAGAGGGAGGCCTGGCATGCTGCAGTCCATGGGTCGCAAAGAGTCAGACACAACTGAGCGACTGAACTGAACTGATACTGGGTTGCCCTAAAAGTTCATTCAGGTTGAAAACCTGAATGAACTTTTAGGGCAACTCTGAATGAACTTTTTGGCCAACCGAATAGATATGTTTCTGTGTACTGACAAGAAAAAGTCCTATACCCAGCATGGGAGGCCACCAAATTGCTGGTCACAACTGATGCCCAATTTGGTAAGAAGACCACAGCAGTACATGGGTGTAGCAGAACCTTTCTGTAAATTAACTTTTGAAAACTCTATTTGATACAGCTCCAGTCTCTTGAAATCTTCCAGATTTAATAAATAAATAAAGATTTCTTTCAAAAACCCACCTTTGAAATTTTAAACTGGGATACTGGGGAAGAACAAAGTTTGCCAAGTACAAAAATAAATGATAATGAAGACGATTGAGTCTAAGATTTTATCTTCCCTTTCCATGCCATCCCAAATATTACCAAATACTTTTAAAGCATTCTGAACGATGGCCCAGCCCTTTCTTAGATTCTGGGCTCTCTTTGCTGATTTATGCCTGACCATATTACTGATTAAAAAGAAAAAATCAAAATAACTCTTTGAAAAATGCCTGGCTCCATTGATTTTTGTGGAGAGGCTCTTGCTTGGCTGAATTTAATTTAAATGTAGTTCTTTGTTATTGCTTCAAGAGGACGACGGTCATTTCTAACAAGCACAAATTATTCAGAGCATGACCCTCAATGCTGTATTTCAAATAGCAAAAGAAAACAAGCCATCCTCTCACCCACTCCGCCTTGCAGGAAGAGAAGCTGTGTGAAAGGAACTGCAAAAGGACAACCTGACCCAGAGAGATTCGCCCTCACCGGGGCCCTCCTCCCGGCTTTAGTGGGTCTCTGGATGGGCCAGTTGCACAAATACAAGAAGATCAGGCCCGGCATCCTGGCAGGGGGAGGGGCTTGGTATCACCCTCCTTGGATTGCTGTTTGCCAAGTTCTAGTTAACCCAGTTACAGTAAAACCATTGTGGAGTCTTTAGTGGAGCAAGCCTCACATCTACATGGCATTCACGATTGTTGATGGCCAGGGCCCCAGCCAGTAACTGCAATTTAGTGGCTTACACATTATCATGAAAGGGGGCGGGCAAAGGCTCAAGAGCAGTGGGTTTTTACAGCAATAGGAAACAGGACACATTTTGTGCGGCCGCCAACTCCTTTGCATTTCTGAGGATGAAATGCCCCCTAGATCAAAGTGACAAAGTGGTTAGGATATTCACGGGACAGAAGACAAAAGGAGTTCATCCACTGCCAAAAAACAGCCTTCTGTTAAGTGTTTAGAAGTTTAATAACAGTACTTACATGAGAAGCAGAATGCAGGAGGGTAACTTGAAAGCGTGCGATTTAATAGAAACTGGTTGTTCTTCACGACACAGGCGATCCAGGAGGCTCACCCTCATTCACTCACTCACCTGGCACACACAGACTGAGTATCTACTATATGGGCACGGTGCCTGGTGGTATAAAGGGTATAGAAATGCACATAACCAAAGCATCTACCTTTAAGGAAGCTGCAGACCTATGTAATAATTATGTAATAATATAATACGTATTTATGTACATAAAGCAAGTATGCACAAATCATCAGACACTGTATAGGTATCAGGTCACCTCTACAGTACTTGCAAAAGAAAGGGAACAAAAGCTGAATTTGCGATCTTAGCCCAACCCCCTCCTCAAGAGAATAAAAGAATTGTGGTTAAAGGGGAAAGGAGAGAGAGACAATTACTTTGGAGGATCTCTTAGTATTTGGAGTATTTTCCCACTCCACATGCCCCTACCCTGCCAGTGGAACATGGTGCTTCCTCTTTACTTCAAGTCAAACGAAAGACATTTCACGAGGACCACTTGGACAGCATGGCCTGTGTCCCTTCAGAGTTGGGGAGCTACAGGGTCTGATGCAAGACCTATACTCATAGGAACCTCTAGGCAAGAAACTACAGTTGCCTACAGTGTGATCTGAGGTCTACATTGAGTGCAAACTGTGCTTCCACTGATGGCAGAGACAAGGATGCAGACAAGTTTCCCAAGTACTACATATGGTCTGCAGCACGTGGAAAAGAGCTGCTCTAGAGTTGTTGAAAGTCCTTTACAAAAGAGGGCTACATAGTGAGACAATGGGTTTAAAGGAATGGAGGTGGACTCAGGGAGTTGAAAATAAAAATGCCTCCTGTCTGCAGCTGATGGAGATCAGCACACTTCATTTAGCGCTTATAGTCCATTAAGGTAGAAAGTCTAAATCGCATTAAGATACTTGAAGATAAAGGTTATGGGGGAAATTTTTCTAAAGCAGCTGTTTTGTTATATCCTACAAATGTGTCTCTAAATAAAGGCTGGATCTAAGAAGGCTACATCTGTGACCCAAGGAGTCAAATAAAATGTGAAATTTTAAGTTATAATTCAGATATTTAGCTTCTGAGACATCAAGGTTTTGGAAACATATAGAGTTTGGGAAACTATAATTTTTATCAACATGTCAAACTTATGAAGACACAGCATGAATAAATACAGAGTCAGACTTGATTCAAATGTATTTGGTCCTTTAGCATAAAAATCCCTTAGTGTGATGCCCCTTAAGAGTGAATCATCAGACAGAGAAAGACAAACATAATATGACATTGCTTGCATAGAGAATCTTAAAAAAAAAATGATGCAAATTGATTTGCTTACAAAACAGAAACAGACTCACAGACTGAGAGAAGGAAATTTTGGTTACTAAGGGGAAAGGTGGAAGGGGAGACAGATTGAGAGTTTGCAGTTGACATGTGCACATGGCTATATTTAAAACAGATAACCAACAAGGACCTACCCTATAGTACAAGGGAGCTCTGTTCACTACTCAGTAATAACCTAAATGGGGAAAGAATTTGAGAAAGAATAAGTAAGTGTTACTCAGTCATGCCCAACTCTTTGTGACCCCCTAGACTGCAGCCCACCAGGCTTCTCTGTCCATGAGATTTTCCAAGCAAGGATACTGGAGTGGGTTGCCACTTCCTCCTCCATGAGAAAGAATAGAGGCATATATATGTATAACTGAATCACTTTGTTGGATACCTGAAACTAACACAATATTGTTTATCAGCTAGACTCCAATATAACTTTTTTTTTTAAATAAAGAGGGAATCATATAGGGAACGATAGAAGGCTTGCATCCTCTTTCCTGAAGGAAGTGAGATGGAGCAGAAGTAGGAGAAATGAAGCCAGCTTCACTCGTCTTCACCCTGCTCCTTAGAATGGGGAAGGCAGGACATTCAGGCCCAAAGAACAAATCCTGCCTCCTCGCCCCAGCCTCTTTACCCTATTTGAAATTCCCTGCCCCCACTGCCTTTTTTCTCAACCCCCTCGACTGCTTAGCCAAACAAGCCACAGCCCTAGCAATCCTCTCCAGACTGGGCCATAGTTTGCTACCGTTTATATGCAGCTCAGGAAACATCCAGAGTTTGTGGGGTCTGTACCTCTCTGTTCTGGGGCCAAGAGAAGTTAAGTAGCCCACACACCACAACATATAGGTTGGTGGCAGCCACAGAAGGAGAATCCCCTGCTTCTCTAATCGGGCTCTTTCTACACAACCTTCAGTGGAAGGAGTGAGAGGTCCTGTGTAGATACAGACATACAAAATAGGTAAACATTGCCCAACCCCATCCCACAGAGTCATTTGGGGCCACAGTTTCAAGCAATTTTATGTGCAGCAGCCAAAACAGGGTACTTGGGAAACTTCAGAGAAATTTACAGGACCACTTAATATGCTGTGAAATTGGACCATGTGTCATGAATCCAAAAATCGATTAAATAAACTGGGAATGTCATGAAAGCTCCATTAGTGCTCGTGTTACCTCTGCCTAGAAAACCACTGGATTAAGTCAATTCTGAACAAAATGGCTCTAATCTCTAGTCACCTCAACTCTTAGTATATAATCATATCAATCTGATGTGGTTGTGGCCCAACCTTAGACAGATATTTCAGGCAAAGGGCCACGGGGTTGTCCGCAGAGCCTGCATCCGACTTAATTTTGTCCTCTGCAAGGTTCCTGTTCCTGTGATGACGTATGCATCCACAGTCTCTAGGAACCATTCCTCGATAAGAGTCAAGATCAACCTTGGCCAAGCCCTCACCATGCAGTGTCCCCACCTCACGCCAGTGCAGCTGCCCTTCAGGGTCCTTGCTGTAAACGCAAAAGACTTGAATGGAAAGAACTAACTGCTAAGAGAATTCTTACACTTGGGGATCCATTTTTTAAAAATTTCATCAAGGAGATAAAAGCAAGTAGCTCAAACACAACACCCTTGTCTCCCCCTGCCAACTCTTCCTTCAATGGCAAAAAGACAATTGCTTCTATAACATGAATAGTAAAAACATATATACTAATGAGATAGATGAAATACTGGGAAAAGATTATGAATAGGTAATGACACTTTTAGGAGATTTACAGATTTCAACCAGTTAAGCTGCGGGGTATGATTATCTCATTAGTCCTATGAACTCAAAGTAAACATAGAATAAGTTGGGTGTGACCAGTGAAAACCATGTTTTGCCAAAAACTTGTAAAGAACAAGCTGTGGCTTCAGAAGGGTATGTACCAAGGGTTACCTAAGTGGATTTCATGCTTTTGAAAGGCACACAGCACTTGGCAAAGCCAGCTCTCCACGTTCAGAGCCATTCAGGTACCTGCCATGTTGCCAGGTTCCCAAACAAACCACATTGTCTCATTCTCATTCCGGCGCCTCCGCATCTCAAAGTACTTCAAGTTCTTTGTGTACCAGGCTGCAGCTCTTGACCTACCATTCCCTCGGGCCTTCTCTGTGGCTTATCCCTTCGGTTGTCCCTAGAAATGGATTTATTCTCATCCACTCATTCCTGGGGGGCCCAGGAGTGGCGTGAGCCTCAGTGGCCCCTAAAATTTTAAACCTACCGCTTTGGCTTCATTTATATCCTACTCTGAAAGAGATCTCCTTACCCTGCTGGTGGGAATGTAAATTGGTGTGGCCACCATGGAGGACAGTATGAAGGTTCCTCTAAAAACTAAAGAGTCACCCTGTGATCCAGCACACCCACTCCTGAGCAGTGAGAGAAAAACACGCCCCAAAAGGGTATATGCAGCTCCATGTTCACTGCAGCACTGTTTACAACAGCAGGGATGTCACAGCAACCTAAAATGTCCATTGAGAGAAGAATGAATAGATAAGATATGATACACATATACAATGGAATATTCAGTTCAGTTCAGTTCAGTCGCTCAGTCATGTCCGACTCTTTGCGACCCCATGAATCGCAGCACGCAGGGGGGAATTGGGTCATTTGCAGAGACATGGACGGATCTCGAGATTGTCATACTAAGTAAAGTAAGACAGAGAAGGAGAAATAGCGTATGACACCCCTTATATGTGGGATCTAAAAAGAAATGGTACAAATGAACTTATTTCCAAAATAGAAACAGACTCACAGACTTAGAGAATGAATTTATGGTTGCCAGTGGGGAAGGATAGGGGTAAGGAATAGTTAGCAAGTTTGGAACTGACAGGTACACGTGTCTATGTTTAAAATGGATCACCAACAAGGTCCTGCTATACAGCAGAGGGAACTCTGCTCAGTGCTATGTAGAAGCCTGGATGGGAGGGGAGTTTGGGGGAGAATAGATGCATGTATATGTATGGCTGAGTCCCTTTGCTGTCCACCTGAAACTATCACAACATTGTTAACTGAATATATGCTGATATAACCTAAAAAGTTGAAAAGTGAAAAATAAAAACCAAAAAAAGTAAATAAAAGAGTTCTCATGAAGAGAGAGAGCTAGAACAGTCACAGGAGTGCTGTTGGTGCGAAATACTCATGAAGCAAAAAAGACTGAAACAACCAGCCGCAAGAACTCCTTTATCAACAATGACTAACACTGAACAAGCCCCTGCATGTGCTAGGCCCTCTTCTAGGAGCTTCGCCTGGATCAAGTTATCCAGTTTTCTGAACAATGTCATGCTGAGTGCCCCTAGAATCCTCATTTGCAGAGGAGGCAATACAATTACAGAGAAAGAAAGTCAATTGTTCGAGATTAGAATGTTGGAGTCAGGCAGTTCTGCTCAATAATCAAAGTAAAATTACTCCTAGACTCAGATGGTTCCCAGAGTGTTAGTTATATACCAGGTACTGTGCGAGGCGTGTTATACGTATTATCTCACGAGATCCCTAGAAGGCCCCATGAAGTAGGTGCTATCGTGACGCTCATTTATACATTGTCCTTATTTTACATCTGGAGTTTAGAAATGCCAAACAAGAGAGTTAGGATTCAAATTAAGGTTAGAGTAAAGGAAGTGTCAGGGTTTTTCCCTTCTCACTGTTGCCTCTACAAAGTTACACCAGCTAGTCCCTAGAGAGGGCTAGGGACGGGTGCTTCAGAAGACACAGGGCGCGCTGTTATCAGACATAGTCAAGCAGGGGCGAAGCATTTACTCAGGAGAGGTGGCCTTTCAAGTCATTTCCATCTTTCCACAGCGTAGGGACTTTTGCTCATAATCATTCAATGTATTCCATGTCTGTCTGCTTTTCCCATCAGGCTTCTAATGGCTCACCTTGCGGTTGCAGACGGCCTTCTTCTTTTCATTTGTGTTTTTTACAAGATTCAGGTGCTATCTTCAATAATTCTTGCTGCTGCAGCAGCAGCTGGATATGGAAGACCCTGAAAAACAAGCCTGAATTGTCTTCTTACAAAACAGACATTTCCTTGCTGTGTGTTTTGCGCTGAGAGCCAGGATCGCACTGTTCAGACTTGTAACGGACTGGGTGCTCCTAAGGCACCGCACCCATGCGTTAGCCCGCGGATGTCTGCTTTACCTTCAGATTTAGACCTCTAGGATGATGTTAAGTCCCTGGAGACTTAGAACTTTGTGATCAGTCACAGATTAAAGAAGAAAGTGCTCTACAGTGATAGAAAGTCATTAGGTTCTGAATCCATTATTGGAATAAAGTCAGTTTCCCCAAAAAGGGAGGACATCGTAACAAGGGTAATAATAGTCCTTATTTAATGTCAGACTTTATTTTGGGGGGCTCCAAAAGCACTGCAGATGGTGACTGCAGCCATGACATTAAAAGATGCTTACTCCTTGGAAGGAAAGTTATGACCAACCTAGATAGCATATTCAAAAGCAGAGATATTACTTTGCCGACTAAGGTCCGTCTAGTCAAGGCTATGGTTTTTCCAGTGGTCATGTATGGATGTGAGAGCTGGACTGTGAAGAAAGCTGAGTGCTGAAGAATTGATGCTTTTGAACTGTGGTGTTGGAGAAGACTCTTGAGAGTCCCTTGGACTGCAAGGAGATCCAACCAGTCCATTCTGAAGGAGATCTGCCCTGGGATTTCTTTGGAAGGAATGATGCTAAAGCTGAAGCTCCAATACTTTGGCCACCTCATGTGAAGAGCTGATTTATTGGAAAAGATTCTGATGCTGGGAGAGATTGGGGGCAGGAGGAGAAGAGGAAGACAGAGGATGAGATGGCTGGATGGCATCACCAACTCGATGGACATGAGTCTGAGTGAACTCCGGGAGTTGGTGATGGACAGGGAAGCCTGGCGTGCTGCGATTCATGGGGTCGCAAAGAGTCGGACACGACTGAGCGACTGAACTGAACTGAATATCCATTAAGCACTTCCTGTGTGCCCCTCTACTGAGCACTTTACATTTATTAATCTCACTTAATCCTCACGTACAAAAGAAAACAGAAATAAGTACTGAGATCCATCACAGGTGGGGGTGTTTTTTAGACACTCAGTCGTTTCTGACTCTTTGCAACCCTATGGACTATAGCTCCCCAGGCTCCACTGTCCACAGGATTTTCCAGGCCAGAACACTGGAGTGCGTTGCCATTTCCTTCGTGAGGGGATCATCCTGACCCAGGGGTCAAACCCGTGTCTCCTGCACTGCAGGCGGATTCTTTACCACTGAGCCACCAGGGTAGCCCACCACAGGTTGCAGGTAAGTGAACTGAAACTTTGGAGTTTTAAATAACTGCCCCATGGCCACACAGCTGTGTGAAGGGGAAACAGTATTTTAAAACAACCACTACCCTTGGAGAAGCCTATCTACCATCCAACACAGCTTCCCAGTATCCCAGTAAAATTAACTCAGCATCATGAGGTGCGCCAACACAAGAGCATTAGGGGTGCCGCTTACTGGAGCTTTTATGAGAGCCTTCAGAGCAGGACTAAGTTCTCCCTTGAGCTCAATTCCCGCCACGTTGATCGCTAGTCCAAACCGGCCTTGACACAGCTAGAAACTTACTGGGTACGCACTTACTGTATTTTCAAATGCCATCAAGTCCATACACTGTGGGTCTAAATCCAGAGAATATGACTTAAATCCAATCTTTCATAGAGCTTCCTCTCTCCTTATATGCTTATTTATCAATACTTAGGTCTAAACATGGGCTTCTTGTAGTGCCAAAGCAGGAGACATAAAGAGACACAGGTTTGATCCCTGGGGAGGGAAGATCCCCTGGAAGAGGGCATGGCAACCCCCTCCAGTATTCTTGCCTGGAGAAGCCCATGGACAGAGGAGCCCGGCGGGCTGTAGTCCATGGGGTCACAGGAGTCAGACATGAGTGAGCATACCCCGACATGGAGGTCGGCAGGACAAGAAGCAGGACCCACACTTTGTAACTCTCGGTCAGGCTTCTCACTCACAGCCTGCATTTTTTGGTTTCCTGTTAAAGTTTTACCCCCTGCCCTTTTCTCCTGCCTTCACGAAATGATATTTTTCATTAAAGAGCATTCTGGCCCACATTCTCTCTGGCAAGAGATAAACATTCAAGCTCCACCCTGCCACTGACTCACCATGGGGCACACCATTGGCCCCGGTGATGGCCCCTTGCTGCAACTGTGCTCAGCGGCCTCTCTCTCTCTCGTTCATCCCAAAACAAGAGCCCTGACTACACCGCTGATGGCTGAACCCTAGGGTACAGCCGGCATTGACAGGGACACCCGCCTTGCTGTGAACTGTACGGTTTGGGAAGCCCTCATCTCTCAGCCAGTTCCTTTTTTAAGCACCTGGAAGCTACCCCAACTGATGTAACATGTTCTCTGAATAGAAAGCCAGAGACAAGATTAAATATTGGTCTTTCTCATGGTCATTCAGCCAGAAGTCAAACATTACCTTCCCCCTTTACTATGGTGAAGTAAAATATTTGTGCCCGATGGTTCCAGTGTATTTCATCATCCTAGGTCTGGTGTTTTTTGTTGTTTTTTTTTTTTTTGCCTAGGAGCTCTTCTGTCAGAACAGATCAATGCTGTCCATCAACTGATGTCCTAGTTCTCAGTAGTCAACCCCCACGACAACCCCCTAGAAGCTTCCCCTGCCGTTCTCACAGTACCGGGGGAGCTGACAGGACTGCTTCACAAGCGATAGTGAGGAGGAGAAGGGTTCTGCCCTTTTTGCAGACATCAGAAGTTTTCTCATACTGTCTCAGGCATGGTCCTAACTTCCATTGGAGATGACGCAGGGGGAGGGCCAGCTGGCAACTGACCTGCTGGCTGGCTCTCTGAAACAGGTTCAACTAGTTAAATGGAAGTGGATTGCCAAGCCAGGATTATCCTGACCCTGCATTGGGAAAAGGTCAAAACCCCACCACTGGAGGGAGGTGGCAGGGAGCATCTGGATGCAAAGATTCTGCTGCATCTTTTGTTCAGTAGCTGTACCTTACCGGATCATGTCCATCGTGTCCATGAAAAATTTACATGCTAAAGTGCTAACCTGCAGCATCTCAGAAAGTGATCTTATTTAGAAACAGGGGTGTGACAGACATCACTAGTTCACATGAGGTCATCCCGGAGTAGGGTGGGCTCCCGTCCAATATGACTGGTGTCCTAATCAGAAGATGCAGGTAAACAGGGAGGAGACCATATGAACATGAAGATGGAGATCAGGGTAATGCCTCTACAAGCCAAGGAATGCCAAAGATTGTCAGGAAGTGGGGAGAGAAGCACCAGAAGCTGGGAGAGAGGCATAGAAGAGATCTCTCCTTCCTGGCCCTTTGAAGGAATCAACCGTGTGGACACCTTGATCTTGAATTTCTAGACTCCAAATAATAAATTTCTGTTGTTTAGGTCACTCAGTCTGTAGTACTTTGTTATGGTAACCCTAGAAAAACTATAGACCATGGTTCCCAAGTTTTCAGAAACTTAATACATCGCTACAGCAATCTAGACATTCCAATAATTAGTTGCTGAAATAAAAAGTTCATAGAATTCATCATAATTAATACTTATCCTTATTGTGATACATTGTTTGTTTATCTCCACCCGACAATACCATCACTTGAATGTCTCAAAATAAACTAAACCAACAAACCAAACCACAGGCTTATAACTAAAACTTAGAACTCTCTGCACAACTCTTTCCAAAGCGGAGTGCCGTTTCCAAAATGTAGTTAAGACCAGCTAAGAGCTTCCCATAACTCAACTGGTACACTGTATTCTTTCCTGCCCCTCAATAAATGCTACTGTGTGTCTGCTGTGTACCAGTCACCATGAAAGGTATAAGGTCCAAAGAGGTGGCCATCGTCTTCCAGTGGCCTGCGTTCAGTGAGGAAGACAGAGATCAATCAAGCAATTACTCAGACATAGACAACTACGAACCGTGGCAAGTGCAGTGAAGACCTGTCACCACACTTTGTAGGCAGCTCTTTCCCTAAGGACCAGCGGGCAGGCGAAGAGAGACAGAGATAGGCATGCCCTGTATTCCATGGGAAACCTATAATACCATCAGTTTTCTCCCATGAAAACAAAACACCAAATATGACATTCCAAGGCATCTGCCAAAAATAATCATCTTAATAAAACAGGGACCTAAAAAGAAGGAGAAGACAGGAGCTGGTGGTAAAGAGAACCAGAGCGAGAAATAGGGACACAGAGAGAGTTCAATAAATTGGAAACTCTGGACAAAATGCTGCCATCGAGTCCCCCACCCTCCAGGATTTAAGAATGAGAGCATGAGGATGTATGCCCAGCACTGTGAGCGTGGCAGTGGTGAGTGGCACGTGATCAGGCATGCGATTTTGCGCAGATGAAAGGACCTTGCTCAAAATAAAAGCCTACCTTTGTTTGCAGCACTCTTTCTAAACTGGAACCTCACTGTTCAGCAGGCTCCTTGCTCTGTACAGTTGTGAGCCCTTGAACTCGCTGCCAAACGGTGTAGCCGGTCACCAAAGAAGCTGCCGAACCCTGCTGAAGACAGGGAAGAAAATCCATTGAATTAGTCCTGAACATTGCAAAAGCGGCTGCCTCTCTCAATTACTTTGTCAAGTCCCATTTTAATTGTGGCTCTGATCACATGTAAGCTTTTCCCACGGCGGGGATGGAGCCAGGATCGTCAAAGTGCCAGCGTGTCCCCCACCACCAGGCTGACATGGACAGGTCCGAAGCTGCTGTGTTGCTTGCCTTTGGTGGAATTCAACAAGATAAACTGCTTCCTTAGCCTTTATGTTACTCTCAGCGTGGATTGTATTTACACCTTTTTTGCCTCTTGGTGATGACCAACTCGGACGATGTACTTTGAGATCTCCCAAACAAACTAAAGCAGAACTGACTTGAAAATACCTTGAAAACAATAAATCCATCACTGTATAAAAACACACACTCTTCTGTTTTCCAAAATAAGCATCCAGGGACCTGTGATAGACAGGGGCTGGGTTAACAAGCAAATGAGAGCAAAGTAATACCAGTGGGGCAAGCACCTCCTCCAGCACCGAATTCCACTGTGACCCTTGATTCAGCCTTCTCTGAGTTTGCATCATTCCCAAGTGTGGTTGTGATAAGTGGAGATGTCAAACCGTCCTTAAGTAACTACTGGCATCACTACACTGCCCAGGTAAATAATGTCAAAGCAAAACTGTTCTGAATTCTATTATATTAGAAGGTGGTGAGGCTTAAGTATGCTCAGCACATTCAGTGTCATGTTTGAAAATGAAGGGGGGGACATGGTCACAAAAGAGGAAAAAGAGAAGAGAAATAGATTGTCTGCAAGGGACAGAAAATGGAATGTTCTAGGAATGGGAATTGATGGCTGGTGAGAGCAATGGTTCTTGAAATGTGGACCAGGACTAGAAGCATCAGCAACACCCGGGAACTATTTAGAAACACAAACTCACAGAGAGAGGGGGTGGTGGGGGTGGGTTTGGGTGTGGGTGTGTATTTTGGAGGCAGGCAGAGGAAGTGGGCGTAATAATCCATAGTCTAATAAGCCAGGGATTCTGACGCATACTCACATTTGAGAACCACTGAGTTAGGGCATGAAGACCAAAGCACATTTCAGAGAAAAACAAGACAGAGCAAACCATCTTCCCCTAAGCAGATGATCAGGGGAAGAACGTTAATGCCTCCAGGAAAAGAACTCTAACCCTGGAGCCTATAAATTATTAGGGAGTCTAACAATCTAAGCAGTGGTGATAAAGAGATGAAAAGGTCATTGAAGTAGACCGTTAAATAGTTCTTCAACCGAATGGGTGACAGCCCTGACCCCTCTCCTTGTGACACTTGCAGAATTTCTGCAAGTTCACTACAAACAGTGTTTTCATCCCCAAATTCCTTAGAGACTGAAATCAGCCCTAAGCCCAGGCAGCTGGAGTTTTTGTGGTCTGGCAAGTGTTTGGTATGACTCCCTTCACCTGAATCTGAGCATTTTCTTTCTAAATCGTTCACTGAGTGAGAAGAATTTGCAAAGGAATTAATAAAACACATTCTCTGAGGTTGGAAAAATACAATTTCCCCTGATAGCCATATGGCTAGGCCAGTACAAGCAAATGACATACAGATAAGAAACACAGAAGACTTCTACCTTGTGTAGGCGTCCCAATTATCCTATACACTTGGGGGAATCCCTAGTGGAGGTCACTGGTCAAAGCAAAAGTTGAAGGGATTGAAAATCTGGGAAAGAACGAAAATGTCATAATAAAAGTGTAGCGTTGGTGTGGTTTGTCCAACCTAAGCTGGATGCTAGTGATACTTCTCCACCCTCCTCACCTCCCCCAAACTTACAAGCAACTCTTTGCTCTGGGATATTAGTGAGAAAGACTTTTATGTGAATGGAAGTTTCTTTTTTCCTTCAAACTTTTTCATTTAGCATACACCAAAGACACTTGTGGGCTTAGAAGTGACATCCGTTTGCTAGTTCAGTTTCCCCAGGCTAGGAAAGTAAATGGATGTTTTGGCAAAAAGTCTTAAACTAGCACTCAAAGTTGGATTGAGAAACAATTTTCTTTATTCAGTGTTCCCCTATAATGGAAGGTGGTATAAGACTAATTTTGAAAAGACTGGAAATATTCTAATGAAATTTCTTTTTCTTTTCCCAGATATTATTGTGAACTTCCTATGTCTACCACAAATACTCATTTCAAAAGATGCTTTAAAATGTTCCCCCAGAGGTGCTAGCTTCAGAGCCATCATATCAATTTAACTCCAGTTTATAGGAATAATTTCAATGAAAAAAATAACATTCGCTTAGCTAGTTCCAGCTCTTTGATTTTTCTCCTAAATGTATCTCCTTTTTTTCACACAACAAGGGTAGCAGCATATAGTCATGTCTCTGCCAAAACTTTTGAAAGCACTAGAAAGAAAAGTGCAAGAATAGTCATTTAGTATTTTCCACCTGTGGATATAGCGCTTCTTTTGTGCTTACTGGTCTCACCCCAGCAAGATTCATGGGATGGTTTTTCTTTGCCATGGCAACCCACTTAGTTTTTTTAATGGAGTGTAACTGCTTTTCAGTGTTGTGTTAGCTTCTGCTGCACAATGGAGCGAATCGGCTGTGTGTATAGGTATGCTCCCTGCCTCTTGCGCCTCCCTCCCACTCCCCCACTCGCAGCGGCGCCTCTAGGCATCACAGGGCACTGAGCTGGGCGCCCGCAGCTTCACACGGGGCGCGGTGTATGTATATCAATGCTACTCCCCCCATCCGCCCCTCCTTCCCCTCGCTCCCCTGTGCCACGTGCTCACTATATCTGTGTTTCTGTTCCTGTCCTGCACATAGGTTCATCTCTACCATTTTCCTAGTTCCATATTCATACACTAATGGACAATATTTGTTTTCCTCTTTCTGAGTTACTTCACTTTGTATGACAGACTGTAGGTCCATTTACATCACTACAAATGACCCAGTTTCATTCCTTTATATAGCTGAGTAATATTCCATTATACACACACACAATCACATCCCATCTTGTTTGGGCTTTCCAGGTGGCACTAGTGGTAAAGAACTCACCTGCCAATGCAGGAGACACAAGAGATGCGGGTTTGATTGCTGGGTCAGGAAGCTCCCCTGGAGGAGGGCATGGCAACCCACTGCAGTATCCTTGCCTGGAGGATCCCATGGACAGAGGAGCCTGAGGGACTACAGTCCACAGGGTCGCAAAGAGTCAGACACAACTGAAGCGACTTAGCCCACATGCACGCAATCATCTTGTTTGGTCATTCAACCATCGATGGGTGTTTCGGTCGCTTCCAGGGCTTGGCTATTGTAATACTGCCACAATGTTCATGTGCACGTGCCTTCTTAAATTATGGTTTTCTCTGGGTATATGCCCAATAGTGGGATTCTGATGCACCTGAATTTTTAACTTTGCCTACTGTCTTTTACTCACTACCAAGAATATGCTGACAACCCAGGTGGTTCAGTGGATAAAGAATCCACCTACAATGCAGGAGACTCAGGTTCGATCCCTGGGTCAGGAAGATGCCTTGGAGGATGGCACGGCAACACACTCTGGTATTCTTGCCTGAGAATCCCATGGACACTGGAGCCTGGTGGGCTATAGTCCATGTGGTCGCAAGGAGTCAAACATGACTGAAGTGACTAAGCATGCATGTACCCATGTAAGTATCTCATTTTAAGTTCATCTCATTTTAAGACAGTCCATCTTTTAGTCTAGGCTGTTAAACCTACTCTATGGATCATCAACCAAAGCTCTACTTTAGCTTGTTCACCAGTGGTCTTCAAAGCTGGAATGGAAACTACAATTTGGATATTAAAGACCTCATGACAGGTACTGATGAGAAGAACTCTTCTAAGATGCATCAGTCCAGATGGTTGCTCACAGAAATTCATAAGTTTGGTCTGGCTAAATATCCTTTGGGACTTAAAAAAGCAGACCAGTTATTTGAATTTATACAAAGCCAGCTTTACTATGATCTTTATCTTAGACTCCCTAGGCAGGTAGCTTTGCATGAGATTGAAGAAGTTAAAAACCTCAAAGAAAGGAGGATTCAGTATCCAATGAATTAAGACGGCTGTCTGACTCTCTCTCTCTCTCTCTCACACACACACACACAGAGCATCTAGGAACTCAAATTCCAATGATGGGGTCTTTTTCAACCACAGAGACAGTGGTATTTTGTTCCCTCTTCCTTTCCACAGTCAACCGAAGGGGTTTAACAGTAATTGAAGCCACATGGGATTCAAATTGTATAAACTTGCTTTCCTTTTTTCACTGCCCTCTAAATTTGCATTTTTACCGTGCACATGGTATATGTCAAATCTCATTACAATAGAAACCTCTGAAAGACAGACATCCCAAACCTCTCAACTGTGAGTACTATTTTTTTTTTCAGACAGTGCACAATGCAATAGTTTCCCTATGACAAAATTATATGGACAATCATTGGGAATTAGTCTGAAAGAAATTAATAACCTGAAATAGATAAATAATTTGAGAAGAAGCCAAGTCTTGCAATTGACATAGTACTGGTTTTCTTAATATTATTCCATGAATCTCAGTGTTATTTACTGATTTCCTTTGAGATACAACATACGGGAATACTTTCATGTACACCTCACTTTGCTCTCCATACCATCTCCTGGTTCCATTACTAGTTTATATAAATGATTCTATCTCCCTCATGTAAAATGAGACTGTTGGCCTACGTAGTCACTAAATTCCTTTCTATGTCCCCAAATCTCTGATTCTCTTCTGACAACCTCATAGAGTCACATTCTTCAGAATATTTCATGAACTCTCCCTACCAAATTCAAACTACTCCATTTAATTCAGGTATGACCTAAATCAAATCCCTTACAACTATTCAGTGGAAGTGACAAATTAGATTCAGGGATTAGATCTGATAGACTGCCTGAAGAACTATGGATAGAGGTTGATGACATTGTAGAGGAGGCAGGGATCAAGACCATCCCCAAGAAAAAGAAATGCAAAAAGGGAAAATGGTTGTCTGAGGAGTCCATACAAAGAGCTGAGAATAGAAGAAAAGTAAAAGGCAAAGGAGAAAAGGAAAGATATACCCATCTGAATGCAGAGTCCCAAAGAATATAAAAGTGAGATAAGAAAGCCTTCCTCAGTGATAAATGCAAAGAAATAGAGGAAAACAATAGGATGGGAAAGACTAGAGATCTCTTCAAGAAAATTGGAGATACCAAGGGATTTCATGTAACCATGACCTCAATAAAGGACAGAAATGGTATGGACTTAACAGAAGCAGAAGCTGTTAAGAAGAGGTGGCAAGAATACACAAAGGAACTAAACAAAAGATCTTCATGACCCAGATAACCACAATGGACTAATCACTCGCATAGAGCCAGACGTCGAAGTCAAGTGGGCCTTAGGAAGAATCGCTACCAACAAAGCTAGTGGAGGTGATGGAATTCTAGTTGAGCTATTTCAAATCTGAAAAGATGATGCTGTGAAAGTGCTGTACTCAATATGCCAGCAAATTTGGAAAACTCAGCAGTGGCCACAGGACTGGAAAAAGTCAGTTTTCATTCCAATCCCAAAGGAAGGCAACATCAAAGAATGCTCAAACTACCGCACAATTGCACTCATCTCACATACTAGTAAAGTATGCTCAAAATTCTCCAAGCCAGACTTCAACAGTAGGTGAACCGTGACCTTCCGGATGTTCAAGCTGGTTTTAGTAAAGGCAGAGGAACCAAAGATCAAATCGCCAACATCCACTGGATCATAGAAAAAGCAAGAGAGTTCCAGAAAAACATCTACTTCTGCTTTATTGATTACACCAAAGCCTTTGACTGTGTGGATCACAACAAACTGTGGAAAATTCTTAAAGAGAGAATACCAGACTACCTTACCTGCCTCTTAAGAAATCTATATGCAGGTCAAGAAACAACAGTTAGACTTGGACATGGAACAACAGACTGGTTCCGAATCAGGAAAGGAGCACGTCAAGACTCCTGTCAAGACATATATGGTCACCCTGCTTATTTAACTTCTGTGCAGAGCACATCATGGGAAACGCCGGGCTGGATGAAGCACAAGCTGGAATCAAGATTGCCGGGAGAAATAGCAATAACCTTAGATATGCAGACAACACCACTGTAGAAAGTTAAAAGGAACTGAAGGGCCTCTTGATAAAGTGAAAGAGGAGAGTGAAAAAGCGGGCTTAAAGCTCCACATTCAGACAACTAAGATCATGGCATCCGGTCCCATCACTTCATGGCAAATAGATGGGGGAACAATGGAAACAGTGACAGCCTATTTTCTTGGGCTCCAAAATCACTGCAGATGTTGACGAAATTAAAAGACACTTGCTCCTTGGAAGAAAAACTATGAACAACCTAGACAGCATATTAAAAAGCAGAGACATTACTTTGTCAACAAAGGTTCATCCAGTCAAAGTTATGGTTTTTCCAGTAGTCATGTATGGATGTGAGAGTTGGAATATAAAGAAAGCTGAGCACCGAAGAATTTGTTTTTTTGAATTGTGGTGTTACAGAAGGCTCTTGTGACTCCCTTGGGCTGCAAGGAGATCCAACCAGTCTATCCAAAAGGAAATCAATCCTGAATATTCATTGGAAGGACTGATGCTGTAGCTGAAATTCCAACACGTTGGCCACCTGATGTGAAGAACCAACTCACTGGAAAAGACCTTGATGCTGGGAAAGATTGAAGGCAGGAGGAGAAGGGGACGACAGAGGATGAGATGATTGGATGGCATCACAGACTTGATGGAAATGATTTTGAGCAAGCTCCAGGGGTTGGTGATGTACAGGGAAGGCTGGTGTGCTGCAGTCCATGGGGTCACAAAGAATTGGATATGACTGAGTGACTGAACTGAACTGAGTTTATTCATTTAGTCATTAAAGGAATATATATTGAACTTTAACCTGTGTTCAGGCATTCTGCTAGACACTGCCCTTAAGAAACTCATAGTCTAGAATCATATTTTCCATTTGATAAGATTTATTTTTAAAGAGGATGTACACACTTTTACGTAACACAATATCCATTTTGCTTATGTACGTCAGTGTAAATATGCATATGCCCAACTTGGTCTTAGTTCAGTTCAGTCACTCAGTCGTGTCCGACTCTTTGCGACCCCATGAATCGCAGCACGCCAGGCCTCCCTGTCCATCACCAACTCCCGGAGTTCACTCACATTCACATCCATTGAGTCAGTGATGCCCTCCAGCCATCTCATCCTCTGTCATCCCCTTCTCCTCCTGCCCCCAATCCCTCCCAGCATCAGAGTCTTCTCCAATAAGTCCACTCTTCGCATGAGGTGGCCAAAGTATTGGAGTTTCAGCTTTAGCATCATTCCTTCCAAAGAAATCCCAGGGCTGATCTCCTTGCAGTCCAAGGGACTCTCAAGAGTCTTCTCCAACACCACAGTTCTAGCACCCTTAAAACTATAGACATCTTGAAGTTCAGGAGAATACTTTATGAATTTTGGCCCCATTTAAAGAAAGAAGATAGAATCTATATATTTAGTATAAAAACAAAACATTAACATATAGTTCATTCAGGAAAATGAAGGGAATGCTATAGTTACTTTTCTTAAAATTTCCAGGTAAGATAGAAATCAATAATTCAAATCCCTGATTGTGAACACGATTGGAATGAAATTCAAATGAGATTGAGAAATATATTTGCCAACACGTTATTTCTCACTAATCCTTAACCAATTATTACTTATATTTGTGCAGAAATCCAGTACAAGATTAGATCAATTATGCAAATAAAGTCAGCTTTCAATCTGATAACATTTTTAATGAAATCTAATAGGTCTTAAGAGTCCATGAGTTAGCTTTAGAATTCTAATTCAAGTGTTGTGAAACCGTATAAGTGAGTTTATGAGTTAACTCATCAGAATTCCTAAGTATGCCAGAATTACTATCTTTTTATTTCTCTCCATTTTATATCATATATATATGATTGTATATGATACATCGACTCGTTGGTGTTGTTTAGTTGCTAAGTCTGACTCTTTTGCAATGCACGGACTGTATCCCGCCAGGCCCCTCGGTCCATGGAATTCCCCAGGCAAGAATACTGGAGTGGGTTGCCATTCCCTCTCTGGGGGAATCTTCCCGACTCAGAGATCAAACCCACGTCTCCTGCATTGGTAGGTGGGTTCTTCACCCGTAAACTGAGCCACCAGGGAAGCCCATGATACATCGGTACATCATTTCAATAATGATGTCCATTCATTGGGTGCGTAGCCCACTGTGACAAGTGCTTTACACACTTATTCCCCAAAACATCCCTGTAAAACAAGTATTATCTCTTTCCCCAGATGAAGGAAGTAGTAGAAAAAGATACACAGAAGGCTGCACAATTTGGAGGAAATTAATATAACGGTGATTATTATAGCTAGCATTCACTGGGGACTTATATGCACATTCACTGTCCTAGGAATCACACATATCTTTTCTTGGCTGTAGACTTTTTATTTTGTGTTGAGGTTTAGCCAGCTAACAACGTGATAGTTTCAGATGACCAGTGAGGGGCTCAGCCATACATATACATGCGTCCATTCTCCCCCAGGCTCCCCCTGCCCCGTGCCATCTAGGCTGCTGCAGAACATTGGGCAGAGCTGCATTTGCTATATGGTGTGTCCTTGTTTGTTACCAGGGGAGAATCACGCATATCTTATCTGATTTAAACTCTCAAGATCAGAGAACTGTCTCAAGTTTGGAGAAATCTCAGGGAATCATGGTTGACAGGAAAAATAAGACTTACCGTGCCAACTTGGCCTGCTTCAAGGACATTCCTTTGCACACAGAGCTACCTCTAAAAGCCAGCTTGTGATTATCTGGACACATCACGTGCTTCTAATCAAGGACCTGTGTGCTTAGTCACTCGTCGTGTCCAACTCTTTGCGACCCTATGGACTGCAGGCCGCCAGGCTCCTCTGTCCGTGGGGATTCTCCAGGCAAACATACTGGAGTGGCTTGCCATGCCCTCCTCCAGGGGATCTTCCCAACCCAGGGATTGAACCCAGGTCTCCCACATTGCAGGTGGATTTTTACTGACATAGCCACCAGGGAAGCCCAATAACACTTTTTAAAAGTGCTTATCATAACCATTCTAATGGATATGAAGTGATATCTCATTGCAGTTTTGATTTGCATTTCCTTAATAATTAATGCTGTAAAACATCTCCCCATGTGCCTGTCGGCCATCTGTAGGTTTTCTTTGGAAAAATGTCTATTCAGCTCCTCTGCTATCTGTTAATTGGCTTGTTTTGTTGTTGTTGAATTATATGATTTTGTTATATACTATTTTGAAGGGTATTAAGTGAAATAAGTCAAATAAACAAAAAAAAACGACAATTTTTAATATGTGAAATATTAAATTAAAAGCAAACAAACAAACCAAACAAAAACTGAAACAGATAGATTCAGAGAACATAGTGGCTACCAGGAGGGAAGAGAGAGGGGAAGGGCAAAATGAGTAATGGGACCGACAGTACGGTGACGGATGGAAACTAAACTTTTGGTGTTGGTGAGCATGCTAAGGTACATTCTGAAATCAAAACAAAATATTTTACAGACACAACTTACATCAAGTTGTAAACCAATTTAAAAAGTACTTACATAAAGAGCAGGGACAGATCCAGGTTTGTTAGTCCTAAAGGTTATACAACTGGGGGTCCTTATTTTGTAAAAGAAACCACAAAATTGTTCAGACAAAATTGGTCATGAAAGCACACAGTGGTTAGAACTAGCTGTTGTTAGGTTATCTTACGTTTTCAAATTTTACAAACACATGTGATCACATTGCAAGAGGTCTTGCCAGAGACTTGGAAGGGGCTGTGCATGTTGGAGGGGGTGGTGGTTAAAGTTTGCGTTTCATCGGATTCACTGCCTCTCACCATGAGCAAGCGTGAAGTGAGTACACTCAGCAGCATGTTGAAATAGTAGTCATCAGTGAAGTTGCAAGTGGAGGATATCCTTCAAATGGACTCAACTGTTGAACACAAGAAACTTTATAACCTCTGGATCCTGGGAACCGAGATACATATTGCAACTGATCATTCATCTGGAGACTGGGGCACAAGTGCTCAGGTTCAAAAGTGAGGCTAAAGGTGCCTGACTGGCAGAGTGACAGAGTGGCATATTGTTACACTTCTTAAACCCCTTCTGGGAAGTGACAACCACCTCTCCCGCCTGAATGTGTCAAAACACATCAGAGCGTTAGTCAAACAGCTCAGACGTTTACCACATTTCCATTCTTGTATGTTGACCCCAGGGATAGGGAGGGGCAGGGCTTGGTGAGGCAGTGAGCATCCTGTTACACATAATCCGCCCAACAGTCCAGAATTCATTTCTTGAATTGCTATCACACCCTGGGCCCCTTTGTGTCTCAACAATAGACAGACTCATTTTTCTCTCCACCTTGTAAAATCCACTTTGAAGAAATGTAAGGCAGTCAGCGAGCATTAAAAAAAAAAAAAATTCCTTAGTGGGACCACCCATTAATAATGTTACCCTAGAAGAGATAAAGAAAAATAAAGTATAGATGCAGGAATCAAAGAGATCAGATGAACCAGATGTCAATGGCTTTCATAGAGAATGACCTAATGAAATGCACTGGCATGGTTTTCCTTTCAAAAGCAATCTTGAAATGAAAAGAAAAATATCTTAGGCAGGCTGTAACCTACATTTTTAGATGATGGACATAGACTGACTTCCTTATTTGCACCCTTAGAGTTTTTGGAAGGCCAGAGAGATTGAACTCTTCCCTGCTGTTTGTTTGATTTGGTCTGAGTTGAAGCCAAGAGATGTGGTGATGGGAGTTTTGGAAAAACAATTAAAATGAAATGTATGCAGTGGGTTTTTCTGGGATCCTAATTAACTGGCCCATTTCTAGGTAACATTAGGGAAGTTGTGGGCAGTGATTATTATCTCTTTAAAGTCCTAATTAAAATGTCAAACTGTAAGGTAGAATGTCTTCAAAGCTGCATGTAATTTGATTGTGTTGGCGTATTGGGAAAATGGCCTTGGAAATACAAATAAACCAGCCACTAAAAAGATCCCAGAAGTCCAGGCTTTATTCCAGAAGTATAATCTGTTGAACCAATAGCATTTCATAACTAACCACTCACCAAGTGGTAGACATCCAAATGTCAAAGCCAGTTTCATAACATGGTAACACCTAACAGGCTGCACAGGAACACCTTGCCTTAGCATAGTGGGGTTTCAGAAGGGTGTTTGGGGTTAGTTCACCCACAAACACTTCTCATCTAGCTTGAAATGTTCTCATTTGATGAATTTCAGAAATGGCTGGCACCCTATCCACTGTTTAATTAAAACTTTAGAGCTGTTGAAGAACTCCTGCATACAGTACAGACTTCTGTGACTCTCCTGCACTGAGGTCTCAGGCAGACTGGAATCCCTGTCACACCGTGTAAGACCATTAGGAAAGCTGTCATTCCCTTAAGAAGGTGAAGCAGTTAAGACCTTTTAGGATGCAAATAACAAAAATTCCATCCAAAAAATGGCTTCATAAAGACTCCTATGATATAACAAGCGCAGCAGTTGGTTCACAGAGCATCTCAACGACATCACCAGTCACTCACTGTCCTTCCATCCATCCACACTGCCACTTCAGTATGCCACCTGCTCCCCTCTCTCTCACACTTTTCATGAGCTCTAGCATCACCCCCTCATATAACCACAGCCAAAGAGAGAGATACAGGAATGTGGCCTTTCATGCATATCTTTTTATCTTTTCCTGGACACCCTTCAGCAGACTTGCCATGACATTTCTTTGCCCAAGATTGCATCACATGCCCATGCCTACACTAATCACTGCCAAAGGAAATTACCATGACTGGATTAGTTTAATCAAGACTCATCTCTTACCCCCACAGCTAAGGGGAGATCCAGTCTCCCCTGATGTACACGGCACACTGATGTCATACATGCCATTCTATAAAACGACTCACCATTCTCTTTGCAATGAAAAAAAACAAAACAGAATAGCGTCCTCCTCAGAGGTGGCATGTCTATTGCACCACTATCAATAGGGTTGACCACTGAGTTGCTTTTCCAGCGGTGGACAGATTTATACTGACCCGTTCACTTCTATTCTCTTCTCTCTCCATTCATGGCAAAGCTTATGCAAACTACCTGGTCAAGACCTTTGGCCCTGAACAAGAGAAGAACACTATTTTCACCTTGGAATCCATCCATTTCATTCACTTGTTGACTCACAAATGTAGTCTGAGCAGCCACTCAGTAGTTCCCCGCCTCTGGGATCCAATGCCTGACAATTTAAGGTGGAGCTGATGCAATAGCAAGAGAAACAAAGTCCGCGATAAATACAACGCCCTTGAATCATCCCCAAACCATACCCCCTCCCCCCAGCTCATGGAAAAGTTTTCTTCCATAAAACTGGTCCGTGATGTTGGGGACAGCTGTATTAGTGATGGGCCCTGTGTTAGATGTGGTCGGATGTGGTCTCTAACATCAGAAACCCTACAGTCAAGTGGGGAGAATATGGAAAGGCAAACAGGCAGCATAGTATCCTAATCTCTGATGCAGAAAACACATTAAAGTACTTGGATATGATAGTATCATAGGTGCTTCAATAGCAAAAGTCCTGGGCACCATATAGATGCAGAGAGAAGACTCTCTCACCCAGTCTCATAGAGGAAGGGACTCCTAGAATGATAGGAGGACATGTCATAAGTAGAAAGAGTTAAAAGAAGATTAAATGAACCATACAGCCTTCATCCTCATCTAATTAATTGTGAATAATTATGTCAAAACTCCTCAAGGATATACATACCGCTGATTTCTCAAGGGTACCTAAACCACTAAATCAGGGATTCTTGAGGTACATAGATGAAAATCAGATTAGTAAACTTGAAGAAGAAAAAAACATATCTTTATTTTCATTAACACTTAACTGAAATTTAGATTTTCTTCGATAAAAAATATGAGCAAAAAAAGCACCAACCCCACAGTAGTGTTAATCATTGCCCATGACTTTGGCAACAAGAGAAATCATAGATATTTCACACTATTTTATGATGTGATGCAGACCTATCAAAAAAGTATTTGAATTGTTGCATTTCGACTGAGCGACTTCACTTTCACTTTTCACTTTCATGCATTGGAGAAGGAAATGGCAACGTACTCCAGCATTCTTGCCTGTAGAATCCCAGGGACGGGGGAGCCTCGTGGGCTGCCATCTATGGGGTGGCACAGAGTCGGACACGACTGAAGCAACTTAGCAGCAAAGACCTACTGCTAGGCATTGTTCTTTAAAGCATTTCTTTTAAAGAATTACATGGACTTAAAAAACATTTTGATTATTATATTTCAATATAATTAGTTTCCATTTTTATCCCATATATTTTAGTTCATGTATCTAAAAGCTATAGTTGGAAAGTTCACCAGATTAATAGAGTTCACCAGATTAATTGGGGCACATTTCTTCCCTGGTCAGACTCTGTACTTGTATGTGAATGACTCAGCAAAAGCTATGAATTTAATTTTTGTTGTAATTGTGCCTTCTGCCCAATTAAATTTTGTATTTGATTCTCAGCAATGATACTCCAGGTTATTAAAAAGATATTTTTTAGGGATATAATAAAGCTCTCCAAGTCTCTGGATTTGTCATTTTCTTTTTGTAAGAACTTCAAAACCGTCAGAAAACCTATCCCAGCCAAAGTCCTTGTAGTCATGATTACTGTCATAACGGTCAGGTTCTTATGCATATGCTGTAGTAGGCATTTCACCACAACCAACACTGGTAATGATTTGATTAAATGAGATCAACTGCACTCCATGGGTTGCTAGTACCTAATTTCAACACTGTATTCAAGTACAAAAATATGACCAAACCAATCCCCATTTGGAGTGTCCATTTCCCAGGACCACACGTGGAACCAATATTTGTATCAGTCAAGGTCCAAGCATGATCTAGAAACCACACTGATTATATGAACAGAGAGAACTTAATGTAATTATTTTAAAATTTTAGCATAAACTAAAAAGACAAGACTAGAACACTGTGGCAGAGTTCAGTAAACTTTCTGTACAAAGAGCCAGGGAGCAAACATTTTCATATGGTCTCCATCGCAAATATTTGACTTTTATAAAGCAGCCACAGATAATACACACATTTGCCTACCACTGTATTAAGGTATCATGGAAGTATCCTATAAATCAAGTATACTTGAACAAAAAAGTTTTTTTCAAGTATCATGAAAGTATCAGTTGCAGGAGGCAGCTGCACACCTTGGCTTAGCAGGACAAACGGAGGAGTTTGGAGTTTTGTAAACCGAAAGTCTAAAGTTTTTTAAACCCTGGAGGAGATGAAATTCAGACTTTTGAGAAGGTGCTAGCTAGTGCTGATATCCCTGGGATGGTGCCTTAATCCAACTCTGCAAGTGTTGGAAAAACCGCAAAATGAATTCCCAGTGAATTCCCAGGGAAGATACTGTGGAAAAGACGAAGAAGTATAGCACAGTCATAGGAAATAAACAGGAAACCCATCTAGCGGTGTCTAGTGGTATAGCCTAGCCGGGAGCCAAGTGGCCATGCTGAAGTGTGGTTGACAGAATCTCAGCCTCACCATCACAAAGCAGAGTTTCGAAGAGTGGGCTTGCAGCTAACGAACAATAGCTTGGCACAGAAGGTGGTTTCCAAGCTTCACAGACTAGCAAAAGATATTCCATATGTAAAAACCGAAAACAAGGAAAGAATGATCTGGTTCAACTTTTTCATAAAAGTAGTCTATACCTGAACTGTGTACTTCAGGAGACATTCATTTTTACTAAAAGAGTATTGAGAAGTATTGTTTCCCTTGTTACCAATTTGAATGAAGAGAAAGAACTGTAACTAATCAGTAAATGCAATGACTCCATTCAGGTCACTTTTGAAAAAGAAGGCACCAAAGCTGAGGCTGGTTCTTCTGCTATTTAATTATCACTTCTGGGCATACACAGATGGCACCATAATCTCTTCAAAACCTACTGGGAAATTAAAAAGAATACTAAATTAATTTAGCATTTTTAATAAAATAGTAATGTTTTTTAATGGAATCCTTTGTTGCTATGGGTGGCAGAAACA
The DNA here is from genome assembly GCF_032405125.1 of Capricornis sumatraensis. Taxonomy (NCBI): domain Eukaryota; kingdom Metazoa; phylum Chordata; class Mammalia; order Artiodactyla; family Bovidae; genus Capricornis; species Capricornis sumatraensis. The sequence continues at coordinate 11,212,102 of NC_091070.1, read as the reverse complement.
GACTGGAGACAGAGATGATAATTAGTTAGCTATTTTCTTTATGGAAACTAGTCTCTGGTCAAAAAGACCACACATTCTTTGCCCTTGGATAATATCCACTATTAATAATCATAGGGATTCTGAGGAATAAAAGAAAATAAAGCACACTCCAGGTTGACGTGCCAAGGTTGGAGGATTCATCAAATATTCCAGGTTCCAATTTTCCCAAGGATGTTTGCACCAAACAACACAGCAGACCATGCAACATTTGGAATTTCTTTTCTTTTTCATTTTTTTAAACGTTGTTTTTTTATTGGCATATCATTGCTTTATGATGTTGTGCTCATTTCTGCGGTACAATGAAGTGAATCAATTATATGTATACAGGCATCTCCTCCCCCTTGGAGCTCCCTCCCACCATCACACCCCTCTAGGTCATCACAGACACCGAGCTGAGCTTCCCGTGCTGTACAGAGGCTTCCCAGTAGCTATTGTACACATGGTAGAGTATTTATGTCAATCTTAATCTCTCAAGTCACCCTTCCCTTCCCTTCCACACCCAAGTCCACATGTCCGTTCTGTGTCTGCCTCTCTGTTCCTGCCTTGGAAATAGGTTCCTCTGTACCATTTTTCTAGAGTCTACATACGTACATTAATCTATGATTCTGTGTTTCTTTTCCTGACTCGCTTTACGCTGTATGACACACTCTAGGTCCATCCACGTCTCTATAAATTCATCCCTTTTAGTGGCTAAGTAATATTCCATCGTAAATATGCACCACAACTTCTTTATCTGTTCATCTGTTGTTAAACATTCAGGTTGTTTCCAGGTCCTGACTATTGTGAATAGTACTTCTTTGAAAACCGGAGTACATGTGTCCTTTTGAATTAGGGTTTTCTCAGGGTATTATATCTGGCAGTGAGATAGCTGGGTCATATGGTAGCTCTATGTAATATTTGGAGGTCTTTCCTATCCCTCCCATTTGGTGTCTTTAAAGAAAGAAGAAACAAAACTCTTGTAAAATTATATTTTCTTCTTGAAATTATTTCTGACTGGTATCATTCAAGGCTTGCTCACTTCCCTATACTTTGTACCACTGTGGTATTTTTTATTTAATATGTCTTCTTCCTCAGTCACAAGTAGGTGCTGTGTTAACTGCTGGGTACCCGGCACTGTCTGAGGTACTGCAGAATTCTCAGAAGGCTCCCGTTGTCTAACTGTTTACTATACGGTTTGGACAGCGGAATGGAAATAAAGGATACTATTGGATTCAACAGAATGTTAAATGAGGTCATTTCTTTCCCAGCATCCTAGTTAATAGGCTTATATCTTGGCAAAGAGAAAAGAAAATAAACATTCCTGTGCTGAAGTATGCTGCCTAAGGTTTCAAGTTAAAAATATGATTTAGACTGGGCCTTGAAGGATGAGTAGAATCTAAACCAAGGAAAGTGAGGCTGAGCAAATAGCTGAGCAAAAAGAGCACAGACGCAGAAAATAATTCCAACTTAACTGAGACAAACGCTAATAATTTGAGAAATAACTATGTGAAACAAGGTTCATAACAGTTAATGGAAGCATTGGAAAATGATTCATTAAATCTGAAACAGAAGCAGAAACTTCAAGTATGCAGGAAGGGGGGTTTTGAAAAGATGGATCATCAATGTAAAGAACAGTTAATAAGATGGGCAGGACTTGTCAGGGATGTCAAATAGGAGTCTACTGGCAATTCCCTGTGGTCCAGTAGCTAGGACTCCATGCTCTGGGGCCCAGGTTCAATCCCTGGTCAGGGAACTAGGTCCCACAAGCCCCAACTAAGACCTGTAACAGTCAAATAAATAAATATTTTAAAAATAATAACATCAGCGTTCTACTGTGGTGGCCCAGGCAGAGGTAGGTAATAATCGTACCAGCCATGAGAATAAAGATGAAGGCTCTTGGAATCCAGGAATCAAGGTCACAGTGGAAGCTACACTCCAACAGTTGGTTACTTTGATAGCATCTTTCTCAGCACCCTTTTGGTCCATCATTCTTACCACATCATTCCCAGACTGATACGTGGAGTGCTCCAAGGTACAAAGACAGTACCACCCCTGGAGGAGGAGGGCGGCCTCTTTCGAGGGTCTTGGGGATGCCCAGCGTTGAGCCTTTTTTCCATTATGTTCCCTCCACACACAGGTTTTATAGCATCCTACCATCTCCTTCAAATCTTCGTTTCTTTCCGCTAAACCTGGGGAATGCTTACCCTTCCTGCTTTCTGATTTGATGGAAAACAAAGGGGCACTGAAGATCCTAGCTGATCCCTTCACATTTTCTTCTCAAACCCCCAACTCATCTAAAACATCTGGCTCTTTGCACAATAGAATATATCTTTGTTTCACCTGACTCTTTTAGACACCAGCCTCCTAGCTCTCCCAAAGCACCTCCGCGTATTTTATAGGTTCTCAATGTTTTGGTTTGGTCTTGGTCTTAAGCAGTTTGGTTATATACAACTGAACTCAACTGGAATGTAAGTAAACAAGCTAATCTTTTGCATGTTTATGTCTCTTGCTGAAGAGCTGCAGATGCTAATGTCGAGGTCTTGATAAGAATTTCTAAACTTTGAAAGGCATGAATTTTGCTAACAGGTGAGTAAAATTTCACGAGAGCATCTTTTTCTTTAATATATGCTAAAAGATAAATTGTATCTAGGCACAAACCCTCAGGATTTGAAATGTCACTTTTAAAAAAGGCTCCTACAGTAATGCTTGGAAAATAACTTTAAAATAAAACAGAACCCAACCCGAAGACGGTTTCTTTCTTTTTTATATGTCATTTGTTCTCTAGTACAACAATCCCAAAACAGTAATTTATAATATTGTACATTCTAGCAGCATAAAAACTCAGACTATTCACAGTTAATAACCATTAGCTTTTCCTGTTCGATCACCAGCCACAGATTTTCATGAATTTTCTTTCCTGTTCTTTCAGATGGTGCCTCCCCTCCTATTCTTTAAGCCAGTTTGCTCCTCATAGTATCCTACTTCCGAAAAATTTCTACAAAACACACGCAATTTCTCAATCTGTGTGCTTCTAGTTGCAAAATTGTATTGTTACCACCTGTGATGATTATTTAGACAAGCAAAAGATATTCATTCAATCTGGCTATAGACTTACAAGAAACTAAACTTTTTTACCAACTACGTTTGCTTACCAACCCTGCACTACTTAAACAATATATTCTCAAGAGCCCAGTTCCGGATACCCACCCTTCCCTGCCTGGATTAGAAAGTGGAAAAAAAAAAAAAAAAAGATTGCTTGAAATATCTTTGATAATTAGACAACATGGAAGTAATACATGTAAAGTTGGATAAAAAGAATATACAAAAAATGTTATTAAAAGGTATGTGTGTGTGTAATATTTTATATAATAAAGGCATATAAAAAGAAAACAACTGAAACATCTTAGATACAGCAGGAAAGTTTAAGAATAAATCATTTGTTGCAAAGAGATATCTAGTCATTTAAATATTTTCCTTAACCACCTTCAGACGAATGCTCCTGTGTAGGTATCCTGGATAGCCTATGGAGATAGTCCAAAGGAAAAACCAGGCTCTTATCTAAAAGAATCTGACAATTCAGTTGGAGAGAAAACACAAGTAGAATAAATACTAAACTAAATTATAAAAATCTATCACAGGTGCATGCCTTATGACCCAGATATGCTACTTCTCAGATTTCAACCCCAAAACAATCATGAATATAACCATATAGATTTATAGGATAATTTTTAGAATAATTCATCTTGGATAAATGGCAAGATAATTCAGTTTTTACACACCGAGGAAACCAGAATTGAAAGAGACACATGTACCCCAATGTTCATCGCAGCACTGTTTACAATAGCCAGGACATGGAAACAACCTAGATGTCCATCAGCAGATGAATGGATAAGAAAGCTGTGGTACATGTACACAATGGAGTATTACTCAGCCATTAAAAAGAATTCATTTGAATCAGTTCTGATGAGATGGATGAAACTGGAGCCGATTATACAGAGTGAAGTAAGCCAGAAAGAAAAACACCAATACAGTATACTAACACATATATATGGAATTTAGAAAGATGGCAAAGACGACCCTGTATGCAAGACAGGAAAAAAGACACAGCGGTGTATAACGGACTTTTGGACTCAGAGAGAGAGGGAGAGGGTGGGATGATTTGGGAGAATGGCATTCTATCATGTATACTATCATGTAAGAATTGAATCGCCAGTCTATGTCTGACGCAGGATACAGCATGCTTGGGGCTGGTGCATGGGGATGACCCACAGAGATGTTATGGGGAGGGAGGTGGGAGGGGGTTTCATGTTTGGGAACACATGTAAGAATTAAAGATTTTAAAATTAAAAAAAATATATTAAAAATAAAAAATAAAAAAAATATTAAAATGAAAAAAAAAGAAAAAAAAAAATAAAGTGCAATACAATGGCATGTAGCCATTACAGTGATATACAAAAAACAGATTAATGACAGAACTGTTTGTGGTATGTTGGGTAGAAAACTAGGCTAAAATTTGCAAACTTGATATGATCCCCTTGGTGTGAAAAACATACAAATAATCATCCACATAAAGTTTACAGTTAATATATTTATAGGAGTGCTCAGTTGTATCCAACTCTTTGTGACCGCATGGACTATAGCGAACCAGGTTCCTCTATCCACGGGATTTTCTAGGCAAGAATACTGGAGTGATTGCCATATCCTACTCCGGTGAATCTTCCTGACCTAGGGAATGAACCTACCTCTCTTGTGTCTCCTGCATACAACCTAGCAACTGAACAACAAGTGAAAAATATCATATTGATAGTGTGAATGAAAACTAGAAACTAAACAATGGTGTCTTCTCTTTCCACTCGTATGCAACATTATAGTGGAGGTCCTAGCCAAGACAGCTATGCAAGAAAATTAAATAAAAGACTCCAGATTGGAAAGGAAGTAATAAAACTGTTTCTACTTGCCAGTGACATAATCTTGCATATAGAAAATTCTGCAGGAATCCACTAAAAATCTATTCGAGCTAATCAATGAGTTCAGCAAAGTTGCAAGATATATATCAGAATGTGAAAATTAACTGAATTTCTATACAGTGCGTGTGTGCTAACTCACTTCAGTCTTGTCGATCTCTATGACCCTCTGGACTGTAGCCCCCTAGGCTCCTCTGTCCATGGGATTCTCCAGGCAAGAATACTGGAGTGGATTACCGTTTACTTCTCCAGGGGATTTTTCCCTGGAGCAATGATCAAATAAAAAATGAAGTCAAGAAAATAATTCCATTTAAAATAGCATCAAAAAGAATAAAATACTTAGGAATATATTTAACAAAGGAAGGGTAAAACTTATACTTAAAAGCTACAAAACATCACTGAAAGAAATTTAAGACCATAATCAACAGGAAAACATTTGCTTTCATGGAAAATACATATTGCTATGATGCAAATATTCCCCAAATTGATCTACAAATTCAATGCAATCTCTATTAAAATACCAGCTAACTTTTCTGCAGAAATGGACACGCTGATCCTAAAATTCATATGGAGATGCAAGGCATGCAGAATAGTCAAAACAATCTTGAGAAAGAAAAACAAAATTAGAAGACTCACACTTCCCAATTTCAAAACCTGCTATGAACATATAGTAGTCAGGACAATGTGGTACTGTTATAAACACAGACAAATAGGCAAAAGGAATAGAATCGAGGATCCTGAAATATACCCTTATATTTATGATCAATTATTTTTAATAAGAGTGCCAAGTGTTGGATCACATATACACATACATCACACCATACACAAAAATTAGCTCAAAATGGATCAAATATCTAAATGTAAAAACTTAAACTATAAAACTCTAGAAGAAATGATATAAGTACATCTTCATGAACTTAGATTAGGCAATGGTCTCCCAAATATGACATCAAAACAATAACAAAAATAAATAAACTGGACACTGACATTTTTGGTTAGTTTTCTGTTTGTCCTGTTTTTTATTTCTGTTTTCTTTTTCTAGTCTTTTTATTGGTTTTCTGTAACAGTTTTTAGAATCGTGCTTTTGAACTGTGGTGTTGGAGAAGACTCTTGAGAGTCCCTTGGACTGCAAGGAGATCCAACCAGTCCATCCTAAAGGAGATCAGTCCTGGGTGTTCATTGGAACAACTGATGCTGAGGCTGAAACTCCAATACTTTGGTCACCTCATGTGAAGAGTTGACTCATTGGAAAAGACCCTGATGCTGGGACAGATTGGGGGCAGGAGGAGAAGGGGACGACAGAGGATGAGATGGCTCGATGGCATCACCAACTCAATGCACATGAGTTTGGGTGAACTCCGGGAGTTGGTGATGGAAACAGGGAGGGCTGGTGTGCTGCAATTCATGGGGTTGCAAAGAGTCGGACACAACTGAGCAACTGAACTGAACTGAACTGAACTGATAGCATTTCTTAGTTTCTTTGTTTAGTGTTGTTAGGGGTTGCTCTAAATATTACATTGTATACACATAACTTATTACTATTTGGCATTGTCATTCAACTAACTTAAATGGTACATAGAAACCTTACCTGGCTTTACATTCTTTTACTCTCCTCCGCTTATAAATGTAATAAATATTTCCACATATGTTCAGAGCCACATCAGACAGTGTCACAATTTTAGTTCAATTGTCAAGCAATTTTCTGTTTAGAAAACTTCCTTTGGTTGTTCATTTAGGGTAGATTTGCTGGCAACAAATCCTCTTAGTTTTCCTTCATTTTAAAATGTCTTTATATCTCCTTTCAGCTCAGAAGTATGTCTTCTCTAGGTACTCAATTTGGGGTTGACAATTCAGACTCCTAAACCCTAAGTGCACGGAATAGAGCATCTGCACCTCTGAACTTTAAAGGATCATGGACTTTTCAATGGTAACCAGTGAAGCCTACATCTCTGAAAAGTCTAGTTGGCCAAAGCTTCCTTGCATAATCCATTAAAATATGGAGAGAGTCCCAATAAATTTACAGTCTGCGGTACTGAAGCTTACAGTCAGATTTAATTTGGTTTGATTTAAAGGAAATAGATATTATGTCTTGCACATTTAGCTTTGTAAAATACAATATAAATCTCTTATATAGTTTTTGCTGCTGGTGGTAAGCTACTCAGTTGTGTCCAACTCTTTGCTCCACCAGGCTCCTCTGCTCATGGGATTTCCCTGGCAAGAGTACTGGAGTGGGTTACCATTTCCTTCTTCAGGGGATCTTCCCAACCCAGGGATCGAACCCACATCTCCTGCATTGCAGGTAGATTCTTTACCACTGAGCCACCAGGGAAGCCTTTTTGCTTCTTCCAATTTGTGTGTTTAATTTCTAGATCACTGTAGCCTTCTGCAATACCTATAATGTTCTTGGTTTTAAAAAAAGAAACACCTAAAATAAGTCAGATTTTCTTACAGAGCTAGCATTTCACACTGTAGAACTACCTTAGCCCGGGCCCCAGTGTTCAAAGGAAATTTATCAAAGTGAACATGGGTTTCAAGAGTGATGTTTCTCTCACCTTGCACTGGAATGTCATCTGTGACTTTAAAGGTAAAAAGTCCTCCTGTGGTACTCTCTATTTCCTCTGTGGTCCGGGAAATGCAGACTGTGAGTAGACAGTGTGAGTATACGTTTCTAGTAGACAGATTGGACATTATTGGTTTTCCCTGAGATTTCTGGTGTACGATATTCTCCTCCCAAGGCTGCATTCTTTATTGCTTTTTTCTGAGTTTTCCTGAGAGTTCCATCCTCCTCTTCTGCTTAAAACCTTTTTAGAGCTATTCTTGTATCCCATTTCTTTCTAATTATTTTCTCAATTACTAATTTTTTTTAATGTGGGTGTCCCAAAGATGCTAGAATTGTAAATATACTCTTTACTATGAGATATTTATCTCAAGGCTCAGTCTTTACTCCAGGTGGCACAGTGGTGAAGAATCTGCCTGCCAATACAGGAAACACAAGATAGATTCGATCCCTGGGTTGGGATGATCACCTAGAGTGGGAAACAGCAACCCACTTGAGGGAAATCCCATGGACAGAGGAGCCTGGCAGGCTACAGTCCATGGGGTCTCAAAGAGTCAGACATGAGTGAGCACACACACAAGTCTGTCTCTGTCTCCCTAATGCCAGAACTCTCCAGCTACATACGGAAATCTCACTGGGGATATTGCAAATGTATCTCAAACTCATTACTTTCCAAACCAGACTCTAACTTTCCCATTAAAGTCAGCACCTCTGTGATCAGCTTAGCTAGCCAGTTATCCAAGCTATTTTCTTGCCCACTTCTCAGTCAAACTGTTCCTGAGAATTAAAACCTAAACACTGCTACTTCTCGCCCCCCTCCCAATGCTACCACGGCTGCTACAGCTGCTATTAATAGTACTAACCAAACAGTAATAAAAGCCAGCATTTACTGGGCACTTTCTAGAAGCCAATGCCTGACATAATTTGATTAAGGCTCCTCACACAACCTTTGAGAGTAAGTTCCACTTTCATCCCCATCATATAGACAAGGAAACTGAGGGCTCTGGGAAGTTAAATATTTTATGCTAAGTGAAATAGCTAGCTAAGAGGAAATTCAGGAATTCAAGCCCAGGAAATCAGGCTCCAGAGCCAGGAGAGTTAACCTACACCATCGTCTCCAAAATCACCTCCACGCTCACTCTCCTCCTACCTCACTTCTGAACACGGCAACCGTGATGACGTTAAAATGGATGTCTGATCATGCTACTCACCTCCGTAAAATCCCTGCGGCTTGAGGACAGCATCAAATGGCTTCCTGTGTCACTTAAAAACATTCGTCCCCTGCACCATGCAAGTTCGTACCCCAGAGGAATCAGGATCTTTTGCACAGATTTCTCTGACTTCACTGCTTCCGCCATTTTCTTCCCCTGGGTGGAATCTGTTCTTACTCCAAGAATTAACTGGGTAGGTCGTAACTTCTCAGTAATCTCCAGGGCAGGTGGCTTTCATTCACCCTTTTTTTCCCTCCAAAAGGTGGCAGGTGTATGGCATTAGTTTAGCCTTGGCAGCAGCTGAGGAAAGGGTCTACCAGCCAAGGAGTGGATATACGGCAACAATCGCATCTCCCGCAGCCGCTTGCATGCTTATTGCTCTGCATGCAACTGTCTTTTTCCTTGTCTTCACTCCTATATAAGGAATTTCCTGAGCACAAGAATCGGAGATTTTCCCCTCTGGGTCTTATTTGCAAACGGATTGTCCAGTAAACTGATGAATGAATGGATTAAAGATAATTCAGTGCATCAAGGAAATCCCATCATAAGTGGAAAGTGAAAGTGTTAGTCGCTCCCTCTTGTCTGACTTTTGCAACCCCATGGACTGTAGTTCACCAGACTCCTCTGTCCATGGGATTCTTCAGGCAATACTAGAGTGGATAGCCATTCTCTTTTCCAGGGAATCGTCCCAATCCAGGGATTGAACCCAGGTCTCCTGCTATGCAGGTAGATTCTTTACTATCTAAGCCACAAGGGAAGCTCAGTCATAAATAGGTAGATATACAAACAAATTCTTATAAAATAAAAGTGTGTAGTATAAAAGAAATAGAAACGAGTGACTCAGCCTTAGGTTCAAGAGCAAGCATGAGAGCAGTGTTTCTGATAGGCTTATTCTCCAGTGTATCCCTGGAGACTGATAAGAGTGACTAGCCTTTACCTGGCACTCAGTAAATACATGTGACAAAATAAGAGAACTTCTGTGAACTGAATGCCTGAAATCCAATTGATTAAAATTGAGTAAAATTAATTTCTTGTACTAGCTTGTACACATCACAAGTCAGTGACTTCCAAAACAATTCTCAAAGGGAGGTCCCAGCAGAAGCATCACCTGGATAACTGTTATAAATGCAGATTATGGAGTACCATTCCAGACCTAGCAGAGTAATGCTCAAAATTCTCCTAGCGAGTCTTCAACAGTCCATGAACTGAGAACTTCCAGATGTTCAAGCTGGATTTAGAAAAGGCAGAGGAACCAGAGATCAAATTGCCAACATCCACTGGATCACAGAAAAACCAAGAGAATTCCAGAAAAAGCATCTACTTATGCTTTACTGACCATGCCAAAGCCTTTGACTGTGTGGATCACAGCAAACTGGAAAATTCTTAAAACGATGGGAATACCAAACCGCCACCACTATCTGCCTCCTACGAAACCTGTATGCAGGTCAAGAAGCAACAGTTGGAACCAGACATGGAACAATGGACTGGTTCCAAATTGGGAAAGGAGTATGTCAAGACTCTATATTATCATCCTGCTTATTTAACTTATATGCAGAGGACATCATGCAAAATGCTGGGCTGGATGAAACACAAGCTGGAACCAAGATTACAGAGAGAAATATCAATAACCTCAGATATGCAAATGACACCACCCTTATGGCAGAGAGCAAAGAGGAACTCAAGAGCCTCTTGATGAAGGTGAAAGAGGAGAGTGAAAAAGCTGGCTTAAAACTCAACATTCAAAAAACTAAGAGCATGGCATCCAGTCCCATCACTTCATGGCAAATAGATGGGGAAACAATGGAAACAGTGACAGACTTTTTTTCCTTGGGCTCCAAAATCACTGCAGATGCTGACTTCAGCCATGAAATTAAAAGATGCTCGCTCCTTGGAAGAAAAGCTATGACCAACCTAAACAGCATATTAAAAAGCAGAGACATTACTTCACCAACAAAGGTCTGCCTAGTCAAAGCTATGGTTTTTTCAGTAGTCATGTATGGATGTGAGAGTTGAACTACAAAGAAGGCTGAGCACCGAAGAATTGATGCTTTTGAGCTGTGGTGTTGGAGAAGACTCTTGAGAGTCTCTTGGACTGCAAGAAGATCCAACCATCCTAAAGGGAATCAGTCCTGAATACTCATTGGAAGGACTGATGCTGATGCTGAAACTCCAATACTTTGGCCACCTGATGCAAAGAGTTGACTCATTGGAAAAGACCCTGATGCTGGGAAAGATTGAAAGTGGAAGCAGAAGGGGATGACAGAGGATGAGATGGTTGGATGGCATCACCGACTCAATGGACATGAGTTTGAGCAAGCTCTGGGAGAGGTGAAAGACAGAGAAGCCTAGCGTGCTGCAGTCCATGGGTCATGACTGACTGAACAATGATTCCAGACCTATAGAGTTAGAGACTCTAGGGGTGGTGTCCATATATATTTATGTTTATATTTATATTTCCATTTATATTTATTAGCAAGTTCTTCAGATGGTTCTGACATATGAGAAGGTTTGAAAGCAATTGTTCTGAAGCAATGATTTTCAAACCTGCCTGCACATTTGAATCACCTGCTGTGTTTGTGTTGTGTCTGTGTGTGTATTATAGACTGAATATTTGTATCCCCCTAATATTTATTTATATCCTCCTAAAATCCACCCATAGGGTCACAAAGAGTCAGATATGACTGAAGCAACTTAGCAGGCATGTGTGTGTGTATCTCTATATGTACATGTATGTATATATGAATTTGTCTGTGCATATATGTACACACCTACCAAGCTGGTCTCCTTGGCTGCTGTAACAGAGAATACTGGGTGACTTAAATGAGAATTTATTGTTCTGGAGGATGGAAGTCAAAGATAAGGATGCCGGACAGGGCCGCTGCTGGGGAGGATCCTCTCCTTGGCTTGCCGATAGCCGCCTTCTCTCTGTGTTTTCACCTGGTGGTGGGTGAAGAGGGAGCGGTGAAGGGAGCAGGGAGAAAGAGTAGGAAAGGAGGAGAGGGAGAGGGAGAGGGGGCTCTAGTCTTTGTCCTTCTTCTAAGGGCGCTAACGCCATCATGGGGATGAGCTGCCCCCTCATGAATTCAACCTGAAACCAATTCATCGCCCAAAGACAGCTCCTCCAAATATCGCATTGGAAATTAGGGCTTGAGCATATGGGGACCTTCCAACTCAGGGATTGCACCCGGATTTCCTGCATTGACAGGCGGATTCTTTACCACTAGTGCCACCTGGGAAGCCCACGCATTTATTCAATCCTTGCTTTATCCTCAAGGAGCTTGATTTAATTTGCATTTGCAAAAGCAGTGGTGTTTCCTGGGGCTCCCAATGCTTGGGGCTAAGTCTCAGAAGTCCCAGGTTTGTTCTAAGAATCAAGCATGTGTTCTGAAACTCAAAAATTTTTACTGTTCCCCACAGCAGGGCATTTTCTTGTTCTTGGCCCCTCACCCTTCACTTCCCTATTCCTCGACACTGTGAGCTTCTAGAAAGAACGTGGACTTTGAAGCCAGAGACACAGATCCTGTTTATATCCAGTTCTACCACTTAATGGCTTTGTGAGCCACAGCAAGTCATTTAGTCTTTCTGAGCCTCAGTTTCTCATCCCCACCAAAAGTAGAGGGGGGATAATGGGATGACACCTACTCTCTGAACAGTGTAAAGATTAAATTAAATTAGGATCATATATAAAATTCTAATCTAACATTTAATGTAAAGCAAATATCAGTTATCACATAAATAGCAGTCTTCTTAAAGATCATATTATAATTTAAAGACTTTCCCAAATTTCATAATCATAACAAAAAATAAAAGGTGTATTTTTGTCATTTCTGACATGTGTATATTGAAACAATAGAATACAGAGCACTTTTATTTTAGAAAAGATGTTTTCTTTAATGAACATTGTTATATTTGCATATTTACTAATAAATAATATTCATCTTGATATTCCAATTATTAAAATATCAAGCGATAACAAAGCTTTAAGCACTATTTTTAAGAAGGGATTTTAATAAAGAATCTGAGACATGTTCCAACAACCTTCAAAAGAGTCTTTACCATAGTCTTACTCCCTTGATGAATGAACACAGGAAACTGCATTTTACAGTTATCCTCCCCTAAGCTTAGAGAAATTTTCAGTTTCATTTTCTTACACTCATCTTCTTACTTTCTCACCTCAGAAACTGACCAGAGGCATTAGGTAACAACCCTAGAAAAAGGGTGAATAATTCTTACTTCCATGAAAAATAATTTAGTTTTCTTTTGCAGTTTTTTTTTTTAATTTAGCTTATTGAAGCATAATTTACATACAATAACATTCACCAGTCTAAATCAGCAATTTGATGAGATTGGATAAATGTACCCAGTTGTAGAAATACTACACAATCGTGATATAGAATATTTCCAGCACATCAAAAAGTTCTTTTTCTTTTTGAGGTTGTTTCTCCCCAACCCCTCAAACTTTAGACTTTAAACCCTAAGGGTCTGCTTTATATCACTGCAGTTTTGACTTCCCTAGAATTTCGTATAAACGGAATCACATAGTCTTCTGTATTTGACTTCTTTTATTTTAGCATTATGTTTTAGGACACTGAATTTGTTTCCAGTTCTTGGCTATTATGGATGAAGTTTCAGTGAATATTCCTGTACAATTTATTATGTGGACATGAATATGTTTTCATTTCCCTGGATCCTTAGAGTGGAATTTCTGGGTCATATGGTGGCTATATGTTTTGGCTCATAATAAACAGCAAAATTGCCAAAGTGGCTGTACCATTTTATATGTACATATGCAATGTAAGAGTTTTGTTATTTCCACACCTTACCAGTGCAATGTGTGAGAGTTTTGTTATTTCCACACCTTACCAGTACTTTGTATTGTTATTTTTATTTTAGCCATTACATTGTAATTGCAGAGCATCTACTGTGGTTTAATTTTATATTCCTCTGATAACATAAGTTTTATGAGAGATTAATTTTATACTAAGTAATACAATTTTAAAATATTTTAATATTAATTGTATTAATTTCATGTTATTTTAATGTCTTAATTTAATAATATAACTCATTTGACATTAATGCTATATTTAACTTATTTCAGCAAATATTAATCCTATTTACAGTCTAAAGTGGGCTTCCCCAGTGGCTCAGTGGTAAAGAATCCACCTGCTATGCAGGAACCGCAGGAGACTGGGGTCCAAGCCCTGAGTCAGGAGGATGGCTCCCCTGGAGGAGGGAAGGGACAGAGGAGCCTGGTGAGCTAAAGTCCATAATGTTGCAAGGAGTCAGACACGAATGAAGAGGCTTGTGCATGCATGCACAGCTTCAAGCATATAGGTCTTACATATATTTTATAAACTCTTTCCTAAGTGTTTTATTGTTATTCTAAATGATGCTCATTATATACTACTTTCCAATTTATCATTTCTCATATATAGAAATACAACTGACTTTTGTTCATTGGCCAGGCATCCTGCAACTCTGCTAAATTTATATCAGTCAGTAATATTGTACAATATTTCTTAAGATTTTCAGCATAAATTTGTGGTCTGAAAGTAAAAGCAGCTACGCTTTTTCTTTCCCAAAAGCTCTGAAACCACAAGTGAAGTTTTATCTCAGGTAATAACTATATTCATTTAGCAATGCTTCATCATTTAGCTCCTGAAAAATTGCATCACATTTTGAACTTTTTTTCAGAATGATATATTTTTTCACCCAAAGTCACACTAAATAAACACACAATGAAATGTGATATTTTGACATTATACCCTGACTTATTTTCTTGGTACCATGGTTTCTAGCCAAGGAATATTCTATGGAAACAAACATAAATTGTGTGCTCATTTGGATGACCTCAAAATATTTTGTTTATATAAAGACATGTGCAGGTGTACAGATGTTTTGCTTTTACACACAAACAGAGCAAGAGGGTTGAAAAAGTAGCATCTATCACATTTCAGGCTAAGTTGGATGTGTGCTAGTTTTACTCGTTTTTAAGAATTCAGTCTTTATTTGGTCCTAACAGGAACTTTCTGTGCTATAACTTCAAAGTGTAGTCTGATTGTAAGATAAGAATGAGCCCCAAAGTACTGTAAATTTATTTGCTATAGAATTCCCATTTGCTTCCTTCCTGTTCTTGTGACTGTAAGCATCTGCTTAACAATGCTTTTTACCTTGGAAGCAGCAGTTGCTTTCAAACACAGCAGCTGAATCCAGTTTTCAATTTTTCTAATACTGGTAGAACCATCTTCATCATCCACCCCGCCCCACCACCCACCATCGCAGCCCAACACAAGAAGATATCCGCAACCGCTAAGCAGAGCCTCTTTGTCATTGAAAGTCTGACTTTCAGCACCACAGGCCTCTCTTCCAGCTTCTAGGACTTAAAATTTCCAAACTCTCCCTCTTGCCCCCCAACCCCAGCCCTAAGAGTGGTGGCCGCTTCCTTCAATAGCTACGTCTGTGACACCTTCGTGCTTTGTCCCTCTTTCTCTTGCTCTCACTCTTTTCATTTTTCTATTACATAAAATAAAACTTTAAACACAGTGACTAATTCATTCAATGAAGTCACTTCATTTCAAAAAACAAAAACAAGGTTGATACGTTTTGTTTTTGAGGAACCCTGAGTGATAAAGATATTGGCACGAGGCATAGTCCCAGACCATCAAACATAGTCCATTAGAGTTAATTTGGTCATTTTGTAAGCGGCAGTGAGTGTTGAACTGTTTGTTAATGTGAAATGGATAGTTAGTGACCCATGATAGGAAATGGCATATGACTAATCAAGGTATTGCTGGTGATTGATGGTGAAATGCCAGGGGAAGCAGGTCTGTAGAAAACCAAATGGTTACTCTCCTTCAGTACTGTGGCAATGAAGGTAACAAGGACTACGGTGAGGGGCAGACTTTGAGTGTGTTGGAGCATTTACAGAGAGGAAATGAAGAATACTGTGAATAGATCCTAAGGGTGTTTGACCAAGGAGGATGGAACAAGATTCCAGAAAGAACCAAGCGTCTTGATACTGATGGTTTTCTGAGTGTTTCTGGATGGAAAATGTCCATTGGAAGTGGTTCTGATAGTCTGTTTTGATTGAGTGGCATTTGCCTCTCTGATAGCCTGCCTGTAACAAGACTGAGATGCCAGAACATCCCTGGGAAAAATGTAGAAAAGCAGGTCTAAAAGGCTTAGGGTAGGGGGCAAGACTGTTCGGGAGATTTATCACCTTTGACCTACATTCCCACCCCTCCACTACCTTTAACCCACAGCACATTCACTAGAGGGCTCCAAGGTCACTCTGTTTACACTGCTGAGGGGAGACCTGAACCTTGGGAAAGCTACTTCGCAGCTCATAGCTGCAAAAGTAAGAGCTGCTGCCATTGAAATGCGTTCTCTGATTTTCAATAGGAAACTGCACTGGTGGCTTAACTGACGTTTAACCAAGTGTCTGTGCTTAACTGACAAAGACAACGTGGATGCATTTACCATAATGAGCAGAAGGAATAAACTGATAATCAATTTGTTTTGACTTACAAATATATCTGCCAGTGGAAAACTGATTAGAGTGTCTCTAGGGAAAAGACCCTGATGCTGGGAGGGTTTGGGGACAGGAGAAGAAGGGGACAACAGAGGATGAGATGGCTGGATGGCACCACCAACAAGATTCACATGAGTTCCGGTGAACTCCAGGAGTTGGTGATGGACAGGGAGGCCTGGCGTGCTGCGATTCACGGGGTCGCAAAGAGTCAGACACGACTGAGCGACTGAACTGAACTGAACTGAAGGATGAAAGATAGAGACAGGTAACTAAATTGTTACTTGATCTATAAAATACGAACAATTCAAATGTCTGACAGAAACTAGGCAGGGACTGATAAAATGCAGCATCAAAACCTCCCACCTAGTTTGTGTGCATAAGCCTGGAACCCCTTGATTAAAGGGGAGAGCCTAAGTTCGCTAGATACCAAGGGAACATTTCATGCAAAGATGGGCTCGATAAAGGACAGAAATGGTCTGGACCTAACAGAAGCAGAAGATATTAAGAAGAGGTGGCAAGAATACACAGAAGAACTGGACAAAAAAGAGCTTCACGACCTGGATAATCATGATGGTGTGATCACTCATCTAGAGCCAGACATCCTGGAATGTGAAGTCAAGTGGGCCTTAGAAAGCATCACTACAAACAAAGCTAGTGGAGGTGATGGAATTCCAGTTGGGCTCTTTCAAATCCTGAAAGATGATGCTGTGACAGTGCTGCACTCAATATGCCAGCAAATGTGGAAAACTCAGCAGTGGCCACAGGACTGGAAAAGGTCAGTTTTCATTCCAATCCCAAAGAAAGGCAATGCCAAAGAATGCTCAAACTACCGCACAATTGCAGTCATCTCACATGCTAATAAAGGAATGCTCACAATTCTCCAAGCCAGGCTTCAGCAATATGTGAACCGTGAACTTCCAGATGTTCAAGCTGGTTTTAGAAAATGCAGAGGAACCAGAGATCAAATTGCCAACATCCACTGGATCATCGAAAAACCAAGAGAGTTCCAGAAAAACATCTATTTCTGCTTTATTGACTATGCCAAAGCCTTTGACTGTGTGGATCACAATAAACTGTGGGAAATTCTGAAAGAGATGGGAATACCAGACCACCTGACCTGCCTCTTGAGAAATCTGTATGCAGGTCAGGAAGCAACAGTTAGAACTGGACATGGAACAACAGACTGGTTCCAAATAGGAAAAGGAGTACGTCAAGGCTGTATATTGTCACCCTGCTTATTTAACTTATAGGCAGAGTACATCATGAGAAACTCTGGACTGGAAGAAACACAAGCTGGAATCAAGATTGCTGGGAGAAATATCAATAACCTCAGATATGCAGATGACACCACTCTTATGGCAGAAAGTGAAGAAGAACTAAAAAGCCTCTTGATGAAAGTAAAAGAGGAGAGTGAAAAAGTTGCTTAAAGCTCAACATTCAGAAAACAAAGATCATGGCATCTGGTCCCATCACTCCATGGGAAATAGATGGGGAAACAGTGGAAACAGTGTCAAACTTTATTTTTTGGGGCTCCAAAATCACTGCAGATGGTGACTGCAGCCATAAAATTAAAAGACACTTACTCCTTGGAAGAAAAGCTATGACCAACCTAGACAGCATATTCAAAAGCAGAGACATTACTTTGCCAGCAAAGGTCCATCTAGTCAAGGCTATGGTTTTTCCTGTGGTCATGTATGGATGTGAGAGGTGGACTGTGAAGAAGGCTAAGCGCTGGAGAATTGATGCTTTTGAACTGTGGTGTTGGAGAACACTCTTGAGAGTTCCTTGAACTGCAAGGAGATCCAACCAGTCCATTCTGAAGGAGATCAACCCTGGGATTTCTTTGGAAGGAATGATGCTAAAGCTGAAACTCCAATACTTTGGCCACCTAATGCGAAGAGTTGACTCATTGGAAAAGACTTGATGCTGGGAGGGATTGGGGGCAGGAGGAGAAGCGGACGACAGAGGATGAGATGACTGGATGGCATCATGGACTCGATGGACGCAGGTCTGAGTGAACTCTGGGAGTTGGTGATGGACAGGGAGGCATGGCGTGCTGCAATTCATGGGGTCGCAAAGAGTCGGACACAACTGAGTGACTGAACTGAGCTGAACCCTGCCATACGTATATACTTATGAACCTTCCTTCAAGCCTTTTCCAAAGGAAACTGTAGGCATTTATATGTATGATTGTGCTATGGCAAAAAGATATATCTGCATCTTTCAGGAGCTATGAGGCACTGGCTTTGAACTGGCTCTGAATTCTAGGAATCCTAAATGCCACTTGGTCCACCAGTCATATTGAGGGTTCATCGGGGCCTTGTAGCAAACAGAGTTGATGCTGGAGAAACACGTGAGATGGAGATATAATTTTGGAGTTATTAGAACACAGGCGAATATTTAGAACCACGAAAAAGGATGATATCACCAAACAGTGGTGTGGATAGAGAAATGAAGTCCAAGGGTTAAGTCATGATCACACTTCAAATTTTAGACATTGATAATATGAGAAGGAACTATCAAAAAAAGATTGAGAGGCAGCAGCCAGAAATAGAGTTGGGAGTAGCAGTGTGGTGTGCTGGAATCCAAGGGAAGAAAAGAGAAGAAGCAAGGGTTAAATGCTGGTAATCAGGCAAATAAGAAAAGGACCAAGAAATTGCAACTGGGTTTTAGCAACACTGATAACCTGGAGTAAAGGAGATTCAGAGCAACGGTTGGTGCAGAAGTTCAAGGAAAAAAATAAGAGGATACACTGGAAACAGCAAGTACAGACAGCTTTTTCAAGGAATCATGCTATAGAGAAAAGGAGAGAAATCAGGCGACATCTGGAAGTAATGAGGTCAGAAGAACACTGATGTTGTTGTTGCAAATTGAAGAAGTAATAGCATATTTTATGTGGGTGGAAATGTTCCAGTAATAAGGAGGGGACTGCGATGATGCAGGAAAAGAAATTAGAATTGTCAGACCAGTGTTCTGAGTAGGAGAAAGGAATGAAATTTAATGCACGAATGACGGGGTTAGACTTTGCTTTGAGCTCAGATAGTCTGTCCACAATAATAGGAGAGAAGGTAAAAATTATTAGTACAGATTTGGGACATACATAGAAATAATCTGCAAATTTAAAAATTGGTTCTTATGAAATTCTTATAGATTTATAAGCCATTTACATATTTTAAAGTTCTTATAAACTTACAAAATTGACAAAACAATTGGCAATTGACAACAACTGGCAAGGTTTATCAGGAAAACAGATAATGCTTTCATAGGCAAAATTAAGAATAAAATAGAAGTCATAACTAGAGATGCTGAAGATATTTCAAATATAATAAAAGAATATCATGACCAACTTTACGGCAATGGATATGAAAACAAATTCTAGGAAAATGTAACTTAGTAAAATTGACTAAGGAAGAGAAAATTGATAGTCCTATAATTGTCTTAAAAACTGAATCAGTGCTATAAAATTGTCCTACAAAGTTTTATTTAATGATGAAGTATTGAAATCATTTCCTTTAGGATGAGGGTAAGAAAAATTAATCTATTACCATTTATATTCATGACTGTATTGGAGAACCTATCCAAAGGAGTAAGACAAGAAAAAGAAATAAAAGCTTTGAGGGGGCTTCCCCCATGTCTAGTGGTTAAGACTCTGCTTGTCAAGGCAAGGGACACAGTTTTGATCCGTGGTCTGGGACGATCCCACATGCAGCAGGGCAACTAAGTCCATATGTCAGAACTACTGAGCCAGCACTTTAGAGCCTGTGAGCCGCAACTACTGAGCCCACATACCACAACTACTGAAGCCAGGACACCTAGGGCCCATGCCCTGAAACGAGGGAAGCCACTACAGTGAGAAGCCCGTGTACTGCAATGCAGACCCGCCCCTGCTCACCACAATGAAAGAAAGGCTGCATGCAATGACAGAGATCCTGTGCAGCCAAAAATAAATAAGAAAACAAGTCTTAAAAAAGAAAGCTTTGAGACTCAGAAAGGAAGTAAAAATAATTCTTGATATTTGCAGATGCCATCACTATCTACATAAGATAATCTAAAAAAATCAATAAAATCTAAAAGAATTATTAAAAGGCACCTGGATTAAAACCAGTATTTAAAAATCAATTGCATTTTAATACACTGTCAACAGAAAAACTGTTTTTGGAAAAACAATATCATTTCAATAGAAAAATCATAAATACTTAGAAATGTACAAGACCTACATAAAAAAAATTCTAAAACTCTTGACATTAAAGAAGACCTACGCAAATGGAGATATACCATACTTGTGGTTCATAATTATCAATGTCATAAAAATGTCTTTTGTTCCAAAATTCATGTATAGCATCAGTGCAGTGTATCAAAATCTTAACAGGTTTTTTGGTATGTGTATCTGTGTGTGTCAGGGTGCAACCATACATGTGTAAATGAATAAGTTAAACCTGAAAGCTATTTCTAACTTCAATAAAGAAGTTCAAGTGTAGAAGAAAATCTAAAATTATCTTAAAGAATGAGTAAGAATTGACAATAGATTTGAAGGAAAAAATGATAAAATTTATCATTTATAAACATTTCTAAAGAATCCTGTGAAAGTTTTAAAAATAGTGTTATTGAGGTAAAATCAAGTACAATAAACTGCACATGTGTTAAGTGTACAGCTGAATAAGCTTTGTCATATGTATACCTGTGGAACCATTACCCTCTGAAAGTTTCCGTGTATTCCTTTGTGATGCTTCCCTCGACGTCCCTGCTCCATTTCCAAGCAAGCAGTGATCTACTTCGAAGAAGGCAATGGCACCCCACTCCAGTACTCTTGCCTGGAAAATCCTATGAAGGAAGGAGCCTGATAGGCTACAGTCCATGGGGTCGCTATACGACTGAGCGACTTCCCTTTCAGTTTTCACTTTCACACATCGGAGAAGGAAATGGAACCCACTCCAGTACTCTTGCCTGGAGAATCCCAGAGACGGGGGAGCCTGGTGGGCTACCGTCTAAGGAGTCACACAGAGTTGGACACGACTGAAGTGACTTAGCAGCAGCAGTAGCAGTGATCTACTTTACGTCACTATGGATTGTTTCTTTTTCCTAGAATTTTATATAAATGGAGTCATACAGAATGTCCTGTTTGTCTGGCTTTCACTGGGCATAATTATTTTAAAACTCATTCACATGGTACCATGAATCAGTAGGTCATTCCTTCTTGTTGCTGAGTATATCCCCAAATTGAAAGTGAAAGTCGCTCAGTCGTGTCCGACTCTTTGTGACCCTGTGGACTATATGGGCCACGGAATTCTCCAGGCCAGAATACTGGAGTGGGCAGTCTTTCCCTTCTCCAGAGGATCTTCCCAACCCATGCTTCAAACCCAGGTCTCCCACATTGCAGACGGATTCTTTACCAGCTGAGCCATAAGGGAAGCCCAAGAACACTGGAGTGGGTAGCCTATCCCTTCTCCAGAGGATCTTCCCGACCCAGGAACTGGACCGGGGTCTCCTGCATTGCAGGTGGATTTTTTACCAACTGAGCTATCAGGGAAGTCCCCAAGTTAGATTTAAAATGGCAGCTTCCTGAAAACATGGGCAAGTGGAGACCAAGTGGATGACTTCACATTCTAGAATCCTCATACCAACGGACCTTAACAAGTTTTCTTATGTTGGCCCTAATTTGGCTGCTGCACTTTAAGAAGCTATGGTTTTAAGGAACCAGATTCTCAAAAGAGCCTGTTGCTGAAAATCATCTTTCCTTTTCACAGACTTTATTTAGCTGAATACAGTTTATTGTTACAAATTTGTCACTATGAATGTGTTTTCCCTATGGGCCATTTAGGTTTTACTTTATTCTGTTTCTATAAACTGTAGCCCTGTGCTACAGTTTATTGTTAGCTGTTGATCCCAAGAAATGGTTTATGGAGAGGTCAGCCGTGTTCAAGCAACTGCAAGAAAAGCAGTTCAAAGAGCAAGCTGACTGATTATCAGGAGAGAATTCTCATACAAGAATTCTGATGGATACATCATTTATTCTAATGCAGTCATGCAACCAGCATTTACTTGAGTATGTTCTATGTACTTGCATCGTTATCAGAGTTTTACATCGCATTGTCTCCTTTAATCCTTAATTCCCAAAGAGATTGATGCAATTAGCTCTCTTACTGACCAGTGCCTTAAACTGAGGCACTGGACAGTAGGGTCACAGAGGAAACGGCAGAATGCAGAGCATAGCTTCCAGAGACAGATATACTCTGCTGTGTTCCAGCCCTGATATTAAAGAAGCAACCAGCTTCCTTGGTTAAACAGACTCCTGTAAAATAAATACTATAAAATAATAGTACCAACTTATAAGGTTGTTGTTTGGCTTAAATAATACAATACTTGCAAAATGTTTGGCAGAGTGCCTGGCACAGCATAAGTAATAAATGGTAGCTATAATAATTATTTTATTACCACTATTATTATCATGACCAAGAATAATACTTTCAACCATTATCACCAGGAGCCAATCACTCAAAAGTAAAATGTTTCCAAACTTCCTAATCAAAAAGGAGATTGAGTCACATCTAAATACTGGACATTTAAGAACCATGGGAGATTAACATTAATTAAAAACATTATGATCTTCCACAAAAAGTGCTGATTTATACTGTGTCACTAATCATGTTTTCTTACTTGGAGACAACTAATTTAAAAAAAAAAAAACACATCCAGAGAGAAACACATCTGATATTTTAATCCTGTGACAATGGTCTTCACCACATAGGTATTACCTGAAAGTTAGCAGTTTGCCTCCACAATCAACAATCCCTGCTTTACTTTGTTCATTTCAGGCAACTCCCATTTCTTTTACATTTCTCCGCACATAACGTGATGAATGACCCAGCTGCAATCTGATTCACAGGGGACGTGTGAGGTTGTCGAGGCACAGATACAAAGTCTCCCCGGGAGATGAGGAGGGTAATGTACCCAGGCTGCATGGCATTCTGGAGTTCTTCATGACTGGGAAAAGCTTGAGAGCTTTCTCTAAAAGACAGGTGACCTCGTGGTACTTGGGAGTATAAATATTTTCTTCTCCTACATCCGATCACAGCCAAGGACTCTGGGCTCCTAGCTTAGAAAAGTAGGAGACCATTAGCTTGCCACTTGCCCTTGCATGCCACATGACAAAATTAGCCTTGCCAGTTACATCTCTCTCTACCCTCATTCCAGCTCAGGATTAGTGCAATGACCTTTTCTAATTGGATGACACAGATTCTTGTCTGGAGTCTTGCTCTGAATTGTAGCTACTAATCATATGACTGTAATAAAATACTCTAAGCTGTTAGCACCCGGCAGCTGGAGAAGGAAACCTAGGTAGGAATCCTTGTTCTACAAAGCTGGCCTTGGCGCTTCCTTTATAACAGAACAGAACTGTAAATGCTGTCTAGTTTTGTGGGAGAATAAAGACAAGCATTTGGCTATTGTCACTCAGAGCCATCAAGTCCTTCTCTAATTTCAGCCTCTGTTGGAAACAAGAAAGTTGGAAGTGACCTTAGGCTAAACCCACCACCTCCTCAGCTTAGGTCTATCTATTGCCCCAGTCATTGGCTTTCAGGTTCCATCACATCACATGGTTATGTCTCCCTCATTAGGAGCCCCTCCTGGAACTTCCCTGGTGGTCTAGTGGTTAAGAGTCTGCTTGCCAGTGCAGGGGACACGGGCTCGATCCCTGGTCAGGGAACAAATATCCCACCTGCCACTGAGCAACTAAGCACAAGCAATGCAACTTCTGAGCCTGTGCTGCAAGTGCTGAAGCCCAGATGTCGAGAGCCTGTGTTGCACAACCGGAAAAGTCACAGCAGGGAGCAGCTGATGCACCACAATGAGAGAGTAGCCCCCACTCGCTGCAACTGGATAAAGTCTGCATGCAGCAACGAAGACCCAGGAAGCCAAAAATAAACAAATAATTAAAAAAAAAAAAAAAACTAGCTCCTCCTGAAAATCCCATGTATGGAGGAGCCTGGTAGGCTGCAGTTCATGGGGTCGCAAAGAGTTGGACACGACTGAGCGACTTCACTTTGACTTTTCACTTTCATGCATTGGAGAAGGAAATGGCAACCCACTCCAGTGATCTTGCCTGGAGAATCCCAGAGATGGGGGAGCCTGGTGGGCTGCCATCTATGGGGTCACACAGAGTCGAACATGACTGAAGTGACTTAGCAGCAGCAGCAGCACATCCAAACATCAAGCCCTCAATGCCATCTAGCAACATGACAATATCTCTTTTGTTGACACACTCTTCCACTTGTCATGGTCCCACAGCACAGTGTGCTCAACTCTCGTGCATGCGTGCCAAGTCACATCAGTCGTGTTCAATTCTTTGCAACCCTCTGGTGTGCAGCCCGCCAGGCTCCTCTGTCCATGGGATCCTCCAGGCAAGAATCCTGGAGCGGGTTGCCATGCCCTCCTCCAGGGGATCTTTCTGACCCAGGGATTGAATCTGTATTTCCCACGTCTCTTATGTCTCCTGCATTGGCAGGCAGGTTCTTTACCATTAGCGCCACCTGGGAAGCCCCATGATCAACTCTCAACTCTCCTTAAATACCCATCCTCCCCTACTTACCCATTCCTTTCCTGTAAGGAAAAAACACAACAGAAAACAGCAAATCTTCACAAACCTAAAAGATATAAACATCAATGTATCTTGTATCCTTCCACAATAAGGAATGAATGATCTCTTTATTTCAGAGGATAATCACTCGATGTGTACTATGGATCCTCTAAGAATCTGCCTTTCTAAGAACCTAATCCTATGAACTGGTTGGTTGGTTTAGTCATTAAGTTGTGTCTGACTCTTGTGACCCCATGGACTATAGCCTGCCTGGCTCTCCTGTCCATGGGATTCTCCAGCCAAGAAACTGGAGTGGGTTGCCATTTCCTTCTCCAGGGAATCTTCCTGACTCAGGATTTGAACCCAGGTCTTCTGCACTGCAGGCAGGTTCTTTACCACCTGAGCTATGATGGAAGCATTCTATGGATTGTCCCAACTCATTAATTCATCTTCATCCTGCTTTCTCTGTGATCTCTTTATTTTAATAACCCAATATATTTAAAATACTATTTCAACATAAAATTAGCATAATAGATGAGTAATGTTATATTTTATACCAAGTCTTTGAAACCTACTATACACATTTTTACCATCTTAATTGGTTTTTCCCTTTTATTTATAAATTTTTATTGAGATATGTTTGACTTACTCTCTGTGGCCTCTGGAGAAGGCAATGGCAACCCACTCCAGTACTCTTGCCTGGAAAATCGCATGGACGGAGGACCCTGGAGGGCTGCAGTCCATGGGGTCGCTGAGGGTCAGACATGACTGAGTGACTTCACTTTGACTTTTCACTTTCATGCATTGGAGAAGGAAATGACAACCCACTCCAGTGTTCTTGCCTGGAGAATCCCAGGAACAGGGGAGCCTGGTGGGCTGCCGTCTATGGGGTCGCACAAAGCCAGACACGACTGAAGTGACTTAGCAGCAGCTGTGGCCTCTTTGCCATCAAACATTCTTAAATTTCTCTTCTCATTAAAAAAAAAAAATTCTTCAACTATATTCCCCCCACCAGCTAGATCCTCAGAATCTTGTTTTCTATCCTACCACAATCCCCTGAAACAGTTCTTGTGAAGGTCGCCAAAGACCTTGATGTCCTCAAATTTAATTGGTCGAGCTCTGTTTCAGGGCTTCCCAGGGACTCAGTGGTAAAGAATCTGTATGCCAATGTGGGAGATGCAGATGTGGGTTTGATCCCTGGGTTGGGAAGATCCTTTGGAGGAATAAAATGGCACCCAACTCCAGTATTCTTGCCTGGAAAAATCCCACAGACAGAGGAGCCTGGGGGCTACAGTCCAAGGGGTATCTAAAGAGTCAGACATGAGTGAGCACTCAGGCAAGCTCTGTTCTCCCGATGTCTCCCTGGTATCTGACACACTCCCTTCCTGCTGGAGACATTTTCTACTCTTGACTTCAGGACACAGCAATCTCGTTTCCTCCCATAATTGCTACCTCTACCTTTTCTCAGCTTTCCCAGCTCATCCTGCTCTACCCCACCAGTAAATGATGAAATTTCCCAAAACTTAGTTCTAGACTCTCTTCTCATGTAAAACTATAAATTCTCCCTAGATGATTCCAGCTGCTCTGCACATTTTAATTTATCATTAATATGCTAATTAGGCCAAGTTAACTTTGCTGCTAGCCTTCTATGAAGTCCATTTCTAAACTCTTAATTATTTATTCATCCTTGTTCACACATTTCAAAGGCATCTTAAAGGTAACTTGCTCAAACCAATCTCACTATATTTTCCCAAAAATGGTTCTATAGAACATTTCCCCATCTAATAGCAGTACAGTATATTCAATTGCTCTCACAAGAAACTGTGGAATTATTCTTGCTACTTTCTTCTCCTCAACTGTCATATCTAGTCAATCATCGGGTTCTCTGCTAGCAAGAATCCCTATTTTCCTCTGGTCATGTCACCTGAAAGGAACTTCTTAGTCCTAGGAAAGAAATGTGTTGAATAACACTTCCAGTTCTTGTCCCATCCTGCCTCCCTCAACTTTCATTTTTCTCGTCAGAGGAGAAGAAATGAATCACCTTATGGGGGAGTTTAGGTGTAGAAGCCAGGCCATTCACCATTTCCCTCTTTTGGCTTTTTACACTGCAATAGTGGCTGCATTTTAAAACATGAAGAAATAAACTTAATCAAAAATGCAAAACTTGTACATTGTAAAGTACAAAACATTGTTGAAAGAAATTAAAGAAAATCCAAATAAACAGAAAGACATCCCATGCTCATAGATCAAAAGATTTAATTTTATTAAGATTTTCCCCCAAAATGATCTACAAGTTCCCTACAAACTATATCAATATCCTGGCTGAGTTCTTTGCAGAAGTTTACAAGCTGATACTAAAACTTGTATGAAAATGATGAGATAGGACAGCCAAAACATTCTTGAGAAAGAAAAACAAAACTTCCCAATTACAAAATGTTAAACATCTACAGTAAGGAAATAGATGTATTCTTATGGCTGATTCACATTGTTGTACAGTGAAAACCAACACAAGTTTGTAAAGCAATTCTCCTCCAATTTAAAAAGAATTTTAAAAACTACAGTAATCAGGACAAAGTGGTACTGACACAAGGAAAGACAAATAAATCAATGGAATAAATTCATTCTAAGGACTTCCCTGGTGGCTCAGACAGTAAAGCGTCTTGCTTACAATGCAGAAGACCTGGGTTCGATCCCTGGGTCGGGAAGATCCTCTGGAGAAGGAAATGGCACCCCACTCCAGTACTCTTGCCTGGAAAATCCCACGGACAGAGGAGCATGGTGGGCTACAGTCCACGGGGTCACAAAGAGTCGGACACGACTGAGCGACTTCACTTTCACTTATAAATAAAACTTTACATTTATGGTCATATGATTTTCAACCAAAATTCCAAAACAATTCTTAGAATAGTCTTTCTGACAAATGGTTCTGGGATGACTGGATATCTGCATACAAAAGAATGAGGTTGAATGCCTACCTCGGGTGTGCGTGCTAAGTTGCTTCAGTAGTGTCTGACTCTGTTTGACCCTGTGAACTGTAGCCTGCCAGGGTCCTCTGTCCATGGAATTCTCCGGGCAAGGATACTGGAGTGAGTTGCCATGCCCTCCTTGAATGCCTGCCTGTTATCATGTATAACAATTAGCTCAAAGTGGATCACAGACCTAAATGGAAAAGACAACCTAAAATAAGTTATAGAAAACTATAAAACTCTTAGAAGAAAACAAAGGAATACATGTGTATGATCTGACTTAGCAACAATTTACTAGATAACACTTTTTAACAGCACAAGCAGCAAAAGAAAAATCAGATAAATTGGACGTCACAGTCAAAACCTGTTGCACTTTCAAAGGACACTATCAAGAAAGTAAACCCACAGAATTGGGGGAAGTACTTGCAAGTCATATATATTACAAAGGACTTTCATCTAGAAGATATAAAGATAACCTCTTAGAATTCAACAATAAAAAGTTAAATAACCCAATTTAAAAATCTTAGCCCATAGGCTGAGAATATGAAGAGCTGTCCAAATAAGCTATTCAAATGGCCAATAAGCACATAAAAAGATGCTGAGCATCATAGTCATGCTGCTGCTGCTGCTAAGTCGCTTCAATCGTGTCTGACTCTGTGCGACCCCATAGACGGCAGTCCACCAGGCTCCGCCATCCCTGGGATTCTCCAGGCAAGAACACTGGAGTGGGTTGCCATTTCCTTCTCCAATGCATGAAAGTGAAAAGTGAAAGGGAAGTGGCTCAGTCGTGTCCAACTCTTAGCGACCCCATGGACTGCAGCCTACCAGGCTCCTCCATCCATGGGATTTTCCAGGTAAGAGTACTGGAGTGGGGTGGGAAACACAAATCAAAATCATGATGTGAGACCACTTCACGTCCACAAGGATGAATAACATTTTAAAAGCCAGACAAGTGACGGTGAGGACGTGAAAAAATAAAAGTCCTCATATATTGCCGCTAGAAATATAAAACAGCGTAGCCACTTCAGAAAACCACCTGAGAGCTCCTAAGATGTTGAGCATAGAGTCGTCATATATGGACTTAGATTCAGTCATGTCTGACTCTCTGTAACCCCATGGACTTGTAGCCCACCAGGCTCCTCTGTCTGCAGGATTCTCCAGGCAAAAGTACTGGAGTGGGTTGCCATTCCCTTCTCCAGGAGATCTTCCTGACCCAGGGATCAAACTCAGGTATATCCCACTGCAAGCAGACTCTTTACCATCTCAGCCACCAGGGAAGCCCATCTGATGACCAGGGAAGAGTCATCATATGATCCAAAAATGTCGTTCCTAGTTATATCCAAGGGAAACGGAAACTTTGTGTCAACACAAGAACTTGTACATGAATATTAACAGCAGCATTCAAAATAACCTAAAAGTAGAAATAACCCAGATGCTCATCAACTGATGAATGCATAAACAAAATGTGTTACATCTGCACAGTGGAATACTATTCAGCAATGAAAAAGAATGAACCAGTAATACATACTACAACATGGATGACCCTCAAAAACATTAGATCGTCACACAAAGTCACATTACAGTCACAAAAGACTATATATTATATGATTTCATTTATATTAAAGCTTCAGAACAGGCAGCTCTATAGGGACACAGTTAAAATGAAATGTTCACTTTGTTCATTTGTTTGTTTTTGTTGTTGTTTTTGGCCATGCCAGGCAGCTTTCGGATCTTAGTTCCCCAGCCAGGGATTGAACCTGGGCCATGGCAGTCAAAGTTCCAAGTCCTAACCCCTGGACCTCCAGGGAATCCCCTGAATTCTGCATTTTAAACAATAGATGACTGTTATGGTATGCATATTACTTTCTTACCCATCTTTGACGTTAGGAAAGTCCTATGTCTCTCACCCTTAATACACTGTCATATTTTTCTAACCCAGCCAGTAACCCAGATTCCTAGTAGTTTTTTCATTCAATAAATGTTAACCTCTTTTTCGGTTGCTTGGGAAAATTTTAGCCAGGATATTTCAGTCTACTTGTCTTTAGAGTACGTTTGAAGGACTTTCTAAAATATAGAATTAAGACCCTAGGTAATGAAGCTACAGAGCTACCTACAAAAAGACTAAATTATAGGAAATTTGAAAAAGACTAGTCAGGGCTATTGCAGGTCATAGTTTCTACAAACTGTTAGAAAACGAACTGGCAATAACATAACAAAAATCTTAAAATATTTACACCTTCAACTTGTGTAATAATCCACAGTAAAGTCATTATGAACAAGGATATTCATCTTAACTCTAATGACTAAAACGTAGAAAAATCCTAAAAATCCAAATAAAAGAAAATCAACGTAAGACTCCACATAAACAGTCAAGTGATGTTCTAGAAATACTAAAATGTTCATAAAGAGTTTTTAGTTGCATTATACCATAGACATTTTCTCATTTATTATGTTCTAGGCCAGGGACTGGCAAGCTATGTTAGCCCATGGGCCAAACATATTCTGGCCACCTGTCTATATATGGCCCATAAGGTAAGAAATCATTTTTACCTTTTCATGACTGAAAAAAGATCTAAATATTTTATTATACAGGAAAAATAGATGAAATTCCAATTTCAGCCCCATAAATAAAGTTTTATTGGGAACACAGCCAAGCTCGTACGGTTATGTATTTTTCATGGTTTATTTGACACAACTGTAGAGTTGAATAGATGTGAAAGAAATTTTGTGGTTCACAAAGCCTAAAACATTTATTATGTGGCCCTTTACAATAAAATTGTTGCCAAACTCTGCTCTAGGAATCAGTGCTATTTCAGGTTGGTCTGATTCCAGAGCTCCTTCCTCCATGCCTTGCTGCTCTCTAATGTGCATATGGGGTCCATATAGTAGTGAGAGAAAATTACCCTCATGAGAACAGTGTCTGGCCCATGATAGACACTCAATATTTTTTGCATGAATAAATGTGTGTATGGATACTGATGCACACAGAAGGATTCACATGGAATAAGCGTTCTTGAGTAGTCTTATGTCAGTCTGTCTCTTGGCATCATCTTCAGAAAAGTGGACTTCCCTGGTAGCTCAGACAGTAAAGAATCTCCCTACAATACAGGAGACCTGGGGGTTCCATCCCTAGGTCAGGAAGATCCCCTGGAGAAGGAAATGGCAATCCATTCCAGTTATTCTTCCCTAGAGAATCCCATGGACAGAGGAGCCTGGTAGGCTACAGTCCATGGGGTTGTGAAGAGTCAGACCTGACTAAGCGACTTACACTCACTCACTAAGAGAATTAGCCACTCAGTGAAGAAGCCAACAATTGCTCGAAGGAGTCTTCGGCTTCCTTATGACAAAGTGTCGGTTGCTCAGTCATGTCCAACTTTTGTGACTCCATGGGTTGTAGCCTACCAGGCTCTTCATCCAAGGGATTCTCCAGGCAAGAATACTGGAGTGGGTTGCCATTTCCTTGTCCAGGGGATCTTCCCAACCCAGAGATTGAACTTGGGCCTCTTGAATTGAAGGCAAACTCTTTACCATCTGAGCCACTAGGGAAACCCTATTGTGAGATGATGCCCTGTCTTAAGATCTTCTAGAGTCATGGAATAATGGGGGAAAAGTCTTCTCCCACTGAAGTCTGATTTCCAAGAGGGCCCTTCAGACCCTCCTGAGTTCAACAAGCCAGCATAGCCATTGGAATTAATGCTGCTTAGTCCAGAGGCAATGAAATAGAAACTTCTGGTACAAGTTGTCTATACCTAGGCCACTAGCAACATGTGGCTCTTGAAATTTGCATACAAATTAACTAAAATTAAATAAGATCAGTATTTTAGGTCCTCAGTCACACGCCACAGTTCAATTGCTGATTCACAGCTAGTGGCTTCTGTTTTGGATGGTTCAGAATAGAACATTCCCATCATCACAGAAAGTTCAACTGAACAGTACTGCTCTAGAAAACAGAACTGCTCTTTCATGCAATTGATAGTACAGTGTAGGGTTGAGCATTTTTGTCCTAAGTCATCTGTGTAATTTGTTAAACTTCTGTTCCCAGTATTCTCCATGATGACATATCTCTAAATTTAGAAATCATAGGGAGAGGAGATTTGCTTTCCAGAATTCTATTTTCTGAATATCAAGAATCTCTATATATCTCTTACTTTATGCTTGAGATCCAGAGATTAGACATGGCTCTCCATCTCACATTAGGGACACAAAGGCGGACTTTGTCTTAATTCTTAATTCTTCTCATGCAATTATGATACAGGAAAGTCTGTGGATACACATTGGCAATCACTTCTTTCCTTTCTTTACTTCTCTATTATGTGTTCAAATCCTTGTGGACTATAAATCAAGTAATTGTTGAATGTGTCCTGGCTTGCAACTTGACTTAACACTTTTCTCTAATCCCAAGGCCTTTTATCCAGACTGAGAGTACTTTATATTTCTGTACTCACTAGAACATCTCATTCTCCTGGGTAGATGATAGAGATTAAAATCTGCTCACAGATGGAAAGTCAAGGGAAGGAGACTACATGGTCACTTTATGACACTCACCATTCTGAGAACTGAATCCGCTAAACCAACAATAACTGATCCAGTGCTAAAATTGATGACTTGAACTCTAAAGAACATTCCTCATCCAAAAATTTTATGCAGGTATTTTTAATTTCTGGAACTACTTTCTACATCTGTGGAAAAGGGCAAGCAAGTCTGTTTTCTCTCACTTCCTTCTTTTTAGGAATTGCAAAAATAATGAATACTCTTTTTTTTTAATTTAAGCAAGAATGAAGGAAAAAAAATCTAAAAATCACTTGCTAATTAATTTACTTTTTCATTCAAGGAAATGAAAACATTTATTAAATGCATATTACATGTCAAAGACCTTTTTACTTAGAGACAATTTCCCACTTGACCTGTTTGTGCTTACCCTTCCCTTTGTATACGTTTGGGAGATAGCATGATATGCTGGAGACAGCATGAGCTTCAGCATCAGACCAATGTGTGTGTCTAAATCCTGACTCCAGCACTGTGTGAAGTTGGATAAGTCATTTAAACACTCTGAGTTTCATTTCCTTACATGTAAAATCAGTGTGTTAATAGAGCATGCAGGCTTTCTAAGGATTTGAATAATTTCTGCTCTGCTGGGCAGTAGCTAGGCTGTGCTGGTCACAAACCCACTAGCCCCACCCAGATCTTTGTTCTCCACCAACCTGGAGTGACACAATTAAGCAGGATCTTTTTTTTTTTTTTTTTTTTTAATCATAAAAAGATGGCTGGAGTAGGGAATCAGGGAATATGAGCCACTGGGATAGGGGCCAAGTTTTTCCAAGATTCTGAGAGGGAGGACAGATTTCTTTTTCCCAGGCCAAACTTGCAAATTCCCAAGTGTATCACCAACTACAAATCCCCCCACGTTAACACACCATTCAAGGCTATTAATGTTAGGTTCTCAAGCAAGTTGTAGACTCAACACAGAGGAGGATGTATGCAGGGCAAGTAGGGCTGTGTAATCTTAAATTATAGTGAGTTAAATGGGAGCCTTTGAGAAATGATTAGGTTTATCCATAGTATTTGCAGGTCTCTCTTGCCAGCTCACATACTGCGGCCACAATGAGAACGAAGGAATCATGGAACCTTCCATACAGCCTTGCCAATTCTCTTTTTTAGTAGGAAGCTGATTATTCAGTTTGGAAATTAACCCAGATTCCTTGTTTCTCTTTCTGCCTACTTTCCTCCACTGTTTTCTGATCAGTTGGCTTATTAGAAGCTCTGCCAGAGGGTAGAAAGGAACACGTTCAGGAAGCACTGAGTCAGTGTTTCATTGTTTTCTGGTAACACAGATAAAAGTTATTTGGGAGACTATACTCTAAGATTGTCCTTTACTCCTGATTATGCAAATGACAGATCAATCAAAGCCCTGGTAGGATTATCTGGTTTCCTACACTAATACTCCATTCTTTAGAACTGGACATTCAGGAGTTACCATCTCCTTTTCCCCTCATTACCATGGACAAATTAAAATCTGGGTGTACCAAAACTCTCCCAGAGGTTTTGTATTTATTTTTAGCTCTATGCATTGATCTGAAACTAGTTTAGGAAAACAAAACAAAAAAAAAAGTGAATTTCATCTTTGAACTGATGAGAACAATTTAAAACATACTGAATAACGCAGGGAGCTTCCAATGTGTAATAAGCCAAGAGTTGATATAGTTTACTTTCCTGCCTTATAACTTGATTTGATGAAAAGTATAGCTGGCGTCTCAGAAAACGTTAAAGGACATTATTTTCTAACCACCTAGCCACCATGCAATATTTATTGTTACGGCAGAGACTTTTTTCCCCCTTAGCCTCAGCCTGAGATCATTTTATGCCCTAAAGCACATCACAGCATGCCCTGAAGCATTCCTGGGAATCAGAAGTGAATCTTTAAATCATCTAATTTCACATCCCAGCAGCTATGGTTTGGTCAATATCTGTGCAGAGTAGACACTGAGTCAAAGGTTAAAAACCCAAAGACAAAAACTCCAAACTGAGTGGAATAAATAACTTGTCTTCAGGTGGAAAGAGTCTGTATTTTTGTCAACTTTGCTTCCATAATACCCATTTCCAGAAACATGAGCATCTCAACATCCACAGAAAAACCCTCCTGAAGTACTTTTAGAATAATTAGGCACTGTCTTTATTACATGTGAGTTGTCAAATAGAAAGAGACATGGCTCTGGAGTCTGCTTCTAGGTGATCTATCACTTTTGATCTTTATTTGTTCAAATTTGAAGATTATTGCTTTTCATATTGCCTGTGAGCCCTTGGAAGCTAAAAATGAGATTCAGCTATCAAGATCTAGACAAGCTATTGATTCAGAATCCTTTAAAAGTGCTCACATGTGCAGATTCAACTGTAGCCATACATATAATTTTATTTTATTCTTAAAATGAT
This sequence comes from Capricornis sumatraensis, assembly GCF_032405125.1. Classification (NCBI taxonomy): domain Eukaryota; kingdom Metazoa; phylum Chordata; class Mammalia; order Artiodactyla; family Bovidae; genus Capricornis; species Capricornis sumatraensis. Next base: position 11,177,356 of record NC_091070.1, on the reverse strand, counting down.
AGAATATGCATGGACTTTGGAGAATGGCAAAAATTATTGTGTGACTTTCATCAATTTAATTAGGCCAAGTCTTTTGTTTTGCATAAAGGATCTAGAAATACTTATTTTGTAAGATATTTGTGAAGTATAACCCAGTTCTCATTGTAAACTTTCCAGAATATTACCTGTTATATGAGAGACAGGCAAATTTTCCCTCTCTTTATAAGCAAACTTGAAAAGTTAGTTGAATATCTTTTTCTTATGTTATGGGCTAAAGCACATCACAATTCGGAAAAATAAATTTTCTGGAGTGTTTTTGAAGTGTCCAAAGAAGGAAGATTACTTTGTTTGGGTTTGGTTTATTACTTCTGTGTGAGGTCCTGCCCTGTACACATGGTAGGCTTGTTGTGGTTGTTGTTTGGTTCCTACGTCGTATCCAACTCTTTGCAAGCCCATGGTCTGTAGCCTGCCAGTCTCCTTTGTCTATAGGATTTCCCAGGAAAGAATACTGGTGTGGGTTGCAATTTCCTTCTCCAGGGGATCTTCTGGACTCAGGGATCGAACCTGTGTCTTTTGCATTGCAGGAGGATTCTTTTTTACTGCTGAGCCACCGGGGAAGCCCACACACAGCAGGCTAACCATTCAATATTTATCTCTATCTGGACTAGAGCAATAGGAGCTGACTCTCTATTATCCACTCCATCCCCAAAGTATTCACTCAAGTAAATACTAATAAATTTATACCTTCTGTCAGTGATGGGGTCAGGAGTAACCAATCCTGGACAAAGAGGTATTAGGGCAGGGACTTCCCTGCTGGTCCAGTGGCTAAGACTCCATGCTCCCAACGCAGGGGACTCGGGTCCCATCCCTGGTCAGGGAGCTAGATCCCACAGGCTGCAACTAAGAGTTCTCATGCCACAACTAAAAATCCTGCAGGCTTGCAGCTAAGGCCTGCCGCACCCAAACAAATACATTAAGTAAATTTTTAGAAACAGATATGGGGCATATTTAGAAGCGAGGACACTTGCTAAGAGATTGCCACATGATACAATAACTTCTCTCCTACCTCTGGATTTGGTGATTTGGGGGCATCACTCTCAGAGTTATAGCAACTATTTTGTGACTAGCATAAGAATAACACAAGATCCAGGGGTGGCAGAGAGGTCTCCTTGATGACATCATGGAGTTGCTGAAACAACCAATCCTGGAGGCCACCCTGCTCCTGGACTTTTTATATATGAAATGAAACATGTCCTTTTGTAAGTCAGTCTGAGTAACTTGGATTAAACAAAACAAAACATCTTTCTAACTAAAAAGAGTAGCCTCCAACTGATCTCCTTGCTTCCAATGTTTCCCCTCACAGTTTATTCTCAACACATCAGCCAAAGTCATCTCTTAAACATAGATCTTCTCCTTTTCTGGCTTAAAATCACCTGGTGGGCTCCTCTGACCTTTAGAATAAAATTCAAAATCAGTACCAAGTCTTCTGTAAGCCACCTTCTGTAAGTAACTCCACAGGGGCCTCCAGTAAGGTGGACGGCAGCGTCCTGGGTGCCCTGGCCTTAGTCTACTTCTCCACCATCGGCTCCTATCCACCTTATCTTCTTTAGCTCAGCTGCAGCCAAAGTGGCCTTCTCTATATTCCTTAAACAGCTCTTTCTCACCTCAAGGACTTTAGTCTTGCCGTTCCCTCTGCCTGGAATTCTCTTTTCCCAGTTCTTATGTCATTCTCTTCTCAGCTCAAAGTCACCTTCTAGAGGAGCCTTGATCATCCTATTAAGAATGAGAATTCCAAAAAGAAGAGCTTACCTACTCAACTAAACCTAGCTCTCTACCTCATTAGGCTACCTTATTTTCTTCACAGCATATATCATTATTTGAAATCATATTATTCATTTGATTTCCACACTAAAATGAAAACCCCATAAGAGCAGAGACCCTGCCTGCCATCTGTGCCCTTGTGTCTCCAAATCCTTGATTAGTGTCAAGGATATAGTGTTAGTAGCTCAGTCGTGTCCAACTCTTTGTGACCCTATGGACTGGAACCTGCCAGGCTCCTCTGTCCATGGGACTTACCAGACAAGAATATTGGAGTGGGTTGCCATTTCCTTCTCCAGTCGAGGATATAGTAGGCATTCAATAAATATCTGTGGAATAAGTGAATGGAAGGACTAGTGTTGGTACAGGAGCAACTCAACCTGAGACAAATAGACAATGCAGAAAGATGACTCAAATGAGACAGGGAGAAAATATTCAAGAAAAGTCTTCACAGAGTAATTACAATGTAATAAGTATAAACAGAAACATGCATTACAAAAGAAATAGTTATAAATATCAATGGCTAAAAGCCTAGCTCTGAGAGAAGAAAAATAAATGGATGCTGTTTTAATACAACAACAAATCTTAATATGAAGAGGAAGACATGGTACCCAGATTCCAAGGGGAAGTTCCCAGGGAGGAACTTCCCCATCAGCCCAAGAAGTCAAAAGGACCTGAAATCTAAATTGAAAGGCCCACAAGTGTGAATTTAATTGTAACTGATCAAAGACAAAAAATTGGAATTATATAGTCCCTCTCTTCTTTCTGGGGTGAAAAAATAAAAAAAGATTGGAAAAAGATATGGGCTCTGTCTCTAGGAAACTGCTGTAAATTTAGAACAGTATGTAAATATGGGGGGCACACTATTTTAAAAATACCCTTTTAAATAGTATTAGGATGACATGCTCTTTGAAAGAAACATACTATAAGTTAGGGAATTAGGAAAATGAACACAAAGTACAGGGAAAGAGATAAGGAGCCCAATGAAATATTAAGAGTTATCTCCTCCATTCATACAACAGTATACTCAAAAATCAGTTATACAGCCAAAAGGAAAAGTGTGAGATATGCCAGGAAGCAGTGAAAACACACTTGAGAGGAGGATCAAGATGCAAGCACTTTTTAACATATTTTAAAATGCATCAGTAAAGAGTTAAATTCAAAAGTTTAAAACAGTGAGAGATCCCCATCCACATAAGTGGCTGGAAAGAAGGACCAAAATAAAAGCACTTTTCATGGACTTCAAGGAACATAGAAAAATAACAGTTGGTTTAGGAAAATGTACAGTGGTCTTTCTGAACAGCTGGTTTCCAACCAGAGCTCAGCACCTATGACTCTATGGTTACATAAAAGATAGCCATTAGGGCGCCCAAAATGGCCGCGTCCGGGCGACTCGAGCGGAGCGTGGCATGAGCCCTCGCGGGGCCAGGGAAGAGCCGCGGAGGCCGCGGCTGCACGGAGGAGCGCGTAAGGCTCAAGATGGAAAATCATGAACCAGATGGTACTATCATCAAGGAGAACTTAATTGATATCATAGCCAGAAAAATTAACCAACTCCCAGAAGCAGAAAGGAATCTGCTTGAAAATGGATCAACTTATGTTGGGCTTAATGCTGCTCTCTGTGGCCTAATAGCAAATAGCCTTTTTCGACGCATCTTACATGTGACACAGGCTCGTATAGCTGCTGGCTTACCAATGGCAGTGAGCCCATTTTTGACAGCAAATGTATCTTACAAAGGTTTTGTAAGTTTACCTTTGAATACAGGTGATCTGCATTGTGAAACATGCACCGTAACACGAGGCGGATTGGTTGGTCTTGTTTTTGGTGGCCTGTACCCTGTTTTCTTGGCTATCCCTGTGAATGGTGGCCTAGCTGCTAGGTATAATTCAGCCCTGCTACCAGAGAAAGGAAACATCTTAAATTACTGGATTAGGATTTCTAAGCCTGTCTTTAGAAAGATGTTATTTCCCATTTTGCTCCAGACTGGGTTTGCTGCATACCTCGGGTCTAGACAATATAAACTACTTATAAAAGCTCTTCAGTTACCAGAACCTGGCCTAGAAATTGAGTGATTGTTAAGCAAATCTGTACACAAAAACAAAACTATAAAAATAACCTACATCTGATTATGAATAAACAGAGACTTGTACATTAAAAAAAAAAAAGATAGCCATTAAGTTAAGGACAGCACTGCCACTATAAATAAACCAAAGGGAAAATATATTAAAACAGTAGTCTTCAAAAACAAACAAACAAAAACCTTAGAAAAATGATGCTCACCTAGCAGACACAAGAAAAGAGGAAAATAATGAAATCATCTGTCAACTTCCCTGGATGTCCAGTCGCTATGACTCCATGCTCCCAACACAGGAGGCCAAAATTTGATCCCTGCTCAGGAAACTAGATCCTTCTGTTACTCAACTGTGTTAGCCTCTAGACTCTTCTCCCAGTAGTCTCTCCCTCTGAGAGCTATCCCTCCTCGTAGCTTCAACTATTAGTTCCAGGCAGACAAAAGTCAATATTATGGATCATACCTCTCCTCCAGGAGTTGGTGATGGACAAGGAGGCCTGGCATGCTGCAGTCCAAGGGGTCGCAAAGAGTCCGACACGACTGAGCAACTGAACGGAACTGACCTCTCAGTCGGTCGATAACATTGGTAGCTGAGAGTACTGGTTCTGAGCTGTGGGCCTGAGGGAAACTTTAAACCCTACTACCTCTTAATTATACTACAGACAAGTGAGAAGAGACCTACTCCTAATGATTGGAGGAGGCCTATTGACACCTTATCTTTGACAAAGGAGGCAAGAATATACAATGGAGAAAAGACAATCTCTAACAAGTGGTGCTGGGAAAACTGGACAACTACCTGTAAAAGAATGAAACTAGAACACTCTCTAACACCATACACAAACATAAATGCAAAATGGATTAAAGATCTAAATGTAAGACCAGAAACTATAAAACTCCTGGAGGAAAACACAGGCAAAACACTCTCTGACATAAATCACAGCAGGGTCCTCTATGACTCTATGACCCAGAGTAATGGAAATAAAAGCAAAAATAAACAAATGGGACCTAATTAAACTCAAAAGCTTTTGCACAATGAAGGAAACTATAAGCAAGGTGAAAAGACAGCCTTCAGAATGGGAGAAAATAAAAGCAAATGAAGCAACTGACAAAGAATTAATCTCAAAAATATACAAGCAGCTCATGCAGCTTGTACCAGAAAAATAAATGAGCCAATCAAAAAAAGGGGCAAAGAACAAAACAGACATTTCTCCAAAGAAGACATACGGATGGCTAACAAACACATGAAAAGATGCTCAACATCACTCATTATCAGAGAAATGCAAATCAAAACCACAATGAGGTACCATTTCACGCCAGTCAGAAAGGCTGCTATCCAAAAGTCTACAAGCAATAAATGCTGGAGAGGGTGTGGAGAAAAGGGAACCCTCTTACACTGTTGGTGGGAATGCAAACTAGTACAGCCACTATGGAGAACAGTGTGGAGATTCCTTAAAAAACTGGAAATAGAACTGCCTTATGACCCAGCAATCCCACTGCTGGGCATACACACTGAGGAAACCAGAATTGAAAGAGACACGTGTACCCCAATGTTCATCACAGCACTGTTTATAATAGCCAGGACATGGAAGCAACCTAGATGTCCATCAGCAGATAAATGGATAAGAAAGCTGTGGTACATATACACAATGGAGTATTACTCAGCTATTAAAAAGAATGCATTTGAATCAGCTCTAATGAGGTGGATGAAACTGGAGCCTATTATGCAGAGTGAAGTAAGCCAGAAAGAAAAACACCAATACAGTATACTAACACATATATATGGAATTTAGAAAGATGGCAACAATGACCCTATATGCAAGACAGCAAAAGAGACACAGATATAAAGAACAGACTTTTGGACTCTGTGGGAGAAGGCAAGGGTGGGATGATTTGAGAGAATAGCATTGAAACATGTATATTACCATATGTGAAACAGATCACCAGTCCAGGTTTGATGCATGAGACAGGGAGCTCAAGGCCGGTGCACTGGGACGACCCTGAGGGAGGGGATAGGGAGAGAGGTGGGAGGCGGGTTCAGGATGGGGGACACATGTACACCCATGGCTGATTCATGTCAATATATGGCAAAAACCACCACAATACTGTAAAGTAATTAGTCTCCAATTAAAATAAATATATTAATTTTTTTAAAAAAGAATACTGGAGTGGGTTGCCAGTTCCTTCTCCAGAGGATCTTCCCAACTCAGGAATCAAACCCAGGTCTTCAGCATATCTCCAAGACCATTTCCAAATAACGTATACATGTGACTTTCTAGAGAACCAGTATTTGGACTGTTGCTGCTGCTACTGCTGCTAAGTCACTTCAGTTGTGTCCAACTCTGTGCGACCCCAGAGACGGCAGCCCACCAGGCTCCCCTGTCCCTGGGATTCTCCAGGCAAGAACACTGGAGTGGGTTGCAATTTCCTTCTCCAGTGCATGAAAGGGAAAGGTGAAAGTGAAGTCGCTCAGTCGTGTCTCTTAGTGACCCCATGGACTGCAGCCTACCAGGTTCCTTCCTTCATAGGATTTTCCAGGCAAGAGTACTGGAGTGGGGTGCCATTGCCTTCTCCGAGTATTTGGACACCTACTGTATATTTGGACACCTATAGTTCAGCAGGCCAGTTCCATTGGCAGGAGAAGCAAAGACACTCTACAGAAAGAGAACAACCCGGGCAGCTGAGTCAAGAGACATCTGCCATTCTTTCCCTGTTTCCCCTGACCCTCCCTCAACACTAGAGTTCATCCACCTTGAAAAGAGAATGAGAGAACCAGATCATGACCCTAATTACCAACCCTAATATACCCACACACAGTGCCAGGGCAGGAGTAGGTGAGGAGTGAGGAGAAATCACCACTTTCTCCCTTCAGGTCTCTTGAATCCTAGATGTAGCTGTTGATCTGGGAAGGAAAGGTCTTACTCTAGTAAGACTGGAGTTGTGAATTGATTCATCTTTTAACACCAAAAGTGACTGTAAGTTATAATTCTGCTCAAGACATGGCTAAGGAATTTATAACTAGGAAAGGAAGGGGGCTGCAAGATAAGACACTGAGGAAAGTGTTTAATCAAAAATAAGTCCTGTTTCATCTTTAAGCTGACCTAGTTGAAACTGGTCAATAAATTGGGTTCTGCCTGCAGTGCAGGAGACCTGGGTCTGATCCCTGTATTGGGAAGATCCCCTGGAGAAGGAAATGGCAAACCACTGCAGTGTTCTTGCCTGGAAAATGCCATGGACAGAGAGCCTGGAGGGCTACAGTCCATGGGATCACAAGGGTTGGACATAACTTAGAGACTAAAGCCCCAATAAATTGGAAGTTTCAAATTCTGGACTGTCCACTGGCAGCTGTTGACCTTAGGCAAGTTACTTAACTTACTTTTGCCTTATCCATGAAATGGGAATTCATGAGACAAGACATATAAAGCACTTAGGGAAAGAGATGAATAATTCCATAATGTGTTCAATTCACACCAGCTTTCATCATTAGAATTCACATTATCTCATATTCACCTTAAAATAAATGTGCCTGGCAATAAGTGGTGATGGGGATTAATAGGGGACACAAACTCAAATGCATTGCAAGGCAATGGTTCAGTTGCTAAGTCATGTCTGACTCTTGTGACCCCATGGACTATATCCTGCCAAGCTCTCTGTCCATGTGATTTTCCAGGCAAGAATATTGGAGTGGTTTGCCATTTCCTTCTCCAGGGGATCTTCCTGACCCAGGGATCAAAACTAGGTCTCTTGCACTGCAGGCAGATTCTTTACCTAGTGAGCTACCAGCAAAGCCCATTCTAAGGTATGGAGTGTCCAAAAGAAAATGTAGGGAAGCTAAGGAGCTGGAGAGTCGATGACCCACCTAATAGATTCAAATTCAAATTTTTAAAAATCTAAAGGGCCAAACAAAACTACTCTACAGATAAATTCTGCCTTGGAGACTGCAGTTTCCAGCGTAATTTCAAGATCTCACTCAACTTTAACCTGGACTGACCACCCAGTCAGCTTTAACCGTCTCCTCCATTTGTTGCCTCTTTACCCTGTCAATTCCCACATCCTATTCCTGCCTCCATTCAATGAATCCTTAGCCTTCTTTCCAAAATAAATTCTGAATACTTTCTCTCTCTGCCCACTTCCACACCTGTACTGGTCAGCTATTCCTGCAAACCCAGAGTCTTCAAAGATATATTTTTCTTGTTCACTGCCCTGATGGTCAGCAGAAGCAGATTTGCTTCCATCTAAGTTGGCTGGGCTCCAGGCTTTAGATCAGGAACAAATTTACATCATATATCCCTCATCATTCTTAGGCCAGCAGTTACTTGTGGCATGTACTTCCTGTGGCAAAGGGCAGGAGCACAAGAGGTCATACAAGGAAAGCACAATTTCTCACATGGTCTTAGCCCCAAACTGGCCAACTGTGACTTCTGCCCACATTTCACTGGCCAAAGCAAACCATGCAGCCAGTCTCAACATCACCAAGGGTGGGAAGTGTTGCGAAATCAGATGCCAAAGAGGTAAATATATAATTCTAGCAAAGACAGGGTTCATTTGTGGATTCTAGCAAAGGGAGGGTTCATTGTGCCAATGAACGAATCAATTGGCAAAATCCCATCCTTTGGACCCAATTATTCATGTACTTATCATGCTCAAATTACATTTAAACCCTGCCCTGATAACACTTCCCAGATGGCACAGTGGTAAAGAATCCGTCTGTCAATACAGGAGATGCAAGAAATGTGGGTTTGATTCCTGGGTTGGGAAGATCCCCTGGAGAAGGAAATGGCAACCCACTCCAGTATTCTTCCCTGGAAAATCCCATGGACAGAGGAGCCTGGTGGGCTGTAAGTCCATGGGGTCGCACAGAGTAGGACATGACTTAGCAACTGAACATGCAAGCACACAAATAACGCAAGGATGGTGACATGTGGGGCAGAATGGCACCCAACCACAGTCTAATGGCAACTCCAGTTGACTTAAGTGACCTGCAGCCTTTCACAGAGCTACTTGACTAATCCAGCCTCAATCAGCAGACCTATAAGTGTGAAAACAAGTGCTCATATTAGACACTGAGTTTGGGAGTTATTAGGCAGTATTATGTGGCCTTGATGATTAATAGAATGAACTTTCTCATAACTTTTCTATGTCCTTGACATGACTTCAACACTTTCTCAATCTTTTTACATCCTCCCTGTGTCTCAGATTGACCCAAAGCTTCTCTCAGTTCCTATATCTTCATCTCATCTCCAATAATGTCTACAGAGGCTAAGCTACTTTGTACTTTAAATATAGTCATTCTGTGTATTTTTGAAAACTTGTTATTCACTCACATTTCAACAGAGATTTTTGAATCCTCACTATATGAACAATGACAAGAGCTGGGAATACAAGGATGAAAACAGAATCCAGCAGCCTGGAATATACAGTCTAGCAGAAATAAAACAGTAACAATTAAGAAGGTACATGAAAGCTCTAATTCCAATACGTCAGTCTTAGCTGCTTAATTAAATTTTAAGATAAGCAAAGAGTTAAAGGTGAGGGTTATTTTATTCTTTCCTGATCCCCTTATAGTACTAAGAAACAGAGTTTAGGGTAAGTTTTCAATAAGCCGTTGATTGTTTTGTTATTAAATGACCCCTGTATCCCAGCTGCCTTTGTGCTGTGTCTAGCAGCTGAGTCTTTCATCCACTGTCCCCAGTCAAACATTTGCTAAATGGTTATTATGTGCCAGACATTGTGCAAGGCCCAGGTGGTCCTGGCTGTCAAGAAGAGTAGAGTCTGGCTGAGGCAGACATGTATACACATAAATATGATAGCACTTAAGACACAAGATACTGGGAGAGCAAAGAAGAGTGCCAACGTTCATTTAGGAAACTACTTTCATAATTTTATACTTGGATATTTTCCATGTAGAACTTTTCAGGCAGAAAAAGAAAAATGGGAAAGGCTACTCTCGGTCACAAGAACATCCTGTACAAAAGTACATAGGCATGAAAAAGCAGATGGGTTTGGAGATTAGCAAAGCACTAAGTATGGATAGAATTTAGGTTAGGTGGGAGCTGAGTGATGAGAGATGAGGCCACAGCTGAGTTGAGAAGAGCTTTATATGCCAAAGTAATAAACTGAGAAATTATTCTATGGAGATCCAGCCAGAAAGCAACATTTTAAGAATGAAAGAATTGTGATTGTTTTGTTTACTTGAGGCCGACTACCTCATGACAATGTGGAGACTGGAAGAAAGATAACTTGATCATAGAAGGAACAGTTAGGAAACAGCTCCAGGCCCAAAGTGATAATGGCTCATCTAGACTGGAGAGGTGTTTCTGGAAGAGTCGACAGGATGTATGAGACGGTAGATGGGAAATACAGAGAACGGGAGGGTAAAGCAGGCCTGCATTGTGTCTAAGCTTTGGGGACTTCAAAGACCATACGATAGGAGGAATGGCACGTTCTAGTAGAAACAGCCATCTAGTTGTAAATCCTGGCCTCCCCATTTCTTTGCCATTTAGGTATTTTACTTATCTGAACTACAGATGTATCATCTTTAAGTGGAAAAATAGCATCTACTTTATGGGATTGTCATGAGGTTAAACAGGAGCAAAAGATAAAAACATTGAGCATGCTGCATGGAGAGAAAGGGCTTTGATAAATATTTGTTGGATGAAGGAAACTGACAGAAGTATTGTAGAAGGAATAGTGAGATCAGGGTTTTACTTGAGGCTTCTTGATGTGTCCTTGAGCACAATACCTAACCTCCCTGACACTCAGTTTCCTCACATGCCAAACAGGGAAAATCTGTCCTACCTCACCGGCTTGTTGGGAAGAGTAAATCTGAAATACTAGGCAGAGTCTGATGTCATCACTGGCACATAATTGGTGCCGAATAAATGTGCATTGCATGAAGGTATAACCAACCTAGACAGCATATTCAAAAGCAGAGACATTACTTTGCCAACAAAGGTCCGTCTACTCAAGGCTACGGTTTTTCCAGTGGTCATGTATGGATATGAGAGTTGGACTGTAAAGAAAGCTGAGCACCCAAGAATTGATGCTTTTGAACTGTGGTGTTGGAGAAGACTCTTGAGAGTCTCTTGGCCTGCAAGGAGATCCAACCAGTCCATTCTAAAGGAGATCAGTCCTCGGTGTTCTTTGGAAGGACTGATGCTAAAGCTGAGACTCCAATACTTTGGCCACCTGATGCGAAGAGCTGACTCATTTGAAAAGATCCTGATGCTGGGAGGGATTGGGGGCAGGAGGAGAAGGGGATGACAGAGGATGAGATGGCTGGATGGCATCACTGACTCAATGGACATGAGTTTGGGTAAACTGTGGGAGTTGGTGATGGACAGGGAGGTCTGGCGTGCTGCGATTCTTGGGGTCACAAAGAGTCAGATAAGACTGAGCAACTGAACTGAACTGATAAATTCATTCAGCTGTTATCTGGCTTAAGGAAGTAAATGGAAAACTACCTCAGTTTAGTAAATATTTACATTCACACTCAGACACATACACAAAAGAGAATCATATGTGTTTTACATTAAAAATGGCAAGCTTCCATTATTTGGAAAGTTAACTTAGAAAGGTTTATTCTTCAATAATGCTCAAAAAAATGGCATGCCTCTCTAATATGCTTGTGTTATATATTAACAAAAACTAGAAACTACCTTCATATCTTCTCATTAGAGACAAAGCCATGGACACAGCTAAATCTTTGTTCAAAAGGTAGTGACGGGTAACTTTTACGCCAAAGAAGTCATACTAGATTGAGAAAACTTGAGCGTCACTACTTTTAAATAACACAAGCACTCAGTTCAGTTCAGTCGCCCAGTCGTGTCCGTCTCTTTGTGACCCCATGGACTGAAGCACACCAGGCTTCCCTGACCATCACCAACTCCCAGAGCCTACTCAAATTCATATCCATCGTGTCGGTGATGCCATCCAACCATCTCATCTTCTGTCGTCCCCTTCTCCTCCCACCTTCAATCTTTCCCAGCATCAGAGTCTTTTCCAATGAGTCAGTGCTTCACATCAGGTGGCCAAGTATTGGAGCTTCAGCATCAGTCCTTCCAATGAACATTCAGACTGATTTTCTTTAGGATAGACTGGTTGGATCTGCTTGCAGTCCAAGGGACTCTCAAAAGTCTTCTCCAACACCATAGTTCAAAAGCACGAATACTTCGGTGCTCAGCTTTCTTTATAGTCCAACTCTCACATCCATACATGACTACCAGAAAAACCATAGCTTTGACTAGATGGACCTTTGTTGGCAAAGTAATGTCTCTGCTTTTTAATATGTCGTCTAGGTTGGTCATATCTTTTCTTCCAAGAAGTAAGTGTCTTTTAATTTCATGGCTGCAGTCACCATCTGCAGTGATTTTGGAGCCCCCCAAAACATAAGCACTCCCAGCATTAATTTATTTTTTAATTATTTGAATGACTGTGATGGTTCCTTGTGGATACTATGCATTTTACTTTGTATATAGCGACCATGACAGATACTGGTAGATACTCTCTGGTATCTTTTCTTCTCCACCTTCTTTTAATAGATGAACCCACCCCTCCACCCTTCCTCCTCCACTCTATCTTTTAAAAGAATGGTCTCCCAGTCACAGACTACATTTCCCAGCATCCCTTGAAGCTAAGTAAGCTCCTGTGCTAAAGTTCTGGGCAATGAGAGAGGAGTAGAAGGATATCTTTCATTTCTGGATCAGCTCCTTAAAGACTCTTGCCCTGGACTCTCTCCTACTCCCTTCCTCTCTGGGCTGTAGCACAGACCTGGTAGAGACTCAGCTTTCGGTCACGCTGATGAGCACATCAGGGAATGGTAACGCAGCAGAAAGGAGGGAGGAGACCTGTGTATTTTAATGACCTTCACCACCTGGACCCGCAGGACTGTAATGTGAGAAATACACTTCTATCTATGTAAGCCGCTACATTGGGCTTTGTTTGTTTTGTAAAATAAAATTTGGGGGGGGGGCGAGTTAGAGCATCTTAACTTCTACCCCAGGGAATGTAGGGTTTTACCTTGTTTTATAACAAAAAACATGTTTCAATTGTGAAAATTGCCCTTGGGACATTATAGGAGGAACAGATTTTTACATACGATAAGTCTGAAGGGTCAGGCTGACCTTTCTGAATACTTATCATGCCAAGGTTACTATAAGGACTTCTTGACTGCTCCTTATATGTTAAGAGTATTTTGAATTCTAAGGGAGAATCTGTGTTTGTCAACTTGGTTGGTTTTGATTATGAGTATGCTGTTTTCTAATGATATAGCAGTTTCCCATTTTTTTGACTAATCCTGCCAGCAAGTGCCGGTTGAATAAACTAAAGACTTTTCAATTTGCCTGTCACTATTAAGCTTAACCATAAATTAAAATGAATGGGTATCTCCAAAGTGAATGTCTAAAAATATGGTTAATCAAATTTTAACCTTGCAAAAAAGTATCAATTTTGTAATACCATAGTCTCTGATTTCTATTAAAAGTTTTTTGTTGACTAAAGGACAGTATTGGAAATAGATTTATTTTATGAGTCAAGGTTCTAGTTTTGTATACCTTCATTAATAGGGTATCTTGCATCAGTATTTTCATTACTAGTGTAATGAATAGCAGCTATGTGATGGTTTGTCAAAAATAAAGTTAATAAAAAGATAGTTAACATAAAAGAATTAGAGCAGCATCGCATAACATAGACAGAACACATCAAAGTTATCACACACGGTCCTTTACATTACTCACTCACACACAGGACTGCCTTAGATCATCTGGCTTTGGAAAATAACGGAACTGATGATATTTCAAGTCACTGTCAATAATGCTCAACTTCAGAGAACTTAAATCAGTTTCTTTCCCTCAGCTTCCCAATAACCAGTGACAACTGTTCCAGTGGAAAGAACTCTTGGCCAGCAATCAGGAAACTTCCTTGCTAGCCCTGGCTTTCTTAGTTACCAAGTGTGAAATTGGGCAGGTCATCTAACCTTTGCGCAGGTTAATTATGGAGTGCAGTAAAAGATCATCTATAAAAAGCCTTTTGCAAAATAAAAATCTTTATACCAATACACAGTGGTACATATATATATATATATATATATATATATATGTATCCCTGGTGAAGGGAATGGCAACCCACTCCAGTATTCTTGCCTGGAAAATCTCATGGACACAGGAGCCTGGTGCATTACAGCATTGGGATGGCAAGGAGTCGGACACAACTTAGCAACTGAGCATGTACATAAGTTTAAGGAAAACATCATTAACAATATAAAGCCACCTATAAATGTATTTGTTCATACACATACAAACACATATATACATGTGTGTTTATAAAGATATACACATTAGCTAAATTTAAAAATTCTACTATTTAGGATTTATTTCCTGGCTGCTTCTAGAATGAGTTAAGGCATTTATGGGTTAACACACAATGCAAAAGTGCAATGAGAAGCTTTAAAGCAAAACAAAGTCTATGCAGATGCCATTTAAGAAGCATTTTTTAGAGGAGTCCTCCTGTTCCTCCTTGATGGCTAAAAACAAATCAGATAAGGGGACTTCTGTAATAATAATAACAACAGATTACTAATAGTTTATTAAACATTTGTTAACTGTCCCCTACAAATAAAAGAATCTTAACGATGGCCTACATCTAACCGCACAGAGTCACCCGTATGTCATTCCTCTATTGCAGTCTCCCTGGGTGATAAAGTTAATAAGCCAGATTTGCCAGAGTTTTCTGGAAGTAACAATTGAGAGTGTCAGATTCCCATAGTGGAGTCCAAGGCACACATTAGGCTTGTACCCTAAATTCAACAGGACTGTAACATTCCTTTGAACTTTTTTCCTTAGTGATCACCTTTAATCATCAGATTAAGGAATCGTGAGATGATAAGAATGAGAATGACTAATCTTTTCTTTTCCTAGACCCATGCCACCTGTTAGTATTAAGTTAGCTACATTCCTTTTTATATACAGGTAAATAAATTAGGGATTAAATTCATTGTGAGATAGAGGGTAATATTGACACAAACAACTTTGATTCATCAGCTCAGGTAATACCATTCTATTTGAAACCATCCATCAGTTTCCTTTGATCTTTATTTTAAAACTAAAAGCAAAGCATTGCATTTTATGGCCTTAGTCCTTAACATGAACAATAAATATATTAGACTGTATTTTTATTAATAGGTTAGTATTGAGGGTCATCTAACTCAAACTGGAAGTCTCAGAGTAAAATCACTAGGTTAACATTGGGATTAGCAAAGAATGGCATTGGAGATTTTCTCCCCCATGTGCCTGTCTTTCAAGAAATGACAAAGTATAATAAAATGGGTTATAAACCTCTGTGCAGATGTCATGGAAAGAATAAAGCAAGAGCTGGTCATTGAATATCACTTTCATACTTAATCCTAATGGCATGCTTGACTTCATCGCTTAACCAAAGCATCACTCCACAAGGGTCTTTGGGCCTTAAAAAATGCTCACAGCTGGGATACAAGTCTTTCAGAAGTTGGAATTTCTGGGTGAGATGAATTGGGAGATTGGGGTTGACATATACATACTACTATGGATAAAGTAACTAATGAGCACCTACTGTATAGCCCAGGGACCGCTACTCAATGCTCCGTGGTAACCTAAATGGGAAGGAAATCTGAAAAAGAGGGGATATATGCATACACATAACTCACTCACTTCACTGTATAGCGGAAACTAACACAACGCTGGAAAGTAACTATCCTCCAGTAAAAATTAGCTAAAAAAAACCT
The DNA here is from genome assembly GCF_032405125.1 of Capricornis sumatraensis. Lineage (NCBI taxonomy): Eukaryota > Metazoa > Chordata > Mammalia > Artiodactyla > Bovidae > Capricornis > Capricornis sumatraensis. Next base: position 11,161,735 of record NC_091070.1, on the reverse strand, counting down.
CCCCTACCCAAGTCTTGTGACTGATGCCTGAAATTCCAAATTACAGGCGCCTTTCATCACTTCAGAACATTTGATCACTGAGTAAATAAAAATGCATACTAGACTAAAAATATTTTAAGCAATTATGAAAAAAAGAAGTTGGAATTTCTTCTCCAGACTAATATTTCTACTTTCTGACACTTAAAAGAAAGCAGTTCCTAAAGAAGAATTCTGCAGCAATATATTCAAAGTTTGCCACCCTAGAACCAAATCGTAACATGCCTTTCTTCCAAATGCAGCCACATTTAGTACCACAGTGTACCAGCCAAATAGGCCACAGACCATGCCAGCCCCGTCTGACAAATGGAGGCCTGAGCGTCATCCCAGCCTCTCCTGATGCAGAGAAAATGAAAGGAAGCAGTGATGGCCATGTATTCTACTCATTTCTTGAAAATGCATTTGTGAGCTCACATGTCAATGGCCAACTCCTTTAAGCAGGTTCAGAGTAAACAAGTAGAATACACTGGGAAGGCTGGTCCTTACGATTCAGATTTAACAGTCTCGCAGAGCAACTGCAGAGGGATGAAATGCATGTAAGTCTAGTTGATCCCAGACTCACCTGACTCCTTTTGTCCTCCTGGAGTTGTAGAAATACCTGCCCAGATTGGCAGGTGTTGACTAGAACAGAGACAGTGGAGCAAGAGAGAGGAGCCCCAAACCCTAAGTCTTTATATACACTCTCTCTTTCGGTCCAAACATCCTCTTCACTCTGATTGGCTTCCGGTTCCCTCACTGCCCCTTGCCTTTGAAGCGTTCTGGACTCAGCAGCACCCAAGGTTAATGTCTCCAACTTGCCCGCAGCACCTACGTGTGTCCTGGGCATGCACGTGTTATTTCCAGTGACCCAGAGTGACAGTGGGAAGTAGCTTCTTGTAACTCCTTTTCCTGGAGACTTGTCTCTGCTTTGCACTGCTTGTCTTGGCTCTGCTAAACGGCTGAGGGAGGATATCTGTTCTTTTCACCCACAGGTTATAAAACACAACACAGTTCAGTTTTAGAAGGATGGTCGACATGACTGTCATACCACCGCCAGGAAGAAACCTCAGGTTCCGTATTTGAACCCCCTACCTTGTATTCCAAATCAAGCACCTCCGAAAAAATGATGCCCCCATTACTGCCTTTTCCTTTGTCACCCCTCCTCCAACTAACATTTTCCTTTCCTAATATTACTTTTTTCATTTTTCTTCTTTATGAAGTTTCTTCACACCTCATTGTAGAATGAACACATGTGATTTCCAGAGAACAAGAAATAGAATAATTCTGTTTGTCATTCTATCTTCATTTTTCAACTACGAAAATGAATATTCAGGTCAAATTCTGTTGTAATGGGGCAAGGAGTTTGCAAGCTCCTTCCTTAGGATGAAGTTTTATGATACCCGTTATTGAGTGAAAGCAAAAGGGAAGCTTAGGAATGAGCTTCTTAGCTATGAGCTGTCTTTGCTCTTACAATGGTATTTGCTGAAATGGCAAATATCCAATATACCATTGTTGAATTTCAAGATGACTGTTTTCTGATAACCAGAATGTGATAGCATGATCACCTACATGTAATTGAATTTTACAGTTTTGGTCTACACAGTGACTGCAAAAACATTTTTTAAAAAAAATCATGTTTAATTGAATTTAACTGATTTCTGCCAACTAGATAAATATCAGCTTTCCCTGAAGTCTTTATTTCAGTGAAATTCAATTACTAATGAGATTTAACACTTCCAACAATAAATTTATAATGTACTAAATTTAATCTCTTGAAATTCCGGAACAAACTAACACATCCCTCCCTCCCAATTATTCTAGATGGAGATATACTGGATGTCCTCTCAGAATTCTCAACCGTTGAGTTATTTTTGATTCAGAACATTTCCACTGGTTGCCCTTGAGTAGACATGCCATATTATCACGTTACCTTTGGAATCTCTTTAGACTGCGACTGACATTCTCATCAAGGCAACTAGATATGAACACCTTCTCTACCGACTATTTTTTTTTTTAATGACATCTCCCTTGAGGAAATGGTCACTTTGCATGGCCTCAATCTAGAGTTGAGAACATGTGTTACATATTCCAATGAACCATAGGAACTGTTTTTCTGTTGTTGTTGTTCAACTTAGAAGTAAAGAGAACTTTGTTAATATCTCCCCACATATATGAGTTGTGAAGTTTACAATATTATCCTAAAGAATTACATTCCTCAATATTTCTTGTACGTTTCTTCTTGCATCCCAACTGTACACACACAAGTATCATTCACTTTTGGAAAGTTTGCTTTACGCAACTCTGCTTTTACAAAAGACCTACGTTAGTATTTGTTTTCTCTAACCAGAAGAAATCCAAAAAGGATTTTTGCTTATATTTACACACACACACACACACATATTATATTAGTATGTAACTATTTCTTTGCTTTATGTCATTTCAACTTATTATGAAATTCTCCAGGCAAGAACATTGGAGTGGGAAGCCATTCCCTTTTCCAGGGTATCAAACCCAGGTCTCTTGCATTGCAGGCAGATTCTTTACTGTTTGAGCCATGAGGGAAGCCCCAAAGGTGTCATCAGTTCAGTTCAGTTCAGTTCAGTCACTCAGTCGTGTCTGACTCTTTGCAACCACATGAATTGCAGCACGCCAGGCCTCCATGTCCATCACCAGCTCCAGGAGTTCACACAAACCCATGTCCATCGAGTTGGTGATGCCATCCAGCCATCTCATCCTCTGTCATCCCCTTCTCCTCCTGCCCCCAATCTCTCCCAGCATCAGGATCTTTTCCAATGAGTCAACTCTTCACATGAGATGGCCAAAGTATTGGAGTTTCAGCTTTAGCATCAGTCCTTCCAAAGAAATCCCAGGGCTGATCTCCTTTAGAATGGACTGATTGGATCTCCTTGCAGTCCATGGGACTCTCAAGAGTCTTCTCCAACGCCACAGTTCAAAAGCATCAATTCTTTGGCACTCACCTTTCTTCACAGTACAACTCTCACATCCATACATGACCACTGGAAAAACCATAGCCTTGACTAGACGGACCTTTGTTGGCAAAGTAATGTCTCTGCTTTTGAATATGCCATCTAGGTTGGTCATAACTTTTCTTCCAAGGAGTAAGCGTCTTTTAATTTTATGGCTGCAATCACCATCTACAGGGATTTTGGAACCCCCAAAAATAAAGTCTGACACTGTTTCCACTGTTTCCACTGTTTCCCCATCTATTTGCCATGAAGTGATGGGACCGGATGCCATGAACTTTGTTTTCTGAATGTTGAGCTTTAAGCCAACTTTTTCACTCTCCACTTTCATCAAGAGGCTTTTTAGTCCCTCTTCACTTTCTGCCATAAGGGTGGTGTCATCTGCATATCTGAGGTTATTGATATTTCTCCCACCAATCTTGATTCCAGCTTGTGCTTCTTCTAGCCCAAGGAAAATAATTTGTGTAATTATATATGGGGAATACTGGTCATCTCACAAGGTCAGGTGGAGACAGATGTGATGAGAGACAGGTATGTTCTACACTTGAAATGAATATAATGTTATATATCACTAATACCACAATAAACAATAAAAATTTTCACTAAAAAATGAAGATTTTTATGAAGCTCTTAATAGTGCTCTCTGTGGATACAGATCAGGGTATGCTATCTTTCATAATCCTCTTTTTCATATGGTCTATCCGAAAAATTATCTGTGAAGTCCCTTTCTCCTTGTCTTCATCTCCCCATCCTGTGTACCCATCCTAGTCTTCAGAAGTATGTTTAACTAACAAAGACTTCAAAGGATCTGCCTTCTCCCGAGATTCCTTCATTTCAATGAAGGATGAATCTTACTGAATTTCTAAACAGGAGGTTTCTGGATACCCTTGATGGGGTAAGAGGGGACTGGTGTGGAAACATTGTAAGTGCTCTGAAAGGAAAGGACACAAAATGAAAAGTGGCAAAATGCATAACCTGAGTGTGATTTTAAGGAGCAAAATTGTACCAACTAATAATAGTGTTTTGATACATTATTTCTGATCTTTACCCTGCACAGTGGGCATTATTATTAGCACCACGTTTACAAATAAGGAAGCTGAGGCCCCCAGTTGTTATATGATTGGCCCCAGGTCAGGCAGCAGAGAAATGGCCGAGCCAGGATTCACACCTAGTCTCTGGGAGGCCCACTCACGTGTGCCTGCTCCTCTCAGAAGGCTTCGGGGAAGGAGAGGTGAGAGCTTGGGCTTGTAAGGTGGCGCTAGTGGTAAAGAATCCACCTGCCAGCGCAGGAGACATAAGAGACGTGGGTTCGATCCCTGGGTTGGGAAGAAACCTTGGAGAAGGGCATGGCAACCCACTCCACTATTCTTGTCTAGAGAATCCTGTGGACAGAGGAGCCTGGTGGGCTACAGTCCATAGGGTTGCAAAGGGTCGGACACGACTGAAATGACTTCACACAGCACACCACAGGTGAGAGCTCAGAATCTCCAAGTATCAGCTACAAATGTAGAATTTGTACAGTAAGAGAGACTGGACCAGAAAATATATATGGAGAACCAAAAAATGCCCCTCCCACCATTTTTTTTAAAAGTCAGGGAAAGAATAGGAAAAAAATAGAATGAACATGGACTTAGCAGGCACTGGATCAAATTCAGTTACTGCCAGTTATTATACTAGCTCTTACCTTGGGTAAAATTACTTACTTTTTTGGTGCCAAATTCTTTTATACAAAAAAATGAGTATAGCAATATCTATTTGATCAAGCTATTGTGAGGATTAAATGAAATGACTTACATGAAAGTCTCAAGATGAGTGCCCCACTCATTATAGGATTTCAATAAATGGTCCTTCCTAATCCTTTCATTCATTGCTATAGTTTATTTAAATAGATGCAAAGGAAGCAGCTTTTAAATCTGTAACAGCCTATTCTTATGAGCACTGGACCACGACTGTGCCATCACACCTTTAAGAGAATGAATTCTAAATCCTAACTTCTGGCTCAAATCCTGGCTCTAATTTTTAAAACTTGTGTAATCTAAGCACATTTGCTCCAGACTCAGTTTCTTTATCTGGAAAAGAGAGTTAATAATGGAATTTACCCTGTGAGGTTTTATAAGATTTGATTTCACTAATGGAAGTGAAGTGCTTATTACAGTGACTGGCATTTAGTAAGGGCTCCATAAACACTACTACTATTAACCAAGCAAATAATAGAGTTAGAACAGCAATTCTCCATCAGGGGTGATTTTGTCTCCCCTGAAAATATTTGGTAATGTCTGCAGACATTTTTGGTTGTTACAACTCATCAAGGAAATGGCATTTAGAGGGTAGAAGGCGGGGATGCTGCTATACATTTTAATATGCACAAGACAACCACCGTGACAAAGAATTACCCAGTGTAAAATATCAATAGTGCCAAGGCTGAGGAATACTGAGTTGAGAAAAGTCATCCCAACTCAGTAGGGATCCTGAGATATTTTCCTCATGAGGGCATAAGAGGTCACCAACCAAATACTGCTGGAAAACCAAATACCCCTACACCCCATTTAATATACAATGGGCTTCCCTGGTGGCTCAGATGGTAAAGAATCCACCTGCAATGCAGGAGAGCCGGGTTCGATCCCGGGGTTGGGAAGATTCCCTGGAAGAGGGCATGGCAACCCACTCCAGTACTCTTGCCTGGAGAATCCGGTGGACAGAGGAGCCTGACAAGCTACTGTCCATGGAGTTGCAAAGAGTCAGACACAACTGAGGAACTGACACTTAAGCTAACACTGGAAAAAGCAAAAATAATTATTGAGCATATGGGACTATAACAATATGTCTTAGAGTTGTGGTAAAAATGCTCTTTTAAAAGGGTAATATTTCTCATTAGAATTGCCATTCTAAAATTCACTGAATAAGAATTTGAGAATGGGTGAACAACGATACGCAAGGGCTTTAGAGACCACTCCATGAAAATTAATGCTTGCACATACATCTGGATTCCCTCTGCTGCAGGAGTGAGCAAGTGAAAATGGTCTGCCAATAATGGATATGGGTAGGAAAGTGGGCACAAATTTTCATGCTCCTTGTTCATATTTTCTCCCTCCTCATCCTCACCCAGATGCCTTGTGGGTGATGGGATTACCTAGAGAAAGGTAAATGTGAAGGGCTCAAAGCGTCTCTTTCTCGCAGGCTTAGTATCTCAGGTGAATTTAGCACGATCTCTAGCTGAGAGGATTCCTTATTGATTCTGTGTGCTTTTGTACACCTCCTGCAGCTTGAATTGGTAAGGGTACATTGGCAACTTGAACCAGAAACTAATAAGCCCAGGAGCTAGTTCTTCCTTACTGAAAAAAAAATACAAACTCTCAAGTCTGAGGAGGAAAATAGGGAACACTCCATGAGGAAAACACACTTAATCCCGAACCTCGTTATTTAGGATTAATGGTTGGTACTTAGGGAATTAGAAAGTTACAATGAGTTCCTTTTTCCTTTTTTCAGTCATTAGCAGGGAGGGATTGCTCACACACAGAACACTGTTTCAGTGAACACAAGGCCCATGAAGAGGGACAATCCCTTTCTCAAGCTTGCAAGTGAGATCCACCAGAGAGGCTCCAGTGTGTTCAGGATGGATGCAACGTTGTCTGCCATATGTCAGTGAAGGAGTCTTTGTAATATTCTGATTTTGGTGGCTGAATAACGGTGCCCAAATATGTTAGGTCCTAATCCCTGGAACCTGTAATTATTACCTTATTTGGAAAAAGGGTTTTTGTAGACATGATTAAGGATCTTGAGTTGGGGAGATTACCCTGGATTATTTAAACAGGCCTTAAATGTAATCATGAGGGTCACTACCTTTTTTCCTGATGCACAGTGATTTACAATATTATATTAGTTTCAGGTGTACAACACAGTGATTCAATATTTTTGCAGATTATACTCCATTTATAGCTATTATTTTTTAAAAAGCTATATCTCCCCATGCTGTACAATATATCTTTGTTGCTTATCTATTTTTATACATAGTAGTTTGTGTCTCTTAATCCCATATCCCATCTTGCCCTTCCCTTCTTCCCTCTCCCTACTGCTAACCACTAGTTTGTTCTCTATAACTGTGAATGTTTCTGTTTTTATACCTTCATTTATTTTTAGATCCCACATACAAGTGATAACAGAATATTTGTCTTTTTCTGATTTATTTATCTAAACTTAATACTCTCTAGGTCTATCCATGTTGTTGCAAATGGCAGAATTTCATACTTTTTATGACTGACTAATATTCCTGTGTGTGTGTGTGCGCGCATGTGTGTGTGCATGCGCGTGTGTGTGCGAGCGTGTGTGTGTGCGTGTGTGTGCGTGCGTGTGCATGCATGTGCGCGCGTGTGTGCGCACACGTGTGTGTGCACATGCGTGTGTGTGCATGTGCGTGCGCGCACGTGTGTGTGCGTGTGTGTATGTGTGCGTGCGTGTGCATGCGTGTGCGCGCGTGTTTGTGCGCACATGTGTATGTGTGTGCGTGCATGTGTGTGCATGCGCGTGTGTGTGAGCGTGTGTGTGCGCGTGTGTGTATGTGTGCATGCGTGTGCATGTGTGTGCACGCGTGTGTGTGCGCGCATGTGTATGTGTGTGCGTGTGTGCGTGTGTGTGTGTGCGTATGCGTGTGTGGAGTGTCAGATCTTTATCCATTCATCTGCTGATGGTACTTAGGCTGCTTTCATGCCTTGACTATTATAAACAATGCTGTTAGGAACACTGAGGTGCATGTATCTTTTCAAACTAGTGTTTTCATTTTCTTAGATGAGTGTTCTTGTAAGAGAGAGGCAGAGGAAAATCTGATATACAGAGAAGAGGAGGTCATGTGACCATGAGATAGAGATTAGAGGGATGTGGCCACATGCCAAGGAATGCTGGCAGCCTCCAGAACTTGGAAGGGTCAAAGAATGGATTCTCCCTAAGAGCTCCTGAAACAAGTGCAGCCCTTGATTGCTGTCCAGTGAAAATGATTTTGGACTTCCAGCCTCAGGAACTGTGAGAGTATACATTTCTATAGTTTAAAGTCACATTTTTATAGTTTAAAGTTTCTGGTAATTTGTTTCAGCGACAACAGGAAACTAATACACTGGTCATAACTGTGGATTCTCTTCTCACAGACCTCTGTTGGACTACTGAAGGGAAAGAGGAAGAAAAAAAGTTAAGAAGCATGATCCAAGCAAGAGACAAAAGAAAGAAGAGGAGAAGGAAGAAGAACCAGGGGAAAGTGGAGGAGAAATAACTCACCGAATGGTTTAGGTCATGTGTGAATTACACTGGGGAGAAGTGCACATGACCCCTAAAATCCACTTCTGTCAATACGGTGGATATTAAAGCTATGCTTAAGCCCGGGTCAGAAGAGGAATTTGTCTTTAAAATTTATGATTCATCCAATAGTTGTAATGTGGCTTACTGAAATTTTTCTCATCAAGATCACCACTGACCTCCTTTTGGTTAAAAAACAGTAACCACTTAGTCATCAAGTTCTTTAACCTGACTTGCCAACTTTCAAGATCCTGCTCATAACGCACTTCCTCTACAAAATCACCCTTGATCTGTGTTATTTTTCCACTTTCCGAATTCCTATTACACTCACAGGAAGTATGTCTGTTATTTTTGCCCCTCTAAAAAGAGGCCAGAAATGCTTACTGCTAAACACCCCAAAATGTATAAAACAACCCCCTACCGCAAAGAATTACGGTATTTCTTTACCCCTTCAACAATCTGCACAGGGCTGGTCTGTAATAGAGTCCTGTGGTGACTGGCTACCCACTATTTTGAGTCCAACAACATAGATGGTCTCACCTCCTTCATTTATATCTATTTATTATATCATACAATGATGACTGATATTAGAATTATGTCCCTGGCATGCTAGATCTAAATCATGAAAAATTCACTGACAAAATTCATTGTCTTTCTAGTTAAGAAAATCTACTCATACATTTCAGAAAAATTCCCAATTGGAAGAGCTGAGGCCAAAATCATTTCTTATTTGTCTAATTTAACCCCCCAAATGCAATTAGCAGCAACCTCTCAAGTCTCTAATATTCAAAACATGTGAAGATTTACTTTATTACTGGAAGAGTTACAGGTTTGTGCTACGGCACACCTGAAGGTACCTGCTTTCTGCTATATATTTCCCAATATGTGCCAAGTCTCATAGAATGGAAGCTTATTTTTTAATTGACATATGTTCCTGGCTTAAAAGCTTCAAAAGGAAAGTCTGCATTTTGGGCCTATTTATACTTTAATATTGCTCACTTGCATCCTCTGTAACTGAAACTGAAGCTCAGTTCAGTAGACTATCCCACAGTAAGTGATCAGATAATTGCCCACATGAAAACCGTTACATACACACATGGCCAAAGAATCCAGTCAAGGACATACACCTGTTGGTGATCAGTCCTTGCGTTTTCACTTTTTTATTTTTTAAGCATAAAAACACCAAAGGCACATGGTGGCATTCCCCTCACTTAAAAGCTGTGGATATAAACCACACCATACAATTCAGAATCACCACACAGGCAGGACGGCAATAGATTAAACAAAACAAGTGAACTATTTAACATACTTCCAAAACAGAAGAAAACAAGTTTTAAAACACTGTATACCTCAGTGAAGTAGCAGCTGCTTTTATCAAGAACCATATATTCTCTTAGTACAGTATTTTGCAATTTACTGCTTTTCTCACCTTGGAAAAATTATGTAACAGCTATACTGCCCATATTAACATTTTTTGGCCTTTTATAAGTAACAGCTTTTGAAACCAGACATTCAGATATCCATTAAGTTAGCTACTTGAAAAAAGTTTTCAGTTTTTTTAAATCTCTTTCAGATGCTCCAAAAGAGTGATTCAAATAAACTCATAAAAGGATTAATTCATTAATGATGAACTTCATAAAATATGTCCTCCCCCACCTAATGTGTTATCTATGATTGTAAAGCATGATGCAGTCACAACATCCACATGTTCAGTTCAGTTCAGTTGCACACTTGTGTCTGACTCTTTGTGACCCCATGGACTGCAGTACACCAGGTTTCCCTGTCCATCACCAACTCCTGAAGTTGGCTCAAACTCATGTCCATCGAGTTGGTGATCATCCAACCATCTTATCCTCTGTCGTCCCCTTCTCCTCCAGCCTTCAATCTTTCCCAGCATCAGGGTCTTTTCTAAGGAGTCAGTTCTTTGCATTAGGTGGATGCAAAGTACCAGAGCTTCAGCTTCAGCATCTGTTCTTCTAGTGAATATTCAGGACTGATTTCCTTTAGGATGGACTAATTTGATCTCCTTGCTGTCCAAGGAACTCTCAAGAGTATTCTCCAACACCACAGTTCAAAAGCATTAATTCTTCAGTGCTCAGCTTTTTTTATACTCCAACTCTCACATCCATGCATGACTACTGGAAAAACCATAGCTTTGACTAGACGGACGTTTATCAGCAAAGTAATGCCTTTGCTTTTTAACATGCTGTCTAGGTTTGTTATAGCTTTTCTTCCAAGGAGCAAGCTTCTTTTAATTTCATGGCTGCCGTTACCATCTGCAGTGATTTTGGAGCCCAAGAAAGAAAAGTCTGTCACTGTTTTCATTGTTTCCCCATCCATTTGCCATGAAGTGATGGGACCAGATGCCATGATCTTTGTTTTCTGAATGTTGAGTTTTAAGCCAACTTTTTCACTCTCCTCTTTCACTTTCATCAAGAGGCTCTTTAGTTCCTCTTTGCTCTCTGCCATCAGGGTGGTGTCATCTGCATATCTGAGGTTACTGATATTTCTCCTGGCAATTTGGATACATGTATCAGATTTCTATTTTGATGACCTTGGTACAGAATGATGATTAGGGTCAAAAGGCCCATGCATCCTGGAAAGCTTAGAGGGTTTTAAGTAGGGAAAAGGGTTCTTGAGTAGGCTGATATGACCAGGTTCTTTTCAACTTACCAAAGATGATTCCAGAGACTGTAGCTCGTTTTCCTGTTTGCTCATGATAAAATGCTTGGTCTTCGATTATCACTTTCTGACACTCAAACTTCACTGTCATCCTGAGAGAACTCTGTCCTGAAAAAGGAAAATTCTTTTCTTCACCCAAGGTCTTTTCCCCTTGTATTAATATCCCATAGATTATTAGCTCTGGAGGAAAGAATTCAGTGGCAAAATTCCACATTTGCTCATGAAATTCACTCCCAGCTTCCACTCACACATCAATAGGGTGGTTAGAAGAGAAGCTCCTCACTCCCTCTACCCTCTCTGCATGTTTCCCCTCAGCTTTTTCTGACACCCACACTGGTTTGTCGGTTTTTTTCCTACTGAATCAAAAGTCCCTTTTATTAGCAGAGGCTCTGCTTTAGGCAGAGTATATATATATACACACACACACACATATATATATACACATGAAGTGTACACTCTGCCTAGTGAAGAGGAACTAAAAAGCCTCTTGATGAAAGTGAAAGAGGAGAGTGAAAAAGTTGGCTTAAAGCTCAACATTCAGAAAACGAAGATCATGGCATCCGGTCCCATCACTTCATGGCAAATAGATGGAGAAACAGTGGAAACAGTGTCAGACTTTATTTTGGGGGGCTCCAAAATCACTGCAGATATTGACTGCAGCCATGAAATTAAAAGACGCTTACTCCTTGGAAGAAAAGTTATGACCAACCTAGATAGTATATTCAAAAGCAGAGACATTACTTTGCCGACTAAGGTCCATCTAGTCAAGGCTGTGGTTTTTCCAGTAGTCATGTATGGATGTGAGAGTTGGACTGTGAAGAAGGCTGAGCACCGAAGAATTGATGCTTTTGAACTATGGCGTTGGAGAAGACTCTTGAGAGTCCCTTGGACTGCAAGGAGATCCAACCAGTCCATTCTGAAGGAGATCAGCCCTGGGATTTCTTTGGAAGGAATGATGCTAAATCTGAAACTCCAGTACTTTGGCTACCTCATGAGAAGAGTTGACTCATTTGAAAAGACCCTGATACTGGGAGGGATTGGGGGCAGGAGGAGAAGGGGACGACCGAGGATGAGATGGCTGGATGGCATCACGGACTCAATGGACGTGAGTCTGAGTGAACTCCGGGAGTTGGTGATGGACAGGGAGGCCTGGTGTGCTGCAATTCATGGGGTCGCAAAGAGTCGGACACGACTGAGCGACTGAACTGAACTGAACTGATACACTTCATGCTTGTTAGGACAGACAAGTATTTAAGTTTACAAAAAGTGCATGGTACTGGCTAGTCCATAGAGACAGGAAATGGAGTCTGCTCAGTCCTCTAGGTGCTAACCCCACCTGATGCTCTTTCACTCCTCCTGTGGGCTACAGGAAGGATGTATCAAAGCCTAATGCATTATCAAGGCTTAGTGAAATTTAAGCAAGGTCAGCAGAGTTGACAGCTGTTTTGCCTCTTTCTTTTCCTAGAAATGCTGTGTAAATCTTTTTGGGAAAAACAAACAAAGCCACCACCACCAACAAAACACAACAACAGCAACAAAACAGGACAACCCCCCGCCCCCGCCCCAAACTTCTTAGTGCCATTGATTCCCTTTGATTTTAAACATTTCACTTTTGCATTTTTAAATAAAAGTGAATAAAATGGCTGTTTGCAAAGGTGACCGAGTGTCCAAGGGCATGCATTCAACTGTGGGCTCCATACTTACGAATGCATGTCCTTGGGTATGGCAGTCAATCTCTCTGTGCCTCAGTTTCCTCATTTCAGATAGATTATTGAAGGAAAATGATAAATACTTACCTTATAGGGTTGTTGTCAGGAGCAAATGAGTTAAACTATGGAAATTATTTCAGAATAGAGTTCACTCAGTAAATATTTGATTAATTAATACAATTTAACAGAATAAATGTTCTAGAACCCAAGTAATTTCAACTTTGATTTTTGTGCAGTTAGAGTGATACATTGCTCTTTAGTAAGTGGAGACAAGAATCTGAACTCATGGGAGATTTTTACAAATGAAGTGGATCAGGCATTGATGTTAAAGAAAAGTAAGAAACCTTCATGGAGAATGATTGAATGCCACATTCTGAACCTGGCATTTTTCAAGTACCATTGCATATAAATCTCCTAACAGTTCTTCTGAAGTAGACACAATCAATTCCACTGTGCAGATGAGATAAAAGAGCTCAGAAATGTTGATTACCTCAAATCACACTTACCCCAGCACCAGTCAGTGGTAGAGGTAGGATTCTAATCCTATATCATTTAAAAACCAAATATAACATGGAAAAAGGAGGAAGGCAGATTGTGCAAGTGAAGTGATTTTATTAAAAGGTGATTACTGAATGGCTCATTGACAAGGTTTATGATCCAAAGCTTCCCAGGTGGCACAGTGGTAAAGAACCTGCCTGCCAATGCAGGAGATGTGGGTTTGATCCCTGGGTCAGGAAGATCCCCTGGAGAAGGAAAGGGAAACCCACTCCAGTATTCTTGCCTGGAGAATCCCATGGACAGAGGAATCTAGGGGGCTACACTCTATGGATCACAAAAAATCAGACATGACTGAACCCAGCACAGTTACAATGTTCCAAATATGGTTTGATAGCTCTTAGAACTAGCTTTGAGGTAGAGATTCAGACTATGCACAATACTTTTAGTCTAGTGAAGAATGCCATTGTACATATCAACAACACACTCACAAACCATCAGAGATAGAAAGCGACCCAGAAAACCATTTAGTCCTACCTCCTCCATTAACAGCTAAGAGACAGAAGTGAAATGGCGAGCTCAGTGTCATATAGGTGATTAGTGGCTGAAATAGCCAGGATTCCTCTGGGCCCAACACTCCTTCCCTTGGCAGCATGCAGGATAGCCAACTGGATCACCATGTTTTTAAACCCACCTATTTGGATGCATGTAAATTCTAGTTCATTTTAAATACCCCAACCCCTACTTTGGCATTTAAATCTAAAACAAGTATTAGAGTGATTCTTAAAATTCATTGGGAATATATAATAAATAATAAGAATATTCTCTAGTGAAAATAAAGTTTCTATGAGCTAGAACCTTCTTTTTAAAAACTGACTAAAATTCTGGGATTGTTGTATTTTGTCAAACAAAAGTAAAAATTAAATATTGTCTGAGTAGGAAAGCCCTTTAAAGGATAATATTGCTCTTCTTCACACAGAGAGGAATTAAAAAGTTCTTTAACTTTTTTGTTGTTACTGTTATATTACATTCATTCACCAAATATTTACTGAACAGCTAAAGTAGCAGGACTCCTACCTTCCTTGCATATTTCACAGCACCCATTACAGTGCTAAGCTTTCGGTAGTCATCGATTGATTGGTGGTAACTTCTTCCACGTTCAATATATTAGAAGGATTCAGGACAAAAGTCACTGAGGTTATGTCAGCTACTATTGATGTCCTGGAGGTGACGGGTATACAGGTTAAGGATATGGAAGTGAAGGAAGGAGACAGCTCTTGACTATTCAATGATTGTGTTGTCCTGAACCATGCAGAATAATATGCACTTTCTTAGTTATAATCAGTAATGCAAACTCCAAAGTTTCATAATTTCTTTCATTGTGCATGCATCAAAAGTGTATAATCAATTGTACTATTTCTTAGGCTGGCAAGCATCAGGCTGTCTGATGGTAGCCATATTGAAAAAAATGGCATTATCTAATTATGTCATAGGGCCAAATCTTGTTCATGCAGGTTATAAAAGATAAAAACCACATTATCCACTGCTTCAGCAATACTGCATTATTATAAACATAAGGAAGCTAAAAGTGCTAAATCTTGGGCCACTCAAGCTTTTTGACCTAAACTTCAAAGCACACAAAATCTAACTATGGTAGGAAGGGTTTTGGATTGCTGGAATGTGGAGAGAAAGGAAGCACTAAAGGGAAAGATGAAGAAGAATGGAAGCACCCAACTTTCATTGATTTTTATAGTAGACACTTAGCTGGTCAGCAAATAAACTGGTAACTGACAAGAAATTGGCATATGAACTAAGTGAGTTTTTCAAGCAAAACATCCTGGAATAAAGGAATGCTAGTAGGCTGAATAGGAGAAGGCAATGGCAGCCCACTCCAGCACTCTTGCCTGGAAAATCCCATGGATGGAGGAGCCTGGTGGGCTGCAGTCCATGGGGTCGCTGCGAGTTGGACACGACTCAGTGACTTCACTTTCTTTTTTCACTTTCATGCATTGGAGAAGGAAATGGCAACCCACTCCAGTGTTCTTGCCTGGAGAATCCCAGGGACGGGGAGCCTGGTAGGCTGCCGTCTATGGGGTCGCACAGAGTTGGACATGACTGAAGCGACTTGGCAGCAGCAGCAGTAGGCCGAATAGGCAACGAAACCACAATTAGCCACAGATTGGCTGGATATCAGCGGGCCTATAAAACCTAGCAAAGATTTACCTGCCTTATTGTGTAGAGGGTGAAACACAAGTTCCGGCAGATGATATTGAAAAGTCAATAATCATGGAGCAATTGATCTTAATTCATCACATGGGTCTCTCTACTTTCCTTCAAGTACCATAGCAAAATTAACTTGGGGTTTAAGGGACCAACGTTACAATCTCAAGGATTTTTGTTCTACATTAGCTGTTCAGTGGAAAAGGCTTGGCGTAGCATCTCTAAAAAGATCCACAAATGTGATATCAGGCCAACACACACTCAGGCCTCAATTATACACTTACACAAACACAAGAGATGGTGCATGCCATGATAATGTAGATATCAATATTTAATGGATATTCATTATGGTAAATTCAGCAAATTTCACAGTCAGTAAGTTAGTCACCAATACTGGTGATGCAGGGTGCTATCTAATTGGTTCTGTTTTCCTGCCATCACGGCTCTGAAGACATAGTTTAAACCCTTAGGAAATTCCAAGGACATTATGATTTGAATTTTCATGAATACACTCTGGCAACTGGTCTGTTAAGTGCTGAACAGTTCTGCAAATCTGGCTATCCAGATTAGTTAGTAAACACTGTTTGCTCACTGTCATAGGGAAGGATGGTTGACGGTGTACGTGTGATTAGTTCAGTTAGCAAATACATTCTGAAGACTGAAAATATGCCCATCCACTGTGCTAGACCAAACATGCTGCCTTTATTTAAAGAGCTTACTGTCTATTGAAGCATCCTGTAATTTAGAAATACAGTATAATTATACTTAAAGCAAATATACATAATTCATCAATTAAAGATGTTTTCTTTTTCTAGGTACCATTAATTGCATTCAGCAATTTTCTACGTAATTTTCAAAGATTCTGATTCTCAATATAATATTGATTGTAAGAGTTAAGATGCTGTTTGATCTATTATGATATCAAAACAATAATAAAAACCTAATACTTGGTTCCTACTATCCACATTTTTTTCTCTTCTAGATCTTTGGCTCATGATGACAAAATGCACTACAAATATTAAAGCAGTGATGAATTACTTTGGTCTGACCTTCCCAACACCTACGTGGATTCCAAATATTAACAAATGTCTCTTCGCATAAGTTATGGATAACTTGGGAATTAGCTCCCAGGATGCTACCAGCAAAAGGTAAGTCATTCTGTTGGCAACAGTGTCACTTTTGTAAATTGATCAAACATTGCTTTCTACAGTTAATAGACAAGTTACAGACCCCAGAAGATTTTAACGTTTTCTTCTTTCTTCTGTAGATGCCTACTTTGTTCCCAATTCACTTATAATCACTGTCTGAAAAGAGAAATCAACACTAAATATTTAAGGATAATGAAAATTTAGCCTGAACATCTACTTGCATGAACATTGCATGGGAAAGTTTTCCTTTAGCTGCTCTGCGGTACCAGTATCTGAGCCCGTCCATCCCACTGAGAAATATAAAAGAGTCCCAAAGGGCAAAATTAAGGGTAGACAACATCTGACCTCAATCATGGGCGTCAGGATAAGAAATGCATAACACATGGTCACAACTCAAAAGCAGTGATGTCAAGGTTACTGCAGTGGATGGCAGCTGTTCAGTTGGACATCTGGATCTTGGTGGCTCCAGAACCGATTGTTCTCACATGAGATCTGTCCATGAGAAGCTCAGCCCATCTTTAGTAACATTTCTCAGAATTTTAATGAAATTTTCATGTAATGCCCAGCGAATAATACAGTTTTCACATGTACAAAATATTCTTGTTTCTGGAAAGTAAATGTTGCCCAAAAGCAAAATATTAAAACAAGAAGGATTATTCTGGGTTGTAGAGCTGTGCCAAACTGATTCTTCACCTTTAGTGTTTACAGTCAGAAGACATCAAGGACAATGGAAGGGTGTGGCTGTCTTCCTTTATTATTTGATACTATCTAAATATGCACAACCTTGTACTTACCTTTCGAAAGTTCACTTTCCTTCTCTTTTCTGAGAACAATAATCAGCAAAATGTTGATAGACATGACAGGTTTAGCACGTGCAAGTCTGCTATATCAATTTCAAATGGTGCATAACTATTACAATTGGTAGGCAGGAATTAAGAAGTATGAGCACATTTAAACATACATATCCAGCTAATCAAATATATCAGCACATTAAGTGAAGAAATTATATTTAAATTCTTTAAAATTATAAGGTTAAGATTGGTAATATGTACAGAAAACCTTTTTTAGCCAATTAAACAAGACACACTAGATTCACACTAATTAATGAATGATATGGAAATGTGATAGACAGAAATTAATGGAAAAAGTGCTTTCTTGGATAGAAGGTCACTAGTCCTGAGTAACTTATTAACTATGTGGTTGGCACAGTTCCTGTTCAACAATGGGAAGATTTTCCAAGGCGTATAGCAGCAGGTGTAATACATTTATACATTCAAAAGGCTTTTATAAAAAAATTATCCATATATCTACTTGGTATGAATTTCAAACCCTAAAATTACTGAAGACATTTCAAACACAGTTGAGGGGTTATGCTATCTGCAACTTATTTGGTTTTGTTATTTATGCAAGACCTGTAAATTGCAGTAATTTTAGTGCTGCTGTGGGCTAGCTGGCAGTGTAAGTTCCTCGGTGTAAGTCTCTGGATGGGTCCTGTCACAGTGTGGTTGCTCAAAAAACAAGCGCTCTTCCAAAAACCATACTTCCTTTGATGGATGGCATAGTGTAATATTTAATTCAAGTGTTCAGAAACTGAAAGAAGTGCTTGAAAAGCTTTAGTTAAGAGAACTGGAGAATTCTGTATAGATTTTGATTTAGTCCATTTCTAAGTATATACAGGAATGGGGAAGCAACCTGATTTGAAACCAGTCAAATGATCAGTGATACATAATGGAGGGTAAAAAGATGTAAGATAAAAAGCCAAGACAAATTCTATTTAGCAATTAATTATCAGAGGATAAAGAGATGGAACAATGTAATAAATCTCTGGTCTCAGTTACAGACAATGAGGAAAAGTGGATAAGACTTAAACATTCAACAGTCATTAAATCAAAATCTTTCTTAAAGTGACAATGTCAGAGTCTGGAAATGTTACTCTGACACACAATGGATGACTGTGAGCTATTGATATAGACAGGAAAAATTAAAATCACATGTAAAATGACAATATAGAACCAATGCCCCAAATCTCTCAGGTTCCTGGGAGGAAACAGGATAAAAATTCAGCTCCAAAGAAGTTCACATCCTTTTGATAATCAAATATTAGTCTGCATTTCACCAGAGAGAAGAGCTATACCTGTAGGTTCTGATTTAATTAGATGCCCTGATGATGATTCTAAATGGTTGACAAGCTCTTGTTAATAGAAGCTTGTTAGGTGAAGCAAAGGAGAAGTGACCTCTAATAGTAAGTCAAGCACCTTTGGAAGCTGCTTTATCTCCTTAACCTGGGTGACCTGGGCCTGGAGTCATAGTTTGGATACTTGGGAAAATATATATTAGGAACTGGAAAATAATTTTGTTGTTGTTGTTGTTTTGGGATAGACTAAAACTCAGAGATGGATGTAATCAAATGAACTTTTAAGTTCATGTGACTCTTGAACTTTAGCATTCATCAGTATCACCTAGAAGACTAATTAGAACCTAGACTGCTGGCACTTCCCCAGCTTCTGAATCCTTAGGTCTGGAGATGAGAAATTTGTAGTTCTTACAAGCTCCTAGGTGCTTGCTATTGGTGCCACTGGTTTGGGGACCACACTTTGAAAACCAGTGCTGTAAGGAATACTCAATAAAGAGATATGTATTTTCCTCAGAAAACTATGATTTGTCCTCAGTGGAATCTAATCAGTAGGTTTACGCACAGTTAAAATTTTAAAAATGAGCAATGACCCACCACTGTTAATTTGGAACAGTCAAACTAACCTCACCAAAGGCTGCTCCAATGGAAAAAGTGGGAAACTCTTTCCACGGTACACACTGGTTTTACTGGCTGTGGTCTTAAGTCAAAGCACAGAATGAACCTTGGCCAGCAGCGTGAGGTCTCTCAAGTTTGCAGCTGTTGGGAGGAGACTGCTCTGCCAGTGACTGGGCAGGAAGTTCCTCCTTAGAACTGATGCATCTATTTTATTCAGCTTGGAGTGAAAATAAATAAATAAACAAAAGAGGCCAAAGTCTCTCGGCTTCTCCGAACTTCTTTTAACTGCCTGACCTCCCCAAAGCCACCATGTTAGATGGCTTTGCCGCCATGGCTGCTTTACTTCCGGTAACCGACGGCTCGAGGTTCCGGGTGATGGGAAGTTTTCAAAATGGCCGTCATAAATCACACCTGTGGAATAAATAAGATGAAAATCCCAAATGACAGACAAACACAGGGCACTCAGACTGAAAAAAATATCTGCAATAAGGCCACTCTCCCAGTCCACACGGCCAGCGAGCAGTCCGTCAATAATATTAAGGAACAGTGTCATTTTCATCAGAAATGGGCCTTTATGGTGCACAAGTTCAACAGCACTTCTCACAATGCTGCTTTCCAGGATCTTGCATCAGATAAAGGATGGAGGGCTACCGAAGTTTCTTCTTTCAAGTAAACACTTTAAGATATTGTTGTTGAAGGCAACACAGCTTCCTCTGTGTTCATATCATTTTACAGAACTCCTGCCACTCTCCATTCCCTTATTCAGCTAAGTGCTCAGCAATAATGGACAAACAAAATCTAAACTAGCGTTACCACTACCCTAGGGATAACACTGAGTAAGAGTTATGCAGTATGATCTGATAATAGCTGGCTTTGGGAGCAGAAAAGGAAAAAAAATATCTTTTAAGGGGATGTATTAAGACATTTAGATTTTAAATCCTAAGTCCAACATGACGCATAATTTGGGAATTGCTCTGTTGGCTTTAAGGTTTAAAAAAAAGGGATAGAAATAAGTCCTGATATATAAAATACATATTTTTGTTCAGTCGCTAAGTTGTGTTTGACTCTGTGACCCTATGCTGGACTGCAGCACGCCAGGCTTCCCTGACCTTCACTAGCTCTTGGAGTTTGTTCAAACTCATGTCCATCGAGTCAATGAAGCCACCCAACCATCTCATCCTGTCACCCTCTTCTCTTGCCCTCAATCTTTCCCAGCATCAGGGTCTTTCCCAGTGAGTCAGCTCCTCTCATCAGATGGCCAAACTGCTTAAAAAACAGCTGTGTATCATCACACAAAGATGAAGAGAAACAATCTTGTCTTACCAAGAGAAGTCTTTCACACCTAGTTAACAGACCAGCCAGATCATTAAAAACAACTTGTGTTTCATGTGTTAATCTCACGAACGCTTTATGGTGGCACTGTCTTGGTATCTTGAAATGCATGCCCAGGCACGTGAGCATGACTCCAGTCTACAAGCTGGCCCAAATCAAGGACACAATTGGCTTCCAAAGATCCTTGAGGAAATGACTATGGATCCCATGGGAAGAAATGAGAGAAACTTGAAGGGAAAAAATATTTCCATTTGAAATATATTAAGCCAAGAACAAAGAGAGATGCACTATCTTGAAGTACAAGTTTTCATGCTATTGGCCAAGTTGGGGCTTTTAAAAGCCATTTGAACCCTTGGTGGCTTCAAATGATTCAGAAATACATTGAAATATTTGCAAGAGGGGAAAAAAAAGGAGACTGTAATTTGATGGAAAACATATCATAAAAATAAGATGTCCCATTGTCACAGGCAAAGCCCATAAAAACTTCACAGGAAATAAAAATAGAATATGGGTAATAAAATAAAATCTAACTTTTTTCCCCTTGGTCCTTAGTCTAGTTCCACTTGCTTATAGCATGCAGAGGCCTCCAATCTGGCCTTTCAGACCAGAGTTCCCAGGGCCAAATGGCCATTCTGGACAGAGTTCTGATGGGCTATGCTGAAGGCAACTCACAACACTGATTCAAGATGATGGTAGTGGGCCGTGTGCAGAGACACCACACCCAACACTGTGATCCGGGGTCTCAGCGGCCCAGCTGTGCCCTCCTCACCAGACCCCAGCGCCCTCCTCTCCCTGCTGCTGGGACCCCTATAAAGCAGCCCCACCCATGGCCAGTCCAGGAGACTGTGTCCTCCAGAGCTCATACCTCTTCATTCTCTGATCAAAGAATAAAGCTCCTCTTCGCTTCTCATTCTATTGGCTTGATCAACACTGGGCAGAAGGACCCTTGCTGGGGGACCAACTCTGGAGGCTTGGTAACACTTTCAAAAAAAGCATGATTTTATAAAAACATGAAGTCAGAATCTAAAGGAGATTGTCCAACTAGTTACAAATGAACATGTTATCCTTCTTTCCCTCAGAATAAGATATTTTCTCTTATGACATCTGAACTGGTGGTGGTTTAATATCCACTAATTTTGTTTAAAAAAATACTGCTTCAAGCCAGTATTCTGATCTTTTATTTTCAGTTGAGTATACAGATGACACAGAGCTCCTATATTTAAGGATAAGTGGTAATTTTTGCTTTTTACTTAAAATAATGCCAGTCAAAATGCTTTACCAAAGGATGAAAAATGAGAGGGTATCAATTCGTGAGGATCTACGGAGAGATGATAGAAGACAGTCTGGGCATAAATGTCTACCATCTGCCAGTTTGAGGAAAAAAGCATTCATCCCAGGGAATGGCAAGTATGCAACCAATGCCATAGAACAGCAAGTTACTGTTACAATTACAGGCTATAAATGTATGGCTCTAATTTGACTGCTGCAGCACTTTTTTCATGCCCCCACCTATATGCTCAAAAGCATAAGGTTTTACATTCTGAAAGGTGGTGTGTGCATGCTAAGTCGCTTCAGTTGTGTATTTTTGCGAACTTATGGACTGTAGCCTGCCAGGCTTCACTGTCCATAGGATTCTCCAGAGGACCTTCCCTCTCCAGGGGATCTTCCCAACCCAGGGCTGGAACCCACTTCTCTTCTGTCTCCTGCATTGGCAGGCAGGTTCTTTACCAGTAGTGCCACCTGGGAAGCCCCTGA
Organism: Capricornis sumatraensis; assembly: GCF_032405125.1. NCBI lineage: Eukaryota > Metazoa > Chordata > Mammalia > Artiodactyla > Bovidae > Capricornis > Capricornis sumatraensis. The sequence goes on along the minus strand of NC_091070.1, from coordinate 11,139,366 downwards.
AAAGCGGAGGTCATCAGATTATATGTTTGTTGTTTTTACTGTCCTCCTGAACGAGAACCAACATACTTCTGTGTTTAGAAATACCACATATTCCTGCAGAGAGCAAGACAGTAAGTTCAAGCCGATGACTGTCTCATGGCTTTGGACTATGTCAGAGTTAAGCTGTATTATGGAGGAAAAGATACCAGCCACAGAAGTATTCCTAGGTTTTCAACCAGGAGAACAAAGACATGTGACATTCAAATCCTTTTAATTGGCTGGTCCTTAAAGACATGAAGGTGTTACAAACACCAGTCAGCCAGCCCCTTCATTGTAGGCTACAGAGATGTATCAGACTCCAGAGGTGAACAGTAGAGGCTGACTTGGCAAAACTCCGAGTGACTTGGTTTGGGTTTGGATTTGGGTGGGACGTGGGCATGGGGTGGATAGACGCACAGAGGCTAAGATGGGGACAGATGAGATTAGAACTTGAAGGTTCAGCTGGTTTTACCAGAGCACAGCAAATTTGTTTACTTTGTTACTGATCAAAAGCAAGGGAGACTTCCTTGAAATTTATTTGGGGACTTAGAATCCCAAGTTCTGCTTCTAGATGTAAGCACTTCTAGCCTTAAATGAGATGTGTTGTGTTTTGTATGGAAGTGAAACTAAATGGAATCTTTCATGGTTTAAATTTCTTTCCTCAAATAGGGGATAAGCTGATATGTTTTTACTGCTAAACTTTCAGGAAGTTAAAAGTTGAAAGATGTGACTATTTTCGTATCATACTTCAGAGCATGAAATGCCTTTATATACAAACTTTCCCAAACTTACTTTCCAGCTGAAGGTTCATGGTCTACTTTTGATCCAAGAAAACCAGGTGCTTTCGTGAGGACAGCTTCCACATTTGAAGGCCATGAAAATCACAAATTTTCTGTTTTGTTTTAAATTGAGAGAAAACACTGGGACAGTTTGTTTGGGGAGGGGTATAAGAATCTTGGAAAAGGAATAGCTTCCTCAGTGATCATTCACATTCTTGGCCTTCACCATATAATGTGTAGTTGGGCTTATAGTACAAATTCTCAGTAAAACAATTTGAGATATTCACCCCTTCCTAAAAGGGGGTTGCAAAGTAAATACAACACCTCATTATATGGAAGATTTAAGTCCTACACAAAACAATTATTTGTTTTTTAATGAAAAGATTCGATATAGATTAAGGAATATGTAATAATCACTGTGATTATAAGAATGCTTTACATACCTCTGACCTGGGCTTTATGCATTTGCCAGTTGAAAGGAGGAAAATGAAGAAAAAGAGACTTTACTGCATTCTTAGCTAAGCAGGGAGGTGCTTTTTATCCACATAACCTTTAAATTCAAACACCTTACGTGCCCGGTTTTGTTCAGCTATAGTAAAAATAGTAAATATATCTATTAGTAAAAAATATGTAAACTGTAACAAGAAGGAAGCTTCATGATTCTGGTAAGCCGGATGCATAAGATGTTATATAACCAACTGGTTTCCAGCCTTCAAATCAGACATTAGTCAAGGAAATAGTAATAACCTTAGCCAATGGGAAAAACATCAAGCCAGATTTCTCCCAGCTGTGTTTCTCCCATCTGCAGCCTTCAGTAACTTCAGTGGAAGTTTAGTGTGTTTAGGGAGAAAGATGGCCAGAAGAATCAAAATTATTAAACTGAAAAGGTCAAGCTTCAAATTAAGTCTGGGACCACGATCATTTCCAGAATAAGGTTTATCCTGTCCAATGTCCCAGTGCTACAAGCAACATGGCCGACCAGGCTCAGCTCAATGGGGCTGATATCACACGTTATCCTGCCAAAGGGGTGAGTAAAGGGAAAACCGTTCTGGCTTCTGAAATGTACAAACCAAACTATTAGTGTTTCCTTAGCATTCCTTTTACATTTCCAACTCAAGCTTATGGTGACTGCAAGAGATAGGAAAAATCTTCAGAGAAGATAGGTCCTTGGATTTAACTCCACATAAACAGAGGGCCAAGGTATTTCGACAAAACTGTTGCTCACAAAAAGTTGACTTTGCCTTTGAAGTTCTTGTGTGTTCCATACTTAAAGTCAGACACGTTCATTCATCCAACCATAGTATAGGGACTTCAGTAATATACAATGCTTTTTTTCCAGATTAAAGAAAAAAAAGGCCTTTTATAAGATCCTTTTCTGTTATAAAATCATCACCTAACATGCTTTCAAGGATGTGCCAAGTACATAATCTGAGCTACCTCCACTTTTCAGGCTTAACTGGCCTGATGTAACTTTTTTTAATGACCACAGATTTTTCAAAAATGCTAGTAATGCTTCCCCCCCCCCCCCCCGCCACGAAAAGCTAATAGTTTTAGATCAGTTTCTATTAGAGAATGGACCACATGAAGTTCCTAATAATGCAGTAAATGAAAAGCTATCTAACATCTACCTGTAGGATTTAAGTAAAACCTGTTAATTTCTCCCTTGTTTTCTTCCCAGTCATTTAGATCCACGTAGATAAATATGGTATTAGTTAAAACATCAAAGAAAATACTGACATAATTTCTCAATATCCCAGATTATTACCAAAGAGTAATAATTCCACTTGCACTGAAGCCTCTGGTGCTCGTTAGCACATTAGCAGCTCCAAGTCTCAAGGTTAAGGTTAGACACAACCAAACCAAGCCTGCTTAGTGGTGTCTACTCCAGAATTTCTCCAGCCAGCATGAGCACATCACTCCTTTTTCATGTAACTCCTAATGCCAAATAAAGTTTGGGACAGGCACACCTGTTTTTGGGTCTCGTTTTCCTTTGTAACCCCGTGATTAGCCTAAAGCAACAACTCAGCAAAAGGTTTTTGGAATGAACAAATGATAAAATGCATGGCTGCATTATCAGAGGTTGTATACGTTGTACTGGTAAATTGTGAAGTAAAACATTCTGTCTTCTGTAGTAACTGTTGCATTTGAGTTCATGGAGAATTCCATTTCTTCTGCACATTTAAATATGGTAAATTAGGAAAACATATCTTGAGTAGAACAAGAAACATCTTTATGAAATGTGAGAGCTCTAAACAGGAAGTAGATTTTAACAAACACAAAATGTAATGCACATTATGAAGACACTGTTTTATTGTCCTTGTCTCTATTCAGAATCTTTCCATCATGACCCAGTGGGATTTAGTTCCTGGCTATTTACTCTTATTTAGCATTTAATAAAAATCTTTCTTCACTGGTAAATCAGCATGTAAAGAGAATAGGTTCTTAAAAACACTTTGATGTTGAGAAAGACTCAAGATACTCAAAGAATTCAGACAGATAGTAACAGATTATACTAGAACTCTTGGAAAGTAAATCTCATGGACACAGGAGTTTGGTGCTATGATTCTGGTCAGAGTAAACCAAAGAAGGTCCAGGATATGACCGGAGTGATCACAGTGGGATATTTGGCCACAAAAAGACAAATAAATAAAATATGCTACAAATTCTTTATAACTCTAACAATTCAGATTTCATTTGTAAATTCTTCATTGTTACAAAAATGGATGATTGGAAATAATTTTAAGATACTGCATGTAGTAACAGACTGCTGAGATGATAGATGTTAACAATTCTGAGCGTTTATAAAGTGGACTGTCTAATATTATATATGCATATTTCCATGACATGTTATAACACATGATAATTTATGAGGGAGAAAGCATCAAAATAAAATCACTTGTATACAAATGCTCCCTGAATTCAAAGTGCCGGCAACTTCTGCCTCAAGGAGAACTCATTTTCCTCTTTTTCAGCCAGCCATTTTTGAAAGACCTCAATTATAAATCGAAATTTTGGTCAGAAGAATGTGACTGACTACACCTGAAAATGGAAAATGCAAGGTGAAAAATATTCTTCTTTCTCTGCTGGTGTAAGTTGCCAGTAAGTTAGCTGTATGTCATTCACGAGCTGATATTATTTGGATTGGTTTAACTTATATCCTCCACAAAGACCAGCTGCACTGTCTTTCAGTCAGTGTTTGGCAATGCTGAAGAGCAGAAGCTGCAGACATGTCTGCTAGATTATCTGGGCCAAACTGTGGCAAGGATACATATACTATTATTTGTAAAGCACTCGGGTAAAGTAACCAATCACATTTTGCTGTTTTTGCTTTCGTATTCCTCCTTTCTGGGTTGTGGACTTCTTCCATCCATCGGTAAACTTGGGGCATCTTCCTTGATTGAAGGTGAGTCTGGAGTAACTGTTCTTTGAGTAAATGCTGGCAGGGTAAGAGAAAAGAGAAAAATACACCTGGATGAATATAATCCCTGGCTTCACAAAGCTATAAGTAATCACTGCATTTGCTTACTAGTTTTCTGTAAGCTTTACATGGACTACCAAATCTTTAATTGAGGAATAAAATACTTGACTATATTAAAAAAAAAACCCACATATTCATGTCATTTGTTTGTTTTGGACTTGAAGAGTGAGGGTAGAAGGCGGGTGTTGATCAGTATACAGTGACATTAAAGCACACAGACTTTTAGAAGAAGAAATCTGAAGGGCTTCCTTTTTATAGAAACCTCTGTTTTACACAAAAGGAAACTGAGAGTAGATGTGGAATCTAGGTTGTTTTTCTACCACCTCTTACCTTTCTCTGAGCTCTAGATGCCTATATCCAAATATATCGGTCAGTCCTCCCACTTGGTTTCTTCATCTCTGCTGCCTGCCTATCCCTTGCTCTTCATCATCTTAGAAAATGATATACTCATCCACCCAGTTTCTGAAACTTTGGTTCCCTCCTTCCCGTGGCTTGCTTGCTGGGCCCGTCCCATTTAAGGGTAAGTTCCAAGGAGTCTGCCTTCCATTTCGCCTGAGTCCTTCTGCTTCACACCATCTCTATTATTAATACCATCACCCCAGCCCAAGCCACCATTTTCTCTATTTTCATCTTGCCCCATTTTCCACACACCGGAATTACCTTTCTAAAATGTTCATCAGACTATGTCACTCTGCTGCGTTATCCTTTCCCTCCCCACCCGCCATGGCCTCCCAGTGACATCAGAATAAAATCTGCACATCTGATGGTGGCTGAAAAGGCTGCCGCGGGACCTCATGTCCTGCCGCGCTCTCCCCCAATCACTCTCTCCCTCACTTCTTCTTCCTCTTTTTCTCCCTCTGAGGTCTTTCCAGTTGTGCCCCTGAACCAGGAAGATGTGTCCCACCCAATTTTAACTCAGCTGGTTCTTCTTGCCATTCAGGTTTCAGCTCAGGTATAACCTCCCAACCACTAATACAAAGTCCTGGTCCAGGTACGTTCTATCATTTCACCTTTAACACATATTAACTACACGAACTGTTCTTTTTAGAGCAGCATGATCTGAAGTAAGCAAGTGAAAAAAAAAAGTTTTTTATTAACTTTCATTGATTTTCTTTTCTAAGAATTTCAAGTTAAATTAATATATTAAGATTCACTTACAACTCCTAAAGTAACCCCATGAAATACCACAGTCCTTTCTTTCTGGGATTATTTATTTATATATTCATTTATGGTGGTATGGTGAAGTCGCTCAGTCGTGTCCGACTCTTTGCGACCCCATGGACTGTAACCTACTAGGCTTCTCCGTCCATGGGATTCTCCAGGCAAGAATACTGGAGTGAATTGCCATTTCCTTCTCCAGGGGATCTTCCTGACCCAGGGATTGAACCTGGGTCTCCCGCACTGGAGGCAGATGCTTTAACCTCTGAGCCAATATTCATTTAAATAAACATTATTTACAACAATGCTAGAATTATAGAAAAACTGAAATCTGCATTTATGTTTAAAATTGAGTTTATAGATACCAACTCCACCAACATTTAGCATTTGAATTTCAAAGCACTCAAGATGTGGATAAGTCATCGGTTTCCTCCAGACTTCACTCATATCCAGTCTGGTCTGGGCCCTGGGAGTGAAAGCCCTGTCCAGAAATTGTGTCCTTTAGCCTACAAGGAGCTATACATGGAGACCCAGTCACTACTTATAAAAAAGTAAAAATGACAGTTTCCAAAGCTGGCATTATGAGTCTCCCTCACTAAGCCCCCACTGTCTACAGGCTACAGGTAATGGAATCCAAGCCTTCTAAAAGAGTGTCCTGAATCATGGCCATAGCTTCCAGCCAGCCAGAATAAATTTGGTAGTAATCATGGCTTTAAATAATGGATTTCTGTGTTCCTATTTCCAATGGTTGTATAAACTTACAATTTATACATTTCTCCCTGTCTTCCTGGCAGGGAAGCATCTACCTTTTCTTGAATTGACCTGAACTACACAAAGCTGACATAAATTACTACTGAAAACAAACTTCCATTAAGGCTGGGTCATTTCAGAGACCACAAATTATGCAGTATTTTCCCATTTCCTTTGTTTTTTCCCGTGGTCAGTGATTCTGCGCTTTTGTTGGGTCACAGTTTTGATGGGGCACCGAAGTCAGCAGGATGAGTGTGTTAGCGTCTTCAGCACAGACAAAAGAGCCTCATCCAGGGCAAATCCCAACCTGAGTAAGAAGGAGCCTGTTCTGCGGGCTCAGAAACTCGCGTCAACCTCAGCACCTCAGTTACCCGCCTTGTCTTCACGCAGGCCAGCTGCTCTAACCGCCCCCTTCCCCGATAGCTTTCATGGTGCATTCAGAAGTTAACAACAAAATCCAGCACATGCTAGTCAGACATAAAAGCTGGAGTTAGTAGCATTTTATTTTTATAAGATCCCTTTTTAGCCAGAGTTTCCATACATACACATATTAAACAGTACCAAAGGACTACACAGAAAGACTGCGGCCTCTTGCCCTATCCCTCCCAACCCCACACACTTGCTCCCGGGAGTCAACCACAATCAACTCTTTTAGCTTTATTTTCCGTATTTACTTCAATTTTTGAAAGAAAAAGCAGCTTATATTGCTATTTTCTGAGTTATCATTTTTAGACGTATCCACACCCATCCACTTCCCTTCACCCCATCCTCCCTATGTAGTTACGTCTGGACTTCCAGTTATGTCAGTAGTGAGTATTTACATTGACTTTAAATATGGCTCATACAAACCTAATAGGACTACTCTGACACTGTTTCTTTTCATTTTTTTCCTGGAGTTAGTAACTGACCTGTGTTTTTGTTTTTTTAATTTACTCTTTCTCCATAACCATCCTCAATTGTTTCTAATAGCTCAATTAGACCTGTCATGTGCCTACTAGTAGTTTTTCTAAGTGCTCAAGTGAATCCAATAATCTATCCAGCTTTTTAAAAAAAATTTATTTCCTAAAGCTTTTCCTGGTAGAATCTTTTGTTTCTTCCTTCCCTGTGAGAGAACTGAAGAATATGAATGTCCAGATTAAAAAAAACCCACAGCAAATAGGTAGAAATTCAGTGAAACAAGACTCATGGGGAGACATACCATCACAAAACTCATGGAGGTTAAAGAGACAATCCTAAAAGTTGCCGGGCCGGGGTGCAGGGGGATAGCAATGGTGAAAACGATCATGTCAGAGGAATGGGAGTCAAATGGAAAAGATAGAAGGTTTTTCAACAGCAACACTAGATTTTGGAAGATAATTGTGTGATGACTTCAGAAGGAAAGTCTTTTTTAACCGAGAATTTTATAGCCAGCCAAAGTCTCAGTCAAGTGTGAATGGAAGAAACTCATTCTCAGATATGAAAATGAAAATATTTACCTCCCTTTCTTGGATGTGCTCCCACGAAAGAACTGAAACCAGCAGAGGAAGGCCGGGGGTGACCAAAGGAACATGGGCATCCACCATATAGGAGGAAGGGGAAGGAATAAACCTCAGGGCGACAACTGTGCAATAGCCATTTATTGGTGGGCCGTGTCATCTGCCCACTTCTGGCCTTTGTTCTGTTTTCTTTACTCTCTCTTTCCAGGACTCTCACTAATCACGGTCTGTCCTTCCTATATTGGTTTTTCGGAATAGCTTATCTCTTCTATTGCCCTTTTTCCTTATCTTCTGCTTTCTTTGAGGTTTCTCAACTTTGTTGTTTCCCACCTTTCTAGTTTATCATATTTAAAATTTCCGAGACCTCCTGGCTCGTGCTCCTTTTTCATAACATCTCGCTCTTGTTTTTATTGGATGCACTATCTCCTCATATCTATGAGGGCATTCGTGATATTTTTCAGATGTCTTCTGTTCCCTGCATTATCAGCTTACTGCAGGCTCCATTTTTCTCTTTGTTGATTTTGACAAATCTCCTTTTTAATTTTGTAGTGTCAAGAAAATGTTCACGACAGGACAATTTCTATAACTAAACTGAAATTGTGTGTACCACAAAAAATGGAGAAGTATTTAGGGTGATCACAATTCAATTCCAAAAGCCATCATGAAAAACATACAGAAAATTCAAAGTTCATCAGAAGAGTAAATTAGAATCAATGTTATTTCTAGAAATGTTTATTAAATCACCTAAAATGAGTAACAATAGGTACCTATGATTAAACTTTTTAAAGTATCCTTAAAAACATGGGGGAGGTAGGTATGGGAGGAAAATCATAAAACTTGTTAAAAAGAAGAATAGTAAAATATATGGTTATGTATAAATAATCAATAAATTAATAAAGGGGTTTACTTTTTAAGCTAAATTTCTCAGTCAGATTATATAATATAGACTAATAAAGTATTTTCTTATCCAAATAATGTTCTCAATGATATTTTTTCTTATTCTTTTTTCTTATTCTTTCTTACCTGATTTTCTGTGTCAGTGTATTTATATAGAATCCTGCAGCAGCCTGTGAGTACTACATCTTAGGAAATGACCAGTGTTAGTCATGAAATGCTACTGAGTGAAAAGCCAAATACAGTTTCTTCTACTGCCTGCCATAATATTAAATAAAATTCTAAAAATTTTGATGTTTTCCCCTTAATGTCTTCAAAGGAACCTTTCTAGAAGCCTTTCTAAGGAGGAACCTTTCTAAGGAGACTTCTGCAAGTTATAAAGGCAAAATTAAATGCCAGTAGAACAAAGCCCTCTGTGCCCACATCCTGGTGCTGCTTATTTCCAGGCTCTTGGATGTCTTCATGGATGGGGTACCATGTTGGGTTTTGGTGCTCGGTCCCCACCCTCTTCCTCTTCCATGTTTTCATACATCAAACAGACCTGAGGAAATTTTTCCATTGCTTAATATGAAAAATAATAATTTTGTATAACTACATATATATCATATTCTGACGTACCAGAACCAACCTGAGATATGATCCAAATTGAAGGGTGACTGCCAGATGAGAATAGCAGAGGGTTTATGAAAATAAATAAAATCACTTGGCAAAATGGTTGGGGCAGGAAAGGGAAAATGCTTAGCTGTTGGAATAAAATTAATCATGATATAATGGAAGCCAAACCATTTGTCAGAAACTGATAAATATTTATTCAGTGGATCCATGAATATAAATCAGAAAAAATGAGTTATTATTTTCTATTTGGTCTACTTCTTAGTGGCTAATTTTGATATTTTATTTTATAGAAACCTAGCTTTTTAAAATGACAGCATTGTCCAACTGAATGTACAAACTCTATGTCCATGGGAAACTGAAGAGCTAAATGATGATCTAAATAAGAATCTATTAACATTTGAATCCCAAATGGCTTGGATAAAAGTGGACTTGAAATAAAAATATTCATATACTCATTCATCTTACATTAACTGAGCATTTATTATGTACCAAGTTTCATATAGGATGCTGAGGAGACAGTGGTGTATAAACATCACTCCTATCATGGAGTTCACTCTTGGGTGAAGAGAAGAATCAGCAAATAAAATGTTACTTGAATAGCAAATAATTCCATAATTATTCCTAGAAAGGTTTCAAAGGAAATTTGTAATGCATTGTGAGCACTCATAACAGCTCCTGCTGCTGCTGCTAAGTCGCTTCAGTCGTGTCCAACTCTGTGCGACCCCAGAGACGGCAGCCCACCAGGCTCCCCCATCCCTGGGATTCTCCAGGCAAGAACACTGGAGTGGGTTGCCATTTCCTTCTCCGATGCATGAAAATGAAAAGCGAAAGTGAAGTCGCTCAGTCGTGTCTGACTCCTAGCGACCCCATGGACTGCAGCCTACCAGGCTCCTCCGTCCATGGGATTTTCCAGGCAAGAGTGCTGGAGTGGGGTGCCATTGCCTTCTCCGACTCAAAACAGCAACCATACTTAAAACCATGAGTTCTAAAGGGTTTTTTTAAGGACACTGCATCCAAGGTGAAGTATAAGTGGTGGGAGAAGGTATTCTGGGTCAACAGACTCACACTTTGTTAACGTTATAACCTTTTATTAATATCTACAGTGTATTATTCATAGAATGAAACCTACACAATAATCGTTTTCATATCCTTATTCTTTGTACGAAATTAGATATTTCTGAATAGTTTTTCTACTTTTTGAAGACTTGGACTTTATTTCAATACAATCTAACTTCCTTACTCACTCATCCACAGTTGCTAGCAATCTCCATGCCAAAAAAATTGCTTAATTAAAATTTGGTGATTTAGTTTTAAGTTTTTGTGAGAAGTGTAACGTCTAAAAAGAAGGGATTCCATATATTTTTAGTAAGTTGGTTAATTTTATAAATGTACTTGGGCATTATTTGTATGATTCACAATGAAAACTTTTTCAAAATTACAACATGAATATTACTATCATGTTCTGGTCTTTCACTTTAATCTTTCCATGAACTGAAATTTCTTAAATCCAATTTAAAAGCTAGTACTGGGCATCATTACTTACAGTTCAAGTGGGAAAATCGTGGACTAGACAGGAAGCGACTGTGATCCTGCCAACAAGATGACTGATCTAACCCATAAGCATGGGAGCTTTCAGCAAAGTTTCTGTCATCCTAAAAAAAGAGAGCATGGGCATTTCAGTTCAAATCACTGCAATATGTAAGGCTCAGGATTCACTTAAATGTACTGAAAATAAAACTGAATCTCAAGATACAAGCTATGTTATATCATAATTTAATATTATAATCCATATAAAGAGACAGAGAAGGAAATCACCTAAAGCCATAACAGTATGACATATTTCTTTCCAGACTTCTTTTCCCCCTGTGGATAAGATTTGTAAATTTTACTGTAAAACTCTGCTTTCTTCATTTATTTATATTTAATAATATAAATGGGCTTCCCTGGTGACTCAGTGGTAAAGAATCTGCCTGTCAATTCAGGAGACAAGGGTTTGATCCCTGGGTCAGACAGATCTCCTGGAGAAGGAAATGGCAACCTATTCCAGTATTCTTGCCTGGGAAATCCCATGGACAGAGGAGCCTGGTGAGCTACAGTCCATGGGGTCACAAAAGAGTCAGACATGACTTAGCAACTAAACAACAACAGTAGCACTAACATAAAAGTTTTAGAAAATCATCATGTTTAGCTTATGTTACTTCTACCTTTAGCTTATGTTACTCACATAAGGGGCTACCCTGGTGGCTCACATGGTACAGAATTTGCCTGCAATGCTGGAGACTTAGGTATGATCCCCGGGTCAGGAAGATCCCCTCAAGAAGGAAATGGCAACCCACTCCAGTATTCTTGTCTGGAGAATTCCATGGACAGAAGAACACGGTGGGCTACAGCCCATGGGTTTGCAAAGAGCTGACTATGATTGACTAACACTTTCACTCCCCCCGCCCCCCACTCATATACTATCTAGTGAATATACTATGCTTTACTCAGGTATTACTTTTCTGGGCATTTAGGCGGTTTTTCAATATTTTACTCCTATAAATAACACTGTGAAAAATATATTTAAATATATAAACTTTCCCATGTTTAGCAATATTCTTTATGACAAATTCTTGGGTGGAAATACTGTGTCAATAAAAACAATTTGATGATTTTAAATACATTTACCTAGACTGCTTTCCATGATTATAAATATTGTTACTCATTCAACAATATTTAATCCATAAACAAAAATGAACCCTTGTGGATTGTATGAAATTTTCCTTTTCCTCAAATCTTAGCTGAAAAAGGGAATTATATCTTTGAATAATTTTACTAGCTAAATGGGTGAGAAAACAGATGCTTTAATATACCTTTCATTGATAAATAGTAAAAATTGCATATTTTCCCTCTTAAATGTTTTCTAATTATTTGCTACACTTCATTTTTCTTCCTCATACTCATTCATTCATTCAATAATGACTTATTTGGCACCTACTATGTGCTGGTCAAAGAGCAAATATAAAATATCAATGTAAATGATCCTGAAAGCTTCAGGATGGCAGAAGAGAAAAACATTAAACTATACATAACACAATTCAGTTAAAACCTCTGGTAAGAACTATAAGAAGAAGAGTAAATAACAGGAAGAACTACATTTAGATTTGAGGTCCAGAGAAGTTACCTCTGGAGATGATATTGAAGGCGATACTTGAGTGCTGAGTACAAATCAATGAATTAGCCAGATGAGAACTCATAGGTGGAGGATGGAAAAAGTAGGAGGTGAGGGGTCCCAGCGAGGTGGTGAGAGAGCAGTGTTCTAGACTCACGTGCAGGTGCTGAGGTAAGAAAGAGTTCGGTGTGTTTGAAGAACTGAGGGAAAGCCCATGGCTTAGGCACACTGAGCCTGAGGAAGTGACTGCAGTGAGATCCAGAGGTGGGATTTGGCCTGCAGATTTTTTTCCTTAGGTACAATAAGAAGGTAATCAACGGTTTTGAGGAGAGGAATGATATGTTTTGATGTGTATTTCTCAAAGATTATTCTGGCCTCTGTGGAAAACAGGCTGGAGTACCACAAACATAGAAGTGGGAATACCAGTTAAAAGACAGGAACTGGGGATGACTGTGGGGTCAAGGGAGACGAAGGGACTGAGAATGGTGCCAAAGACGCTGGATGAAGCGACTGCAGGCAGTCCATGGGGTCGCGAAGAGCCGGATGTGGCTGAGGGACTGACCTGAAATGAGGTGGCCCAGACAGGTTCCTCAAAACTCACATGCAGTAAGGCCTCACGTAGCATGCATGACTATCTGATGACTTAGCTGTCGTTTTCTGCACTATGTACCAAGTTTATATTTTATTTCTTTGTCACATTTATATGTATGAAATGCAAAAGAAAGGTCAAAAGACTAAATATGAGTGTGTATGTGTGTGTGTGTATATATATATGCATGCATGGGTTTCCCTGGTAGCTCAGCTGGTAAAGAATCCCCCTGCAATGCAGAAGACCCCAGTTCAACTCTTGGGTCAGGAAGATACCCTGGAGATGGGATAGGCTACACACTCCAGTATTTTTTGGCTTCCCTGGTGGCTCAGCTGGTAAAGAAACTGCCTGTAACACAGGAGATCTGGGTTCAATCCCTGGGTTAGAAAGATCCCCTGGAGAAGGAAATGGCTACCCACTCTAGTATTCTGATTCAGAGAATTCCATGGACTGTATAGTCCATGGGGGTGCAAAAGAGTCAACCACGATTGAGCGACTTTCACTTCACATATGCATGCATACACACATACACATTTATAAAAATCCATTTATTCTGAGCTAAATGCATGAACATAATCCTAAAATGACTTAAGAGCATCATTTTCATGTACCAAAAGGGAGTTCAGTTTCATTTAAGATGAAAGCCAGAGGTTTTAAGCAAGTGATAGACAGTTTTCATTAATCATGAGAATTTCATAAGAAACTGGGAAGTCATTCATTATAGGTTTGCTGGAAAGGAAAGGCTATACTGTTGACCCCTGAACAACACAGGGGTTAGGGGTGTTAATCCTCTGTACAGTCAAAAATCCTTATATAACCTGTAGTTGGCCCTCTGTATTTACTATTGATAAAAATCTGCATGTAAGCAGACATACGCAGTTGAAACCCATGTTGTTCAAGGGTCAACTGTACTAACTTCCTCATTTTCTACATACGAAAATAGAAATATGAGTTGTTGAATAAGTAAAAAAAAATGGAAAGAAAAGGGATAACGCGCTAAATTGTATGTATACATTAACCCAGTGTCAAAATACATGAAGCAAAACTGGTAGAACTATAAGGAAAAAGTAGGCAAATCTATAATTATAGTTATTGGGCTTCCTCTGTGGCTAAGCAATAAAGAATCTGCTTGCAGTACAGGAGAGGCAAGGGACATAGGTTCGATTCCTGGGCTCGGAAGACTCCTTGGAGAAGGAAATGGCACCCCACTCCAGTATTCTTGCCTGGAAAATCCCATGGACGGAGGAGCCTGGCGGGCTACAGTCCACGGGGCCACTGAGTCAACACGACTGAGCACAAGCACACACGTAATTATAGTCGGATATTTCGACATTCCTCTCTCAGCAACTCATTTAACTCAATAACTCTCTCATGAAACATTTAGATAAAGAATTGAGTTGAACAATGCTACTGGACAACTAGACGTAATTAGTATTTATAGAATACTCTCTCCCTAAACAGCTGATTACAAGTATTTTTTCAAGTGCACATCCAACATTCTGCAAAATACACTATATGCTTGGTGGCAAAACAAATCTCAACAAATTTAAGATGACTGAAATTATACAGAAGATGCTGTCTGACCACACGGAAATCAACAACAGATGGATATCTGAAAATTCTCAAGTATTTAGAAATTAAAGAACATACTTCTACTTAACTCATGAGTAGATACCAAAAGAAAAATTAAAAAAAAATTTACTTGTATGAAAATAAAAGCACAATTTATCAGAGTTTGTGAGAAGGCATTAAAAGTGTATTTGGAGGGATATGTATAACATTAAAATGTGTATATTACAAAAGAAGAAGTCTCAAATTGATAATCCAAGTTTCCACTTTAAGAAACTAGAACATGAACAGCAAATTAAGCATAAATTAAGTAAAAGGAGGGAAATAATAAAGAGCAAAGGTCAATTAAATAGAAAGCAGAAAAACAGTGAAAATATGAAACCCATAGTGGGTTTTTTGTTTTTTTCTAAAGAGCAATAAAATCTAAAAATCTCTTCAGAGACTGATTAGGGAAAAAAAGAAGGAAGATATATGTAGAATGAAAGGAGGATATACTATTATGCCTATAGACATTAAGAAGGTAATTAGGAAATATGAACAACTCTGCCAATAAATCAGACAACTTAGACAAAACGGGTATAAATAAACAGCCTTAAAATGTGTCATCCAGTACTTCTACTTCTAGGCATCTAGATTAGGTTAATAAATTCAAGATATGGACAAAGATTTTTATACCAGGATATTAATCAATTGATTATAGTAGAAAAAAAGCTGAAATTAACCTTAAATTTTCAACAACATGAGATTAGGAAATAAACTATGGCATAACCATAATGATAATAATGATGATCATAGAGAAAATTCATATATTATATAATTCATTTTTATATATAAAGTATAAAATAAAGAGGAAATAAAATTGTCAACAAATAATGATTTCAATGTAAAAAGGTATTTATAAGTAAGAATTGGGAAACCTTTAAATTAAGCAAATAGGTTTTAAAAAATATTTGCTACTTATTTTCTTTTCAATATTTTTCTGCATTTTCCAAATTGTGCCATATTTTTAACTGTGATATGCCAAGAAGCTGGTTGCATCATTAAAAATATAGGAGGTCCTTTTTCTGTAAACAGAAAAGATATAATCTATGCTTTCATGCCAGTTGGTTTTGTTTCAGAAATTTAAAACCCTACCTTGGCAAGAATGAATCGGATTTGACGACCCTTGTGGACTTCCTCCTTCCTCTGGGAGGCACACTCTGAGGCTGTCATTACACCAGCTGATTCATTCAGCAAGATGCCCAGATCTACACCTCCACTCTTGTCCTTTCTCACTGTCTTTCTCAGTCCAAGCATCAGTGGGCAAATATGAGTGTGTCTGCTTTCCCTTGAGTTTTCCTTTCTCTTATTGGCCCATAATCATCTAAGCATCTTTTTAGTGGGAAACCTTTCATTATGCTTTTCTCTTTCACATTTTATATAGAAAGCATGATTAAGTGAAGATTTCCAGCACTGATTAAGAACATAACTCTCCTTTCTATCTGTGCATCTTCCAACTCCCCGAGGCCTTTAGAATTTCACATCTGAACATAATTGTCAGATCTATGGTTTTGGCTCGAGTTACCCCATGTCAGCTCATTCTAAAGTAGCTGTTGGCATACAGCTGGGACTCAATGAACAGTTGACCCTTGAACAACATGTTTGAACTGCGTGTGTCCACTTACACACAGATTTTTTTTTTGCAATAGTATATACTGTAGTACGATATGATTTACTGTTGGTTGAATCTAAGAATGAGGAATAATACCTTGGATGCAGAGGGCTAACTACAATTTACAAATGGATTTTCAAGTGCACTGAGGGTCAGTGCCCTTAACTCCTGAGGTGTCCAAGGATCAGCTGTATGTCTTTAAGTTTCAACATTTTACATTCAACAAATCTTCAAAAGATTGCCAGAATCCCCAGGGTTACCTAGAAATAAATAATGAAATGATCCCTAGAAGAACACCCTAAAAGAAAAATATTTCATGATCCTTTTGAACAAATCAACATGTCAGAATATGAGAACAATATCTTCAAATCCTCCAATTATAAATTTTTATTTAATTTGTGGACTTTCTATGCAAGTAAAGTTTACAGGGTCACCATAAGATGGCTATTTCTAATTTCTATCTTTTTTCAATTAAATACTTATATATTAAAAAGGAAGTATTGGTTGAAAAGGAAGATTCTTTGCAAGCTTTTGCTTTTTGCCAACTCTTACATCCTTAGCACAGGGACCTATTTTTATTACTGTCTTAAGTCTCAACAAGCTATTTAGCCATAATTCCCTGCAAAAATTCCACTGGGTGAAGGAACTTGCAATTTCTAATATTTTCCCTGGGTTTCTTCCACTTCTCTTTTCATAACACACATTGTAATTGGTTTCTTAAAAGTTGTTCCAACCCGACTAAATCTTTTTGCTAAACTGATCTCTAATGATTAATATTTAATGATGCCCACCAAGTATTTTTCTCACAGAAATATTGTTAAGTTCACAGTTTATAAGACAAATGCTGCATTTAATTTTTTAAAAAATTTTAATTTATCCAACTCTGCCCCTAGAGAAAAGGAAAAGACACTTATGTGTTTCTGAATCTGTGGCAGAAATGTTTTCTTGAATTTGTCTCTACCCTAACAATGCACTCTTCCTTTGTTCCCCACTTTTAATTCCCAGTTCTCCATTAGTGCTTGAAAAAGCTTAACCTCTTCCTCAGTAAACTGTATTCCTATTTGAAAGTTCTAACTGGACAGTTTACTTAAAGTTAGCCTTCCGTAACTCAATCTGCATGACTGCCATTATAGAGCTTTTAACTTCCACAAGGGTGGGGGTTTGATCACCTCTTTTCGTATTTCCACCTACCTATCCTAGTTTGCACAGTTCAGGACAGTGCCATATGCAATAAGGAACTCAATAATGATCATATTCTTGAAAGTCTGCTCCGTGGAAGTCGGAAGTAGGAGCCTGTCACTCTCACATTCTCAGTTTCTTCATGGAAGAAAATGACCTAGCTGGGCAAGACCATCTCCTAAGATTTCTCAGCACTGACATTTTGAAATTCTAATTTACCCAAGCAGAACCACTGAACAATTAGAACATCTAACTATGCAAACCATCTTTTCCAAAATTAAATCATAATACAATAAACATGAAGCCACATTCAGCCACAGAGGAACAAACTCATGAAAAACACTGTGTTGGATAGGGCCATTTGATAAATTTACCTATATTCAATTGCTATTTTATGGTGTAAAAATTTAATATTCTTAGTGACTCACTAAAAAATAAAGGAGTATACTCCGCTTTTGTTGTGTGTGTGTGTGTGTGTGTGTGTGTGTGTGTTTTACCCATTTCAAACTTGGCTCTATATGATTTTAACCCATTTTCAAGAACCAAACATATTCACAGTGGGTAAAAATTTCCCATAAACAAATATACTCAAAAAAATGTGTCACTGACTTAAGAAACAAAGGGAGAGATGCGAAGATATTTTATAATGATGGTTCCTGGAACCAATGTTTATTCCCTGAAAGTGACTATTTAAAAGGAAACAAGGATTGTTTGGATAAATATGTTATGGTATATTTACTACAAACTAACAAAACAATTAACTGGCATTATCACTCACCTAGAGCCAGACATCCTGGAATGCAAAATCAAGTGGGCCTTAGGAAGCATCACTACAAACAAAGCTAGTGCAGGTGACAGAATTCCAGTTGAGCTCTTTCAAAACCTAAAAGATGATGCTGTGAAAGTGCTGCAAACATGGAAAACTCAGCAGTGGCCACAGGACTGGAAAAGGTCAACTTCATTCCAGTCTCAAAGAAAGGCAATGCCAAAGAATGCTCAAACTACCACGCAATTGCACTCATCTCACACACTAGCAAAGTAATACTCAAAATTCTCTAAGCCAGACTTCAGCAATACGTGAACCGTGAACTTCCAGATGTTCAAGCTGGTTTTAGAAAAGGCAGAGGAACCAGAGATCAAATTGCCAACATCCACTGGATCATCGAAAAAGCAAGAGAGTTCTAGAAAAATATTTATTTCTGCTTTATTGACAACGCCAAAGCCTTTGACTGTGTGGATCACAACAAACTCTGGAAAATTTTTCAAGAGATGGGAATACCAGACCACCTGACCTGCCTCTTGAGAAATCTATATGCAGGTCAGGAAGCAACATGTAGAACTGGACATGGAACAACAGACTGTTTCCAAATAGCAAAAGGAGTACATCAAGGCTGTATACTGTCACCCTGCTTACCTCAGATATGCAGATGACACCACCCTTATGGCAGAAAGTGAAGAACTAAAGAACTTCTTAATGACAGTGAAAGAGGAGAGTGAAAAAGTTGGCTTAAAGCTCAACATTCAGAAAACGAAGATCATGGCATCCAGTCCCATCACTTCATGGCAAATAGATGGGGAAATAGTGGAAACAGTGACTGACTTTATTTTTGGGGGCTCCAAAATCACTGTAGATGGTGACTGCAGCCATGAAATTAAAAGATGCTTACTCCTTGGAAGGAAAGTTATGACCAACCTAGACAGCATATTAAAAAGTGGAGACATTACTTTGCCAAAAAAGGTCAGTCTATTCAAGGCTATGATTTTTCCAGCAGTCATGTATGGCTGTGAGAGTTGGATTATAAAGAAAGCTGAGTGCCGAAGAATTGATGCTTTTGAACTGTGGTGTTGGAGAAGACTCTTGAGAGTTCCTTGGACTACAAGGAGACCCAACCAGTCCATCCTAAAGGAGATCAGTCCTGGGTGCTCATTGGAAGGACTGATGTTGAAACTGAAACTCCAATACTTTGGCCACCTGATGCAAAGAACTGACTCATTTGAAAAGACCCTGATGCTCCTGATTGAAGGCAGGAGGAGAAGGGGACGACAGAGGATGAGATGGTTAGATGGCATCACCAACTCAATGGTCATGAGTTTGGGTGAGCTCCGGGAGTTGATAACGGGCAGAGAGGCCTGGCGTGCTGCAGATCATGGGGTCGCAAAGATATGGACACGACGGAGTAACTGAACGGAGTAACGGAGTAACTGAATATACCTAATATATTTAGAATTTTGAATTCAATATGATTAACAATTGTATCTTTACAGTTAAATTTCTTCATAATCTTTCCTTTCTTAATGCTCTTATTGAGCAAATTATTGCGAACACTGAAGAAAGCATGTGGTTTGTCAGGGGAACTGGGTTTGGTAGGGTTAAAGAAAAATAAAAACCCTAATGAATGCAGAGTTCCAGAGAACAGCAAGGAGAGATAAGAAGTCTTTCTTAAGTGAACAACGCAAGGAAATAGAGGAAAACAGTATGATGGGAAAGATTAGAGATCTCATCAAGAAATCTGGAGGTATCAGGGGAACATTTCATGAAAGGATGGGCACAATAAAGGACAGAGACAGTAAGGACCTAAGAGAAGCAGAAGAGTTTAAGAAATGGCAAGAATGCATAGAACTATACAAAACAGGTATTAATGACAGGATAATGATGATGGTATGGTCCATCATCTAGGGCCAAACATCCTGGAGTCAAGTGGGCTTTAGGAAGCATTACTACAAACAAGGCTACTGCAGGTGATGGAATTCTAGCTGAGTTATTTAAAATCCTAAAATATAATGCTGTTCAAGTGCTGCACTCAATATGTCAGCAAATTTGGAAAACTCAGCCAGCAGCCTAGGGCTAGAAAAGGTCCAATTTTCATTCCAATCCCAAAGAAAGGCAGTGCCAAAGAATGTTCAAACTACTGGACAACTGTGTTCATTTCACATGCCAGCAAGGTCATGCTCATAATACTTCAAGCTAGGCTTCAGCAGTATCTGAGCTAAGAAATTCCAGATGTACATAATGGGTTTAGAAAAGGTAGGGGAACCAGAGATCAAACTGCCAACATCCATTGGATCACAGAGAAAGTAATTCCAGAAAAACCATCTACTTCTGCTTTGTTGACTATGCTTAAACCTTTGTGTGGTTTCCACAATAAACTAAGGAAAATTCTTAAGAGATGGGCATACCAGACCACCTTACCTGTCTCCTGAGAAACCTGTATGTGCATTAAGAAGCAACGGTTAGAACCAGACATGGAACAATGGACTAATTTAAAATTCAGTTCAGTTCAGTTGCTGAAGTAGATGTTTTTCTGGAACTCTCTTGCTTTCCTGATGATCCAATGGATGTTGGCAATTTGATCTCTGGTTTCTCTGCCTTTTCTAAAACCAGCTTGAACATCTGGAAGTTCAGCGTTCACATACTGTTGAAGCCTGGCTTGGAGAGTTTTGAACATTACTTTGCTGTCGTGTGAGATGAGTGCAATTGTGCGGTAGTTTGAGCATTCTTTGGCATTGCCTTTCTTTGAGATTGGAATGAAAACTGACCTTTTCGAGTCATGTGGCCACTGCTGAGTTTTCCACATTTGCTGGCATATTGAGTGCAGCACTTTCATAGCATCATCTTTTAGGTTTTGAAAGAGCTCAACTGGAATTCCATCACCTCCACTAGCTTTGTTTGTAGTGATGCTTCCTAAGGCCCACTTGACTTTGCATTCCAGGATGTCTGGCTCTAGGTAAGTGACCACACCATCATGATTATCTGGGTCATGAAGATCTTTTTGTATAGTTCTTCTGTGTATTCTTGCCACCTCTTCTTAATATCTTTGGCTTCTGTTAGGTCCATACCATATGTGTCCTTTATTGAGCCCATCTTTGCATGAAACGTTCCCTTGGTATCTCTAATTTTCTTGAAGAGATTCTATTTTTTCCCATTTTATTGTTTTCCTCTATTGCTTTGCACTGATCACTGAGTAAGGCTTTCTTACCTCTCCTTGCTGTTCTTTGGAACTCTGCATTCAAATGGGTATATCTTTCCTTTTCTCCTTTGCCTTTTGCTTCTCTTCTTTTCACCGCTATTTGAAAGGCCTCCTCAGACAACTATTTTGCCTTTCTTTTTCTTGGGGATGGTCTTGATCACTGCCTCTTATACAATATCACGAACCTCCATCCATAGTTCTTCAGGCACTTGGTCTATCAGATAATCCCTTGAATCTATTTGTCACTTCCAGTGTATAATCCTAAGGGATTTGATTTAGGTCATACCCGAATGGTCTAGTGGTTTTCCCCACTTTCTTCAATTTAAGTCTGAATTTGGTAATAAGTAGTTCATGATCTGAGGCACAGTCAGCTCCCAGTCATGCTTTTGCTGACTGTATAGAACTTTGCCATCTTTGGCTGCAAAGAATATAATCAATCTGATTTCGGTATTGACCATCTGGTGATGTCCCTGAGTAAAGTCTTCTCTTATATTGTTGGAAGAGGGTGTTTGCTATGACCAGTGCATTCTCTTGGCAAAACCATGTTAGCCTTTGCCCTGCTTCATTCTGTACTCCAAGGCCAAATTTGCCCATTATTCTAGGTATTTAAATTTAGGAAAAATTAGTTTAAAATTAGGAAAAGTGAAGTGAAGTCGCTCAGTCATGTCCGACTCTTTGCGACCCCATGGGGTGTAGCCTACCAGGCTCCTCTGTCCATGGGATTTTCCAGGCAATAGTACTGGAGTGGATTGCCATTTCCTTCTCCAGAGGATCTTCCCAACCCAGGGATTGAACCCAGGTCTCCCACATTGTAGACAGACACTTTACCGCCTAAGCCACCGGGGAAGTCTGTCAAAGCTGTATATTGTCACCCTGCTTATTTAACTTAAATGCAGAGTAAATCATGTTACATGTCAGGCTGGATGGATTACAAGCTGGAATCAAGATGGCTGGAAGAAATATCAACAACTTCAGATATGCAGATGACACCACTCTTATGGCAGAAAAAGAAGAGGAACTAAAGAGCTTCTTGATGAAAGTGAAAGAGGAGAGTGAAAAAGCTGGCTTAAAACTCAACATTCAAAAAACTAAGATCATGGCATCTGGTCCCATCACTTCATGGCAAATAGAAGGCAAAAAAGTGGAAGCAGTGACAGACTTTATTTTTCTGGGCTCCAAAATCACTGTGGATGGTGACTGCAGCCATGAGATTAAAAGATGCTTGCTCCTCGGAAGGAAAGCTATGACCAACCTAGGCAGTGTGTTAAAAACCAGAGACATTACTTTTGCCAACAAAGGTCCATATAGTCAAAGTTATGGTTTTTCCAATAGCCATGTATGGATGTGAGAGTTGAACCACAAGAAAGCTGAGCACTGAGGAATTGATGCTTTCAAACTGTGGTGTTGGAGAAGACTTTTTAGAGTCCCCTGGATTGCAAGGAGATCAAGGCAGTCAACTGAGGAAATCAGTCCTGAATATTCATCAGAAGGACGGATGCTAAAGCTGAAGCTTCAATACTTTGGCCACCTGATTGGAAGAACTGACTCATTGGAAAAGACCCTGATGTTGGGAAAGATTGAGGGCAGGAGGAGAAGGGGGTGACAGAGGATGAAATGGTTAGATAGCATCACCAACTCAATGGATGTGAATTTGATCAAACTTTGAGAGACAGTGAAGGACAGAGAATCCTGGTGTGATGCAGTCCAGTTTGGGGTCGCAAAGAATCGGACATGTCTTAGCAACTGCACAATAATAGCAAAAAATATGCTCATACAAGTACTCATTTTGACTCCTAAATAATCACTTTTGCTCCTTTGCTATTTTCAAGTTTTATAGCAAAAACATCTCAACTTATTTGGCAACGTTTTGTTTAACTTTTAAAATGGCAAGATGCAATCAACTAGTTAAATATTATGGCTGGGAAGTTAGTCTTAATCAGTTCAAAAGAACAAAATTGCTTCAGAGTTCAGCATGATTCAATTGCCTGTGAGGTTTCAGATGTGTCATCTAACAATTACTGGAAAAATAATAATGAAATCTGTTAGAATTCTGTAAAAGGCTGAAGTTAGGGAAAAAACGTTTAATCATCAAATTAGCATGCACTGTGTATTCTGGAGTCAAAGATAAGGCAGACAGTGTCTGCCCTCAAAAGTCATATAATCCACAGAATAGCATTTCCCAAATTTCAGTATTTACCTGTAGCTATATTTACTATTTCTTTTATGGTAACTTAAAGATTAGACTTGCGCCTGAAATCATCAGTTCCCCTCTCCACCCCCGATGGCTCAGATGGTAAAGAATCTGCCTGCAATATGGGAGACCCGGGTTCAGTCCCTGGGTAGGGAAGATCCCCTGGAGGAGGGCATGGCAACCCACTCCAGTATTCTCGCCTGGAGAATCCCACAGACAGAGGAGCCTGGCGGGCTACAGTCCATGGGGTCTCAAAGAGTGACCCTTTACTTTAAAGGGTCACTTTACTTTAAAAAGTCACACCCTTTACTTTAAAAGTCACTTAAAGTGATTTAATTTACTGTGTTTTTTTTTTTTTTTTTTAAGATTAGTCTTGCACCTTAAATCATCAGTCCTCAACCTTTTTGGCACCAGGGACCAATATTGTGGAAGACAATTTTTCCAATGATGGGGGGAGGGAGTTTCGGTTGATTCAAGGGCAGTAGGCTTCAAGCTCTTAAGAGAATCTAATGCCACTGCTGATTTGATAGGAGCTCAGGCCTTAATCTGAGTGATGGGGAAAGGCTGTAAAGACAGGCAAAGCATTGCTTGCCCGCCACTCATCCCCTGCTATGTAGCCAGGTTCCTAACTCAGGCCAGGGACCATTTCTGGTCTGTGGCACAAACGCTGGGGACCCTTGCCCTAAATCTCTGTATAGGGCTTCCCAGGTGGCGCAATGATAATGAATCTGCCTGCCAATGCAGGAGTCGCAAGAGACAAGGGTTTGATCCCTGGGTCAGGAAGATCCCCTGGAGTAGGAAATGGCTATTCTTGCCTGGAGAATCCCTTGGATGGAGGAGCCTGGCAGGCTACAGTCCACAGGGTCGCAAAGAGTCAGACAAGATTGAGAGACTTCACTTTCTTTCTTTCTTGGAGAGGTTTAAATGATGGCAAATTGCTTGGGGCTGGCAGAAGCATAGAGCTACATTACATAGCAGTTTATACACAACTTCTTTAAAAAGCATGGAGAGAGATGGTTATAAGTCAGATAAAGCTCCCTCAGTTTCCACCGTGGGATTGCCACTACTATTCCCAAGCAATATCTATAAAATTACTTAAGTAATACAGTGATGATATATTTTAATAGTCATTAAGTGAAAATCACCTCCAATTGTGAATTGCACCAGGAGTTACATATTGCATGCTTCAGAAGCTAACAACTGTAGACGATTTAAGATATGGACAGAAATAGCTGACCTTAGAGAGAAAATGCAAACAGTCATTAATTGCTATGAGCAAAGCATAAACAAACCACGGAACAATTCAAGCAGGGAGAAACAGCTTCTAGGAGCAGCACACACGTGCTTACACTGAGCAAATATGACAATGGGCTTTGTCAGACTCTGCCTTCATAACCTGTGCTGAAAGCCATTATCATCGTTTCCTTACCCACCTCTTCTTATCCTGTAAAATATCTGCTTTTAAAGAGAAGTTGCCTACTAGCTCTTCTGCTAAAAATTGAAAATCATGATTTTCTTTTCAGGAGGAGGAAGGATGGGAACAAAACATGCCTTTTGTGATTTTACTGAAAACTCCACTGCTAATTAAAACCATATACTGAACGTGGGTAGAGAGCAAAAAGGGCAGGTAGCAAATGGGAATATCTTGGGCAAAACCATGCTCCTCTGTGAATTCCGATTAGCAACGCTATGTTATTGGCTGACTGTTGAACATTTTGTTCTATTCGAAACAGCTGGGACAGCAAAGAAGTCTGTTGTCTTACAGAAAGCCAGTAAGGCTTGATGAAATGAGTTACAGAATGTTTTGTTGTGTATACAACGCTGTGTCCAATTCAGCAGTGAATTGACGTCTCCATATATACTTCGAGATCAGGCTTCGTCCAGTTAACTTAGGAACCTCAATACAACATTACATTACGCTCTCAGCAATTGTTGACACTGGTCCTGCTGAAAATCTTGATGGGTTTCTAGAAACCTGATCCTTTTGAGCCTGGTGATGGCCCTTGGAGTAAACAGTGGGCGATGAGTCTCCTTCTGGATTGAAAGGGAATCCGACTTGCACACTTTCTACTATACCTCCCCCTCCACCGGCAGCAGTGCAGTCATACTGGATGTCTCACTGCCTTCTGACATCAGTGAAAACATGAGCGAAGCCAGCTGCCAACATGGTTCTCCTGTTCCAACAGCTATTTGTCTGTCAACAGTAATACAGTCAGGGTTCTACGACTGTAATGCTAACAGTGATTCTTCTCCAAACAGATGAGGATAAAACACTTCCATGTACCTTGTCATCACGAGCCTCTTTTCAAAAGACTTGAGAGCATCTTTCTTCTCTGAACTTCCACTGCTGTTTATTGGGATCGATTTTAAAATATTTTTTTTGGGCTGTGCTGGGCCTTACGGCAGCCCACTGGCTTTCTCCAGTTGCGGTGTAGAGTGCAGCCCAGGTTCTAGAGTGCAGGGGTTCAGTAGCTGTGGTGTGTGGGCTTATCTCCCCGGTGGCTTGTGGGATGTTAGTTCCCCTACCAGGGATTGAACCTGTATCCCCTGCATTGGAAGGTGGATTCTTAACTACTGGCTCATCAGGGAAGTCCCCTAATGGGGTCGTCTTTACAGCATTTATCCCTTTCTCCTTTGTACTACAGTTATTTGAATTCCTAAGGATTGGTAATGACTTTTCTTATGAAAATGCCATCATTCCCTCCACCTTTCAGCGCTGTGTCTTGTGCACAGTGGAAATTCAGTATATGTTTGCTGGATGCTGTAGTCAGCAACAACAGACTTGAAGATCTTACCTTAAGAACAGAAGCTCTCAAAGGCAGAGATCTTTGTTTTGTTCACTGCTGTGATTCCCATGTACCTAGAGAGTTCCTGGCACATGGCTGAAACTCAACAAATATTTGTTGAATGAATGAATAGTATTACGACTTTACAAAGAACTTGTGTAGCATGTATTTGGCTGATAAATGAAGAAAAGAGAATACTTCACCTAACATGTAAAGGAAGTAAGAATAGTTTGGTAAAAGTCTCCTTTCTCTAGACCAGGAGTTGGCAAAATTCTCCCACAGAGGGCCTGATGATAAATCTATGAGGCTTTGTGGGCCATACAGTTTCTGTTGCAACTACTCAACTCTGCCACTGAGCATGAAAGCTACCATAGACAACACATGAATAAGTGTTTTTACTTACAAAAGCAGTCAGCAGGCAAGATTTGGCCCGTGGCTGGCAGTCTGCCAAACTGTGCTCTAAAACAGCTGTACAGAAATTATCTATAAGGATTAAGATGACAGATAACTATTCTCTCCTTGAAGATCTGCCTTCTGTATGCTTACACGTGCTGCCACCCCCATCTCCGACAGGTAATGCAGTGCTTTGGCAATACAGTCTGTACAGAATTTGAGCAAACTCTGGGAGATAGTGAAGGACAGGGAGGCCTGACATGCTGCAGTCCATGGTGTTGCAAAGAGTTGGACATAACTGAGTGACTGAACACCAACAAATCAGAGGCAGCGTCTCTGAAATTTTTTCACTGCCCATATGAACTTATTTCTTTCGAAGCTGCCTCCCCTTTCATTCTTAATAAGTTATTTTTATAAAAAGCATATAAGAAAATGATCGTTGGTATTTATGATTTGCAAAAATGTGCTCTCACATTTTTTGCAATAATGACTACAAAAAATGTGACAGTCTCATGAGTTTTGCGTTAGATCACTGGATTATTTCAGGCCAGACATCTGCTACATGGGATAATAATCTACATATTCATCACTGAAATGGATCAATATTTAAAAATGTTTAAGAAGTATTAATGTGGAACAATGTCATCATACAATGTACTTCGTGGCTCTTTCCTGTATTTTTACCACCTATTTACAAAATTTTCAAACTTATTTCTCATTTTGATAAGTGTTGGCCTCACAAAACCAGGCTTGATTTCCTCTTCAGCTGCAAATGTAATTTTAAAGAGAACTCCAATGAGATTACTTGCTGAACATGTTAAACATTCACAGCTTTGCCATATGCTGTTATAGAAATTGCATTGATTTATAGCAATTTGGGTGCCACTAGATAGCACTGATTCACCTGATACTGAATCTAACTGTATTGGGAAGCAATGTCTTAAATGTTTCATCTCCTTTTAGACCTCTATTGAACTAAGAGCCATACACTGTGTTTCTGTACTTTTGGAGAGAACAGACTTTTATTTATTAAAGATATTGTCCTGCATTTGGTGACTTCTAAAAAAAATTAAGGGACAGCAGATCCAAATTTACACCATAATAGCCTGGTGGTCAAGGATATAGATTCTTGTAACCAGGCAGATTTAGGTTTTAACCATTTAATTGCTTTAACCATTAAGCGATTAATCACTTAATTGCTCTATAACCTGGTTTTCTTCAGTGGTTAAAATAAAAAAAAAGAGGCTTGCTGTGAGGATTAAATGAAATCAGGCACATAAAGCATAAGACACATAAAAAAAGAGCAATTTCATGTAGTTTGTTCTAATATGTGCTCAATAATGAGTAGTTATTATTATTAGCTATTGTTGTCTAACCCTTGTTCTTCTGCTTAAGTCAGTGGCACTCTAAGTGGCGGAGAAATGCTTGAGTATATGGGACCTGATGAGAATGTTGGAAGACAATTTAGTGAACTTAAAATTTGCCATATATGATAACATGATCGCTGCTATAATCAATAATACCAATATAAAGAGCAAAGGTATAAAAAGGCACAAAGTCACAGGCCGCCCTCTTCGCAGTAAGGGCATAAATGACACGGCATATTGTGTTAAGTTTCGTTTGAGATGGGGGAAGTAAAGAGCTCATTTTAATCATGCCAGGGAGGGCTTATGTAAATGAATACTGTCTTTACATCCACTGAGCATTCTGTCCAATCACATTCAGAGGAGGGAAGATGCACCTTAAAAATAATTACACTTGGCTGAAATAAGTGAATATATACAGTGTAATGAATATGCATACATATTGAACTTTGTAAGAATATAAAAGAGCTGAAACTTTAGCTTTATTTTCTAAATTGACTTGTAGTGCACTATGGATGGATCCTCTCTAGCTCAGTGTTCTCGTGAGAGGGAGAGGGCAGCTTTGCCCTCCAGGGGATGCCTAGCAACATCCAGAGACACTTTTGGATGCCACAACTTGGGATGGGGAATGCGACTGGTATCCAGTGCGTAGATTCTTAGGGACGCTGCTTAACATCCTACAATGCCTAGGACAACCTCTGCAATGAAGAATTACCTGGCATACATGTCACTAATGCTGGGGTTAAGAAGTTCAGCTCTAGGCTGACAACTGTTAAAGGTCAAATGAGTTTCAAGTCACCCATAACCCACATGGGTCTTGTATAGCTTCTAGGGAATGGTTTGTAATTTAGGTCAAATCTTCCCAGTCTCTTATATGGTCCCCTACTAGTGAATCACAGACAGAAGTAGTAATATGGAGCTCTTATCCTCATGAAATGATCTTCTATAAACGTTGATCCTAGGAAATACTATAGGCTATTTCACCTACTGAGGATTTTAGCGCAGAGAGAGGAATAGTCAGACTTACACAATGAGGAGGGTGGCCATCCACACTGAGCCACTGACCAATGGAGAGGCCAAGGGGTTCTTGGCTCAGGATTTCTTATTGTTGTTTAGTCACTAAATCGTGTCCATCTCTTTGCGACACCATGGACTGTAGCCAACCAGGCTCCTCTACCCATGGGATTTCCCAGGCAAGAATATTGGAGTAGGCTATCATTTCCTTCTCCAGGGGATCTTCCCAACCCAGGGACTGAACCCACGTCTCCTGCATTAGCAGGCAGATTCTTTTCCACTGAGCCATCTGGGAAGCCCACCAGGGTT
Organism: Capricornis sumatraensis; assembly: GCF_032405125.1. Lineage (NCBI taxonomy): Eukaryota > Metazoa > Chordata > Mammalia > Artiodactyla > Bovidae > Capricornis > Capricornis sumatraensis. The sequence continues at coordinate 11,110,035 of NC_091070.1, read as the reverse complement.
TCCTAAGTAGCATCAACTCCCATAGACAAACATATTAAGCAACAATGAAAGTGAAAGGAAGGAAAGCAAAAATCGCTCAGTCCTGTCCTACTCTTTGCAACCCCATGGACTGTATAGTCCATGGAATTCTCTAGGTCAGAATACTGGAGGGGGTAGCCCTTCCCTTCTCCAGGGGATCTTCCCAATCCAGGGATTGAACCCAGGTCTTCCGTACTGCAGGCACATTCTTTACCAGCTGAGCCACAATGGCATACACTTACAGATTAGTTCTCAGATAAAAAGTTATAAACACAATCCCTGAATTTTTATTTTCTACTTCTATAATACTGAAGATCTATCTCTTACATCAAGACATTTCTTTCATAAGTACCCTTATGCAAATGCCACAGGGCCTGCTTAGAAAGCTATAGTCATAACCATGGGTGACACCCAAAGTCTGCAAATGTATATAAAGGACATTACTTTGAAGCTTTGGATTCTGAGCTTGGTGTCATCCCGGCACTGCTGAAGAGAATCTCTGTGAACTCGGTATTTCGAATATCTCCCGTCAATTCTGTCAGATAAACTGCGGGAACCCTGCAAAAACAAGAAAGGGTCTAAATTGGTAGATGAAAGAGAAACCAGAGCTTGAAATTAAGCTGAGAAAGTTTTGATACCTAGATAATAAACTATTAGAGGCATTTAGAGAGATATACAGACAAATCATAGGCTCCCTTCACTGCCCCTTAGAATTGCACTTAGCAAAAAAAAAAATTATCTTTCTTTAACACACTACCTTCTATTATTTCATGTAGATTTTTAAACGTAAGGATAGCTCATCTTGGGACTTCCTTGGTGGTGCAGTGGTTAAGACTTTGTGTTCCAATGCAGGGGGTATGGGTTCGATCCCTGACTGGGGAACTCAGATCCCAAATGCTTCAGGGCCAAAAGACCAACACCATAAAACAGAAGCAACCTTGTAACAAATTCAATAAAGACTTTAAAAATGGTCCACATCAAAAATATCTTAAAGGAAGAAAAAAAGGAATAGCTCACTAGCCCTCAAAAGCATGAAAAGATTCAGGTAATAAATTAAGACAGAAAAAATTACCAGGGCCTGCCTGCCTTTCTATTTTTCCTTCTTTCTGAGGAGAGAGGATAGAACACAGCAAGCAGTCACTGCAGCCTGTTACTTAGCCTTTTTTTTTTTTTTTTTTGCTGCACTGCAGGGCATATCAGATTTTAGCTCCGCAACCAGGGATCTAAACTGGGCAACCCCTGCATTGGAAACCTGGAATCTTAACCACTGTACTGCCAGCGAAGTCCCCTATGTAGACCCTTCTAGTATGAATTAGGGAGAAATGAAACAGAATTAGGGCAACTGATTTTCGTATATAAGAAAAATCATCTATGGAATTTAGCTCCCCAAATAACTTTTTGAATGTTCAGACCAGAAGGGGTATTAGAATTCCAAAGTTATCATTTTTATTTTAAAAAAAAGAGTTACATCCCAGGTAAGTTAAGAATGACCTATCCATGGCTAGGCAATTTGTGGCAGAGTGACCTTGGAACCCAAAGCTGTTCCCTCTCCTCCATATCAAATATGTAATGTTTAAATGTAGGATTGTGGTGCTGAACCATTCCTTTCAAAATAAGGATTAAAAATTTAAAAATGAAGTGGGACAGGGAGGGAGGGACAGAGAGAAACAGAGAGAGACAGAGACTATGACACCTTTAAATAAGAATAAAGTCAAGATCATCTAAGTAAGATGACATCTGTATTCACATTTAGTTGTCAGAGACTACAGTGTTGTCCAAAAACATGTGAAATGCATTTTCACATATATGCTAGTGATGCCAGTGTGAGTAGGAACAACAGAGATAATATTGTTCAAGTCTCTCATTTTATGGATGAGGAAATAAGCTCTAAGATATTAAGTGATTTGTCTGGGCAGGGGCATGAACCAGAACTTAGGTTTTTAAACTTGTTAACCGCAAACTGAATTTTAGAAAGTTTTAAGGACTTGAAAAATATAATCTACATCTAATAATCTAAAAGCTTTATATATTTTTATTTAAGGCAATGTTTTCATTAATTGATTACATGACCTCTTTTTATCATATAGATGGCTTTAGAATATATGGGACTGGGTTTCAGGCTAGAGGCAGTAGGCAAAATAGATGGGCTTTCCTATAAATATGTAGAATTATATCATAGTTTTATATAATCTACACACTCCAAGCTTCAGTTTGAGTAGTAAAAGGAGGGAAAATAATGCCAACCTATAATGTGTCTCTGAGGATGTGAAGAAATATAAAATGCTTAGCTTTTGCTTGCCATATATAGTGCGTAATACTTGCTAACGAATATCTTTACATTTTAAAGGTAGATGTTTCCATTTGAATGACTAAAAGTACAATTCTAAATTTTGAAAAACATTCTGTCTCTAAAAATTTCACCATCTTTCTATGTGTGCATACACATAAGCTAAATTTGTAGATAATTAATAGCCCATATGATGAAAAACAATACAGAAATTTGGCAATAGTAGAGAACAACTTTTACATTGTACTTGTGAACATTCTGTTTAATGTAGACCACTGAGGAAAAATGAGCTGTTACCGGAGGTTAAATTTTACATTTTTATACTGGTATAAGACAGGCATCCTCATGCGAAGAGTTGATTCATTGGAAAAGACTCTGATGCTGGGAGGGATTGGGGGCAGGAGGAGAAGGGGACGACAGAGGATGAGATGGCTGGATGGCATCAGGGACTTGATGGACGTGAGTCTGAGTGAACTCCGGGAGTTAGTGATGGACAGGGAGGCCTGGTGTGCTGCGATTCATGGGGTCGCAAAGAGTCGGACACGACTGAGCGACTGAACTGAACTGAACTGAAGACAGGCATCCGTTTCTCGGGTGACAAATGCCGCTGTTTCTAATACTTTCTCTCTTGCCTGCCCTTCATTCACTGTGGTAACTTCTATTATCTAAAGAGAAAAGAGTGGAAAGGACATGGGTGTAACATATTGTCTCCTTTCTGCATTGGGTCACATAAGGGTGTACATTTTTCGTAATTATTTGATAGAGACTGAGATTTAGACTACAAATATAAAATCGAATCATGAGAAAGAATTGAAGCTTTAATAAAGCACACTAGAAATGCCTGGTTTTATTCTATACGTGATAGTCTAGATTCCCACGGGTGGCAGCTCCTTAGATCCCACTCAAAAATGCTCAGTTACTCAACTAGCAAAATACACAGTGGAATTTTAAAATAGTGTAGACCTTGAAAGCTGAATCGCATTAATACCTCCAAGAATCAATATGGCATGATCTGCCTTATATTTTTTACTTACTATATTCTCAAGTATGTTAGAGTTAAGCAGAACCTAAATATAAGTTATATTTTAAAGGCAATGTGAAATGAACGGTTAATGCTTTTCAAAAAGAGACTCTCACCTCTGTTTGTTCATACAGGGTCAAAAAAATTACAGATCATGAAAACTGTCCACTACACATGCATCCCTAAGGGGACATGTGAAAATGCTATCTGGGCTGGACCTTGTTTGGCATGACTGGGCGGCAGGGTTATTTGCTTTGCCTCTCTCCTCTATGAGCAACTTAAAAAAAAAAAGATTGTAGTAGGTAAACCCACATACGTAATTAACTGACTTCATAAGGAAATCCTTTGTGGTTAGAGTTCTATCAATAAATAGCATTAGATACAAAATCTAAAATTCTATGTGGATTTGAATCATTATATTGTCGTATAGGGATAACCTGTGTACTACTATAGCTCTAAGACAAACAGTACTCTGGAAATTAAATGATTTAATAAAAGAAGGTAATTCACAAATGAAAATTGCTCATCAAAAAGTTCTACATTACCAATGTAATGTATTTTAATTCTTAGATTTTTCTAAATTATAATGAAAGCTTTAGGGAGCCAAATGAGCTTCTGGTAATAGGGTAAAAGTCTCTATTTTCCTTTATTGTGCTAACATATAAATTCCATTATTTTCAAGCCTGGCTTCACAAATGTCAATCAACTCGGATAAGATTGAGAGCTAAGAGTCTCCAAGCTCTTTGGTTTTCCTCCCTCCCTACAATTTTCTTTGCACATCAGGAAGATGTCACTTGTTTTCACTCAGATAGAAATACTGAAAGAGACAAGCCAACTCTTTCTCACTCGGAAGCCTTTGAAATCTTCTAGTAGGCTCAGTTTCTCAGGCACAGACTCCAGATGGTCCAAAGCCACTCGGGTACTCTAGAAAAGAAAACAAGGCAAGCAAACATTATAAAAAATTGATCAATACTCTCAGAATCCAACTACTAAAAATTGTCTGTACCACTGGCATAAGCAGTTCAAGCTGTAGATTGAGACAGTCAACTAAGAAGAAATAGTATTTCTAAGATAAATGTATGTTTTCAAATCAGAAAATAAAAGTTTCAAAGAAGTATATGAGATACATCTGCAAACTGCCTCAGATACAAAGCTCTTCCTAGATAACTGCTTTCAACTGATACGCTATGAAAGTTTCTATAGAGAATTTCATATTAATTTACCAACCTGCTTCAGTGCACATCAGAAATAAATCACAAGGTAATAATGAGAAACAGATAAATTTGCATTTACTTATCTACAGAGCCCATTAGAAATCCTTACATGTTGCCACTGTAAAGAAGAAAAGAGCTCTCAACAATTATTTGAGTTAAAAAGAAAAAGCGCAGTTCTCAAAAGACTTGGAAGAAATATCTGAAATTAAAGATTTCGCCACAGGGACAAAAGGTCCTGTTGATTACAAACCAATAACTTCTACAGTCTTCGATTAGCTAGTCACTGATTTATACATACCAATATAACCGCTAAGAGGGAATGACCTGAAAATTATTTCAAAGCCAATACTGAATTAAGAGGTTAAATGTAGAATAACCTTGAGACCAGTGACTGTACCATACACACCTCTGTATTCTAACTCCTGTCACAGGGCAGGCACATAGATAGCTTTTACATTCAAAACAAACTGTAAATATTCAATGAAATTAAAAACAACCCCCGTGGCTGTGGCATGGGAAGAAAGGGGTCTGCAAGGACCTGCACGTAAGATTGCACAGAGCTGTTGAGAAGTTAGTGACCACCCAACGTTCCAAGTGTTCCTCCATGTCTCCCACATGAACAGATCTGCACAACAGATTATGAATGAAAGTGACGAGTGTCCCTTCTGGACCGAGAAGGTTGAGTCTGTGTGTTCCCTCTTCCATCTGAGATCCTGCCATAAGGACCCTGGAGACCACATGTTCCAGAGGGCAGAACTACAAGACAGAGGAGAGCCACCCACTGCATTGGAACGTAATGGGCATGAAAAAGCAAACCGCACAGTGTTAAGCTGTAAGATTTCATGGTTTGTTAGTTACCAATGCATACCACATAATTTGTTGCAAAAATACCTGAGCTTATATAATCAAACTGTAGGCTAATCAGGTGGTCAGATGGCTTTTTTTTTTTTTTTAACTGGGAGGAGGCTCCATATTATATGTACAAGAGGGTTTTTTCTCAGGGGGAGTTCAATTTCTTTTGGGAACTAGACAGGGTTAGGAACTGGTGTTCTCATCATCTGATAGACCCACTTTTATTTCCTGTTCGGATCCCTGTCTCACACTGCTGCTGCTTTCTGCCTTCACCTCTAATTCAGCGCTTCTCCAGAGTATACCCTTATGGCTCCCTGAAAGGTGTGCAGAGAGGTACGGATGGAGACAGTTAGGAGGCTCTAACTCTTCCTTGAAGACACTTCCAATGTCCTTATTTCCACTCTTTCCTTCTGCAATAAAAAAGTGACACCAGCTCAAAAACCTTTCTGAAATTCTACAGGCTGAATAAAATCTGCCTTCCAAAGCTCTCCCCTTGACAGGCATGTTAAGAGTCATTTTACCCTCTTTATTGTTATGAGTCATTTTGCCCTATCTTCTTTGGAGTTATAGATGTCTTCTACTTATCAATGTGTAATCCTCTGCTTCTATTTCTTCATATTTGCATTTTTCTAATGTGATTTTTGAGAGAAGAGTGGAAACATCCTTACTTCGCTTTTTCGAAATTGCGAAGTTGTAAATGCTGTTTCGTCACTTTCTTAACTTTTCAAGTTCTACTTAAACTTCCTTTCCAAGTTCCACTTAAAGGACTTAAGTATTTTGTTCCTTCCCCTTAACTTGTACTAGTGTTAGTCTTTTTGTAGCATGTGCTCAACTTAAACCGCCATGCATTTTAAATGGCTTCATTTAATGTTTTCATATGTAGGACGGATTCATCACAACAACATGTTTCTTAGACTCACAGACAACAGACAACAGTCTTCTTGTTGCCAGGGGAGGGAGCAGGAAGGGATGGCCTGTAAGTCTGAAGTTAGTAGATGCGGACGATTACACCTGAAATTCATAAACAACAAGGTCCTATTGGACAGCACGGAGAACTCTATTCAATATCCCGAGATAAATCATAATGGAAAAAATATAAAAAAGACTGTACATACATTTATAGCTGGATCACAGTATGTTGTACATAAGAAATTAACACAGCATTGCTAATGAACTTTATTTCACTAAAAAAAAAAAAAAACGGCATGTTTCTTAGCATAGTCCTTCACGCGTAGCTTTAGGAGAACTAGTAGTTTTACCCACCACATATGCTACATTCATTTAAATAGTAAAATTATAGCTTTCCTCAAGAATTATATTGGCCCTTGAATAGTAAAATACAAATCAATGCCATGGTGATTTTAAAGCAGAATTTTATGCTTTGGATAAACTCTTCTTCATAAACAATAGCTTTAGTACAACTTGCTGTTTAAAAACTTTCATTTTTTCATCTCATAATTTTTCTCACTCAAAAGTGATGCTCTAAACTTGGGTTAAATATTAATATGTTAAACTCATTGTGATCTTAAAATAAGCAAATAATCTTTTCCCTACTGTAAAACCAGTAGGTTATGTAAGTATTTTGGCTTAGAATTTTCAATCAACCAAGTGATGCATGGAAAAGGTTTTTTTTTGTTGCATGTTTACATGTACTAGTTTATTTTGACTATTTGATTATGTTTGGGGGTACTTATTCAAATGGTGACTTTTTTTGAGTAAACCTTCAATCTTAAAAAAATTGCTTGGCTCCTTCTTACGTACAGTTATTTTTCTACTTCCATCCCCAACTTCCTGTGTCTCAGTTAATATCTTCATATTTTCTCTTCATCTTTTTCAGTTGTGATTATTTTATATTCCATTTTTGGGTTGTTTTGCAATATCTCATTCAATATCAGAAATATTTTCTGGTACACACGTCTTTCTCTTTATCCTTATATTCTAGTCAATCGATTAACACCAAATGTATTATCTAGGTAACACAGAAAAATTCATAAGACGTAGACAGCACACTTTCTGTTCTGCAGGAACTTTTAATTTACTGGAAGGAGAATACGCATATGCAAAAGATGTAAGAACAAAGAAAAAAATTAACTGCATTTATTTTAAGGAAATTACACGTACAGATGCTGAGATTTTTAAGTCATCTGCAACAGTAAGATATGAAGTAATGAAGATAATGAGACCAGGCCTGCAGGCATCTCAGGTCTCATAATTTTACGACTGAGTGGTATTGGGGAGCACATTTATTCTTTGTCCTTCTCTCTCTCTATGCATGTAAGTGCGCTTAAACCTACCACTTTCAAATACAGACTTAAGAGTATGCACATTCACATTCGAACTCTATTTTTTGTTTTCTTTTTTAACGTGAGGCTGGCTGGGATTCTGTGATTAGGGTCTTGTCACATTACATGGCATTTCAAGTTCACCTTCCCCCAAAAGTTTACTGTGCTAGAGAGACAAGAAGTAATAGCAGATGGGAAGTCTAACCAGGGTTTGTTGGATTTTAGAGATACTATGAGGGCCTACAGCCTGCTAGCTCTTAGGGCAAAACACCTCACGGAGAGTCAGGGAAGCTTTTTATTTTTTAAGTTGGTTAATTATTTCTGTCTTACATAGTTGAATGCTTTAAAGGGCACAGATTAAGTCTTCTCTGGTAGGATTAAAGGAACAACTTCTCAAGTTTTAATGATGGCACTAGCAAATGACAGGTCCTTAACCTGTCTTTAATTTCCTGAAACCAATTTCCCAGAAAAACTAAATCAGACAATCACAGAGGGGTTTGAAGATTATTTCTCTTTTGAAAATGTTACAAGATACTAAATTTCGTATCAAATTTGAAAACAAACAGAAATTCAGAACTAAGACTCCATTTCGTAAAGATCAATACAACACAAGGAATATAGTATGTGGTTTATCTCAGAGGCTTAAGAAGTTGGACTTCCACTGGCCTAGGAAGCAAATGATCAATTATACCTACTTCTATGTAGTAGGACAATTAAAAACTGAACTATACAAATGTAATTCAGTTTCACAATACAATTCTTAATCCTCATACCACCATATAATGTAGATACTGTTTTCCCCACTTTGCAGATGAAGCAACTGAGGAGCAAAGTGTAAGTAACCCTACAGTCACTCCATAGTGGCAAAATTGTAGTCTATTTTCCTGGTAAATCACCAATTGAAAAGGAGAGCAGCCCGAAGCTGTAACAGTATGTGCTTTAAGTAAATTCCTAATCCTGTGCTAGCCATCAACTCTTAGCAGCTAGAATTCTGAAGATATGTCCTCGGAGAACTTGAACCAGGGAAGAATTTCATTTTGTCAGTTCTGAAGCGTCTGTGCTTAAGACCATGCATCCAATACACACTCACACACAAAGGGTCGGGACATTTTTTTCTGTTGATTAAAGGATGTCAGGTATGAGATTGAGTTTTATGATACTAACATTTCCTTTTTTGTAACATCTAACACTAGTATAACACACAAACTACCCACAAGAGATGTTTTTATAAATGTTGGCCGCCTGAAGACAACGGCAGAGTTACCATGTTCTAACCAACCTACTGAATCCTGGCCTCTACATTAAAAACCTAGAAGCAAAAGTCTGCTGTTTCATTTATTTTCTCTAGACTAAGGGTAAGATCCAGTGGTAGAAACAACAGTGAAATTCAGAAATCCTGTCTGTTAAGTCTTCCGGCTTTTGCACCTACAGGCTTGTTTAGATATCTGTTGGAAAGGGCCATGAATCAGCTGGCAATTGTACTATTCCAAAACCTTCAACACACACCAAACTGCTATGGAGCTGAACGGTTTGTACTGGTGCACAGAATATTTTTCTTTAGACATCCCTCTGCTTCAGACTTCAGGGAAATTGGATAATACAGCGTGACAACATAAGTAGCAGTTATTAGAAACTAGAAAGGAGCTTCACTGCAATTCTTAAGATTCCTGTCTCCCGTAGACAAAGCTTACAAAACAGATTTAATAGGTATATTTTAGCAAATATACTTTTCTTCGTAAAACTCCATGTGTCTATTTTCTTATTAACATATAACAACCACCATTTTCTTATAGGGCTATTGAAATCACATGTTTTGAGGTTCAGATGATAAAGGATATAGTCTCTATATTTTTACTTTAAAAATGTGTGTGCACTTCTGGCACTATACAGATATTAAGTAAAAGAGGTTATGAAGCAGTTTATTGGGGGTCAAAACTGCAATGAAGTTTCATTTGGAAAGAGATCCACTGCAAAACTTTTCTTGACAAATGGCTGGAAGTGGTAAAAGGACCTGCGTAAACAGGTTGGAAGGACAGGAAGGCTGAGATCATAAAGAGAAGAGACTGTCTGCCTTTTTCACTTGCAGGACTCAACCCAGCACAGCTGTATCTGCTTCACAGGGTCCTCTTTTCACCCAAACTGTAGGACACTTGTTGGAACCAAGCGAAAAAGTAGCAGAAAACAGGCTGGTAAAGTCATTTTGTAGATATATGTCCTTCAAAGAGCCCCAATGCTCAAAGTTGTGTGGATACTTTGGAATATTAGAGGAGTCCTTTATTTCTAGATTGTGTACTTTTGATACCAAGTGGGACCCTGTGGACTCCTGAGCAAAAGAGCCTCTGAGTTGCCCCCATTTCTTAATTATAGAAGATGGGCTTTATTCAGCCTCCATGAGGCTTCCCTTGTAGCTGAGTCAGTAAAGAATCTGGCTGCAATGCAGGAATCCGCTTGTGATGCAGGAGACCGGGGTTCAATTCCTGGGTCTGGAAGATCCCTTGGAGAAGCAAAGAGCAAACCCATTCTGGTACTCTTCCCTGGAAAATCCCATGAACACAGGAGCCTGGCGGGCTACAGTCCATGAGGTCGCAAGAGTCGGGCGTGACTTAGCAGCTTAAACTACCAAACTACTATAACCTTCTCAGTGTTCTAAGGAGCAGGTTCAAACAGTGGCTAATTAGGGAAGGAAGGGGATGCTAAGACACGGAAGTCAAACAAAACAAAACAAAACAATAGGGCAGCCTTGGGTAAAGTCCAGTTTCCCTCACAAGGGATACATAACAGTGGAGCTGTTTTGCAGATACTGAACTCCCCACAAGGCAGTCTGCTGCCCAGACCACTGGGAACCAGAAGGTTGATGATGCTGACTCCCACCTACCTCACCACCAACCAATGAGAAGAATGTCCACGAGCTGACCATGTCCTCTTGAACCATTACTGTAAAACTTTTCACTATACCTCCAGGTTGGGACACACAGCTTCGAGGGCATTAGCCCGCTGTGGCTTTTCTGGGCCGGGTAAAGCAATAAAGCTCTTCTTTTCTACTTCAGCCAAAACTGTGTGTCTAAGATTTAATTTGGTGCCTGGGTACAGAGGCCAGATTCGGCTTCACTTTAACAGAGATTTCAAAATTAGACACCCACTTAGAAATGTTTACATGTGTCTTGGGATTAGAGGGTACACAGGCTCGGTAAAACAAAACATCAGCTTAATGTGGCAATTTAACATCAGTTACTATATTGGATTTAAAACCCAGAACTTTTGTCAGTAACAAATTCTATTTGTCTTCATGTAGTAGCATTCTAATCAAATGTGGTAGAAGATTTCCTTTAAAAGCACAAATTTATGAAATAGGAGAATAGGTAGCATATCTTTACTGGAAAATCTGAAAAGAAGATGGTCTAGGTGTTTTCCAAATCTCATCCACAGTAATTTTTTTCAGTGAAGACCAATAAAAAACTGTCATTCTAGATTATTGATTTCTAGATATAACCAAATTATGAGTTACAGTCAACACATGATCTTATTGTTATCTTAATTTGGGGATTTTTTTTTTTTTCCAATAAGAGAACATCAAGAATGAGTCGAAGGAGAAAGGAAGTCAGAAGGAATAAACATCTCTCTTTTGCTCCAGATCCCCTCTTTAAATATTTTTTCCTGCCACTCCTGATACAAAAGAACAACAAGATACAAAGAATAAAGGGGACCAGTTTAGTGTTCTCTGTAGGCTAGGTGATGAAGCAGGCTCTTACAACCAGTCTATAAGGAGGAGGGTCTTGCAGTCCACATTTTCATTTATGAAGTCACTTCATTTCTTAAAATGAAAACTAAATGTACTCAACAAAGGAAAGAAATTTGAGAAGGTTTGCCCCCAAAATGTGATTGCATGTTAATAATGGGCAAATAGTGTAAGCAAGGGTTTCCTGAAAGAGACTGAGTTTAGCAATTTCTACTTGAGGTGGTAGGTTAAGAAACTGTGCTTATGGATGTACTGGTCCCAGTCATGTGTTTGGAGAACAGTGATGAGGTGGAAGGGATGCTGAATCAGAAGTCAGTCTGCCTTATTTGTGGAGCGGCATAGTTCCAATAATATTACCTGTATTTTGTGGTCTGAGGAGTATCACTTTCCCCTGCCCTTCTTTTTCAGTTGATTTTCTGTTTTTTTGCCACGCCATGCACCTTGTGGATCTTAGTTCCCCCACCAGGGATCGAATCCACACCCTCAGCAGTGAAAGCTCGGAGCCCTAACCATTAGACCACCAGAGAATTCCTGCCCTGCCCTTCTAACCTTCAATCTTTTATTTGCAAAACAGGCATACACAATGATGATCTCTATTATTCCACACTCAGAGGGTAACTGTGACTATTAAGGAAGCGTGACTGTGAAAGTGCATTGAAAACTCAGTTCAGTTCAGTTCAGTTCAGTCGCTCAGTTGTGTCCGACTCTTCGCAACCATATGAATCGCAGCACGCCAGGCCTCCCTGTCCATCACCAACTCCCAGAGTTTACCCAAACTCATGTCCATCGAGTCGGTGATGCCATCCAGCCATCTCATCCTCGGTCGTCCCCTTCTCCCCCTGCCCCCAATCCCTCCCAGCATCAGGATCTTTTCCAATGAGTCAAGTCTTTGCATGAGGTGGCCGAAGTATTGGAGTTTCAGCTTCACTGTCAGTCCTTCCAATGAACACCCAGTCCTTCCAGTGAACACCCAGGACTGATTTAGGATGGACTGGTTGGATCTCCTTGTAGTCCAAGGCACTCTTAAGAGTCTTCTCCAGTACCACAGTTCAAAAGCATCAATTCTTCAGCACTCAGCTTGCTTCACAGTCCAACTCTCACAGCCATACATGACTACTGGAAAGACCAAGGCCTTGACTAGATGGACCTTTGTTGGCAAAGTAATGTCTCTGCTTTTGAATATGGTATCTAGGTTGGTCATAACTTTCCTTCCAAGGAGTGTCTTTTAGTTTCATGGCAGCAATCACCATTTGCAGTGATTTTGGAGCTCCCCCCAAAATAAAGTCTGACATGGTTTCCACTGTTTCCCCATCTATTTCCCATGAAGTGATGGGACCAGATGCCATGATCTTTGTTTTCTGAATGTTGAGATTTAAGCCAACTTTTTCACTCTCCTCTTTCACTTTCATCAAGAGGCTCGTTAGTTCTTCTTCACTTTCCGCCATAAGGGTGGTGTCATGTGCATATCTGAGGTTATTGATATTTCTCCCATCAATCTTGATTCTAGCTTGTGCTTCTTCCAGCCCAGCGTTTCTCATGATGTACTCTGCATATAAGCTAAATAAGCAGGGTGACAATATACAGCCTTGACGTACTCCTTTTCCTATTTGGAACCAGTCTGTTGTTCCATTTCCAGTTCTAACTCTTGTTTCCTGACTTGCATATAGGTTTCTCAAGAGGCATGTCAGGTGGTCTGGTATTCCCATCTCTTTCAGAATTTTCCAGTTTATTGTGATCCACACAGTCAAAGGCTTTGGCATAGTCAATAAAGCAGAAATAGATGTTTTTCTGGAACTCTCTTGCTTTTTGATGATCCAGCAGATGTTGGCAATTTGATCTCTGGTTCCTCTGCCTTTTCTAAAACCAGCTTGAACATCTGGAAGTTCACAGTTCACATATTGCTGAAGCCTGGTTTGGAGAATTTTGAGCATTACTTTACTAGCATGTGAGATGAGTGCAATTGTGAGGTAGTTTGAGTATTCTTTGGCATTGCCTTTCTTTGGGACTGGAATGAAAACTGACCGTTTCCAGTCCTGTGGCCACTGCTCAGTTTTCCAATTTTGCTGGAAAATAAGAGTCTGAAATGCAGTACTTGGATGCAATCTCAAAAACGACAGAAGGATCTCTGTTCGTTTCCAAGGCAAACCATTCAATATCATCGTAATCCAACCCTATGCCCCAACCAGTAACGCTGAAGAAGCTGAAGTTGAACGGTTTTATGAAGACCTACAAGACCTTGTAGAACTAACACCTAAAAAACATGTCCTTTTCATTATAGAGGACTGCAATGCAAAAGTAGGAAGTCAAGAAACACCTGGAGTAACAGCAAGTTTGGCCTTGGAGTACAGAATGAAACAGGGCAAAGGCTAATAGAGTTTTGCCAAGAGAACACACTGGTCATAGCAAACACCCAACAACACAAGAGAAGACTCTACACATGGACATCACCAGATGGTCAACACCAAAATCAGACTGATTATATTCTTTGCAGCCAAAGATAGAGAAGCTCTATACAGTCAACAAAAACAAGACTGGGAGCTGACTGTGGCTCAGCTCATGAACTCCTTATCGCCAAACTCAGACTTAAATTGAAGAAAATAGGGAAAACCACTAGACCATTCAAGTATGACCTAAATCAAATCCCTTAGGATTATACAGTGGAAGTGAGAAATAGATTTACAGGACTAGATCTGATAGACAGAGTGCCTGATGAACTATGGACAGAGGTTCCTGACATTGCACAGGAGACAGGGATCAAGACCATCCCCATGGAAAAGAAACGCAAAAAAGCAAAATGGCTGTCTGAGGAGGCCTTACAAATAGCTGTGGAAAGAAGAGAAGTGAAAAGCAAAGAAGAAAAGGAAAGATATAAGCATCTGAATGCAGAGTTCCAAAGAATAGCAAGGAGAGATAAGAAAGCCTTCCTCAGTGATCAATGTAAAGAAATAGAGGAAAAGAACAGAATGGGAAAGACTAGAGATCTCTTCAAGAAAATTAGAGATAACAAGGGAAAACTGTCAAGGACTTTCTAAATAGCAAGTATTAAAACAACAACAACAAAAAAGTGATTCTGTTAAGTACTGTCAGCTGCAGCATTCTCAAATGGAGAAAAGGAGGTCAGGTCAGTGACAATCTAATATTACAGCTAATAAAAATCAGTCAACAGAGTACAAAGCAGAAACAAGGCAAACTAAATTAATTAAAACTACGTCCAATATTTAGAAAGATACTTACTGTTCTACAGACATCATCCAAAACACAAAAGTAATGGAAGTGTAATGGTACGTAAGTGACATTTGTACATGCTGTGCCCTCGGGGCGGGGGCGGGGGGGATGTTCCCTCCAGTCTCCTTATCTGGTTAATACTTTTCCCCCCAACAATATGAGCATTTTCAAGCATATAGGAAATCTGAAAGAAATTTACAGGGATCACCCAAATACCAATCACCTAGATTCTATTAACACTGTGTTATATTTGCCTTATTACATATTAATCCATCTATCCTTCCTAACATCTATCCATTAACCCAATTTGTTTTTTGTACACATTACGAAGTAAATTGTGCACATTATTACCCTTTACTCTAAAGCCTTCAGCATGCATATTGTTAACTCCACTTGAATACGTTTAATGTAAATTTATGTTATTGAGTAATGAAGGGTATAAATCTTAAGTGAACAGGTTAACTGTGATTATCTCTCATCCCTTGCTCAGGGAAGGTGCCCATGCCTTCACTGATTCCATCAAACAAGCTCTCTGGTACATCATGAATGTTTCCTTTGCAGCACTCCTGAGTACTAACATTATACCTGTTTGTGTGGTTAGCTGACCAAGGTTTGCATGGACACTGGGCAGTCAGCATCACAGGTCGGGGATGCCTTGTCATTGCTCCCCACCGTTCCCCAGTAACTCACCCAGTGTTTCCACAGAAAAGTATTCAGAAGGCATTTGTATTTGAAGGGATGAATGCCTCTTATGCAATGAAGGGGAGGGTTATAACCTTTATTCTAGCTGCAATTACTAAAGGCTAGTCTATAGTGGACCCTGTTCTACAGGTGAGCTGAGTGAGAGCCTAAGACGAGGCCAAAGAAGCCTGTGGCAAGAACTTAGAGTCTACGAGGCCACAGTGAAGTCTTTCCTTTTAATTCTGAATGAGACAGAAGGTCTTCTGAGGGTTTTGAGCAGAGGGGTGTGTGTATTAGCTACTCAGTCATGTCTGACTCTTTGTGACCCCATGGACTGTAGCCCTCCAGGCTCTTCTGTCTGTGAGATTCTCCAGGAAAGAATGCTGGAGTGGGCTGTCATTTCCTTCTCCGAGCAGAGGGGTAACATGCTCCAAACGGAACCTCTGGTGCTGTTTGCAGATTGTGGGCTCCTCAGCCCCGAGCAAGGGATGAACAAGTAGAGTCTGGGAGCATCGTGAGAAGGGGCTGAGGCACCTCACTCCCTGGCTCAGGGACCTGCTGGGCAGTGGAAACTCTCAGACCCCCTCAGGGGTGCAATGTGGGTAGAGGTGCCTGAGAAATTTACTAGAATACACTGAATCCCTAGAAGGCCATAACAAAGGCTCTTGATTTATCCCAAACACTCTTACATCTCAAAAACATGTACTCTGACCATAAACTTCTGAAAATGTCCTAAGTTCACAAAATGGTTTCTGTTGTAATGCTAGGTTATTTAGACGAATTAGATAATATTTTTATTTCCAGTAGCCTTCTAGTTGAGGACAGCCAGGCACAGTGGAAAAGATCACTGATAAGCAATGAGATAAAAGCTCTATCTCAGGTTTGCCACTATCGGTTGTATGAACCTGGGAAAACTGTTTAACCCGTGGGCCTCAGTTTTCAAGTCATGAAAATGGGAAAGTGGGATCTAACAATCTCAAGAACTTTTTTAGCTCTAGATTTAGTCTGCTATTGCTTTCCCTTCTTCCCATAGTAGGTGGGCAGCTTAAAAGGCTGGAAAGAGTGTGAAGAATAGTTTTATATAAAGAGAAAGTAAAATAAGGAGAAAACCATATAGGGATTACTGTTTCCCTAAGAATATCTGTGGGGTGGAAAAACCTTCATTCTTCTGTGGCAGAAAGCAAAGCTAAGGATTGCAGGAGGAAAACAGGAAGAAAGACATCTTTGTGTTCTTGTGTGTTTGCCCCATCAAATTATCACTCCAAATATTTGTCATTTTATATTTTTAGAACAGATACTACCAAAAGCAGGCAAAGAACTTGCTTTTTTTCTTTGTTCATTTTGTAACTGTCCTAACTAAAAAAAAAAAAAAAAAATTAAAACAGAAAAAAGACTTTACAGTTTTTCCCTTATCTGTATGTGAAGTCACTCAGTCGTATGCGACCCTCTGCGACCCCGTGGACTGTAGCTTACCAAGCTCCTGCGTCCGTGGGATTCTCCAGGCAAGAATACTGGAGTGGGTTGCCATTTCCTTCTCCATCTAGATGCTGTTAATTAGCTTCTGGTTCTATTACCATAAATGTTATTCCATATTTTTCTATCTGTCAAAGTTTCTGTGTGATCATGACTGCACATTGTAGACCAAAAATGTTACCTGCCTTTGTGGTAAATAACAAATGCAATCTGCCATCAGCCACTGCAACCAGCTCCAATGGAGTGCCCTGAGGGGAATTCAGGATGGAGAGAAACAGGATACTGGCCCTAGACAGCTAAGACACATGTCTAAGGAATAACTTCAATGAACCCACGCTCATGCCTCTTTCCATACCTAGAAAATCACTAAAATAATTAACTTGAGATGTCTGGGTTTTGTGTGTGTGTGTGTGTGTGTGTGTGTGTGTGTGTGTGTGTGTGTGTGTGTGTGTGTGTGATTAGTGGCAATCTTTTGATGTTTGACTACATTTCTTTTCTTTTTCAGCTAAAATTTCTATATGTCAATATCCTGGCTTCCTCAGAGCTGACAGGCCTATATTCTGATTATATAGTTCCCAGTTCAGTTCAGTCGCTCAGTTGTGTCTGACTCTTTGCGACCACATGAATAGCAGCATGCCAGGCCTCCCTATCCCTCACCAACTCCCGGAGTCCACCCAAACTCATGTCCGTCGAGACAGTGATGCCATCCAACCATCTTATCCTCTATCATCCCCTTCTCCTCCTGCCCTCAATCTTTCCCAGCATCAGGGTCTTTTCAAATGAGTCAGCTCTTTGCATCAGGTTGCCAAAATACTGGAGTTTCAGCCTCAACATCAGTCCTTCCAACGAACACCCAGGACTGACCTCCTTTAGGATAGACCGGTTGGATCTCCTTGCAGTCCAAACAGCTCTCAAGAGTCTTCTCTAACACCACAGTTCAAAAGCATCAATTCTTCGGTGCTCAGCTTTCTTCACAGTCCAACTCTCACATCCATACATGACCACGGGAAAAACCATAGTCTTTACTAGATGGACCTTTGTTGACAAAGTAATGTCTCTGTTTTTTAATAAGATCACCAAAGAAAACATATTTCTCAACTTTTGGGTTGTGCACTTTGTTTTTGCTTTTTCCAGTTGACAAAAGGAAGACCCATCTGTCTGGAATACTCTCTACACACTGCTGAAGTTAGGTCACGGATTCTCCTTCTGCAAGACTTGACTTGGCCACCTTCTCTAGCGTGGCAGTTGGAAGAATGGGCTCTCGAGCAGTCTGAGTTGAAACCCTGCTTTAATTTCTTACTGGCCACGGGTGCCTATGGAAGTTCCTGACCCATGTGCACTGGAACTGTTTCTTCATCTATCAACAGGTATAATAAGAACCCTCATAGTGCAGGACTATTTTAAGGGTCAAATATATTAACACAGGCGAAGTACTTAGAATGGGGAGAGGCACGAGCGGCAGCGGGGGCGGGAGGTCTGGAGAGGTAGGGTCCTGGGCAGAGAAGCCTCTTGTCTCCCGCAATTCTTGTTGGCAAGACTCTAGCTTCCAGGACCTTCCCTGCACACCCTTAATCCTGTCAGCTACTCCACCCTTGAAGTACTGTTATCAAAGTCCTCATCAGATGCTCCCAGGCAGAGACACATAGATTTGGGGGGCATGAACCTGCTATGCCACCTTTTGCCTGGCAAAACAATAAAGCTATCTTTTTCTACTTCACCTGAAACTCCATGTCTGAGATTTGATTTGGCACTGGCGCAGAGAGGCCGCCCTTTCAGCATCAATCAGCTCAGTTCAGTTCAGTCACTCAGTCGCGTCTGGCTCTTTGCAACTCCATGAACTGTAGCACACCAGGCTTCCCTGTTCATCACCAACTCCCGCAGTTTATCCAAACTCATGTCCATTGAGTCAGTGATGCCATCCAACCATCTCATCCTCTGTCATCCCCTTCTCCTCCCACCTTCAATCTTTCCCAGCATCAGGGTCTTTACAAATGAGTTGGCTCTTCGCATGTGGTGGCCAAAGTATTGGATATCAAGTATTGGCCAAAGTATCAGCATCAATGGTAAGCACTCAGGGAGCTCTCCGATGACCCAGATGGGTGGGGTGGGGGTGGATGTGCGGAAGGAAGGTCCAAGAGGGAAGGGCTATATGTATACAGACTGATTCACTTCAGGGGACAGTAGAGACTAATGCAACATTGTGAGGCAATTCTATTTCAATCAAAAAAAATACTAGTTATTGTTACAATGATAATACTAGTTATTATTCTGTGGACATCTCCTCTAACGTGTGGGTTAGGTGCTCATCCTCAGTGCTTCCTATGCACACACATGCCTTCTGTCACCTGTCCAATTCTTTCCTGAGTGTTTATTTGTCCTTTTCAGTAGACAGCAAATTTCTTAGAGGCTTATATTCTTCTCTTGAGAGTCCCTTGGACAGCAAGGAGATCAAACCAGTCAATCCTAAAGGAAATCATCCTGAATATTCATTGGAAGGACTGATGTTGAAGCTGAAACTCCAATACTTTGGCCACCTGATGTGAAGAACTGACTCATTGGAAAAGACCCTGATGCTGGGAATGATTGAAGGCAGGTGGAGAAGGTGACAACAGAGGATGAGATGGTTTGATGGCATCACTGACACAATGGACATGAGTTTAAGCAAGCTCTGAGAGATGGTGAAGAACAGGGAAGCCTGGAATACTGCAGTTCATGGGGTTGCAAAGAGTTGTACATGACTTAGCAACTGCACAACAACAAATATTCTTCCCTATATTTCCGGTGCTGAATATTTGCTATTGTACACAACAGATTTTAGTTTTATGAGGGGGGAGTGGACATCTCAGCACAAAGATTAATATAGACTCATTCATAACTTATAAATGGAAATATATTTATAGCACACATTATTTTTTTAAATACAACTTAAAATGTGAGTTTGTGAAGGACAGAGACTATTTTTACACAGACTCAAAATTTAAAAAAAAAATAAAAGAAGAAGAAAAATGATGTACAGTAAGGTTGAGTTAAATGGTCCAGACAGTTAAAGAGAAGAAGATGAGAATAAAATTTTCTGTGGACCTAGTAAGATCTTAATAAGGAAACGTAGGAGAATGCATTGGCACCCCACTCCAGTACTCTTGCCTGGAAAACCCCATGGATGGAGGAGCCTGGTAGGCTGCAGTCCACAGGGTCGCTAAGTCGGACATGACTGAGCAACTTCACTTTCACTTTTCACTTTCATGCACTGGAGAAGGAAATGGCAACCCACTCCAGTGTTCTTCCTGGAGAATCCCAGGGACGGGGGAGCCTGGTGGGCTGCCATCTATGGGGTCGCACAGAGTCAGACACGACTGAAGCAACTTAGCAGCAGCAGCAGCAGGATGTCAACAGCAACCTGTCTCCCCTGGATGAGCTGACAGGGCTTGTCTCAGGAGGCCATGATGACCCTGAATGCTGGCAGATTCTGAGAAAAGCTAATCATTTCCCTGACCGATACCAAGCCCTCAACACATGCTAAGGCAGGCAATCACAATTGCTTCTTCCATATTTAACACAGAGCAGAGGGTCTGGATAGGGAACACTGATAAGGGATGATAACTGTTCTGGCTGAGGTAGGGTCCAGGCTAATTTACTTAAAAGCTCCTTGGTGAGGTGAACATAATTAATCTTCTCTGTTCTCAAATTAAAGGGTTATTTTCTTTCAAAGAGATGTGTCCCCCACTCCCCCAACCTGGTGCTCTAAAAAAGAATGACAAAACAAATTAATCATTTTCCATTAGTCCCCACACAGCACTTGGGTGTTGAAAGCGCATGTGAACAGTTAATCCTCCTATATGGATGAGTTTCTGGTGACAGGCAGATCAGATCTAAATAGAAATCAGGCAAAGTGTTTTATTTTTATCATTGTGGCTTTGCGACTTAACTCAAAAGTAACTGAGATCAACTCTGCCTATACTTTTAAAAGTTTGCTTTCATAATTAATCCTTTCCTGAACACTTAGAAATGCTCTTTTGAATCTTGCACAAAGCACTCTCCCTGGGCCAACTGCTGCCAAAGCAGACAGAAGCAGAGCCTATCTAGAATATTTTAAAACTATCGAAAATTCAACAGAGCTCTCTCTTAAGGAGACCCAACTGCCAGGACACACTTAAAGTACCAATAATTCGAAGTGATAGCAATACATTTTGGCAGACAGCTCACCTAAACCAGTAACGTTAACGGTGAATTCTAAGTATGTTTGAGAAGCTCTGTGAAGGTATGGCCTGAATGGCTGAACAGAAGAAGGACAAGAGAGGAGGACAGTGTATGTGAACAAAAGCATACATTTTTAAACAAATTCTTCTAGTTTCTGAATTTTCAAACCTGAGCTGACTAAGATGGACCACGAAAGCCAGGGGACATAACAGGTGATAATATTATTTGATGAGAAAATTCATCTGACATTTGCCACAAACAATTGTTTTCCTGAAACTTCAATTGCTAGAAAGTTTTTTTTTTTTTCTTTCCTTTTTTCCCAATGAAAGCCATGCATTCATTCAACTGGACAACAATGAAGCTTTGTGGCCTGGTGGTTAGTATGAAAAGGAGTTGGTCCTGCCAAAACAATTTGAAATTTTGAACTTGGGCTCCTTCCTCTCACTTCTTTTTTAACAGACTCAACTAAAATGAACGAGTTCTGCAACCTTTACTAGACACATTAAAAAAAACAAGACAAAACAAAACAAAAAAAACAGCAAAAAAAAAAAAAAGCCAGGAAACAAAGTAGGCAAAACCACATGCCTTTGGACATTTAAAGTAAGTTGTAAAAACTTAGAAAACATGCAATAATCTGGAAATTAAGCAGGATTTCACAACATTTATTTATACAGGAATTTGAAAGAATATCTGGTCTTCTCTTTATCTAACAGTGTTTACTAAGTATTGGGCTGGCCAAAAAGTTTGTTTGGGTTTTTCCATAAGGTGTTATAGAAAACGCCGAATGGAGTTTTAACCACGTACAACTCGAACTGTAACAGACTTCACTACATCAGACTTCATTCTGCTAAAGATAACTAGATTTAGTTCAAGAATATTCTTTTGGTTCCTGAATGACAATAAATGAGAGCAATAGAGAGAAAATACTTATGATTTTTCATTAACTGCCTTTTTCCTTTAAATTGGAAAATTTTAAGCATAGGGATTATACCTTATTTACTATTCTTTACATCTACATAGTGCTACACAGTAAATATTTATTGAATTTGGTGTTGTAATTGCTTCTCACACATCCAGTAACTACATATACGCAATGATACTTTTAAAAGTTGCTAGTGTGAAAGATTAGATAATTTATATTTGACTTGGGAATGACTCCATATTCTGTCAAGTGTATATGGGTGTGTCAGGAGTTTTGGAACACACATTCCAGTGTTCTTGCCTGGAGAATCCCAGGGACAGGAGAGCCTGGTGGGCTGCCGTTTATGGGCTCGCATAGAGTCAGACACGACTGAAGTGACTTAGCAGCAGCAGCAGCATGAAAGATTAGATAATTTATATTTGATTTGGGAATGATTCCATATCCTGTCAAGTGTATATGGGTGTGTCAGGAGTTCTGGAACACACTCTTCTTATAATTATGAAGTTGTAACAGTAACATCAATTACATGAGATGGAACCCCTACTTTGGGAGAGAGGAGTCTTAGCCAATGGGCCACCAGGGAAGCCCCTGGAGGTCTGCTTAAAGAGGTAGGGTCTCTCCCTCTTAAACTCACAGGGGGCCACTGCTTTAAAGGAATGTTCTGGAGATGCAAACAAGGTGTCTATTGACAGTGAAACTGGGTGTATTAAATTTAAGGTAATATCGCTTGAAGTCAGCTGCAATTTGCACACTGTGGGAACCACAGGAGATTGACTTTTAACAAAGACAAACAAGCAAACAGAAAACAAAGAAACAGGAAGACGGGAATATAGAATGGCAGCTTGTTCCCAGATCCCGGAACACAGCAATGACCTTAACGTTTAGCTTATTAGTAATAATTAGTCACCACCAAGTACAATTCAGACCCCATGGATGAAGTTTTTTAAAAAATTTAGCTACTTGATAAATAATTTAGAGAACCAAACAGTAAAAAATGTTGTAGGAACTTCAGTAAGATGCTAAGCATGTTACACGTTCTCTTGATTCTGAAGGTATGAATGCAATGGACTGCTGCATAAATGCCATTCATGATCCTGAAAAATACCCATCTTGTAAATAGTGATTCCAAATTTCAAATATACTTCTAACGAGCTCTATTTTACCATTACTTCTGGTTTGCTCTCTTACACTTTCTTCTTCAAAACACAATACTTCTGAAAATATGATTTTCTAATTTTTAGAAAGTTGATAAAGCATTCTTTACTAGATAACTCTAGATTTTTTCATTTTTTAGATTTATAAGCATCAGTTAGAATGACCAATCCAACAATGATTTTCATTTCTATATTATCTTTTTCCTTCTCATCACATTTCTATACAACCTGCTTTCAGTATTTGCCCATTTATGAGCCATAGGAAGTAAATTATGTTGCACAAACATAACTAAAGATGAAATGTGTACTGTCACACATTCTTTCAGCAAATGTTCTTGTTACAAAATACTGCATGATGAAGTCCATTCTGTTGAATAACTAACTGGATTAAGAGTACCCTATTTCCTTTTTGTCCTTAGAAACTATACTGTTCATGCACTGATTCCTAAGTTTGCAAAACAAAATCATATAGCATATTATCATTTGAAGACTCACAATCTGACTTTTGTTTATACAGTCAATTTCACCATCCTCATTAGGATCTAGAATGTTGCTGTCTGTCCCTTTATATTAATCGTCTGATTCATCTAATAGCTGTGAAATGTCTTCCTCTGTCAGTTTCTTCATTTGCTCTTTTTGGAGGAAATAAGAAATTCTGAAAAGTGATAATAATCATAATGAAAAAGACTATAGAACTTCTTGAAAGATAATACAGTATTTTGATGGGAGGTACTTCTCTATGACATTGCTACAGATCTTACGATGGCTTTTGTCCCAGAATAGCTTTTCAAGAATGTTTGTATAGCAAACAGACTTGGAAAATGAGACAGTGTCTTCCTCTTAGGCAAAGGTTGGGTAGAATTTCTTTTTGTTCAGTCACTAATTCGTGTCCAACTCTTTGTGATCCCATGGACTGCAGCCTGCTAGGCTCCTCTGTCCATGGGATTCTCTAGGCAAGAATACTGGAGTCAGTTGCTACTTCCTTCTCTAAGAATTTCCTGTAGCTCCTTTTAGAAGACTGGGGTCACATAAGCTCAGGGTTCCTCAGCTATAACACAAGTTCACTGCATGAGCAAGCCCACTGGACCCGTCTGAGGGACTGGAGATGCAAAGGGACGTGACTCAAACATGCAGCTCATGGGCCAGCTGTGCTGTAATTAAGTCCTTAGTCTCGTCTCTACTTCTAGCATCCATGAAAGTGCAGCCGGCTAAGGTGGTAACTGGTGAGAAGGGTAAGAATTCTCAGACTCTTCAATTCATGATATACTTTTGACAACAAAATAAGAAAACTGAATTGTCACGCAATAGTGCCAATTTAGGTCACTTATTGCAACATCCTTCTACATGATCCTATTATTCCTCCATCTGCATAAGATTTTGGTCTCTTCTAGCAAAGTGGGGAACAACTGAGAAGTAACAATAAAATAATTTCTAGGATGATGAGAAAGGAAAATGTTTCAAGAAAATAAGACCATCAAGATTCATTATGTATCTTAAATTTACATTTAAGTGACCCCATGGACTGTAGCCCACCAGGTTCCTCTGTCCATGGAACTTCCTAGGCAAAAATGCTGTTGTCGCCATGCCCTCCTTCAAGGAATCTTCCTGATTCAGGAGTTGAACCCATGTCTCCTGTGTCTCCTGCATTGTAGGCAGATTCATTACTGCTGAGCCACTGGGGAAGCCTTCTTAGATTTATAATAGGCTCCAGCAGACCCATATGGTATTTGCAAGAGAGAATGAAGGTTTTCTATTTAAAAATAAGGAAAATTTGTCTTTGTGGTTTGTAAGATATTTTAAAAGAAAAAACTCAGTTCTTACCAAAAGAAATCAATAGACCAAGATTGGATCCAACTGACCCCAACAGTATTACCAAAGATTAATCTACCCTTGGTAAGTTCTTTGCCTTTTACCATCAACTCTCAGAATCCTCTTCATTCCTTTAGTGCCAAATTTCTCCTTCCTGAGATGGGAGCCTTTGTAAACTGCTTATGTGGAGTCTGATATGAAGTCTGGTAGCTCATGAAATGCTTGTCCTATGCTGCCTTGTAAGATAAACCATGCTTTATACTCAGTCCTTTACATGGGTTAGTTGATGGTCATTTATTGAATGGAAAAATGAATGAAAGAAATGAGTGACTGGCCAAATGAATGTGATGTTATAGAGCGGGGACTAACCCAAAGGTAGGAAAGAGGAGAAATAAGAGAGATGAGGGAGGAAGGTAATTTACATATTTTAGTCAGTAAGCCAAAAGCAAACTGATTGAATAGACAATTTGCTCAACATACTGATTTACAAAACAACATATTTGCTTTTAAACTCTTTATATAGTTTCCAAACATACTGTTTTGCAAACTGGATGATTTATTAACATTTATTAAAATTAGAGAATTAATCATTTGGTAAACTCATGACTGGGCAAATATGTTCCTAAAGTTAGGCCCAAGTAAGTTATACTTTAGTAAGAAGCTAAAAGTAAGCACCTTATATTCTTGGAAAATTTAAAAAAAATAATGTTTGAGAAATAATCTCACAACTATTGTTTTAGTAGTTTGGAAATAATATGTGGTAGGCAAAGAATTGGATGAAGCACAAGCTGCAATCAAGATTGCTGGGAGAAATATTAAAAACCTCAGATATGCAGATGATACCACCTTAATGGCAGAAAGTCAAGAGAAATTAAAGAGCCTCTTGATGAAGGTGAAAGAGGAGAGTGAAAAAGCTGGCTTAAAACTCAACATTCAAAAAACTAAGATCATGGCATCCAGTCCCATCACTTCATGACAAAAAGAAGGGGAAACAATGGAAACAGTGACAAATTTTATTTTCTTGGGCTTCAGAATCACTGTGGATGGTGACTGTAGCCATGAAATTAAAAGATGCTTGCTCTTTGGAAGAAAAGCTATGACCAACCTAACGTATTATATTAAAAAGCAGAGACATTACTTTGCCTACAAAGGTCTGTCTATTCAAAGCTATGCTTTTTCCAGTAGTCATGTATGGATGTGAGGGCTGGACAATAGAAAAGGCTGACTGCCAAAGAATTGATGCCTTTGAATTGTGGTGTTGGAGAAGACTCTTGAGAGTCCCTCTGACAGCAAGGAGATCAAACCAGTCAATCTTAAAGGAAATCAACCCTGAATAGACATTGAAAGGACTGATGCTGAAGCTGACGTTCCAATGTTCTGGCCACCTAATGCAAAGAGTTGACTCACTGGTAAAGACCCTGATGCTGGGAAAGACTGAAAGCAGGAGGAGAAGGGATGACAGAGGGTGACATGGTTGGATGGCATTACCGACTCTATGGACATGAGTTTGAGCAAGCTCCAGGAAATGGTGATGGACAGGGAAGCCTGGAGTGCTGCAGTCCATGGGGCTGTAAAGAGTGAGCGACTGAACAGCAGCAAAGGCACAGAATACATGATGGTATGGGCAGAAAAGACGTGGAATTAACTCAGTGGAAATTAACAGGACTACATCCAACAGATGTGAAGGCAGAAGAAGACCAGACTTAAAGAGCACCTGGCAGATGGCTCAGGTCAGTATTTCTCGCCCATGACTGCCCACTGGAATCATCCGAGCAACTTTAAAAATTACTGGGTCCTATCCCAGGCCAACAGAATCTGGAGGCAGGAATGAGTTGAACTAAAACTATTAAATAAGAACTATAAATCTAAATTCCTCAGATGCTAAACTTGAAATAATTACACTGAATTTTGGAAGTAAAATGTATATAACACACAGTGCCAAGACACATGGCCTATGCGACAAAACTAGGACCAGAATGCAAATGTCTCAATTAATGAGCCAAATATTTCTAGCCTGTATATTGCTCTTGTGACCGGTAAAGGCAGTGCACACATAACGGAGGAATAATTGTTTTAAATTAGACAAGGACTTTCCCATCCTTTACCTCATCTGATCATCTCAGCAAATCTGTGACACAACAGGGTAAGTATTGGGCCCACTTCATGGATCATAGAAATTGGGATAAGAGGGGTTATGTGAGTTGTCCATGTGAAAGTGCCAGGACTCACAAACAGGTCCTTTAACTCTCAGGGCACCAAATCATAATCATTCTCTGAGAAATCTGGAGATCACTCTTTCAGTCAACTCCATATCTGGGAACAAATACACTCTTCTTCAAGGAAAAAATAATGTCTAATGTAACAGGGTATTACAAAGCAAAACATGTTCTGAATTAGAAGTGATAGGGAAAGCCAAAAACAGTTTAAGTTCTCTAAAAGGATATGAAGGAAGTACTTCATGGAATCCAGGTGCTTTAAGTCAGTGAGTCCATCTTTAATGTGTTTTAAACTATCTGGTTAAAGTCTGATGACAATGAAACAAGTCAAGGATGTGTTTTATTGACCTCTGCTATGGATTTAGGTAGACAGCGAGGTGCTAATAGAGAAAAACATTGAAGAAGCTCCAGAAAATCACTGATGGAACACCAACTACGCAAAATAATTAAGAACAGAGCCTAAAGAGAATAATGAGGGAAGGGCTATTTTGATGGTTTGGTCTTTTACTGTTTGATGTTCAAATATAATGCATTTGGGGCAATGAGAGGATAAAATCATTCACTAATGTTAAATAATTAACACAAGACTACTTTGGATATTTATATTAATGGTGCTAATAGTGACAGTTTATACTCTCTCCAGCCTTTCATCTGAGATCAAAGTTTGTTAAAAGCCCTAAACAAACTTTACAAACAGTTGTGTAAGTGGAATTAGAGTATAAAATAAAAACCATGGATGGAGGCATTTAATATCACTGGGCAAGCTCAAGACAGAACTAGCAATGCAACCTGGGGCATGCCGACTCTCTTCTTCAGCATTCATAAGGCAGAAAACTAGATCAAAGCTGGTTTATTAGACCCCACTTACCATCAGGTTGAGGGCATATTTCAGCAATTTTAAATATGGTTCAAGAATGTCAGTGTTGTATTTGTGACTCTCTACTTCTTGACGTGCTCAAGGTAAATACAGGATCTGGTCGTTAATTCTCCTCCTCTTCACTTTGTATCATTCACTAGATATTTACTTAAAAAGCATTCCTCACTCATGTCATTACTCTCAATAGTCACAAGTAGAGTATATGGAATGGAAAGAACATGGAGCCACTAATCAGGATGCTTGAATTCTATCTAGCCCTAATTTTGCCACACTTGGCTATTCATAAACTCCTATGGCCTCAGACTTCTTATTTATAGGTCGAGTGGTTTTGATGAGGGTCTCTAAGCATCCTTCCACTTGTAATAGTCCCTAAAATATGAGATCCAGGGCAGCAGGGACCTAATCTGCTATACGCCCCAGGACACAACTGAATGGCATGGATTCAACAGGTATCTATAAAATACATTTACATGATTCAGTTCAGTTCAGTCGCTCAGTCGTGTCTGACTCTTTGCGACCCCATGAACCGCAGCACGCCAGGCCTCCCTGTCCATCACCAATGCCCGGAGTTCACTCAAACCCATGTCCATCGAGTCGGTGATGCCATCCAACCATCTCATCCTCTGTCGTCCCCTTCTCCTCCAGCCCTCAATCTTTCCCAGCATCAGGGTCTTTTCAAATGAGTCAGCTCTTCGCATCAGGTTGACAAAATACTGGAGTTTCAGCCTCAACATCAGTCCTTCCAATGAACACCCAGGACTGACCTCCTTTAGGATGGACTGGTCGGATCTCCTTGCAGTCCAAGGGACTCTCAAGAGTCTTCTCCAACAGTTTAAAAGCATCAATTCTTTGGCACTCAGCTGTCTTTATAGTCCAACTCTCATATCCATACATGACTACTGGAAAAACCATAGCCTTGACTAGACGGACCTTTGTTGACATAGTAATGTCTTTACTTTTTAATATGCTATCTGGGTTGGTCATAACTTTCCTTCCAAGGAGTAAGCGTCTTTTAATTTCATGGCTGCAATCACCATCTGCAGTGATTTTGGAGCCCCCCAAAATAAAGTCAGCCAATGTTTCTCCTGTTTCCCCTGTTTCCCCATCTATTTGCCATGAAGTGATGGGATCAGATGCCATGATCTTAGTTTTCTGAATGTTGAGCTTTAAGCCAACTTTTTCACTCTCCACTTTCACTTTCATCAAGAGGCTTTTGAGTTCCTCTTCACTTTCTGCCATAAGGGTGGTGTCATCTACATACCTGAGGTTATTGATATTTCTCCCAGCAATCTTGATTCCAGTTTGTGCTTCATCCAGCCCAGCATTTCTTATGATGTACTCTGCATATAAGTTAAATAAGCAGGGTGACACCATACAGCCTTGACGTACTCCTTTTCCTATTTGGAACCAGTCTGTTGTTCCAAGTCCAGTTCTAACTGTTGCTTCCTGACCTGCATACAGATTTCCCAAGAGGCAGGTAGTAAATTGTTTGAAAGCAACTTTTCATAGGGTAGAAATTTGTGAAGATTAATTCTTTAATTCCTTCTAGATTAGACTTCCTTTGTAGCTCAGTCAGCAAAGAGTCTGTATGCAATGCAGGAGATCTGGGTTCAATCCCTGGGTCAGGAAGATCCCCTGGAGAATGAAATGGCAACCCAATCCAGTATTCTTGCCTGGGAAATCCCATGGACAGAGGAGCTTGGCAGGTTACAGTCCATGGGGTCGCAACAGTCAGACACAACTGAGCCACTAAGCACGACAACACAGACTAGACTAGATAAAAGACTTTCTAAAACATCACCTATTGCAACACACTCATTAAAAGAACGAGACAAAGAAAGAAATGTAGAGGGGTTAAACAACTTGCCCAGAGTTACGTGCCTGATTATCAGGGAGGAAATGACCAGAATCTACCATTTTTGACTACATCAGATACTGTTTTACTGTATCCCTTTCTATCATTTTAAACTAGGCATATAACAAGTTTCAGCTGAAATCTGTATGCAATTGGTTAAAATTAGATACACAAAATGAAAATGCCCAAATCAGCTTTTCATGTAAAGGCTGCTTCCTAAATGTATGTGACAGACACTACTCCCACAAACTATATATTAAGGGTATAATACCAATATTTCATTTTATAGTTAGGATAGATCTTTAAAAAATGTAATACACTATTATTCTGAGATTTCACCCAGATATGCTCTCTTAAAGAGAAAAGAAGACATTTCATATATGCATTATGTTTTTCAGAAAGATAGTTCAGAAAGTGTTTTATAGTATACACTCTTAGTATCTTCACAATACAAAGCAAGAGCTTTCACTCAGAGAATGCACTGTTATTGGCAGTGTTTTTAACAGGACTATAAAACACATTACCAAGCAAGCAGTTGGGCATCCTGACTACTTCTCAGCACCAACTATGAAGCTGTCAGTCTGACTTCTAAACACTGAGCAATTCAATAATCCTAAGTTCATCTGCTGGTGAAGCTGCATTCATTATGTGATTTCTCAATGATACTTTTCCTATGTCACTGCATTTATGAAAAGTTTGACAGGGCTATGAGATCTGCAGACTGAAGGAAGTCTTAGACTTTTAAACTGGTCATCACCTTTTGCCACAAGGTTTGCAACTCTGTATAAAACAGCCCGCTTGTTTCAGCAGCACTTTCATTTGAACATAAGCACAGTCATGTTTTTGAAATTTAACCCTTTGATGCTGACCCCATTATTGGAAAACATACACATCTTAATACTAATGCAGAATACGGGCTCTGTGTTTGGGGACAAGGTGGTGAAAGGAGAATGTCTAGATTGTTTCAACCAAGATCCCTCATGAGAGATTCATGAGGATATTTCCGTTTGCCCTCGATGCGAATATACAGAAGGTAGACGAACATTAGAGCAGTGGGAAACTTGGCAGAACGGGCTAGGACAGGGTTTGTGCAAAACCTTTTTCCGGTTTCAGTTTGAATGGGTTCCCAGGAAGTGTCAAGTTTGAACAAATCCAAAATTTTACAATGTAGCTCGGCCAGAACTGCTGAGATTCACCTGATTCTGGGTCAAAACCGTACAGAGCACACTGCGTTTTATTTGGGGTAAAGCCAATTTGACTGAACCTTTCAGGCAACTTCAATGACAGGCTTATAGCCTTGGCAAAACCAAAAATTGAACCTAGCTTGATCTTTGGTTCTGAAACAGCAAGTTCTGGCTTTATAAAGAGATAAAGGCAAGTCCTACTCAGCTTCAAGATTCTGACAAATACTTAGAAGAGGCACTGCAGATAATTAACCATTATTTGGCCACATTTACATACTCAAGTCAGTAATTTCCTGAGCTAAACCGGGACACTTCAGTCAGTACATTAACTCTATTGGGCCCCTATACTCCTAAGTGCCTGAGAGCTGAATCTGGCGTCCTAACAGAGAATAATGGTTCTTCTTCAACAACTTAAGTGCCTGTGGAGTAGCTTGAAGCACAGGTAGCGCTGGACCCACAGTGTGAAGGCTTCCCAGGTGGTGCTAGTGGTGAAGCATCCGCCTGCCAATGCAGGAGACGCAAGAGATGCGGTTCCACCCCTGGTTGGGCGATCCCCTGGAACAGGAAATGGCAAAACTCTCCAGAATTCTTGCCTACAGTGTATGGGGTCTCAAAGAGTCAGACACAACCAAGTGAGCACACACACACCACAGTGTGAAGGAAAGAAAATTGAAAGTAAATACCCAACAACAGTAGACGAGTGAAGTCAGAGTCCACAGCATCACGTGGTCATTTCCAGAGACATGCTGGCAAAGTCTCACACTCATGACCATCAAGATCTTGAAGATCAACTGGTGTGCATTGTTCAAGTCTGGTATCACTAAAACTGGCTGAATGAATCCTTTGGAGATGTGCAGAAGGCTCTAATAGATTTTTAAAAGTAGAAATCATATTTCTAAGAGATTTCCTGTGTCTTGCATTTTTTCTCAGATAGGCAAATTTGTGCATGTTTTTTTCCATAGAAGCTACAGGTTAGGATATATCCTATAAATCATCCTATCTCTGTGTAAATATACCCTAAAAATATAGGAAACTTAGGTTGTTTTATGCAACTTTGATTTAAGAAGTTGATTAAACACTGGTAATTACAATCACACAATTACACATTTGCTCTAAGTCAGTGCTTTTCAAAGTTTGATGATATCCTCTCTAAATAATTATTTAAACTGTGTATATCCCTTATTTGTCCCCCCTTTCTTACATAAGTTTTTAAGCTGTCAAAATGTTTTTATCATAAGTTTAGGAAGTTGTAAAGGATGAAAATTCTGGAATGTAGTAAATATTGTCATTTTCAAATAAAACTTTTATATTACTCATATTAACTTGTCTAGTGAACTTTATTTTTATTTAAAAAAAAAAACACTTATTAATTTATTTGGCTGTGCTGGGTCTTAGATGAGGCATGTGGGATCTAGTTCCCTAACAAGAGGTCGAACATGGGCCCCAGCACCGGGAGTGCTGAAGAGTTAGTCACAGGACCAGCAGAGAAGTTCCTCCAGTGAACTTCAGATCTCATTAATTTCTTACCACCACTTATCCATTTACAAAATAACTAAATAGTATCCTCTTTAAAAGACAGATTTTATACGATTTCTTTTCACTTTGATTTCAACTCTGTTTTTCCTCACAGATTTTTATCCTAATATACAATACCTTCATCCTTCCAGGACTTCTGGTTATCCTACACACTTCATCCTTCTCTGTAACAGAAATGCACATACACAGAAAGAAGAACTGATTTTTAAAACTCTCTGTGACCAAAATGCTCAAAGTGTTACACATTATTATGGATTCAATTATCATACATTTGACATTATATATATTAAATTTCTTAGAAAAAATTAAATGCAAAATGTTAAAAAAAAACCCTATGGCTTCCAAATGTATATCTCTTACTGGGATGGATATAACTCCTCCTTCTGCACTCAATTAGCCTATGTATCTAAGGGTAAATGCTAATTTTGTTTTCAGTAAGACAAGGTTTCATTTCTATTTCTGTTTTCTGTTCCTATAGGTTTATTCACAGAGAAATCTTGTTCACGTAGAAAAGTACATGAGAATGAAAGCAGTTGTGTTATAACAATGTTACTCAATTTCTTGAAAGCCTTCGTAGTTTCATGGCAAAGATTACATGGCAATCTGTCATCAAAAATTAATTTTAATGATCTACCATCTCGATTAGGTCTTCTTTCAATGTGTTGAAAGCAAAGAATTAGAAACCACTTGACTTGCCAAAGAATTGTAATGTAGTTATTAGAGTCATTCGCTTTCTGTTTCTGGAAAGTATATCTAAAAGGCTTTATTTACCAAGACTAGTCAAATGACTATAACTGTTCTTTTTTTACATAGAGATATTTCATTGAACTTAACATATGCAAAAAATAAAAACCTTGTTAATTTCAATACCATTCTGTCAGTACAACATTTTAATATATTCATTTTACCTCAGTATTAAATATACTTGCATCCAAACCTTACAGCTGCAGACTGGCAAAGCCAGTTCTCACTGTCAAACCAATCAGCCAAATCAGCCTTACTTTCTGGCAAAAAACAAATTTGACCTCATTTTTCAATTTTACATATTGTGTTAATGTGTCCTTGTGACAACCATCTCACTTTTCAATCATAATTCTAAGATAGATAGACAGATAAGGAATGGAGCCAGGCCAGAGTTTGTCACCTGGATGAATTAAGACACTGGCTTTCAACGATTTCTTTTCAACACTTCTTAACTTTGTTTTCTGGAGCTATACAGTCTCTGATTATAGCAGGGCGGTGGAAGAGGTGAGGTCATTAAATAAAATTGTCTTTACTCCGCCCCAACATCAATCAACGATACACGTCAATTTCAGAACAACTCAATCTCAACAGCCCATATATCTAACACAACTCTTTGTTCTTATCAAAAATGTATGCATGACCAAGAAGGAAAAGTGAAAAAGGAAATGGCAACCCACTCCAGTATTCTTGCCTGGAAAAGCCCATGGATGGGGAGCCTGGTAGGCTACAGTCCATGGGGTTGCAAAGAGTTGGACATGACTGAGCGACTTCACTTCACTTCAAGGACAAGAAGCTTTACTTTAGTGATTTGATTAAAGGAGCACATGAAGGCACCCAAATCATAAATTGTCCCTTCTCTGGCACCCTAAAGAGCCTGGGGCATTTGCCATCAAGGGAGAAGGCAGTTTTTCTTTGGAGAAGTGGGAGAAGGTGGGTTATGAAAAGTAAGAGGGCTTTCTCAAGCAGAGCTATTTTAAGAGTGCAGGCAGAAGCTGAGGATAAAACTGATTCTCTTAAACATTCTTGTGTCTTATGTCTGATTACCCCTTCAAAGATCTTTGTGTACTCCTGGGAGTGAGCCGCTGGAAGACCATGCTCCAACTCACCAGCTCTCTTTGAAATTACTGTCAATAACAGCATTAATCATTTTGCTATAAAAAGAAAAGAAAAAGAAAAGGACAGCTAACATGTTTCTGTTTTCTTTGCTTTTTGGTGAAATGTCATAGATACAAATGAGTACATAAAACATATACATAAAGGAAAATGACAATTTTTGTGGCTTTAATTAGTATTTCTTTGATTACGAATGAAGCGGAATATATTCTTACATAATTTTTTCAACTGAAATGCTTGCTCATGCCTTTTACCCTTTTTCTTTAAATCTGAGTTGTTTATTCTTTTCTAATTGCTTTGTTGAGCAATAAGATTTGTACACAAATTGATTTGGACATACACTGCTTGTCAGTTATATCTTCTGCTACAAATAAATTCTAAGCGTGGATTGCTTTTAATTCTTTTTATGTTGTCTCTTTGATTTATGGAAGTTCTTAATTTTGATGTGGTCACATCAGTTGTTTCCTTTCTCATCTCTATTTTCAGCAACTCTCTCCTCCTAGAAATCTTCCAAAGTCCTAAGATCATGAAGATAGCAAACTATACTGTGTTTCAAAGTTTTACAGTTTTACAATTCACATTTAGGCTTTCAACCACTTTTGCATCTGAGATAGGGGTTCAATTTCATTTGTTTCATATGATCTATTAAAAAGTTCACCCTTATTCCCCTGATAGTGATGAGCAGTGTGTCAGACATCAAGTTCCTGGGAATAAAATTTGTTTTTGGATTCTCTGTATGATAACATTGACCTATTTATATATTCCTGTGTCAAGACTATACTATCATAATTTCAGTAGCTTTAATAAGGTTTTATATAAATATATTCATTGCAAGGACTGATGCTGAAACTAAAACTCCAATACTTTGGCTACCTGATGCAAATAACTGACTCATTTGAAAAGACCCTGATGCTGGGAAAGATTGAAGGTGGGAGAAGGGGACGACAGAGGATGAGATGGTTGGATGGCATCATCAACTCAATGGACATGAGTCTGAGTCAGCTCTGGGAGCTGGTGATGGACAGGGACGCCTGGTGTGCTGCAGTCCATGGGGTCGCAGAGTCAGACATGATTGAGCAACTGGACTAAACTGATACATACATGGGAAACTGTGTCAAATTTTATTTTGGGGGCTCCAAAATCACTGCAGATGGTGACTGCAGCTATGAAATTAAAAGACGCTTACTCCTTGGAAGAAAAGTTATGACGAACCTAGATAGCATATTGAAAAGCAGAGACATTACTTTGCCAAAAAAGGCCCATCTAATCAAGGCTATGGTTTTTCCAGTGGTCATGTATGGATGTGAGAGTTGGACTATGAAGAAAGCTGAGCGCCAAAGAATTGATGCTTTTGAACTGTGGTGTTGGAGAACACTCTTGAGAGTCCCTTGGACTACAAGGAGATCCAATCAGTCCATTCTGAAGGAGAGCAGCCCTAGGATTTCTTCGGAAGGAATGATGCTGAAGCTGAAACTCCAGTACTTTGGCCACCTCATGCGAAGAGTTGACTCATTGGAAAAGACTCTGATGCTGGGAGGGATTGGGGGCAGGAGGAAAAGGGGATGACTGAGGATGAGATGGCTGGATGGCATCACTGACTCGATGGAAGTGAGTCTGAGTGAACTCCGGGAGTTGGTGATGGACAGGGAGGCCTGGCGTGCTGCGACTCATGGGTCACAAAGAGTCGGACACGACTGAGCGACTGAAATGAACTGAACTGAACTGAAAATATGTTTATATCTGATTGTATAAACTGATATATTTTAAATATATATATCACTTCCCTTGTGGCTCAGTTGGTAAAGAATCTGCCTGCAATTCAAGAGACCCTGGTTCAATTCCTGGGTTTGGAACATCCCTGGAGAAAGGAAAGGCTACCCACTCCAGTATTCTGGCCTGGAGGATTCCATGGACTGTATAGACCATGGGGTCACAAAGAGTTGGACACAACTGAGCACCTTTCACTTTCATATATGTTAGGAAAACACCCCCACCTTATTCTTTTTCAGAAGTATCTATTCTAGAGTGTCCTCCTATAAAGGACTGAATTTTTGGTTACATATTTTCCTGCATATTTTGCAGTCTTTGTTATTTTTGTATTGATATATTGCTTTTAATTACCTTGTCTTAGGAATTTTTGCTGGAGTTGGAAGTAAAATGGGCTTTCATATAGTTGTTTTTATCAAACTTGTTAAACTCTATTTCTCATAATTTAACTACAAATTCCTAGAGCTTTTTATATGAACAATACTATTATTTGCAAACAATGATAGTTTTACAGCTCGGGCTAATACCACCAAGACAGTGTATAATACAAACTGCACAATGGGGCACCCTTTGCTTATTCCTGGTCTTAAGGAGGAAATTTTAAAATGTAAGGTGAGGTTTGCCATGGAATTTTTTTTTCACATGGCCTTTATCAGATTAAGGAGGTTCCCTTCTATTCTTAGTTTGCTAAATGGCTTATGAAGATGATAATGATATCAAAGGAATGCATGCTAAGTCGCTTTAGTGTCTGACTCTTTGCAACTCTAAGGACTCCTCTGTCCTTGGGATTCTCCAGGCAAGAGTGCTGGAGTAGGTTGCCATCTCCTCCTCCCAAGGAGCTTCCTGACCCAGGGATCAAACCTGCATCTCTTATGTCTCCTGCATTGGCAGGTCGGTTCTTTACCACTAGCACCATCTGGGAAGCCCAATTAAAGGAATA
Source organism: Capricornis sumatraensis (assembly GCF_032405125.1). NCBI lineage: Eukaryota > Metazoa > Chordata > Mammalia > Artiodactyla > Bovidae > Capricornis > Capricornis sumatraensis. The sequence continues at coordinate 11,072,932 of NC_091070.1, read as the reverse complement.
AATTCATCTTCTTATTCATCTATTGAGATGACCTTATTAATTTCCCCTTAATCGGTTTGAATTGTAATTTTTTTTTAATATTAAACCAACTCAAGTCCTGGAATAAACTCAATTGATAAATTGGTAATTTGTCAGTGTTTTATGATTAATTATCCTTTTCATACATTCCAGGATTTATTCTGCTAATATTTTGTGTATAATATTTTTGTATCCATGCTAATTTGTGAATAATTTCTGAATTTCCATATTTGTACATTCTGTCTGATTTTAACTCAAGGGTTATACCCATTCCTACCGAGTTGAGCATGTTTCTTTTCTACTATAATTTATTTTTTGACCTTTGAGTTGTTTAGAATTTTACTTTGAAATTTCCAAAAGTTGATGGCTTATTTGGTTCTTTATGAATCTTAAAACTAGTTATAATCATGTCACTAAATTCTGCTGCACAGAAATGATACGTGCAAATTCTAGTTTTCACTAAAGGCAAGCTACATACATGCTTTCCCTTTCTTTCATCTAGTTACAACACAAATCTAAGGACTGGAGCGGAACCAGAAATCTTAGATTAGGAGGGTAAAGGAATATACTGAAGATGGCAGAGCAAAACAGCAAAAGAAGCCTGAGTTTCTGACACCCTACCTGCCATGGACACAGTATATTTGGACTGCTACACAAGAGCGAAACTAATTTCTCTCTTACTTTACCCGTAATTAGTTTTGGATTTCTTTTAACTGAGGTCATGAAAACTCTAACTAATACAAAAGTATGAGAATCTAAATTATCATGGCATTTATGGAAATGAAAATAAAGACAGATTTGAGGGGTGATATGAAAAACGGACTTTATATATCCAAGTTCGCTTCCCCCTTCCCTTTCGTTTCCCAAAAGTGAGTCTTGGCTGTATCGCCTGGGCCTCTTCTTTGCCCTCCACCTCCCACTTACCAAGCGTCCTAACTCCTTTCCAGAAATACTGGCACTCTCTTGAACTCTGCCTTTCTGGCACCACACTGCCCCAATTCCCAATTTTCCGAGCACATCCCTAAAGCTCTATGATCTCCACATACACTTCCCCTTTCCCTACTTGCAGCCTGTCACTACTGCACTCCAGCTGTACTCCTGTGCACACGTTCACCATGCCACAATCCCTGATTAGAAAGCATTAACACTCCCTATAGGGTTAATAGCTGTGTTACCAGCTCTCACCTCCAGACCTTGTAATGCCAATGACAGAGAATGAATAGCAATCACAGTAATTCTTTCCAAAGGAGGAGCCCAGAATCCTTCCCAACGGAAAGTTTCAATAGTCAGTACTATGCCCATCAGTAGGAACCGGCACTCGGGTAGAAACCCGCTTGTATGCCTGATCAGTTCAGTCACTCAGTTGTGTCCGACTCTTTGCGACTCCATGGACTGCAGCACGACAGCTTCCCTATCCATCATCAACTCCCGGAGCTTACTCAAACTCATGTCCATCAAGCTGTTGACACCATCCAACCATCTCATCCTCTGTAGTCCCCTTCTCCTCCCACCCTCAATCTTGCCAAGCATCAGGGTCTTTTCCAATGAGTCAGTTCTTCACATCAGGTGGCCAAGGTATTGGAGTTTCAGCTTCAGCATCAGTCCTTACAATGAATATTCAGGACTGATTTCCTTTAGGATGGACTGGTTGGATCTCCTTGCTGTCCAAGGGACTCTCAAGAGTCTTCTCCAACATACTGAACTTCTCCAACTTCTTGCATACAGTTCAAAAGCATCAATTCTTTGGTGCTCAGCTTTCTTGATAGTCCAACTCTCACATCCATACATGACCACTGGAAAAACCATAGCTTTGACTAGACAGAACTTTGTTGGCAAAGTAATGTCTCTGCTTTTTAATATGCTATCTAGGTTCGTCATAACTTTTCTTCCAAGGAGTAAGCATCTTTTAATTTCATGGCTGCAGTCACCAACTGCAGTGATTTTGGAGCCCCCCAAAATAAAGTCTGACACTGTTTCCTCATCTGTTTCCTATGATGGGACCAGATGCCATGATCTTCATTTACTAAATGTTGAGTTTTAAGCCAGTTTTTTCACTCTTCTCTTTCACTTTCATCAAGGGGCTCTTTAGTTTTTTCGCCCTCTGCCATAAGGGTGGTGTCATCTGCATATCTGAGGTTATTGATATTTCTCCCGCCAATCTTGATTCCAGCTTGTGCTTCATTCAGCCTGGCATTTCTCATGATGTACTCTGCATATAAGTTAAATAAGCAGGGTGACAATATACAGCCTTGACGTACTCCTTTCCTGACTTGGAACAAGTCTGTTATTCCATGTGCAGTTCTAACTGTTGCTTCTTGACCTCCATACAGATTTCTCAGGAGGCAGGTCAGGTGGTCTGGTATTCGCATCTCTTTCAGAATTTTCCACAGTTTGTTGTGATCCACACAGTCAAAGGCTTTGGCATAGTCAATGAGTTGGACACGACTGAGTAACTGAACTGAACTGAACTATTTTTCTGGAACTCGGTCTTTCGCTGATCCAACGGATGTTGGCAATTTGATCTCTAGGTCCTCTGCCTTTTCTAAATCCAGCTTGAACATCTGGAAGTTTATGGTTCAGGTACTGTTGAAGCCTGGCTTGGATAATTTTGAGCATTACTTTACTAACGTGTGAGATGGGTGCAATTGTGCAGTAGTTTGAACATTCTTTGGCACTGCCTTTCTTTGGGATTAGAATGAAAACTGACCTTTTCTAGTCCTGTGGCCACTGCTGAGTGTTCCAAATGTGCTGGCATATTGAGTGCAGCAGTTTAACTGCATCATCTTTGAGGATCTGAAATATCCTGTATGCCTGATATCAAATCTAAACTCCTCGGTTTGTATTTCAAAACTCCAAAATGTCTATCATTGTCTTAAAGTTTTATAGCTAATGCGTCTATAAAAAAAAAAAATCTGTGAAAGCCTTTGAAATGGAACAAAAAGTTACTGCTTATCTGCAATGAAAAACTAGTTTTTGCCTAGCAGATCCTTCTGGGTTTTTGATTCAAAGGGATCTCTATATCAGTCATTGTTTGATATATTTATAATTTGCTATGCAAATGATTCTTGTAGACAGACATGAAATAAATTTTATGTGCAGGGAGGTTCAATTGATTTCCTTCCTCTACCATGGAAGAAGCCAGTTTTGCTTCTATTTTAAATTCACTGCAGTACTCTAGTGCTCTTTGAATGTTCCTTTACATGAGTAACATCTAGCTCATTCTCTCATTTAAATTAGTGAGTTAAACTCATTTGTCATGAGTTCATTTTATATTTCTATGAGTCATGATTTCATGAATTTGCCTTTAAATTTTTTTTAAATATCCTTCTAACAAACTCTTGTTTTCATTATTGCCTTTAAACTTTGATTTCATCCCCAATATACAATTTCTTCTCTGGCTTTCTTCCTGATACTACTGATTCTTCCCATTTCAGGGATGAATCTAATCTCCACCATGACCTCAAACTACAAAAGCTATGCTTTTCCATGAAGAACCTAGACTGCAATGATGTCAATTTATTTTACAATTATAGTTTTTTGTAATGCCTTCTACAAAATGCACTGTTTCATTGACATGTTGTAGACACTGCATATTTATCTTACATCATTAATTTATATGTAAGTAACTTCTCTCCTTAATTAGAGTGCAAGCTCCTTGAGAGAAACTGATCACAATTCATTTTCCTTTTCTCCTCTTCACTTTCTACCGTAGAACGTGCCCAAGAAATATCCACTAGTGAGTCCCATCCATGGCTCAAGGCTCTCAACCACGATTTCTTTCAGGTTAATCACTTAACTTTATTTAGGTAACCAACCAACTATGCTTTGGCTGAAGGTGGTTCCTTCCTAGAAAAAATCATGCTAAACTTTAATGAAGATCATTGGAGCTTCGTGAAACACCAAATAAAGTGTGGTACTAATCAGAAAGTCTAGAGAAAAAATAATAAATTGATATGCTTCTAGGTACTTTCCCCCTTGATTATCAGTACTGTGTATACCTATACTCTTACGAACAGTCCATGTGAGGGTTATACACATTCAGTTCAACATTCATTCTCTGATTCTACAAATGTTTATTGATTTTCAACTATATGTTAGAAATTTTTTGCAGGCCTTGGCGATTCATTTGTAAATAAAATGTAATTTGTAATCCAAGACGCTTACTTGCTAGTGAAGAAGGAAGAGGGAAGGATAAGAAAAGAGGAGGAAAATAGAAACAACTGTGACCTAAGCATATAGATAACTGGTGACAGGCCAAATTAAGTTGCTCTTATTTTCAGGAATTATATACATTGAACCTTTAAAATTAATTTAATATAAGTACAATAATGGAATAATGAAATTCAAATTTTGTCGATCTGTATCACCAGAATACACATCCTACATTCAATGTCTTACATACCCTAACACCAACTAAACCAAATGAGAGGCCACCAATATTTTTCTACTGCTTAACTGCTGAGTTGTGAGAGAATAATAAATGGTCTTGAGACTGCTGCCAGCATATTTGATTTTATGAACTATAAAATATTTTACCAGTTGAATAGTCTACCAAGTATATTAAATCTGCTCCTTATAATGCTATATGAAGTAAAAGGATTTCATAACATTTGAGCATTAATGTTATTACTGAGCATTTTCATTTTTATGGTTTTACTTATGATAATTATTTCAAATTAAAATCATCTTGAGAAAACTGCCACTGTTTAAGAAAAAAAAAAACCTAGTTCATTTAACCAGTTTTATTTTTCTCATGATGACTTTTTATTCTTACCTTTATTCCTAGAGGAACCCTTAGAATAAAGCATTTAAGATTTTATACCATAGCACTCTGTTAGTAAAGAGATTATGGAAATAAAAAAGACCAGCAAATACTAATAAATTTTACAGGCTTAATGTTGTATGTTGACATATTGGTATAATTAAAATGATTCAAAAAGAAATAAAAAGCAATCATATAATGATAACCTAACAGTTGTTTATTCCTAAATATCATCACATATATTTTTCTCTTAATTCTACCAATAATCTGATAAAACAAGTTTAATTATATTCATTTTTACAGATGAAGGAATCAAGAAACAAGTGGTTCACTAAATGTGTAAGCGGCATTTCGTATGCTACACCCAGGCCCTCAAACTTTCTGCTTTTGTTCATACTTTTATAAAGAACATTTGATTTATAAGCCAAATCCTATTGGCAAGACACTTTCAAAGGGTAAGCAAAATATATGTAGAGGAACACTAAACATTTTATTCACTTACAGTGTCATCATACTAAAACTGAAAAAATCAAGTGTACTTTCCAAATGGCTCAGTTAAAACTAAGGAATAGATTATTTACTCACTACGGTCTAGATGCTGTCTATCAAAATCACTTGCTTACATAGGACTAAAATGTGCTCTATTAGCATCTTTCCTTTCCTCATACAAATTAAATATTTTATTCTTTATTAGGAGAAGGCACCGGCGACCCACTCCAGTACTCTTGGCTGGAAAATCCCATGGACAGAGGAGCCTGGTAGGGTATAGTCCATGGGGTCGCTAAGAGTCGGACACGACTGAGCCACTTCAATTTCACTTTTCACTTTCATGCATTGGAGAAGGAAATGGCAAACCTACTCCAGTGTTTTTGCCTGGAGAATCCCAGGGACGGAGGAGCCTGGTGGGCTGCCATCTATGGGGTTGCACAGAGTTGGACATGACTGACGCGACTTAGCAGCAGCAGCATTGTTTATTAACGTTATTGTTTAAAAGCTTATGTTTTGCCTTCTCATGAAAAACATTAAAAGAATGACTAGTCCCAAGTCACTCAATATTTTGCATTTTTTCAAAGTTTTTAACACAAAATATACATTTCCAAGTATTTACATCACATTCTGTATATAGCTTTAAATATCTCCCTCTCTATATATTTACTTTTGAACATATGACCCTTTATGGCTGGAACAATGTCTCATTGTAGATAGTACCATAATTTACTCTACCATTCTTTCAATTCGTGTGGCTTTATCATGCGAATGTTTATTTATAAAACCATGTTTTTTTTAAAAAATTGCAGAATCGGGTGATATCACAGCCCCAGTTCTTCTCCAACAAGTCACCATGATGAGATTCGTTTGCTTCTGTTCTTTTTTCAGACACCTATCACCACGTTATCATGAAAGTACACATGTCATTTTATATCTTAAATTTGCTTCCATTTAACATTATATAATAAGCCTTTTCCATAATCATTGTATCATGTTGGGCAGAATTTTGCACTTTATCTAACCATTACTTTATTGCTAAACAATGTTTTCTCCTCTTTTTTCTTTTTAAAAATATGTAAATCATTTTCCAATAAATGTTGCAAGCATATAACCTTTACATATGTGCCCTTAAAAAATGATTTACTAACACCAGATTCCTGCAAGTAAGATTATTTTTTAAAAAAAGGCTAACCAGCTTTTATCATTATTTGAATATGGAAAAAAATATTGATGGCCTACATTTCAAAAGTTCAAAGGATAAAATGGCATCCTAATATCAGTATCTTATCAACTAGTCCTTTTAGTGATTGGGAAATATAGAAACAAATAGATATAATTACATTTAAGCTAATTGTGTTTTCCATAAATTAGTATATATTGGCACCATGTGTCTTAAGACAGCAGTGACCACTTAGACACATTTTTCTTTTTCTTAACACTTTTTTCCTTATAAAAGTCTGTATCTACATACCTTTCAGGTATAGTTTAGCTTATTGATCCCTTTGAATCTTAGATGAAGTTTTAGAAATGCTTTCTGGAACTGCTTCCTTTGGGGAGTACTCTGAAACCCACAACAGGACCCAGCAGTAGTTCTGACAGAAGGAGAAAGAAAATGACCCAACTTACCGTTTCTAAGGCATTTACACGGTCCTGCAAATAAAGCATAATATATAATTATAAAAACAAAGCCATCAAAATATCATTTCAAGTTTAGTTTTTAGATTTTTCCATTTATCTTCTATTAACATTTTTAACACGTAAAAGATGAAAACTCCTACTCAGGATTATCTCTCTAAGAGAAAAATAGTCATGAAACAATTACTTTTCTCATCTTGACTAGTGTTAGGACTACAAGGTTTAATTTAGCCGTAAACACCATAAATTCAGGCTTAGTTACTAAGTGAAATAGATTTTAAGACTTCTGCATTGGTAAAATTATGTCTATTTAATAAAATATAGCTATTAGATAGATCTGAACATATGAGTCACAACCGGACAATGGTAGTGATATAAAAAAAGGAATTTAGCACATATACTTGCTCTCAGTTAGATATATAGCACAAAGTGCGCTGTCACAGGAGGTCAAGTTCAGACATAAGAATGACATCACCAACTAAAATTAGTAAGTACACGGTTAACTGAAACAAGGCAGGAAAAATAAGAACGATAGGCTACATGCAAGCAGTCCTGAGCCCAGGTGGGTATTCTTTACTTATAGTATCTTAGAAGGATTAACAGACACATTGGTCATTGATAATATTGCTTTAGAAACTAAATGACTAAGAATGATTTCATTCTCAGTCCAACAGCTGTGCCCTCAACTCTTCCCAGAGCTAAACAGCTATATACAAAAAGTTTTTTTAAAAGCTGAATTTGAGAGGAGAGTCTGAAAATTCAAGGAATTGTAAAGCTATCTTTTTTATGAAGATGAAGGCCATTTTTCTATTCTTTCATTTTAAGCAGTTGAAGAAGATATATAAAATCTGGATCTCTCTCTTGTTTAATTAAAATAATCATTTGTGCTAGAGGGTAAGGAGGGAAAATGGTGCAGACAGCCACTGAGCTCAGATCTCTGAGACCCTGCAGACACTGAACCTTGCCCTCCCTGCCCCAGATTCTCCCAGCCTCACCTACCACAGAGGCCTTGCCTTTGAGGATTTCTGTAACCCAGCCTCCAACATTCAGACTGGGAAACTAAGTTGGACATTTCTGCCCCTTTAAACATCTGGCTGTGTGGGCACAAGTTAAATGAATATATTAATATTATGTAAAAGCAGCCCAAAGCAGACTGTTTTTAGCAGTATAATCTGTTTAACTGCATTTTGCTGGCATACTTGAGAGAACCTCACCGTTGCCCCCATAATTTTCATAAAATAACGGTTATTTTATTGGTGACTTGGGTACTGTCACATTTGAGTAGCTCGTAATAAATGCATATAGTGCCTCTAGGGGGCTTTGATCTGTTGTTACCAGGCATCTTATTCACAGTACATCTGGGACAAAACCATTCAGCAAAGCTTTATCATCCTTTGCAGATTGAACAGACCCTCATTAGACAGTCTTTGGGTAGTGCTGCATTTCTATGAACCATCTTGGAAGGCTGAAAATATTTACAGCCACTATTTGGGCCTTAAGTTTTCCCCATACCATGTATTTATGGGGCTCATGTTACTTAGAATTAGCATATTTTAAAACCACACATACAGCTGGTTTGCAATCAGTGATTTCATATGATGCCAAAATGGTACAACTGAATTAAATTGTTTTAATTCATAGCTCAGTGTTCAGGAAAGATAAAATTCATATGATTTATGTATTAGTACCTTCATTTTATTTAAATATTTGTTACAGGATTTTAAAAGGAATGTGTACTGTCATAGACTATGTGTTTGTGTCTTCAAAATTCACATGCTGAAAACCCCAATCCCTAAAGTGATGGCCTCTGGATATATAGCCTTTGGGATGTAATCAGGTCAGGAGGAGACAGCCCTCAGGAGATTAGTGCCCTTCTAAGAAGAGACACAAGAATGCAGGCTTCTCTTTCTGCCCTCTGCCAAACTAAGGCATAATGGGAACATGGCCATCTACAAGCCACGAAGAGGTCCTTCACCAAGAACCGAACCTGCCAGCACCCTGATCTTGGAACTGCCAGCCTCTGCAACTGTGAGAAATGAATGTTTGCTGCTTAAGACACCCAGGCTACAGTCATTTGGTACAGCAGTCTAAGCTGACATGTGCCTAGTCTGTAAGGCTAAAACACAAATGGTGGGGAGACAAAAAAAAATCTCAATTTCATTAAAATATAAAGATCAATAAATAATCTATTTCAATGCAATTTAGTTACATCTGTTTGTCTATAACCTGCTCCATTCCAAAATGGTACTGAAATAGCTTTCAAAGAAAGAATATATATTGAAAAAAATAAGAAAATTAGAGAAACAGGAAATACAGTTCATTAACCGGAATTTAAATAATTTAATCTGCCAATCAACAACAGCTAATAGGATCTCGGTCATTGTTGCCAATTAGTGAGCTTCCTCTAAATTGCAGTTTGGGGCTTTAATTATAGCCTATATAAAAAAAGAAACTACTCCTAATCTTTATGAACTTATTACCTTGCTTTTAAAATTTTAAGAAATGTATTTTGAAATTTAAATGGCTGAAGTTGACTTCTTTTTTGGCAGCCAAGATTAGTTACTATAATTCTGCATATAAAAGAATTAGCCTATTGCAAATCCCTGCTCGCAAACAAAATATCTGCATACTTCTCATGTTCTTATCATTAGAACAGAGGTAATGTAAGCCAGTCTATGAAGAAATACTAGTATATGTCCTGGAATGAATATGCAATTATACCAAAATTGATTTATATTCTCCCTATCCTCTCTCACTCTCACTAGAACTGGACTTGTAGTGTTCTATTGTTGCTGTTTAATCTCCAGTTTTCATTTCAATAAATCTTATCTTAAAGCTCAGTCCACAGGTTCAATACTCTGCCTTCTCTCCCACCACGCACACACTCTCAAGCTTAGATCCTGAAAAGAATTGCTTAAGATACTGAAAGGGGAGTTGGTAGGTGAGATGAGCAGAGAGAGAAGAAAGCCTCCAGAAGTAATAAAGACACTCTCACTATAATGCAATTTCAGGTGGTTTTAATAAATCAGCGGTTCTTATTTTTGTAGTCTTGGACTTTAAGAACTTTTTCCTCAGGAAAATGAACATTATACAAGACACACATAATTTTGCATATACTTTTAGGGGAACTGCAGACTCTCAGAACCCACCCATAGCTGTCCAAGTATTTTACTTAAAATAAAGATACTTGAAATAGGATGTAAGAATTAATCTATTAGACCAAATAAATTATTATATTAGAACAAATCTATTTCTCCTGTATGAAATATTTCTTGACAACAAGTAAAAAAACCATTGCGAGTGGAAGGTTAAAAATCAGAGGAGAAATTTCCTTCAAATATTTTGAAGGAAAAGTTTTAAGGGGAAAAATAGGTTTTATTGTTATCAGGTTTTTTGGTGATTGAAGATTCCCTTTCCCACTATTTTTTAGTGCTATTTTAGAAGGGGAAAGTCTAAGAAAATCACAGTCTTGTCACAGAGAAGGGGCTTGCATAACTCAATAAAGCTATGAGCCACGCCATGCAGGCCACCCAAGACAGATGGGTCACAATGGAAAATTCTGACAAAACATGGTCCACTGGAGGAGGGAATGGCAAACTACTCCAATATTCTTGCTGCAAGAACCACATGAACATAAACAGTATGAAAAGGCAAAAAGATATGATTCCAGAAGATGAGCTCCCACATCGGAAGGTGCCAATATGCTACTGTGGAAGAGTGGAGGGCAATTACTAATAGCTCCAGAAAGAATGAAGTGGCTGGGCTAAAGCAGAAATGACTCTCAGGTGTGGATGTGTCTGGTTGTGAAAGTCAAGTCTGATGCTGTAAAGAACAATATTGCATAGGAACCTGGAATGTTAGGTCCATGAATTAAGGTAAATTGGAAGTGGCCAAACAGGAGATGGCAAGAGTGAACATCAACATTTTAGGAATCAGTGAATTAAAATGGACTGGAATGGGCAAATTTAATTAGATGACCATTATATCTACTACTGTGAGCAAGAATGCCTTAGAAGAAATGGAATAGCCCTAATAGTTAATAAGAGTTTGAAATGTAATGCTCAGGTACAATCTCGAAAGCAATAGAATGATCTCTCTCTGTTTCCAAGGCAAACCATTCAATATCACAGTAATCCAAGTCTACACCTTAACCATTGATGCCAAAGAAGCTGAAGTTGACTGGTTCTATGAAGACCTAGTAGGCCTTCTAGAATTAACACCAACAAAAGATGTCCTTTTCATCAAAGAGGACTGGAATGCAAAAGTAGGAAGTCAAGAGATACCTGGAGTAATAGGCAAGTTTGGCTTTGGAGTACAGAATGACACAGGGCAAATGCTAACAGAGTTCTGTCAAGAGAAAACACTGGTCGTAGCAAACCTCCTCTTCCAACAACACAAGAGATGACTCTACACATGGACATCACCAGATGGTCAATACCAAAATCATATTGATTATATTCTTTGCAGCCAAAGATGAAGAATCTCTATACAGTCCACAAAAACAAGACTGGCAGCTGACTGTGACTCAGATCATCAGCTCCTTATTGAAAAACTCAGGCTTAAATTGAAGAAAGCAGGGAAAACCACTGGGCTACTCAGGTATGTCCTAAGTCAAATCCAGTGAAGGTAACGAACAGATTCAAGGGATTAGATCTGGTAGACGAGAGTGCCTGAAGAACTACGGACACAGGTTTGTGACACTGCACAGGAGGCAGTGATCAAAACCATCTCAAAGAAAAAGATGCAAGAAGGCAAAGTGATTGTTTGGGGAAGCTTTACAAATAGCTGAGGAAAGAAGAGAGCAAAAAGTAAGGGAGAAAGGGAAAGACGTACTCAGCTGAATGCAGAGTTCCAGAGAATAGCAAGGAGACACAAGGCCTTCTTAAGTGACCAATGCAAAGAAACAGAGGAAAACAATAGAATGCGGAAGACTAGATATCTCTTCAAGGAAATTGGAGATATGAAGGGGACATTTCATGCAAAGATAGGCACAATAAAGGACAGAAACAGTATGGATCTAACAGAAGCAGAAAAGATTATAAGAGGTTCAAGAATACACAGAACTATACAAAAAAGGTCTCATGACGAGGATAACCATGATGGTGTCGTCACTCACCTAGAACCAGACATCCTGGAATGTGAAGTCAAGTGGGCCTTAGGAAGCATCACTACGAACAAAGATAGAGGAAGTGATGGAATTCCAGTTCAGCTATTTCAAATCCTAAAAGATGATGATGCTGTGAAAGTGCACTCAATATGCCAGCAAATGGAAAACTTAACAGTGGCCACAGGACTGGAAAAGGTCAGTTTTCATTCCAATCCCAAAGAGGGGCAACGTCAAAGAATGTTCAGACTGCTGCATAACTGTCCTCATTTCACATGCTAGTATGGTTATGCTTAATATCCATCAAGCTAGGCTTCAGCAGAATGTGAACTGAGAACTTCTAGATGGACAATTAGGTTTAGAAAAGGCAGAGGACCCAGGGATCAAATTGCCAACATTCTTTGGATCATAGAGGAAAGCAAGGGAATTAAAGAAAAACATCTACTTCTGCTTCATTGACTATACAAAAGCCTTTGAGTGTGTGGATCACAACAAATTGTGAAAAAATTCTAAAAGAGATGGGAATACCAGACCACATTACCTATCTCCTGAGAAACCTGTAAGCAGGTCAAGATGCAAGAATTAGAACCTTACATGGAACAACTGACTGGTTCAAAATAGGAAAAGGAGTATGACAAAGCTGTATTTTGTTACTCTGTTTATTTAACTTGTATGCAGAGTACATTATGCAAAATGCCGGGCTAGATGAACCACAAGCTAGAATCACGATTGCCAGAAATATCATTAACCTCAGATATGCAGATGATACCACTCCAATGACAGAAAGGGGAGAGGAATGTTGAGTTTTAAACCAGCTTTTTCACTCTCCCCTTTTGCCCTCATGAAGAGTCCAATCACTTCATGGCAAAAAGATGGGGATAAAAATGGAAGCAGTGACAGTTTTACATTCTTGGGCTCCAAAATCACGGCAGATGGTGACTGTAGCCAAGAAATTAAAATGCTTGATCCTTGGAAGGAAAGCTGTGACAAACCTAGACAACATATTAAGGTCTGTATAGTCAAAGCTATGGTTCTTCAGTAGTCATCTACGGACGTGATAGTTGGACCATATTTAAGGCTGAGCACTGAAGTTTGATGCTTTCCAATTGTGGTGCTGGAGAAGACTCTTGAGAGTCCCTTGAACTGCAAGGAGATCAAATCAGTCAATCCTAAAGGAAATCCCCCTGAACATCATTGGAAGGACTGATGCTAAGGCTGAAGGTCCAATACTTTGGCCACCTGATGGGAAGAGTCAACTCACTGGATAAGACCTTGATGCTGGGAAAGAGAGAAGGCAAAAGGAGAAGAGGGCAACAGAGGAGGAGATTGTTAGACAGCACCACTGAGTCAATGGCACGAATTTGAGCAAACTCTGGGAGATAGTAAGGGACAGAGTAACCTGGCGTGCTGCAGTCCATGGGATTAGAGTCAGACATGACTTAGCCACGGAACAACAAGGAGAGAAATGTCTTGATAGCTTATGGTGAACGATGTCGGATTCGTGATCTCCAAAGAAGATTTATCTTTGGGACCAGGGACCAGGCTTTATCACTCAAAAGCTTTTGCGTAGCAGAGTTTTATTAAAGTGAAAAAGGGACACGGAAAGCTTCTGATACAGACATCGGAAGGGGGATGGAGCACGCCCCCCTCGCTAGTCTTAGCAAGGGAGCTATATACTTTTTAAATTAGTTATTACAATAAATGAAGGCAATGTCTCAAGGTTGTAAAGATCTTACTAGACCCATTCCTATAATTTACATTTTAAGGTAACAGGATTAGCCAGAAGGTTTTGAGGAAGGAGAAACTGTCCTCAAGCAGGATATATTATTGTTATATAATCCTTAGTACAGAGTTTAAACTGACTTGTTTGTTGTGTAATCATCAGTTCTGGGCTTAAAGGAAAAAAACATTTTATGTGACTAAGACTAAGGAATGTAGAGAGAAAAAAAGATGTTTGTCCTTTCCCCCTCCTTTACAATTCCAGACCCCAATTTCCGCTTTGAGAGCCCCAGATCCCTTTCTCCTCCTCAGGGACCACATACTTCTTATCAACCTGCCTAGGAATTGACTCTCTTAGTCTAAGAAAAACCTAAAAGGGCAAAATTATTTTAATATTTACTTTTAAGGATTATACTTACAGTCACTGCATAGTCCTGGAGTTACAATGAAGCATACTGTTATTATCCTCTACTGTTAATATTGCAAACCATTTCTAACTGAAAACAATAATGCTAGAAATCACCCTTTAATTTATTTTGGTCTTGACAGATCAAGTGAGGTGAGCTGTATTTTTGGGAGGCCAATAGCACATGTACTGTAAAAAAAGATTTATTTTAACTTTTTATCCCGAGGCTATCAACCTGTCTTGAGCTGTACATATTCCTCTGCTACTTGGTCACAATGGGGTGTACATTAGAATTTATGAATAAACCAAGCAAACTCATTACATCACTGGAGATGGGAACATATTTGTGAGCTAAGTTAGGACATGGGTGCTAAATGGACAGTTGGTATCTGCATTCCTCATCATTAACAGCTTATTTGACTCAGCTGAGCAAATCAACGAACCACACTGGCTCATCCATCTCACCTAAGAAATGAAATAGAGGTTCTTAGGTCTAAATACTCAAGAGTTCTTCTGCTTCTGGTAAGTGTAGTTGTACAGATCTACTGACTTTTTCATGATAACACAGTATTTTTCAAGCATGTTTGAAATATATTTGTTATCAAACAAAAAATGCACGATAATGGCATAAAAATATAACAAGAGTCTCTTCTTTATCCAACTCTAAGAAACAGTACAAGTATAGACTAATTCTGGAAACTTCTCTGGGACTGAAGGGCCATGATGGCCATATAACTTTCAAAAAAAGAAAATCGACAATGAGGACTTCCTCTCATTACTGTTCTAAAAGCACAACGCTTGTCTTCTGGAAGAAAAGTCCACTCAGCTTCTTCACCCAGAGAGAAAACTGCCGAGCTTTTTCCTGCCAATGTTAACTCAGTGCGAAGAACACCCACACCTTACCTGCTGCTTCCTGTATGAAAGATATCAAATGAAAGGCAAATGTGTCCCATTTTTCCTTTATGCATTTCCACATGACAACTCATTACATTCAACAAACTGTCAATCAATTTTTGGTAATTAAAAGAGAAATAATTTCAAATGCATTCTTTTCCATGCATCAAGATATTAGAATGAAAGAACAGGCTTTTATTAACCACTACAAAAGATCACTGTTTCTTGAATTATGCTAGAAATTTAAAATAGATAAAAACTGTAAACAACCACAATGTTGCAACACTAAAATAGAAACAACTTTAAGAGGCAGCATAGCTTGGCTTTGAGCGTACCTGAGTCAATGGTCTATACATAAAACTGCATGCCGTCTATCAAAACTCAGATGAAGTTACTCTGTAGGCTAAAAAAACTTCAGAATGAATGACATTAGAGTAACTTGCAGCGGTTTTCCATTCTCTAGTGTTCAATTTAGCCAGCATTATATACCTACAGTCAATCTTTGTTAACTCATTTCACCAGCTGCTTATGTGTCTTTTCAAATAATCTACTCCAGAGTTCAAAACAGCATAACGAAAAGGCAGCAAAGCAAACCACAGCAAGGCATCAGGATTTTATCTCAAACATTGTCAGTAAGAAAACCCAACATTTGATTTATCAAGAAAAACCAGTTTAAAGGGATGTATCATTTTCTAGCCTAGCAATGATCCTTGCTATCCTTGTGGACTAGAGAATCAGAGCAGGAACTATCACCAAATTTAAGAACAGAGTCAGAGTGGGTGCTCCACATTTCTGATCTGTTCTCTCATCCACTATCATTGCCAAATAGAGAGCTGAGGCAGCCAGCTGGGCTTCTGGAGCTTTCTTCTGCTGTATTCTCAGGCTGGTGATTCGGTTGGTGAGAGTGTTTATTACAAGGTCATTTCTGACTCCTGCACTTTCATTCAACACTATTCAGGAAAAGCTGAGATTGCACTTCCACTGACGTGGGATGTGTACGTGGGTTTGTGGGGGCAGAGGAGAAAGATGAAGAGAGAGATATGGACATGGGGCTCTGCTGGTCGGTTTCAACAGATGTACCCCTGGAAAATGCAGCCAGAAAGCCTAGGGACGGGCTTTGCTTCAGGTTCCTGTAAACACTTCCATTCAACAGTATGAAACTAATACCAAGAAAATCTCAGATTGACCCTTTATGTTTCAGATCACAAAGCAACACATGAGATTTCTCCCCCCACAACCCTGCCCTTTAAAGGGAAGACTCTCTGTTAAGTTTCTTCTTTAACACACAATGTAATATGCTGCACAGGTGTGCACCTACAGGATAAGACTACATCCCAGACGAAGAGCAAAAGACAGAATTCTCTTTCTGCTGGGACTGCTCAGTTCCACAGGGAAACTTCTGGTAACACGCAACAAGAGTTCAGTGAATGACATCTAAGACTGGAGCACAACTAAAAGTTATCTGCAGATAATATAAGGGCTATGATTGTGGTTGGGGTAATGCAAATGACAACCAGTATAATTCCAAAGATTGACTGTCCCCCAAAAGTGATGCAGAAATAGGAGTTGAGTACTAGGGGGAAAAGCTAACAACCCAGAAACCAACATATCATATTTTTTTTTCAAGATTTACATTTTGAGAAATAAAGTACATGTCTCCAGTTGTGAGGCTAGTCATATATCAGCTGAATATGCTCTGAACTCTTATGCAAATCATAGTGCAGTGGTGATTATGGGAAATTTATGAGATTTTTGTTATGCATAACTTATAGAAAACAATAGAATATGCTTTTTTTTTTTCAGGGTGTGTATCTGACTGCCACCAAACATAGCTGATCTAATGCAACTCCCTGAGGTTAACACCCTTGTTTTCCTCAAGTGTACACATCTCTTGGGTTTCCAAGTGAAGAATTTTCACAAGAACACCCATAGAAACACAGAACCCTTTGTCTCAATCTCCTTCCTCTTGAATATTTGACTTTTAGCACTTGTCAGCTACCACACATGTCACATGGCTAAGTCATGAGATGACACAAAGCTAACAGTCCACCTTGGGAATTAAATTGCTTACCTTTGAGCAATTTCAACAATCCACATCCCAGTTTACATGTAGAGTCATTTACTCAATTCCTTCCAGGAATTAAAATATAAGGAACATGGTATTAGAGACTCTCCCATCCTCATACCCATATTCCTTCTGAGAGCTACTGTGTGCAGATCTCTCGCACCATTCTATACAAAGAGAGAGACTACTGTTCAGAATTAACAGTTAAGATATGAAACAGTTGTTTTATTTATAAAATAATATATTTGGCTGACAAAACTCAGGTTTTTCTTGCTTCTAGTTCAGTTTGACAAAGCTTAGAACAATTACTGATCTCCATTTTTTTAAATGTACAAGTATAGGTAGGAAGAAAAAGATGGGCAGAGGATTTAAAACAAGCCTTAGATTATCTGTATTCTGACAATCAATGGTGCACTATTCTTAGCATCTACGAAAACTGGAGGAAAAACCCCAATAACTTAGTTTTCAGTTGAACTTCTGAGAAGCATTCCTGAAGGCTAACTTACCCTGTATGTCCTGAGATAAAGTAGATGTATTTTGACAATTCAGTTCCAAGTATCCTAAGTAGTCTACCTATGAAATACTTAACTGCTTTTTCTCCAAATTGAGCTTCTTTCTGATTTTTCATTGCAGTCTGACTAGCATCTTCCAAAGGTGGCATTTTAAATAGTAGCTTTGGCTGTTTAAGAGAGAATGTAAGTAAAGAAAAAGTGTTGGCAAGCTCTATTATCTTGAAATAACTTAAAGCACTATAAATAGTAATAGCTATAAAAGTAACACTAAGAGGATCATAATAATTTCTAATGATTTTTAAAGTTTCTGCATTTAGAGAAAATGACATCACATAGGATTTTAAAATGTTCTCTGAAATAACTGGCTACCCAAATGAAAGTCACAAATTTTAGGGAAAACATTATTTGAATTTTAAAATATTTTATTCTCCAGGATTATAAATAAAAGAGTAGTGATTCATTTCAAAATATCCCCAGTTGTTTTGTTTTCAAGATCATCCCTGGAGGTAACTGATCCCAGATTCCAAAGACTATGGAATGAAAGAGCAAATAAGATGTGAATTGTTGGCAGATGTATGTGGGCAGTTTTAGCTAGTAATGAAAGCTATTTAACACTAATAACCTTACCTGTGGATAATGGACCACTAATGCAGTGTGATTCTACAGTTCAGGAAGGTCTGACTGAATACCCCAAATTATGCTTTCCTTCAATTTGCAAAATTATTTAAAATTCTACCAACAGAAATTTATTCTTTGAGGAAGAATTCAAACATTAATTCCCCCTCACCAGTTCATCTTTCAAAAGACAGACATTCTTGAGATTGAAAACCATTAAAGTTTAGTTTACTCCAAGGCAGGGGTCAGCAAGGAAGGACAGTAGGTCACTCCAACCTGCTGCCTGTCTTTATAGGCCCACCAGCTAAGAATGGTTTTCACATTTTTATTTGGTTGGAAAACAATCAATACTTCACAACATGTCAATATTATAAGAAACTTAAATTTCACTTTCCATAAAGAAAGTATTGTTAGAATATAGCCCACTCATTTCTTTACATACTTTATATGGCTGTTTTCACTCTATGATGTCAGGGTTGAGTTGCTGCATGAGAGAGTATGGCCTGTGAAAGTATGCCAATATTTAGAACCTGGTCCTTTACAGGAAGTCTGGCCACCTTCTTTTCTAAGGTGTTGGTATCCTATGAGAATTACTTCCAGTCTCACAGAGGTCACCCTGGAGCAAACCTTGTAAGGTTCTCGAAGGAAAAGACAAGGTGAGACATACTGACCAGGGATAAGAAAATAAAGTAAGAACCAAAAAAATTTTATTCAACTTTTAAACCATTCCTCAGGCCATATAAGTTTCTTTATCTCTTTTATCCACCATTTGTTCTTTCCTTCTGGTGTCTTTCCCTACTTCATTGCTTCCTTTCTTGTTATCTCCCTCCCTTCCACTCATTTATTCATTTAATTAATATACCCATTCATCCATGTTTATTGACAGATACACTATGATAGACACTGAGTACACAGTTATCAACAAGAAAGATAAGGTCTCCCTGCCTTCACAGAGCCTACATATCAAAGGAGAAGACAGGGACATGAATGGAGCCGATATCCAGGAACTGTGATGGAGGGTCAGGGCAGAGGTTGGCTTTAGACAGGTTAATTAGGTTTAGTTCCCAAGAAGAGGTGATATTTGAGCAGAGACTCTAAAGGATGAAAAAGAGCTATCATTGAGAGAGTGAAGGGAAAAGCATTATGTACAGTGAGAGGGGGTAGCAAAGGCACAGGTCCTGGCATAGGAAAGAATTTCATTAGTTTAATGAATAAAAAGACACTGGAATGTGCATTGTGGTTGCTAAGGAAAACACTCCTCTAAATTGCCACTATCATAAGAAGCAACACTATTTATTACAAGCTTATTATTTGCAAAAACTGTATTGGGTGTTTCTCATGTGTGTTCTCATTTAATGCTCACAAAAACCCTCAGTAGGTGAAAATTATTAATTTCATTCATTTAAGTCAGAGAAACAGACTTCAATCATATATGTACTTTAAATTTTACATTGTAATTAAATGTTGGCACTTAGACTATAATCTGGGTCCACCTGACTCAAAGGAGTCTATACTAACTCTGAGAGGCAAGTTGAAGTGTGTGTATGTATATATGGGTATGGATGTATATGTGTGTATATATATGTGTATTTGTTTATTTAACAGATCTACAGAATGGAGTAGTGGAAATACCACTTGCTGACAGTGCAGTTTTATGAGCAAATAGTCAATAAATGGCAGGGTTACCATCAGGGGTATTTTTATATGCATATTACATTCCAGTAGGATATCCTGGAAAACTCTTCTAGAGTCTTTTCTCAAAATTACACAGGCCAGAAGAGCATTCTAAAAACCTCATTTTTGACAGATGTCATGCAACAGTGTTACAAAACACTATATCACAATAAAATATAATGTTCAAATAAAAACCATTAACTGTATACTTTTTAATATTTATTTCACTGTGTAATAAAAAGGATTATATTTTTGCCATGACTTTCTCAAGTAGGTTGCAACTCTTTCTGACTTCTGGGTCTGACATTAGGCCACCTGAAAACACACAGTCAATACCAGGAGGGAAACAGCAGAAGAAGGATATAGGAAAGCAAAGATCTACACTTAATTAGCACTGATGTTGTGCAGTTAAATGGCACCTCTATAGTGCTGGTCTCTCAGTTCTTTTAGATCTGAGCTACAGATTAGATTCATCACTGAGCTCATAAATGGTCTCTTTCCTTCAACCTGGTTCCGTTTGTGACAAATTTATTAGTTCTCTCTAACAATGTAATGAGAACCACGGGTTTCAAATATAACCAGAATGTAGTAAAGGCATGGAATCCCTTGTAGGTAGTATGTTTTTATTTTATTTTATGGGAAAATATAGAAATATTACTAATAGACATCAAATGTTATTTATTAGCATGTTAATAAGGCTTTACACTTTTAAAAGTAAACACTGAACTTCTAACAAATTAAACTTAGAATAGTAAGATACTCTGGCAAAGGAATGCACTTCAGAATTAATTTTTTACAACCAAAATAATTACAAATTAGGATAAAAGGACAAAGAGATAAAAGGAGACGCTTATTAGTCATTCTTTCAGCTCAGTTTAGTTCTATGGCATTTCGCACAATTTAAAATTTATGCAAACGTTTTCAGTGTTGCCTTTAATTTTTGCCAGAATATTTTGAACCTGGTTTAAAACTGAAATTGAAGAAGCCTAAGGAGGGCTTTAATAACAACTTTCTTCAGTCTGTTTATTTAAAACATGATGAATAAGCAAAAAGAAAAGGTGCAGAATTGAAAAGAAAAATGATCCTTTCTCCTTAGAAGTGTTTGGGATTACTGGATTGCTAGTAATCATGCACCAGGAACTGAAATCTTCCTCACGTATTCACAGCCAGATACACAGCAACACTGGTAAGTCAGTCTACACATGTAAGCTGAGGGTCTAGGGGTTTATACGTAGATTTAAAGTTACAGAAAGGCAGGAAGAAGTTTCACTAATAATACCCCAGCGTCGCCTGACTTATCTAACGCACGCTCTCAAATTTGTGTCACTACTTACAGTCTTTTCTCTTGAGGGGGTTAGTTAGTATTTTACCACAGTTCAGTTCAGTCGCTCAGTCGTGTCTTACTCTTTGCGACCCCATGGATTGCAGCACACCAGGCTTCCCTGTCCATCACCAACTCCTGGAGCTCATTCAAGTTCATGTCCATTGAGTTGGTGATTTTACCACAATAAATGCTTTATTTGTTTGATGATAAATTAAATGGAAAAAAATTAAAGATGTTTAAAGGCAGAAATGCCAGGAACCCAAACAAAAAGTGAAGAAATTCTGTCCTCCAGAAGGTCATGAGGCACGTGAGTACAGGAGCACAGAAGATGGCAAGCGAATTCTAACACAAGTACTAGCCCTGCCGCTTACTGGCTGAACAAGCTACGCACCTTAGGCTTTTTATCTATAAATGAGAACAAAATTATCTTACAGATTGTGGCAAGGAACAAATGACATACATGCAGAAGTTTTAGCAGTTTTAGCACAGTGTATAACACAAAAGAATTGCTTGGTAGCTACTAACATTATGCATTAAGAAGACAGAGGGTGACTTTTTTTTTTTTCCCCTCTTCTCCTTTAACATAGAGATCATCACCCTCTGGGATTGATTTAGCACAATCTTGATAGGAATTATGACCAACCTAGATAGTTGTGACCAACCTAGTTAGTATATTCAAAAGCAGATACATTACTTTACCGACTAAGGTCCGTCTAGCCAAGGCTATGGTTTTTCCTGTGGTCATGTATGGATGTGAGAGTTGGACTGTGAAGAAGGCTGAGCGCCGAAGAATTGATGCTTTTGAACTGTGGTGTTGGAGAACACTCCTGAGGGTCCCTTGGACTGCAAGGAGATCCAACCAGTCCATTCTGAAGGAGATCAACCCTGGGATTTCTTTGGATGGAATGATGCTAAAGCTGAAACTCCAGTACTTTGGACACCTCATGCGAAGAATTGACTCATTGGAAAAGACTCTGATGCTGGGAGAGATTGGGAGCAGGAGGAGAAGGGGACGACCCAGGATGAGATGGCTGGATGGCATCACTGACTGGATGGAAGTGAGTCTGAGTGAACTCCGGGAGATGGTGATGGACAGGGAGGCCTGGCATGCTGCGATTCATGGGGTCGCAAAGAGTCGGACATGGCTGAGCGACTGAACTGAACTGAACTGAACTGATAGGAATTAACAAAGGCTAAATAAGTATTTGCTAATAGACTGAACCATAACATGAGTGAGTTTCCAAGATCCCAGACTAGGGAAATGCTCTGTTTATTTACATTCTGGAAAATCAGCCAGGCATGGGAATGGGAGATAGCCCTTGATGTGAGAACTATTGATATCCGATTGATATGTAGAACCTTGGAGATTTGTTTTATGAGTCAATAGAAATCGCTTCACCCGGAAATGTATCACTGCTGAGCATTTATTTCCAAATGTGCTGTACATCACCATCATTAGAGTACTGCTTTTCACAACTGTCATTGTTATCAAGAGATAAATTAGATAAACATAGAGAAAACAATTTATTCTTGCTGTTCAGTCAATCAATTGTGTCCGACTCTTTGCAACCCCATAGACTGTAGCACACCAGGCTTCCCTGTCCTTCACCATCTCCCAGAGCTTGCTCAAACTCATGCCCATTGAGTCAATGACGCCATCCAACCATCTCATCCTCTGTCATCCCCTTCTCCTCCTGCCTTTCTTTCTTTCTTTCTCAGCATCAGGGTCTTTTGCAATGAGTCAGTTCTTCATATCAGGTGGCCAAAGTATTGGAGTTTCAGCTTCAGCATCAGTCCTTTCAGTTAATGTTCAGGACTGATTTCCTTTAGGATGGACTGGTTTGATCTCCTTGAGTCCAAGGTACTCTCAAGAGTCTTCTGCAACACCACAGTTCAAAAGCATCAGTTCTTCAGTGCTCAGCCTTCTTTACTGCCTAACTCACATCCATACATGACTACCGGAAAAACCATAGCTTTGACTAGACGGATCTTTGTTGGCAAAGTAATGAATGTCTCTGCTTTTTAATCTGCTGTCTAGGTGGGTCAAAACTTTTCTTTCAAGGAGCAACCGTCTTTGAATTTCATGGCTGCAGTCAACATCTGTAGTGATTTTGGAGCCCCCGCAAAATAAAGTCTGTCACTGTTCCCATTGTTTCCCCATCTATTTGCCATGAATTGATGGGATGAATTGCCATGATCTTAGTTTTCTGAATGTTAAGTTTTAAGCCAACTTTTTCACTCTCCTCTTTCATTTTCATCAAGAGAACACAATGTTAAGACATAAATGTTTGTGTTCCCCAGAATTCACAGGTTGAAATCTCAATCTCCAATGTGATGCTATTAGAAGCTGGGGTCATTGGGAAGTGATCAGGTCAGAGGTGGAGCCCTCATGAAAGGATCATGCCCTCATCAATGAGACTCCAGCTTGCTCTCTGTCTGCTATGAACCAGAAAGAAGGCTGGATACGGAATTTGAATCTGCCAACATAAATACTGAATACAGATAGTGAATCGGCCTTGATCTTACACTTCCTGACCCTCAGAACTGTGGGAAACAATCGTTTCCAGTTTAAACTACTCAGTCCATGGTATTTTTGTCATAGCAACCAGAATGGACTAAAACAGCCTAATGGTAGGCTGTCCGAAGTCTGAGGCTGATCTCGGGATGTGACCTGAGAAGAACAAGCAGATACACATGGTGGAGTGTGGTCTTGAACTGATCACTTACACTGCAACCCAAATGAAACTATCCCAAGTTGTAAGGTGATAGCTCACTCTGGAAATGTGGACAAAACTCCCAGCCAAACTCAGCACTGGGAAACATCATAACAGGCTTGATGGTTTTCATTTTTCACACGAAGGCTTAAGTTGCTCTCTGAGCTTAGACTGTGATGAAGGGACAAGGTGATGTATTCTGGAAGTATGGCTTTTTATGATGTCAACTGCAAAGGGGCTGGTGTATAGAGACAGATAAAATAAATCCCAGCCTTGTGGCAGCAATTTATAAAATCTATGACACATATTTAGTTCATTTTCACTACTGAGGTTTTTAGCAAACTTTCTGTACAGGGTAATATTTGGGCTTTAGAGTTCAAAGACTACATTTTGTCTTTGCATTTTAAAAATATTTCCAAATAGCATCGTTTTTTAGAAACTTTTTAAGAAGTCTGATTCAAGGAGAGTGCTGAATCTTGAGGACTTACACTTTTTATCTCTTTGGATAAACAGAACCAGCCATGGTTTTATACTTTTTTATTCTAAAAAGAAAACAATCCAGTCAATCAACTTCCATACACTCGGATACAAGAATAGTTCACTCTCAAGGTATTCTATTTTCTACTTTTATTCTGTCATAAATTTGGAATTAAAATTAAGTTGCAAATTTCAGTTAAAATAAGATGATAAAATTTAATGATCACTAAAATTTCAAGTGGAATCTATTTTACTGGGCTTGGTTCTCTGCTCTCCTGAGGCCTCTTGATATAGTACATTGAAGTCTGCAAATCTAATTGGCTGAGAACCCTGCCTGACCCTAATATAGACTTCTAATGTTTTATCTCTGCTGAGAACTCATACCAAATTTAAGGCTTGTTAAGTCTCTTCACCTTTTGAGAAAACAGGATTTTAATGAACCATTAAGTCATCTAGCCCTGAAAGGGGCGAAGTGTTGCCAATGGTCCATCACCCATAATAACCCAGGTGTTGTTTTAAGTCACTGCTTAGGCCCATTATTCTTTAATCATACATCAGAAAAAAAAAAAAAAGAAAAAGAAACAGTTACACAGAGAGATCCACCTACATTTTGAAGAATGCATCTTGGGAAGAATAAGTTCATATGCATTACGTTTCTGTTTCTGGAAACTGTAGAAGCTCCATTATAACTTTCATGAGTCATCCGAAGGATAAGGAAGATACTGAATTTACCTTCCAGTTGAATAAAGCCTTAAATAGTCCATTCCAATTTATCAATTTACTCAAATTGGGACTCCTAAAAATGTACTTTAGTATCTCCTAAGCAATTTAGAATCCCTGGGGAAATTTAAATTTCTTTTACCAAACCCTCAACTCTTCTGGAGATCCAGCAGTAGAATGGAACACCCCATATCACCCTCACTGTCCTTTCTGAAGTAATGCAGGGATTCTCAGCTATCCCTAGCCCCACTTTCTTCCCAAATCACCAAAATCCCCAAACCACTATGGAGTTTGAAAATCCAGGTCGGGCTTTCTACAGTCAGGCAGGATGATTGACAGCAATAGCCCAGTTTATAACATGGCTGCTCACTAGGGGAAGACTGGCCATCCATTGGGACTACTGGCTTAACACCCTATACTGTCAGCCTCTGGCAGGGCAATTCATTTGCCTGGGTCAGTTTTCTGTCTTTGGTGGTTTTTCTTGCCCAGTTTATCTCCAGTGAAGTGACTGCTAGCTCTACACTGGAAGTCTTTTCCATATTATAACATACTCATTAATATTTATTAGACTTGCTCCAAAAGAACCAAGAAATTTGAGTTTAATTTTTTTTTTCAAAACAGCACACTGCCATAGGCTACTCTATAAGCAGTTGAAATGAAGTAATGACTGAGAAAAAGATTATCTTCTCTTTCTGGCTCATTTCAAATGCTTTTGCCTAAGCACTATTAAAATGACAAAAACAAAATTGCCCACCTGCCCCTTCACTCTCAAAACATATCTAAAAAAATTAATCAAATCCTTCAAATGGAAGAACCCAGACTATTTTTAAAAGTTATCTAGGAGAGAAATTAACTATAATTATGGGTCATTTGAAAAACAAGTCAATAATGCCACTTAATGTCCTTCAATGCCAAAGCTTCTGAAATGCCGTAAAAATAGTACTGTTTCAAAAAACGTAAATCCAATTTTTAAAAACTAAATGAAGGATTCATCTCATTTTAAATGAAAGTACTGATACTGAAGAAAGTCTCCAGAAATACTTGTGACATTTATAGATCCTGCTATTAAAATGTTCCCTATTTCTGCAAATAATGAAACTGCTATTCACGTGTAGCCCATATACTCAATTCCATCACTGCCACATGCACCTGTTTTCCCTTTATCATTATACTTAGTAGCTATCCAAAGACTTAACACATCCCTTAGCAAAATCGTAACTGCCCAGTGGAAGGGAGGGGAGGGGAGGGGAAGGAGACGGTGCGGGAGGGGGTCCATGAGTGCAGGTCTCAGGAGGGCAGCGACGTCTCTCCTTTCAATGCCCAGCGTGCAGTGCACAGCTGGTGCAGAGCAGGTGGAAATAAACAGTCCACATGTGGAATTGTTATTTTGGAGGACCTGCCAGATACCAAGGTTTACATTTCTAATCATAGTTAATCCTCTCAATGGGCTTATAAAGTCAGCAATATTACTAGCCCTAATTTAAGGACATGAATACTGCTTAAATGACCTAAGGATGGCCTAGTAAAAGACACAGATGAATAAGAAAAATCATGTTCATAATCATCTATTTTTATATCATTTAAAAGAAAACCAAAACAATCAGATGATGGTAAGTTAGCATAAGAGCAGGGGCATAATCATATTTCAGATACTCTGTTAAGTGACTGTCATAGGTAGCAATTTGAAGCTTTTCGTAACTAAGCATAATACTGTTTTGGTGTGCTCTGCATTCTGGGATTCACAAAGCGACAAGGGGGAAAGCAAGAAATTGATGAGGGATGAACCAGGTAGGCTGGAGATTTTAAAACTAAAAACAAATACAGCAGCAACACCTACCACTAGCAGCCATCACAAGCAAGGTGGCAGTCACTGAATACTTCTCAATTACATTGAAGAAAAATGTATTATCTTTTGTGTATATTTAAAATGTTTCAGCTAATTTGCAGCAGATTAAGTAAGGGATTTGCTTATTTCAATGTACCTCAAACTCACATGCAAATAGCACTGTGATAACAGCACCACACATTTATAGTCAAAAACAATACTTGGTTTTTAAGAAGAGCAGTACACAATGTAACTGCAAATGAATGACACAAAAAAGAAAAAAAACAGACAGTGCTAAGCTCCAGTGAAGGATTTTGGTAATTGCCAGATGCATTGTAAAAATCATTGTCAAATATGTTTCTCTCCACTGTTTGTGATTCCTCTAAAGAATGAAAAAGAAAATCCTCTCTGTTGCCCCACACCCCCTCCACCATTTGATCCTTTCCTATTCCCATACACAACAAATAACTCACTTATTGACATTTTGTTCCAGTTCTACTTTCAAGGTAGGAGAAGACAGCAGGATAGAGAGGAGGGGGAGTAAAAGTAAGTGTGTGTGTGTGTGTGCATGTGCACGCACGTGCATGCGTGTGTGCATACAGGAGTGACAGAACATGGAAGTCGACTACCAATTAAAAAAAAAAATTCTAGTACAGGGATGGTTGTTGCTATGTTAATGGGTAGACCTCACAGAGAATCAGGAAATCATTTCAGTTCACTCGCTCAGTCGTGTCCGACTCTTTGAGACCCCATAAATCGCAGAATGCCAGGCTTCTTGGTCCATCACCAACTCCCGGAGCTTACTCAAATTCATGTCCATTGAGTCGGTGATACCATCCAACCATCTTATCCTCTGTCGTCTGGTTATTCTCTCACCTTCAATCTCTCCCAGAATCACTGTCTTTTCCAAGGAGTCAGTTCTTTGCATCAGGTGGCCAAAGTATTAGAGTTTCAGCTTCAGCATCAGTCCTTCTAATGAATATTCAGGATTGATTTCCTTTACGATGGACTGGGTGGATCTCCCTGCAGTCCAAGGGACTCTCAAGACTCTTATCCAACACCACAGTGCAAAAGCTTCAATACTTCGGTGCTCAGTTTTCTTTATAGTCCAACTCTCACATCCATACATGACCACAGGAAAAATCATACTTTTGACCAGACATATCTTTGTTGGCAAACTAATGTCTCTACTTTTTAATATGCTGTCAAGGTTGGTCATAACTTTCCTTCCAAGGAGTAAGCATCTTTTAATTACATGGCTGCAGTCACCATCTGCAGTGATTTTGGTGCCTAAGAAGATAAACTCTGACACCGTTTCCATTTTTTCTCCATCTGTTTGCCATGAAGAGATGGGACCAGATGCCATGATCTTAGTTTTTTGAATGTTGAGCTTTAAGCCAATTTTTTCCCTCTCCTCTTTCACTTTCATCACGGGGCTCTTTAGTTCTTCTTCGCTTTCTGTTATATGGGTGGTGTCATCTGCATATCTGAGGTTATCAATACTTCTCCCAGCAATCTTGATTGCACTATCTGCTTCATCCAGCCCGTCATTTCTCATGATGTACTCTCCATATAAGTTAAATAAGCAAGGTGACAATATACAGCCTTCACGTACTCCTTTCCCGATTTGGAACCAGTCTGTTGTTCCATGTCCAGTTCTAACTGTTGCTTCCTGACCTACATACAGATTTCTCAGGAGGCAGGTCAGGTGGTCTGGTATTCCCATCTCTCAAAGAATTTTCCACGGTTTGTTGTGATCCACACAGTCAAAGGCTTTGGCGTAGTCAATAAAGCAGAAGTAGATGTTTCTGTGGAACTCTTGCTTTTTCCATGATCCAGCAGATGTTGGCAATTTGACCTGTTCCCTCTGCCTTTTCTAAAACCAGCCTGAACATATGGAAGTTCACGGTTCACGTACTGCTGAAGCCTGGCTTGGAGAATTTTGAGCATTACTTTGCTAGCAAGTGAGGTGAGTGCAATTGTGTGGCAGTTTGAACATTCTTTAGCATTGCCTTTCTTAGGGATTGGAATGAAAACTGACCTTTTCCAGTCCTGTGGCCACTGCTGAGTTTTCCAAATTTGCTGACATATTGAGTGCAGCACTTTCACAGGACCATCTTTTAGGATTTGAAAGAGCTCAGCTGGAATTCCATCCCCTCCACTAGCTTTGTTCGTAGTGATCCTTTCTAAGGTCCACTTGGCTTCGCATTCCAGGATGACTGGCTCTAGGTGACTGATCATACCATCATGGTTATCTGGGTCATGAAGATTTTTTTGTATAGTTCTTTTGTGTATTCTTGCCACCTCTTCTTAATATCTTCTGCTTCTGTTAGGTCGAACCATTTCTGTCCTTTATTGTGCCCATCTTTGCAAGAAATGTTCCCTTGGTAGCTCTAATTTTCTGGTAAAGATCTCTAGTCTTTCCCATTCTTTTGTTTTCCTCTATTTCTTTGCACTGATGACTGAGGAAGGCTTTCTTATCTCTCCTTGTTATTCTTTGGAATTCTGCATTCAAATGGGTATATCTTTCCCTTTCTCCTTTGCCTTTTGCTTCTCTTCTTTTCTCAGCTATTTATAAGGCCTCTTGGGACAACCATTTTGCCTTTTTGCATTTCTTTTTCTTGGGGATGGTCTTGATCACTGCCTCTTGTACAATGTCACAAACCTCTGTCCATAGTTCTTCAGGCACTCTATCAGATCTAGGCCATTGAATCTATTTGTCACTTCCACTGTATAATCGTAAGGGATTTGATTTAGGTCATACCTGAATGGTCTAGTGGCTTTCCCTAATTTCTTCAATTTAAGTCTGAACAGGTGCCTATGAATAAGAGACGAGTAGGATGGTATTCAGGCTTCCCTTTTGGCTCCATCTGCAGTGCAGGTGACCTGGGTTTGATTCCTGGCTTGGGAAGATCCCCTGGAGAAGGGAATGCCAATCTACTCCAGTATTCTTGCCTGGAGAATTCCATGGACAGAGGAGCCTAGAGGGTTACAGTCAGACATACCTAAACAATTAACACACACACACACAAAGTTGTATTCATTTGTTATTTAGTCAAATTTAATAGCGCCGTGAAATGATGCTTTTGAACTGTGGTTTTGGAGAACACACTTGAGAGTCCCTTGGACTGCAAGGAGATCCAACCAGTCAATCCTAAAGGAAATCAGTCCTGAATATTCATTGGAAGGACTGATGCTGAAGCTGAAATTTCAATACTTTGGCCACCTGATGTGAAGAGCTGACTCCCTGGAAAAGACCCTGATGCTGGGAAAGATTGATGGTGGGAGGAGAAGGGGACGACAGAGGATGAGATGGTTGGATGGCATCACCGACTCGATGCACATGAGTCTGAGTAAGCTCCGGGAGTTGGTGATGGGCAGGGAGTCCTGGCGCGCTGCAGTCCCTGGGGACATGACTGAGCTACTGAACTGAACTGAGTGAGTAGTTACTATGTGAGACACTATGCTACCCAGGTGATTTTTTGCAAAAGTGAATGACTTATTTCATAAATGACAGGAAATTACAGTTTTTATTTTAAAATATTAGCTAAGTGGATTCAAAGACTGAATAATTTTTTATTCAGGTAATATATTTCTTAGGCTTCCTAACATTATACTCTCTAGAATTTATTTTCTTTAGATCTTAGACTTCTTTGCAGGATTTTCATCCTTAGCTGATATTTAAGTGTTGGTGCTCCACAGGGTTAAGTTTTAATTTTTTTTATCCAACATACTTCCCTGAGTGTTCTCATGGATCCTATGACTTTTAGCATCATCTATAATATATTGAGACCAGAACTGATGACACCAAATTCCACACATCCAGTTCAACATAGGAACCCTTCTCTTACCATTGTTCCCTGGATAGTTTTAAGGCACCCAAACCCAAATACCATGAAAGTGAACTAATCAACTCCCCCTTATCTCACATTCATCCATGAAGTTGCCCAATTAAGAAACCTAAATGTCATTCTTAACTCTTTCTTTTAAACTTCCTAACAATCTAAAAATACTTTCCTGGTGACTCAGTTGGTAAAGAATCTGCTTGCAATGTGGAAGATTCCCGCATTGGGAAGTTCGATACCCCGGTTGCGAAGATCCCCTGGAGAAGGGAATGGCAACCCACTCCAGTATTCTTGCCTAGAGAAGTCCATGGACAGAAGAGCCTTATCCTCATCCATCAGAGGACAGATAAAATGAAAACCACAGTCACAGAAAACTAACCAAACTGATCACATGGATCACAACCTTGTATAATTCAGTGAATTACGAGCCATGCTGGGCACGGTCACCCAAGGTGGACAGGTCATGGTGGAGAGTTCTGACAAAATATGGTCCACTGGAGAAGGGAATGGCAAACCACTTTGCCTTGAGAACCCATAAACAGTACAAAAAGGCAAAAAGATAGGACACTGAAAGATGAACTCCCCAGGTCAGTAGGTACCAAAACGCTAATGGAGATCAGTGGAGAAATAACTGTAGAAGGAATGAAGAGCCAAAGCAAAAACAGCACCCAGCTGTGAAAATGACTGGTGATAGAAGTAAAGCCCAATGTTGTAAAGAACAATATTGCATAGGAACCTGGAATGTTAGGTCCATGAATTCAGGTAAATTGGAAGTGGTCAAACAGGAGATGGCAAGAGTGAACATAGACATTTTAGGAATCAGCAAACTAAAATGGACTGGAATGGGTGAATTTAATACAGATGACCATTATATCTACTACTGTGGGCAAGAATCCCTTAGAAGAAATGGAGTAGCTCTCATAGTCAACAAAAGAATCCGAAATGCAGTATTTGGGTGCAATCTCAAAAATGACAGAATGATCTCTGTTCATTTCCAAGGCAAACCATTCAACACCCCAGTAAGCCAAGTCTATACCCCAACCACTAATGCTGAGGAAGCTGAAGTTGAACAGTTCTGTGAAGACCTATAGGACCTTCTAGAACTAACACCCAAAAAAGATGTCCATTTCATCATAGGGAACTGGAATGTAAAAGAAGTCAAGAAACACCTGGAGTAACAGGCAAATTTGGCCCTGGAGTACAAAATGAAGCAGGGCAAAGGCTAACAGAGTTTTACCAAGAGAATGCCCTGGTCATAGCAAACAGCCTCTTCCAACAATACAAGAGATGACTCTACAAATGGACATCACCAGATGGTCAATACTGGAATCAGATTAATTATATTCTTTGCAGCCAAAGATGGAGAAGCTCCATACAGTCTGCAAAAACAAAAGTGGGAGCTGACTGGATCAGAGCATGAACTCCTTTTACAAAATTCAGATTTATTTTGAAAAAGTACGGAAAACCACCAGGGCATTCAGGTATGACCTTATCAACCCCTTTATGAATATATAGTGGAAGTAACAAATAGATTCAAGGAATTATACCTGATAGAGTGCCTGAAGAACTATGGACAGAGGTTCATGATATTGTACAGGAGGCAAGGATCAAGACTATTTCCAAGGAAAAGAAATGCAAAAATGCAAAATGGTTGTCTGAGAAGGCCTTAAAAACAGCTGAGAAAAAAAGAGAAGTTAAAAGCAAAGGAGAAAACAAAAGATATACCCATCTGAATACAGAGTCCAAGAATAGCAAGGAGAGATAAGAAAGCCTTCCTCAGTAATCAATGCAAAGAAATAGAGGAAAACAACATAATGGGAAAGACTAGAGATCTCTTCAATAAAATAACAGATTCCAAGGGAACATTTCATGCAAAGATGGGCTCAATAAAGGATATGGACCTAACAGAAGCAGAGGATATTAAGAAGAGGTGGCAAGAATACATAGAAGAACTGTACAAAAAAGATCTTCACGTCACAGATAATCAAGATGGTGTGATCTCTCTCCTAAAGCCAGACATCCTGGAATGTGAAGTCAAGTGGGCCTTAGGAAGCATCACTGTGAACAAAACTAGTGGAGGTGATGGAATTCCCATTGAGTTATTTCAAATCCTAAAAGATGGTCCTGTGAAAGTGCTGCACTCAATATGCCAGCAAATTTGGAAAACAGCAGTGGCCACGGGGCTGGAAAAGGGCAGTTTTCATTCCAATCCCAAAGAAACGCAATGCCAAACAATGCTCAAACTATCACACAATTGTACTCATCTCACATGCTAGTAAAGTAATGCTCAAAATTCTCCAAGCCAGGATCCAGCAATACATGAACCACGAACTTCCAGATGTTCAAGCTGGTTTTAGAAAAGGCAGAGGAACCAGAGATCAAATTGCCAACATCCGTTGGATTATCAAAAAGCAAGAAAGTTCAAGAAAAACACTTACTTCTGCTTCCATGAAAACACCAAAGCCTTTGACTGTGTAGATCACAACAAACCATGGAAAATTCTTTGAGAGATGGGAATACTAGACCACTTGACTTGCCTGTTGAGAATTCTGTAGGTAGGTCAGGAAGCAACAGTTAGAACTGGACATGGAACAACAGACTGGTTCCAAATAGAAAAAGGAGTATGTGAAGGCTGTATATTGTTACCCTGCTCATTTAACTTATATGCAGAGTACATCATGAGAAACGTTGGTCTGGATGAAGTACAGGCTGGAATCAAGATTGCCAGGAGGAATATCAATAACCTCAGACACCAATCTAATGGCAGAAAGTGAAGAGGAACTAAAGAGCTTCTTGATGAAAGTGAAAGAGCAGAGTGAAAAAGCTTGTTTAAAGCTCAGTATTCAGAGAACTAAGATCATGGAATCCGGTCCCATCACTTCATGGCAAATAGATGGGGAAACAATGGAAACAGTGACAGACTTTATTTTCTTGGGCTCCAAAATCACTGCAGATGGTGACTGCAGCCATGAAATTAAAAGATGCTTACTCCTTGGAAGGAAAGTTATGACCAACCTAGAC
Source organism: Capricornis sumatraensis (assembly GCF_032405125.1). Taxonomy (NCBI): domain Eukaryota; kingdom Metazoa; phylum Chordata; class Mammalia; order Artiodactyla; family Bovidae; genus Capricornis; species Capricornis sumatraensis. Next base: position 11,039,113 of record NC_091070.1, on the reverse strand, counting down.
AGCATATTAAAAAGCAGAGACATTACTTTGCCAACAAAGGTCCATCTAGTCAAGGCTATGGTTTTTCTAGTGGTCATATGTAAGGATGTGAGAATTGGACTATAAAGAAAGCTAAGCGCTGAAGAATTGATGCTTTTGAACTGTAGTGTTGGAGAAGACTCTTGGGAACTCCTTGGACTGCAAGGAAATGCAACCAGTCCATCCTAAAGGAAATCAGTCCTGAATACTCATTGGAAGGACTGATGCTGAAGCTGAAACTCCAATACTTTGGTCACCTGATGTGAAGAGCTTACTTATTTGAAAAGACCTTGATGCTGGGAAAGACTGAAGGCAGAAGGAGAAGGGGACAACAAAGGATGAGATGGTTAGACGGCATCACTGACTGAACAGACATGAGTTTGAGTAAACTCCAGGAGTTGGTGATGGACAAGGAGGCCTGGCGGAGAAGGCAATGGCACCCCACTCCTGTAATCTTGCCTGGAAAATCCCACGGACAGAGGAGCTTGGTAGGCTGCAGCCCATGCAGTCACTAAGAGTTGGGCACGACTGAGCAACTTCACTTTCACTTTTTACTTTCATGCATTGGAGAAGGAAATGGCAACCCACTCCAGTATTCTTGCCTGGAGAATCCCAGAGACAGAGGAGCCTAGTAGGCTGCTGTCTATGGGGTCACACAGAGTTGGACATGACTGAAGCAACTTAGCAGCAGCAGCAGCAGAAGCAGGGAGGCCTGGCATGGTGCAGTCCATGGGGTCACAAAGAATCGGACACAATTGAGCAACCGAACCAAACTGAAGGCAACATTTCATGCAAATATGGGCAGAATAAAGGACAGAAATGGGATCGACCTAACAGAAATGGAAGATATTAAGAAAAGGTGTCAAGAAGACACAAAAGAGCTACACAAAAAAGGTCTTCATGACCCAGATAACCACTATGGTGTATCACTAACTTAGAGCCAGACAATCTGGAATGAAAAGTCAAGTGGGCCTTAGGAAGCATTACTATGAACAAAGCTAGTGGAGGTGATGGAATTCCAGTTGAGCTCTTTGAAATCCTAAAAGACAGTGCTATAAAAGTGTTGCACTCAATATGCCAGCAAACTTGGTAAACTCATCAGTGGCCACAGGACTGGAAAAGGTCAGTTTTCTTTCCAATCCCAAAGAAAGGTGATGCCAAAGAATGCTTAAACTACTGCATAATTGCACTCGTCTCACATGCTAGTAAAGTAATGCTCAAAATTCTCCAAGCCAGGCTTCAACAGTACAGGAACTTAAAATTTCCAGATGTTCAAGCTGGATTTAGAAAAGGCAGAGGAACCAGAGGCCAAATTGCCAATATCCATTGGATCATCGCAAAAGCAAGAGAGTTTCAGAAAAACATTTACTTCTGCTTCAGTGACAACGCCAAAGCCTTTGACTGTGTGGATCACAACAAAATGTGGAAAATTCTTTGAGAGATGGGAATACCAGACCCAGAGATGGTAGGTCAAGAAGCAACAGGTAGAGCCGAACATGGAACAACGGACTGGTTCCAAATTAAGAAAGGAGATCGTCAAGGCTGCATACTATCACTTTGCTGATTAAACTTCTTATATGCAGAGTACATCATGTGAAATGCCGGGCTGGATAAAGTACAAGCTGGAATTAAGTTTGCCAGGAGAAATACCAACCACCTCAGATTTGTAGATGACACCACCTTTATGGAAGAAAGCGAAGAGGAACTAAAGAGCCTCTTGATGAAAGTGAAAGAGCAGAATGAAAAAGCTGGCTTAACACTGAAAATTCAAAAAACTAAAATCATGGCAGCTGGTCCCATCATTTCATGGCAATTAGATGGGGAACAATGGAAACAGTGACAGACTTTATTTTGGAGGGCTCCAAAATCACTGCAGATGGTGAATGCAGCCATGAAATTAAAAGACACTTGCTCCTTGGAAGAAAAGCTATCACAGACCTTGAAAGCGTATTAAAAAGCAGAGACATTACCTGGCTCAAAAAGGTTGGTCTGTATAGTCAAAGGTATGATTTTTCTGGTAGTCATGTATGAGTGTGTGTTGCACCATAAGGAACGCTAGCGCTGAAGAAGTAATGGCTTTGAACTGTGGTGCTGGAGAAGACTCTAAAGAGTCCCTTGGACAGCAGGGAAATCAAACCAGTTAATCCTAAAGGAAATCAATCCTGAATATTCATTAGAAGGACTGATACTGAAGCTGAAGCTCCAATACTTTGGCCACCTGATGCAAAGAGCTGACTCATTGGAAAAGACCCTGATGCTGGGAAAGCCTGAAGGCAGGAGGAGAAGGGGACGACAGAGGATGAGATGGTTGGATGGCATCACCAACCCAATGCACATGAATTTGAGCAAGCTCTGGGAGATGGTGTAGGACAGGGAAGCCTGACGTGCTGCAGTCCATGGGTAGCAAAGAGTTGGACATGGCTGAGTGTCTGAACAATAACAACAATCTAATAGTGCCCAAAATTTTTATACCCTAAAATACATTAAGAAACCACCCATTCCTCTTCACTCTCTCTGCTACCAGCCAATTCAAGTCAGCATCATCTCTTCCCAATATTCTCACAAACATTTGCTTAATTGGTCTCTTTGGTTTCAATCTTGCCAGTCCCTAGTGATTTCAGACTTTACAGCCAGTTACTTTGTAAAAATGTAAATTTGATCATATTGCTGTCCTGTTTGAAACTCTTTATAAAGGGTTTCCCATATACTAAAGGTAGAATTCCAACTCCTTTATGAGATCCTTTAGACCTCTATTTATCTTACAAATTCTTGTCTTGCCTCTCTTCTTTCAGATGCTACATTTCAGCATAATGATGGTCTCTCAGGACCTTAAAAATGAAATTGATTCCTTAGGTCCTCCCATATCCTTCCTACTGCCTAGAACTTATTTTTACTCTACAACCACCAATGTTAACTCTTGGTTATCATTTAAACACTGACTTCGTTTGAGAAGCCCACCTGGATTGCCACTTCAACCCTGCTCTTCCTACCCACGTTCAACCCTCTGTACTTGCACCCAACATCCCCTTACCTCCAACAAACATGAGGGTTGTTATATGTTCCCACCATGATGTAAACATTCTAACATAATTTCAAATATTCTATTATAAACACCTACTTAATATTTTTTTCATTAATTTTGGTAGAAAAGGGAAACAAACTACCCACTATAAGCAGCTTGTCCAGTACAGTCCCTTACATAGAACTGGTGCTCAATGAATATTTCTTCAATGAGTAAATGGAGCACCTTTGACTTATAGTAACTGGGAAGTGTTTAGAGATAAATAAACACCCCCTGCCCTTAAGGAGGATAACATTAAATGCAGAATGGCTGTTATATATAATTATATGATGATAATGAGTAAATAAAATTGACTTCAGTTTAGATACATGGGGATTTGCTAACATGGTAAATTGGAATTAAATATTTAGCTCTCCCTTCTGGGATAATCTAATCCACACTAAACACTTCTGGAAGACCATTTTATGATTCTATATTACAGATGGGAAAATAGGCACAGCAAAGTTAATTGAGTTACTCAAGGTTACCCAGTGAATCAGAAGCAGAGCCAAGTTGTCAATATCTAGTACTTAGTGCTATCATTTTTAAACACCATTTTGTCTTTTTCTGTGATTGTCAGACTTCACTCTGTATACTTTAACAGCCTTCTCAAAACTATTTCTTGTACTATGTATATTTGCATATGGAAATTCACAAATGGAGGTACTTTGAGATGCATTTTCTTCTAGTCTTTAAAGTGAGAGACTTTCTGGGATGTGTCTCTGCACTCCTGTACACTCTGAGGTACTCCCTTCTTTGTTCTTAACAGAGTGTTCGTGTTAGGCACTAATTGCCACTACAAAGTGCCAAGGTTGAACTCTTCTGCACTGGACCTCAGATTGGATACGCTACATCTGTAAGTGCCCATAGTGAGTGGGCTGGTGCATTCCATTGCACTCAATGGACATTCTGGTGGAAAATGCTGCCAGTACTTAATAAATATTTGACAGGCTATTAAATTTAACAGGATTTCTAGTTCCAACATTCATATTGTGAGAGAAATAAACTCAAAAAGGTTTATGATGCCATTTCAAAAGGCCAGATGCCTTTTGTACTTTGTGCCATATATGTACTAAGTACTCAATAAATATGCTTATATGTGGTGTTCGGGGGCTAAAGGCAAACATAGTGCATAATCAAAAGGCCTCAGAAAACCTTTATCACTTCTGTACTATATACAATTAGTGGACAAACTTTCACTCTTTATAACAACAAGTATTGCTGATATTAATTTCTCAAAGACAGGGCAAGTATACACTTGAGATTTTTTCCCCTAGTCCCAGACTGGACCAACCAGGGCTCTTTCTTTTTATACCTGAATATAGCACAAGGTGTTAAAATAAGCTGTATAAATTGTGGCTAACACATGCAACTTTTATTAGGTATGCAGTAATAAAATTAGGTATTTTATTAGGTATACTACACTCCTCTGAATCATTTTTCAGATCAGTTATACAATTTTCTCTCACCAGATACATTATCAAATAAAAGAATCCCCAATAAGAGAACATTTCTCTTGCTCTGTGAGCTTTGCTTAACCCTTCCTTTGTTCACCAGAAGCAAACATCTCTACCCCTAAAGCACTCAAGTCAGCTCATTATATCAGTCTCCAGCCCCGCCTTGCGGCTCCAGGCTCAAGAAGAACTCTAAATGTCCAAAGTATTTACTGTTCTTAATCCCCAGTGTGATGTTAAATGAATTGGTTCTGTCATGTGAGTATAACTGATTATGTTTCCCCTAATAAAGATAGGCACTCGAGTTACCCATTTGTAAGTCAGCCTATGTAAAAGGAAGAGAGAACTTCTGTCAGATGCTAAGTTAACATCAATTGCTCACACCATGGAAATGTCAATTAAAATCTGAATGTAATCTTTCAAACACAATTTTCCAGTCCAAGAAATGCGCATACATCCATAGTGAATTGAGAGGCATACAAGGTAAAGTATTAAGCTCAACAGGTGTGTTAATATTCTTGGTTGGTCATTGGTAATAACAGGATGATACTTGTAGAGTCAGAATACTTTTGATTTCACTTGAAAATGCAGATTCCATGAATTCATTCTCATTCATTAGCTCTGTTTGAGGGGAAAGGACTTTACAGAGATGTTGCTTCATTTCTGAATGCTGCAGTTCCAACTAAGCTCTGCCAAGAAAAAATGGTTCCTTTTAAGAGTACATAGAGATGGAGTTGACTTCCTGCTTTCAGAGATTATGAATGCTCTCAAACACTTCCAAAACAAAGTAAATTCCAAGATGGGTATTAAAGATTATTTTTTAAACTCCATTTGCCATAGTGGTCTGAATGTGACTATGACAAAGGCTAACAGAGTGAAAACAAATGTTTAAACCAAAGGTACCTGCCCACTGGAGAATTTACCTGCAGAGATTCCATTTCTTCATCTTTTCTATGAGTCTCCTCCAGCAGATCTAAAATAAGAAAGTAAAATACTGGGTAAAATATAATGTAAAAATGCATTGCTTCTTAGTATCAAAAGTTGATTCAGTCAGTAGCTTGCATAAACTATTGCCTGGAAAGAGAATTTGATGTTGAAGTACAAGAAACAACAAGAAAGGAATGCTCTACGATCCCAGCTGATGAAATGAGGCAGAGATCTGGGCACTGCCATGCCTAAGCTAGCTGAGAAGCCCTGGGTGATCTGAGGTCTGGTGGAGATTCCAGAAAATGAGACCAACTCAAGTACAAGTTTAACCTCATACCAATGCTTTAGAAATTTGGTCTAATGATTATGTAACTTAAAAACAATACAAAATTTTCTGAAAAAAAAAATTTTTTTTCTTTCAAAAGAAAAAAAATAGAGACAAACCATTTGCTCTTAAAATAAGCTCCCAAGCCAAGTTCCACCTCTAGAGTCAATTTTTATAACCAAATTAAAATACCCTGGAATTATGGGTGTTATAAATGGAAAGAGAACACCCCCTTAACTGTAAAGTCATTAATTATCATTTCACACTGAGAGGGTGGGAAGCGCTGAAGCCACATCTGACCAACCGTCTGGCACCATCTAAGAGAAATCAGTGGCTGGAAGGTGAGTCACTCAACTCCAGAGATTCCTGTCTAAATGCATGTGTACAGGCACGGTGTCTCAGTGTCCTGCATTAATTTATGAACTTGCTATAAAGGAGAATGCATTTGGCAAGCAGAATTTTCTGCCTGCAGCCATACCACCCTGTGCTCTGATCTTATTAGATCTTGCAAACCTAAAGAGGGCTGGGCTGACTTAGAACTTGGATGGAAACTGGTAAAAAAAAATACCTACAGCAGCGCACATCATGATTAGTGTTTGCCTTACGCTGTGATGTATATAACTTACCAAGAGGCTGTGCTGCAGAAAAGGAAAATATAACACACAGAAACTCAATGTATATCCCAGAAAAGCAAATGCAAATGTTAGTAGCAAATGCTGCTAGAAGGAGCAGGAAAGTAGTATAGTGGGTAGCAAGTCACACTGGCCTGTGTCATAACTGAGGGGCAAAATCCTGAAACTTCAGGAGACCTGGTGGATGATATAATTGATGGTGATGACTTTTTGAGACTGCACAGTGAAGAGAAATACAGAGGGATGTCAGGTAATCTCCTTAACACACAATGTACTGGGATTAGGGATAAAAGTCAGGTGTGCTCTGTACCTGTCGATGGCTGATGTTGGCTCCCAAAGCACCCACAATCTGAGTTACATCAAGAAAGCTATGGGAGAATCATTAGGGTTTTATTATTAGGGCTTTATTTTTAAAGGTTTTTGTTGGCACATCAAATTTTTAGCTATAAAGTACAGACACCAATGGGTGGCGTGATACGTTAAGTGTCCTCGATCATTTTGCTTCCTTTATCCTTACTTATCCAATGTGACAATGCAGCTACTGTCATTAAGAGGTCATGGGTATCTTGCATCTAAGCGTGCCACCTGACTTGATCTGGTAAATAGAAAATTGCAGAAGTAAGTGTGCCCATCCACACTGAGAGTTCATAAGGCCTCATGCATTTTCACTTTTCCACTTGGTATTCTGTCACTACCATTTGCACAAGCCCAGGCCAGCCTGCTAGGTGACAAGAGACACATGGTCCAGGGTTCTTTCCACTCCTGAAACTCTGCAGGTTGCCCCAGCTGGTAGCCAGCAAATGCCCAGAAGCCAGATGACTTCCTGTTAGTCATCTGGCTTCATAAAAGGAAAATGTAATGCACAGAAATTCAGTGTATATCCCAGAAGGGCAAATGCAAATATGTTTAGCAAATGCTGCCAGGCGGAGCAGGGAACAGTGCAGCGGGTAGCAAGTCGCACTGGTCTGTGTCGTAACTGGGAGGGCAACATCCCGAAACTTCAGGGAACCTGGCATGATATAATTGATGGTGCTGGCAGCCAACTGAGACCAGACAAACTGCCCAGCTAAGCCCGATACCAATTTCAGCTCACGGATTCATGACTTATGGGACAAATGTAATTGGGGGTTGTTTTGGTACACAGCACTTGCTCACTGATAATAATCAGCTAACCAAACATGCTAACTGAACAACAGGCAATTAGAATTTATTAGAAGGCTATAAGATTAATTCACCAATATATCTAATAACAATAGATAATAGAAAAACGGATCCAGATTCTGGAGAGAAAAACAACTGATCTGGGTGGGTAGGAATGTAGGTAGCATGAACTAATGGGCATTTTATACTGGGTAACACTCATCTTCGCATTACTCCACTCAAGATGGAATTCCATTACAGAGAAGAGCTAATGAGACGAGCTTAGATGTCTTGCTTACTGCTTGGCCAAGGGAAAGTATGAAACACTTTCACTGATAATCCCAGAAGAATTGGATGAAGACCAGAAAGGACTGTTTCCAAACATCAGGGCACTATTAACAAGAGGAGGAGGTATGGATATCAGACAGGCCAAAACAACAGATGGGTTTAGTAATTGTATCTTCAGCACAACTCTCTTCAGTATTTGTGAGACATAAAGTACTTCAATATCTTGGCTATTGTAAATAATGCTTCAATAAACATGGGGGTGAATGTATCTTTTTGGATTTAGTGTTTTCATTTTCTTCAGAAAAATACCCAGAAGGGGAATTGTAGGATCACGTGGCTGTTGTAGTTTTAATTTTTTGAGGAGCCTCCAAACTATTACCTCCAATGGTTGCACCAACTTACATTCCAACAGTGCACAACGGTTCTCTTTTCCTCATATCCTTGCCAGCATTTGCTTCTGTTGTCTTCTTGATAATAACCATGCTAACAGGTGTGAGGTGATAACTCATTATGGTTTTGATTTGCATGTCCCTGATGATTAGTGATGTTAAGCATCTTTTTAAGTGTGTGCTGGCCATCTGTATAACTCCCTTGGAAAAGCGTCTATTTAGTCCTCTGCCCATTTTTGAAATCAGATTTTTTTAATTGAGTGGTCTGAGTTCTTTATATTGATATAATTTAGATATTAACTCCTTATCAGATATATCATTTTCAAATATCTTCTCCCCCACAGTGGGTTGCTTTTTTGTTGATGATTTCCTTTGCTCTGCAAAAGCATTTCAGTTTGATGCAGTCCCGTTGTTGTTGTTTTTTTAATTATTGCCCTTGCCTGAGGAGACACATCCAAAAAATACTGCCAAGATATCCCTATGTTTTCTTCTAGGAGTCTTATGGCTTCAGGTCTTCTCAAGTCTTTAACTCATTTTTAGTTTATTCTTGTATATTGCGTAAGAAAGTATCTGTGAATCAATAAAGAAGATGTGATACATATATATGATGAAATACTAGCCATAAAAAAAAGGAAGGAAATCTTGCCATTTGTAACAACACAGATGGACCTAGAGGGTATTATGCTGTGAAATAAGTCAGAGAAAGAAAGACAAATACCATATTATTTCACTTACAAGTGGAATCCAAAAACAAATCCATAACACCAAACAAAACAAAACAGGCAAACTCATGGATACAGTGAACAAACTGGTAGTCTAGGGGTGGGTGAGAAGGTTGGGTGAAATAAGTGAAAGGATTAAGAGGTACAAAATTCCAGTTATAAATAAGTCATGGTGATGGAATGTATGGTATAGGGAATATTGTCAATAACACTGCAATAGCTTTGCATGATGACAGATGTTTACTAAACATACCATGGTGATCAATCTGTATTGTATAGAAATGTCAAATTACTATGTTGTATTGTTTTCGTTCAGTCGCTAAGTTGTGTCCAACTCTTTGCGACTCCATGAACTGCAGTACGCCAGGCTTCCCTGTCTACCAGTTCCCAGAGTTTGTGCAAACTCATGTCCATTGAGTTGGTGATGCCATCCAACCATCTCATTCTCTGTCGCCCTCTTCTCCTCCTGCCCTCAATCTGAAACTGATACAATACTGTATGTCAACTAAACTTCAATTAAATTTTTTTTTTAATAAAAAAGTATCTGTGAGATACAAAATCACTAGTGTGTCACTATGTGGCTATGGCCATTTTGCTCCAGTACCTACCTATATAGGAGGTTCTCAGAGCTGAACCCCTTGTGATGAATGACATGGTTAATGAAACAGTGGAGCCGGAACAGTGGATAGTGGGGTATAACAACCATTAAAGAAAACTGACCTTGTTTCTCCAGGGTCAACTTGGTATGGCAAACAACCAATCTTCTTAGCCAAAACTTAACTGGATAAGTAATAGGTTTTGAATTTTATAGCCAAGCTCAACTCACACATTTGATAAAATAAATTATTTTTATTTTATTTAGTAAAGGAGTTCAGTCTATCCTTAGAACGTCATAGAACTATCACAATTTAAAAATTATGCTCTCGGTTTTCTTCAAATACATAAACGGGACACTGCTCTTCTAAAAAGCTGATGCCAATGGCAATGCTTGATTTTGAATGACTTTACAAAACTACCATGGAATTTCTATAGTTGATTTAAAATACAGAACTCCCCTTCTGTTCACTCTCACTGATTTTCATCCCAGCTTCTATCAAGGGTGTAAGTGGACAACTGTTCTTTTTCTGTCTCTATGTCAAATCCTTCCCTTTTGAGAGCTTCACGTTCTTCTCCATGTGGTTCCTGTGAAACTTGCAGTCAAAGGGCCAACCTCTCTGGCCACAAAAGTAGGTCATGACCCAGACTGGCCTATCAGGGCATCTTACCTCCCCAAGCATATAAGCTAAGCAAATGCCAGCAGGAATCCTTTTTTTAGGGAAGAATATGGATTCCAAGAGAGAACTCTCCTTCTGAACCTGCAAGCTTAGATAAGCCTGGTGCTTCCAAGGTGCTATTTTCTCCTATGTCAAAGGAATGTGTACCAACCATGAAGCTGCCAGGGAAGAACCCAGAGTCAAGAAGCAGAATTGGCTGAGGACAAGATCCACCCTTATCTGAAGGCCACATAACTGCTTCTAATGTGTTTCTTTTTCTTTTTTATTCAGTAGTAGCTGCATTGCTGTCATTGCTAAAAGTCTCTGCGGATGTGGCTGTGCTGAACCTTCTTATCTCAGCGCAGAAACTTGGAGAACTTGGGGTTAGCAAGAACTTTGTATTTCACAGTGAAACATTTCATTCTGTAATAAATAGATGAAGACATGAAGCTCCAAGAAGGCAAACTGTTTGCCTGCAATTACCTAGCGCTACAGCCACAGCTAGAGCTCTGCTCTCACGTCTCCCTAGCTCATCTCTTTAGTACCACTCAGTACTTAACTGCATCCTTCTTCATATGGTTATTTTATTTTTAAAAAATAATTTTAAAATACATTTATTTATGGCAGCACTGGGTCTTCGTCGCTGCCCCCGTGTTTTCTCGAGCTGCAGTGAGCAGGGGCTACTCTCCAGCTGTGGTGAGAGGGCTTCCCACTCTGGTGGCGTCCCTCCTGGAGCATGGGCTCCAGGGCGGTCTGGCTTCAGCTGCTCCAAGGCATGTGGGGCCTTTCCAGATTGAACCCATGTCCCCTGCATTGGCAAATAGATTCTTAACCACTGGATGACCAGGGAAGTTCCATATGGTTATTTTTTAAGTGCACACATTTGTATTCATCTCACTTATCTTAGGAGGCCACTGATGTCAACAATGAGGGCTTTGATGTCTTTATATCCACAGCTTCCCTAACCACTGCTTAACCACCTTTGCTACTTAACTCAGTTCCCTAAAATACCCTTCTCTGCCTATATCATTTCTTTATTCATTTGCTCACTTGCTAGGTGCATTGTTCAAGTATATGCATTTGGAATGATAAACAGGGCTGTTAACCTGTGCTGATGAAAAATGGCTACTAGGCATCACTGAGAAGCGACTGCTTTATTGCAAACAGACATGAGATGGGGGAACACAGGTGAGATCTCTGGACAGCTGACGTTACACAATACTGTGACAATAGAGTGTGCTGTGACTCCTGGGTCTAATGAGCAAACTTGCTGTTTGTTCTTCCTTGCTTTAGAACAAATGATCAGCATGGAAAATGCTGAAGGGCTTCTCTGCTCCCTTGCTCACCACTGGCATGTTTCTGTTTTTCTTTATTATTCTCTGGTTTGCTGTTCAACACAAACAGCAATTCAACTGCCATGCAAATTGCTGTGGCTAAATGTGCTTCCATCAACATTAGTAAATGAGAGGTGCTTTTTTTTTTTTTTTTTTGGTGAAAAGGGCAGCCATCCTGTGTATTTGTGTTGGACTGGCTTGAGCCAGTTTAAATGAGCTGATACTAACTCATTATGACATATGGTTATTAGAGGAGGGAAAAAGTCCCACTTAAAAAAGCAGGACATTATGGGTGAGAAGCGGAGAATCCTGTTGTTCTGTTTTGTTTTCTTCCACGTTGCATTTCTCTGGCACACACAGGGTAATATATCATGATCATGTTTCTGGCTAAGACTGTCTTCCACCACTTCCTTTGCAACTAGTGGTCTGGCTATTTAAGGAGGTTTGACACTTTTTAAATGTTGATTCTGGTTCCTAGTAGCCAAGGAAACAGATAGGTTGTTTGTTTAACTGCTTTTAAAAGGAGAATCCTGTTCAGGTGTGCATAAGTCATTTAGCAGCTTGACCCTTCACAGAAAGGTTGGAGATCAAGCTTAGAAAGAAGTAGGTTTTTGATTTTGTTTTCCCTAAATTTTACTATAAAATATCTCATTCACATTATAACTCAGCCTAGTTGGTAATGGAGAGAAAGTTCTAGAAACAAGGATTTCAGACTCAGCAGCATTTATAACAATAGCACTGGACGCGGTAGCAGTGGCAGGAGAATATGGTGAAATAGTGACTGCAGTTTAGGAAAAAGCATTTAGTTTCTGGCTCATGTATCCCATTTAGTAATTTAGTGCTCCTTTTCAATGCTACTCTACGTATCCTAACATCTATGAAAAACAATGTGATGTGAAAGTAGCTAGATGTGTCCAACTTTTTGCGACCACATGGACTATACAGTCCATGGAATTCTCCAGGCCATAATACTGGAGTGGGTAGCTGTCCCCTTATCAAAGGGATCTTCCCAACTCAGGGATCGAACCCATGTCTCCTGCATTGCAGGCAGATTCTTTACCAGCTGAGCCACCAGGAAAGCCCAAGAATACTGTAGTGGGTAGCTTATCCAGTCTCTAGCGGATCTTCCCAACCCAGGAATTGAACTGGGGTCTCCTGCATTGCCCGGCAGAGTCTTTAACATCTGAGCTACAGGGAAGCCTGTGGAAAACAACAGATAATGTAAAATAATAGACAATGTAATTCCCATGAAATTTCTATGGAAAACCCATGGAAAACAATAGATAATGTAAATTCTCAAAAGAATAATTTGTAGCAAGTAAACCCGTGCCATTTTTCTTTGTGGGTGGTAGGTGTGGCACAATGGAATTAACCAAATTAAAGAACACACCACAACCCTAAGATGCCACAAACGACGGACCTAGCCTCCCACTGTTACATGCTAGATGCTCCAGATACTATCTACATGCTGAAGACACGGTCAATTTCCCTTTTCTTTTCCTGGCTCCCAAGTTATTCAGGATTGCTGACACTTTAGGGACCACTGAACTAACCTAATGCTAAGGTTTTTGATTTTGATTTTTTAAAAAAAGAAGTAGAATTCTTATGAATTAAGTCACACACACTTTCAAGTGTATAGCATAAACAAACAATTTAAAAAGCTAAAAGAAATCAGCTTTGGTGGAAGCAGAAGTGAAGGGGCTGGAGGCCCAACCACTGGACTTCCCTCTAATCCTGGCATCATCCTCTGTGGGGCTGTGATATCGCTATAAAGCTCCACACTGTGCTAATTGAGGACCACTGCTCACTGCTCTAACCCACTTTTCACATCTTAGAGATGAGGACTGAGTTCTGAGAGATTAAAAGGCCCTGTCAACATCACATAACTAGTGAATAGAAGTGTGTGAACCTAAGCCTGGGGTTTCTGACCTGGACCAGGGTTATTTCTCAAAACAGTGACTATCTTCCTTGCCTTTCGAGATTTCTACTGACATGACATAGTATTTCAAGCTCTGCCATAAATGCCTATACATTTTCCAATGTCTCCCCAAACTAAAAGGAAACTTTGCTAAAGCACTTGAATAACATCAGGCATCTATGAGAATACCTACAGTTAACGACAGTCCACAATAAAATGCCTCAACTCTGGGAGATGACATCAAAAGATGTGGCTGTGATGGAAAGCAAACACCTAGACACTTGAGAAAGCAGTTTTTTTTGGCAAAATGTGTTCAACATACAACATATATAGTATCTCACAATATAAAAACAGCAAAAAATTTGTTTAAAGGAATAGGTGACAGTTAAATAGTTGCTCAGCTTAATATAACATTTGTCAGCAAATGTTTTGCCTACTTTTTTACACTAGTAAAGGTAAATAAGATAAATGAATAACATTATGATTATACATTCGACACAAAACCTCAAAAAACAATAAAATGTATGCTTTTAAATAAACATTAGTAAAACACTTAATACAGTGTGAAAGTGTATAAACTGACATTAGTAAAACACTTAATATAGCCTGCTACATAGTAAGAGTTTATATATATGTGTACACATATATATAGTAATAATTACCCATAGTACATCTGCCAAAATTAGAAAAATATGTGAAAAATAATCAGCTGCATTTTGAAACAAATAAGCCAAACAAGCCCTCAAGCATTCTGAATTTGGATTCCATCCATAACTGGCAGCTACATTACTTAGAACTCGGCCATATCTACTGCCACCCACTGGTACATATCTGGATATACCACGGCGAGTTAAGAGTCTTCTCATCAGGCCAGACCACAGAAAACACACAGGTTAAAATGAAGAACAACATTCAAAAAGTATGTCTATCCTCTGTGGTTTGTCTCAGACGCTGAAACAACATGCTGGTCTACAGATGGAGCCCAAATGGCCCAATAAATGAAAGGGTCATAATCCACTGTCTGTCTTAGGCATGTGGTAAAACACCCAAATACAGGTACCCATGTTTTATTTGATGTCAGTCCACTTCTGGTGAAACTTTCCATCTTGACAACTTTAGAGATTTAAAACTTCTCCATAAAACTGCGACATTATGGAAAACAACAGAATAATCTGCCCCATTCAGCCTCCTTCTTGGCTCTGGTGTGAAGAAACACCAAGATACAGAATGGAGGTTTCAACTGAGTCAGCTATTCAGATTTTTAATATTTCGACTAGCAACAAGAGCAGAGAAAGTAAGAATATCTTAAGAAACAAGTTGACTGGCTTAAATCAATTTAAGGGCTATTTTGGTTAAAAGGACTACATGTGACAATTAGCATAATGAGCAAGAGACAGGTATGATCTGTTCTAAACAACACTTCGAGAATAAGTTTCATGTGCTCAAATTCAGGCATAAAATCATGTTCCTCCCTACATACAGTATCTCTAAATTAAATTCACCTAGTGGAAAGTTTGGCTTTTATTTAAATTCCTTTATCTTGGACTGTTTAGGTTCTGGACTTATAAGGTATAAGTGAGTATGTATTTTGGGGTTAGGGTAATTCTGGCTGTTTGATGTGTTCTTTGATCATCTTCGATTTATAGAAACCACAAGTCTTTGTGCTTGTTTCTTGATGTACCTACTAATAAATCAGATCTAGGCTTCTTAGGGAGAAGACAATGGCACCCCACTCTAGTACTCTTGCCTGGAAAATCCCATGGATGGAGGAGCTTGGTAGGCGGCAATCCATGGGGTCGCTCAGAGTCAGACATGACTGAGCGACTTCACTTTCACTTTTCACTTTCATGCACTGGAGAAGGAAATGGCAACCCACTCCAGTGTTCTTGCAGGGAAAATCCCAGGGACGGGGAGCCTGGTGGGCTGCTGTCTATGGGGTCACACAGAGTCGGACACGACTGAAGTGACTTAGCAGTAGCAGTAACAGGCTTCTTAGGCCTTTCAAACCCTAGGTCTACTCTAAATATATTGAAAATAGAGATGAAGGTCTGAAAACCAAACATAAAGAACAAATCTTAAAAGCAATGAGAAAGAAACAATACCATAGTTATAAGAGGAAAATAGAATCCTAGCAAATTTCTCTTTAGAATCCATTGAGATGATAAAAATTTTTAAATGCTGATAGAAAAAGAAACGACAACTCAAGAGTCCTGTATGCAGAGTCTCCTTCAAGACTAAAGGTGAATTCAAGGCATTTTCAGGGAGAAAAATTAAGATAATTAGTTGTCAACAGCTGTTATTTTAGGGACTGATACTTAAAAAACAACTAAAGAAAAGTTCCTGAAAAGAGATGATAAAAGAATCTTAAAAGATCAGGAAGAAAAAAAGAACACAGTAATCAAATATATGGATAAATCCAATAGATTTGCCTTCTCCTATTGAGGTTTTAAAATTATGTTTGATAGTTAACATAATGATGTGATATGACTCTAAATAAATATAGAAGAATATTTAAGACAATTAAATTACAAATAGGAAGGACAAAAGAACATGAAGGAAGAATGTTTTCTACTCTTCAAACTGATAAAATGACAATACTAGTAGACTTTGACAGCTATATATACATAGTGTAATGTTTACAGCAACCACTGAAAAAGCTACACAAAGAGATCCATTAGAAAAAGGAATCGATAAATCACAATGGAATTCTAAAATAACAAAAAAATGGAATTCTAAAAAACAATTTTTAGAAAAAATGGAATTCTACAAAAGTGAAATTCTAAAAAGCCAAAGAACCCACAGGAAGATAGAAAAAAGGCAGAGAAATAGAAAACAAAGAAAACAAACAAACAAACGGCAGACCTAAGTCCTAACATCAGTAATCACATTACATAAAGGTAGTCTGTGGGACTTCCCTGGTAGACCAGAGGTTAAGAACCCACCTGCTGGTCCAGGGGACATAGGTTCAATCCCTGGTCTGGGAACTAATATCCCACACGCTGCAAGGCAAAGTGCACCACATCTACGACCCCTGCATGCTCTAGAGCTCACGTGCCACAGTTACTGAGCCAGTGCACCGGTAGCTCACGCACCCTAAAGCCTGTGCTCTGCAACAAAAGAAGCCACCGCAATGGAAAGCCCTGTGCACTACAGCTACAGAGTAGCCCCTGCTCACTGCACAGGAGAAAGCCTGTGTGCAGAGGCAAAGAGCCTGTGTACCACAAGGAAGACCCAGGGAGGCCAAAAAAAAAAAAAAGGTCTAAATACACCAAATAAAAGATAGACAGATAAAAGACAGAAACTGGCAGACCAGATTAATGACCACTCTGCTATTTTATCCATGACATTACCTATGACGCTAACTATACGCTGTCTATAAGGCAGTCACTTCAAATATAATGATACAGGGAGAATGAAAGTAAAAAATGGAAAAAACATACACCATGTAAATATCAAGGAAAAAAAAAAAAAGCAGGGATTATTATATTGATGTAAAGTAGATTCCAGAGCAAAGAAAATGACCAGAAACAGAAAAGTACATTTTATACCGATAAAAAGGGCCAATCTAGCAAGTGATATAACCCAAAAGAACAACAGAGACACTCAAAACTAGAATCAGAAATTTGAACATCGCTCTCTCAACAATCGGTATTACAGCTCGAAAAAAAACCATCAAGTGTATATATAAGCATAACTATAACAAAGAAACCTCTAAACACATTGAAACTAAACACTTTCAAATAATACGTGGGTCAAAGAGGATGTCTCAAGGGAGATAAAAATATTATAAACTGAATAAAATGAAAACACAACATGTCAAAGACTGTAGAACACAGCCAAAGGAGTTAAGAGAAGAAAATCTATAAAAATAAAGCATATTTAAAGTAGAGGAAATATCTTATACACTATGCTCCCACATCAAGAATCTAAAAAAAGAAGAAAATAAATCCTACGCACCAAAAGGAAAAAAAAAAAATTAAGATAACAACAGAAATCAGTGAAGTTGAGAACAGGAAGACAATAGAGAAAAATCAGTGAATCAAAGAGGTGCTCCTTATATAATTTAATAAAACTGGCAAATCTTTAGCAAGGTGGATGAGAGAGCTAGAGTATGTGTGACATCAGGAATGAAACAGGGGCTCTCACTACAGATTAGCAGTCAGCAAAGGGATATTAAGGGAAAACTATGAGCAACTCTTCATGTATAAATCTGACAATTCAGATGAAATGGACCACTTTTTTAAAACATGTAAAGTATCATAATTTACCAACATAAAATAAACACTTTGAATAGTCTTGTAACTATTAAGGAAATTACATTTGTAGTATTAAAATTCCCAGAAATCTCCAGACCAGAAAGTTTAACTCGTGAAGTCTACCAAATGTTTAAAAAAGAATTAGCACCAATTTTACACAACTTCTCCCAGAAAACTGAAAAAAAAAGGATACTTCCCAATTCATTTTATCAAGTTAGTATCAGTCTGCCACCAAAAATACACAATTAAAAAAAGAAAAAGAAAGAAAACTGCAGCTCCCTCTTAAATACAGATGCAAATATCCTTAACAAAATATTAGAAAATAAAATTTAACAGTATATAAAAATTATATATCATGACAAAGTTGGGTTTATTCTAGGGATACAAGCTTGGTTCAATATTCAAAAATCAATCAATGAAATCCATCATTTTAACAGATTAAAGAAAAAAATCACATAATCATGGTCAGTTGATACATAAAATTATTTTACAAAATTCATCGTATATTCATGATCTTTTACAAATTCAGAAAAAAGAAACAGAACTTCCTCAACTTGATAAAGAGCATCTATAAAAAACCTACACCTAACATCATACTTAATGATACAAGATGAAATGTTATCCCCTTAAGATTAGGAATAAGGTAAGAACGCTCTCTCACAATTCTTATTCATGATATTGTACTATTTCTTCAATGCAATAAAGCAAGAAAAGGGAATGAAACATATACAGATTGGAAACAAAAGTGTCCCTATTTGAAGATAACATGATTGTCTTTAGAGAAAATCCCAAAGACTCTAACACAAAAACCTAAATAGACAACACTAGCCTCTGAAATCATTAACTGAACTCAGCAAAGTACAGTACACAAGACAGATAAACAAAAAGAGACTATGTTTCAAAATACTTGGAATGAACATGCAGACACCAAAATTAAAAATTAAAACACCAATTTAAAAGACCCCCTCCCAAATGAAACACTTAAGTGTAAATTGAACAAAACATGTGAAGGACTTGTATGTAAAACACTGGTGAGAAATACCATGTTCATGGGCTGGACGACTCACATTATAAAGATATCATTTCTTTCCAAACTGATAGGAAAGTTCAATAGAATTTCTAAAAAATTCCCGCAATTTTTTTTTTTTTTTTTTGTAAATAAAGACAGGTGGAAACAGTGTCAGACGTTATTTTGGGGGGCTCCAAAATCACTGCAGATGGTGACTGCAGCCATGAAATTAAGACACTTACTCCTTGGAAGGAAAGTTATGACCAACCTAGATAGCATATTAAAAAGCAGAAACACTACTTTGCCAACAAAGATCTGTCTAGTCAAGTCTATGGTCTTTTCAGTGGTCATGTATGGATGTGAGAGTTGGACTGTGAAGAAAGCTGAGTGCCAAAGAATTGATGCTTTTGAACTGTGGTGTTGGAGAAGACTCTTGAGAGTCCCTTGGACTGCAAGGAGATCCAACCAGTCCATCCTAAAGGAGATCAGTCCTGGGTGTTCATTGGAAGGACTGATGCTAAAGCTGAAACTCCCAATACTTTGGCCACTTCTTGCGAAGGATTGACTCACTGGAAAAGACCCTGATGCTGGGAGGGATTGGGGGCAGGAAGAGAAGGGGACGACAGAGGATGAGATGGCTGGATGGCATCACCGACTCGATGGACATGAATTTGAGTGAACTCTGGGAGTTGGTGAGGCACAGGGAGGCCTGGGATGCTGCAATTCATGGGGTTGCAAAGAGTCGGACATGACTGAGCGACTGAACTGAACTGAACTGAAAGACAAGATTATTCTAAAATCTGTAAGGAAAGGTAAAGGAACTAGAGTAGCTAAAACAATTGAGTAAACTGGTTGAAATCAGTGTATTCCACTTCTAGACTTGTTTCAGAGCAACAGTAACCAAGACTGTGTAGTCTTGGTGGAGGTATATACACACAGACCAATGGAACAGATAGAAAACTTGATTACAGAAACAGAAAGGATTAGTGGTAGCCAGAAGTTAAGAAGTTAAGTGGGGGGTAGAAGAAAAGTGAGTGTAGCTATAAAAGGCAACATGAAAGATCTTGGTGTTGGTGGAAATGTTCTGTATATTGGCTGTATTGATGCCATTATTTTGGTTGTGATACTGTATAATAGTTCTGTAAGATATTTTCCTATTGGAGGAATAATGAAATGTAGACATGTAGTATTTCCCATGTTGAGATAGATAAAAGATATGTCTGCAAATTTACTCCCAAGACCATCATCTTCTCTCAGAACTGCAACATCTTCTTGCATGGTCTGTTATGTCCTTCCTGAAGGTGAAAGTGAAGTCGCTCAGTCGTGTCCGTCTCTTCGTGACCCCATGGACTATATCCTACCAGGCTCCTCTGTCCAGGCTCCTACAGCTACTCCTCTGTACCTCTTGTCCAGGCAAGAGTACTGGAGTGGGTTGCCATTTCCTTCTCCAGGGGATCTTCCCAACGCAGGGACTGAACCCAGGTCTTCCACACTGCAGGCAAACGCTTTACCCTCTGAGCCACCAGGGAAGCCTTCCCTAACTAGAAAACATCTTAGCCATTCTTCAAATCCCAGCTAAAGCAAATATCCTCTGTTGCCTTTCACCAACTATCCCATGCCCAAATACCACTCATATTCCTGGAGATAATGCTTTAGGTTCTGTGTCCCCCAAATACTTTGTTTTTCCTCTATTATAGTAATTGTAAAATATAATTATTCTGAAGTTATAACTATAATTTATTTCATTATATTTTGTTATTTGTATACAATTCATCTCTTCTAATCTTCCTGAAAATGGGATCGCTTGGTATTACTTCTCACAATTTTATATGAATAGATCACCCATAAGATAAAAAGTTTAAAACATTCTGAAGTGTTTTAGAAAAAATGACAGAAAATGGATATCAAAAGTTATTTAATTATGTCTTGAGGTTAATACCTCAAAATGTCCTTTACCACCTATCCATCCTTACTGCACTGCCCTAGTCCGGATAACCATCTTCTGTTTCCTACACAAGGACAATTACCCATATTTCTAGAGCAAAGCATACGGTTTAATAGTCTACTATTATTAAGAGAAAAAAAGAAAAAAAATGGACATGCTAAGGAATATAGGGTATAAGCTTTGGTGTCATAGTCACTTGGATATATAATCTTATCCATCTGCTTATCCTCTGGCAAAAGTCAAAAGAATCCAGTCAGACTTGAAATCAGGATAACTTGAAAATTAGGACAACAGTAAAACCAGTGACTATACAGGCCAATCAATAATTTGAGATTCATGACTGAGTTTCAACCAAGCTCACCGTAGAAAGGTATGGTTTACTCAGTATGATGGAAAAATATCAGAATGAGAGTCAGGAGACCTGGATTCTAGCTCTTTTCTGCTCCTCGTTAGCTAACTAGATTTGTAAGAATGGTCACTTCATCTTTCTTGCCCACAGTGATCACATCAATAAAATAATGGGAGTAACTAGACTATTGCAAAAATCTTTCAGCACTGAAATGTTAAGCAATACATTTTAGTAGATTGCTGTAAGATCTCTAAATGTGAGTTGTTGTCTCTTAGTTGAGTGCCTCAGTGGGAGAGTAACAATTATTCAGAATTAATAATCCCCTCAAAGCTTTTTAGAAACCCCAACAGATCCTTCACTTAGTTTAAGTAATTATCCTTATTGTTAGTACTGATAATAAGAACATGCGACAAATTCACTCTCATTCACCTATAACATCTATTTGTTTTCTTTTACACTCAGGGTAAACACTTTTAGATAATTACAAATCTTCCCTTTTTGTTCTTCGAATGCTCACAATTACAATAATTCTTTTCTATCTTCTTATTCAGAGTCCTTTTTGAATTCTAATAAATAAATCAACCATTTCATCTGGAAGTGGAAAAATTTCACAAAATGGACTTTTACAGAAATGAACTATCTAACACAGATATTTTCCTTTGTCCGATCTGTTGCTTTTCTTGTCAGTGTCATGGCAAAAAAAAAAAAAAAAAAAGGCCATGAATGTCCTCAAAGGACAGCTTTCTCCTGAATCAGGCCTCATGCAGACCTTCTAAAGGGCAGACAAGAATACCAAACCTAGTACATGAATAGGGAGAATTAGGATTTTAGGCGGTTTAGTCCCATTTATAAGAATTTATAAGAATTAAAAATGTGTGTCCCATTTAAACAAATGGATTCAACAAATACCCAACTAATCAGCAAAATAAAAATAAACCAAAACAGTCACTGATGTAAGGTTACAGCACGAAAAGAAAAATTTTAAATGAGTATTTTCTTAGGTGTTACGTTCACAAGGCAAATGGTTTTAATGGATAATCTCACAGGTCATTGCTTCCTTTAATTAGTAACCTTTGCCAAACATAAAAAAGCCTCAAGTAATTTTTAATACTGATTACAACTGTCTAGCCCATTAAGAAATTGTTATATTAATACCAGCCACGCTACTGTATATCTTTAAAGGTTATTCATTTCATTTTCATATATTTTAATCAGCTTTTCCTTTCCCACTAGGGTTGATCATTGAACAGCAATAGAAGCATTTTGCCTTTTTTTGCTTTCGGATCTGCAGCATCTTGACTGAATAAGAAGTCCATAAAATGCAAAAAGTGTGGATCAGAAATTAGATGGCAGTGGTGACTTACAGTGGAGAAGGAAATGGTTACTTATAAATATATTCAAAAAGCCAGGCTCTGTGAATTCCACCGGTGTCCTGATTGAATCAATGTCATGTTGCCACAATACTTCTGGAAGTCTCTTTAAAATTCCTCTTTCCATCAGCAGCTTCTCTTATTTGCATTAGCTGGGAACAGTACATATAATCATAACTGACCGACTGGAGGGAGTTTAGATTTATTAAACAGGGAATGGAAAGGAAAATGTTCATTGTTTAGAGTCTCCAAAGTATAAACTGTTATCTTTGTTTGGGAAACAGAATGTACTGTATTTGTAGTCTAATCCCAAGGGGTTAGCCAGGTCTAGAAGTTTGTAATGAACCTCAAGGGATCCACTCTCAAACAATGGCCTCTTTTCCCCAGCACTTTCATATATAAATAAATGCAGAGAACAGGAGTCCCGGGCTTTTGAACACCGTGTCATTACACATGTAAGACCTCTGTTCAAATGTCACTTTATCAGAGAGGACTTCCCTGGTCTAAGAAGATCTCAAACAGTACTTTCTACAGTTCTACCTTGATCTGATGTTGATATACATACACTATATAAAATACATACATGTTTTGTATATAGAACATTTATGGACATCAAAGGCTATGTATCTGAAGACAAACATACAGCTCACTTTCAAAATAAATATATACCTTAAAGAAGATAAATATTTACTAAGAAAAGGTTGAAGCTGCAGAATAAGCATGACCAAAGAAACCAGAATAACATAAAATTAGAGGAGGAGGAGGAAGAGGGAGACAGAGTGAGAACAAAAGTAAAAGACACATGGGAAGGACTACCATTTCAACAGTTTCTCCACGTCTCCTAACGTAGATTTCATTTCAAGATTCTATCTTCATCTGTTCAACCATCCCGTCACCACCTCCGTCAGGTCTCTGTTCTTTGCAATCCCATCTCTAGTCCTACTTGCATCCCTGCTCTTTGTGGATATGTCATTATCACTGCCACAGAGTCTTTGATAAGACTGAGTCTTCTGCCTAGAACAAACTTTCCATTCATTCCTTCACTTCACATAAGTCTCTGCTCAAATATCACCAAATCGGAGAGGACTTCCCTGAACTAAAAAGATCTTAAATGATACACACCTTAGTTCTGTCTAATGTACCCTGCTTTTATTTTCTTCTTAGTCCTTTTTGACATTATTTCATTAAATAATGAAACATTATTTGTACATTTAACTGCTGTTTTTTTCTCTCCAGCAGAAGGTCAGTCACTCAGTCATGTCCAACTCTTTGCGACCCCGTGGACTGCAGCACGCCAGGCTTCCCTGTCCATCACCAATTCAAGAAACTTGCTTAAACTCATATCCATCAAGTCGGTCATGCCATCCAATCATTTTATCCTCTTATGTCACCTTCTCCTCCCACCTTCAACCTTTCCCAGCATCAGGGTCTTTTCAGATGAGTCGGTTCTTCGCATCAGGTAGCCAAAGTATAGGAGTTTCAGCTTCAGCAACAGTCCTTCCAGTGAACATGCAGGACTGATTTCCTTTAAGATGGACTGGCTGGATCTCCTTGCAGTCCAAGGGACTCTCAAGAGTCTTCTCCAACACCACAGTTCAAAAGCATCAATTCTCTGGTGCTCAGCTTTCTTTATGGTCCAACTCTCACATCCATACATCACTACTGGAAAATCTATAGCTTTTACTAGACTGATCTTTGTCGGCAAAGTAATGTCTCTGGTTATTACTATGCTGTCTAGATTGGTCATAGCTTTTCTTCCAAGAAGCAAGTGTCTTCTAATTTCATGGCTGCAGTCACCCTCTGCAGTGATTTTGGAGATCAAAATATAAAGTCTGTCACTGTTTCCATTGTTTCCCCATCTATTCGCCATTAAGTGATGGGACCAGATGCCATGATCTTAGTTTTTTGAATGCTGAGTTTTAAACCATATTTTTCACTCTCCTCTTTCATTTTCATCAAGAGATTCTTCAGTTTCTTTTCGCTTTCTGCCATAAGGGTGTTATCATCTGTATATCTGAGGTTATTGACAATTTTCCCAGCAATCTTGATTCCAGCTTTTGCTTCATTCAAACCAGCATTTCACATGATGTACTCTGCATAGAACAGATAAATAAGCAGGGTGACAATATATAGCTTTGACATACTCCTTCCCCAATTTTGAACCAGTTCATTTTTCCACGTCTGGTTCTAACTGTTGCTCCTTGACCTGCATACAGATTTCTCAAGAGGCAGGTCAGGTAGTCTGGTTATTTCCATCTCTTTAAGAATTGTCCACAGTATGTGGTGATCCACACAGTCAAAGGTTTTAGACTAATCAATGAAGCAGAAGTAGATGTTTTTCTGGAATTCTCTTGCTTTTCTCAATGATCTAATGGATGCTGGCAATTTGATCTTTGGTTCTTCTAAAATCAGCTTGAACATAAGGAAGTTCATGGCTCACGTACTATTGAAGCCTGGCTTGGAGAATTTTGAGCACTATTTTCCTAGCATGTGAGATGAGTGCAATTGTGCAGTAGTTTGAGCATTCTTTGGCATTGCCTTTCTTTGGAATTGGAATGAAGACTCACCTTTTCCAGTCCTGTGGCCACTGATGAGTTTTCCAAATTTGCTGGCATATTGAGTGCAGCACTTTCACAGCATCATCTTTAAGGATTTGAAATAGCTCAGCTGGAATTCCATCATCTCCACTAGCTTTGTTCACAGTGATGCTTCCTAAGTAAGGCCCACTTGTCTTCAGACTCCAGGATGTCTGGCTCTAGGTGAGTGATCATACCTAGAGTTATCTGTGTCATTGAGATCTTTTTTGTATAGTTCTTTTGTATATTCTTGCCACCTCTTCTTAATATTCTGCTTCTGTTAGGTTCATACCATTTTTGTCCTTTATTATGCCCATCTTTGCATGAAATGTTCCCTTGGTGTCTCTGATGTTCTTGAAGAAATCTCTAGTCTTTCCCATTCTATTGTTTTCCTCTATTTCTTTGTATCGATCACTTAGGAAGTCTTTATCTTTCCTTGCTATTCTTGGGAACTCTGCACTCAGAAGGATATATCTTTCCTTTTCCCCTTCGCCTTTAGCTTCTCTCCTTTCCCAACCATTTGTAAAGCCTCCTCATAAAACAATTTTGCCATTTTACATTTCTTGTTCTTGGGGATGGTTTTGATTCATGAGAAGGTAAGCACTGTGAAAGCAGTGATTTTGATTATTCAGATCACTTAAGTATCTCATGTACCTAAAGCACAGTCAAGTACATAGTAAGTGCTCAGTAAATAGCTTGAGTGTGTGTGTGTGTGTGTGTGTGTGTGTGTGTGTGTGTGTGTTAGTTCCTCAATCATGTTTGACTCTTTGGGACCCCATGGACCGTAGTCTGATAGTCTCCTCTGTCCATGGAATTCTCCCAGCACGAATATTGGAGTGGATAGCCATTTCCTTCTCCAGGGGATCTTCCTGACCCAGGAATTGAACCCAAGTCTCCTTCATTGCAGGCAGATTCTTTACTATCTGAGCCAATAAGTGAATCTAATTCTAGATTTCCCACTAACATAAAATTGAATGTTATTTAATATCATACAGCACAAATTATACCTCATTTCACATCTTTGTTTTCCTCTAATACCAACCTAATGTTGCTTAAAATACTTTAATCACTTCCCAGTGGTTTTAGAATATAATCCACTTTTCCTTTATGGACTGGAATTTGTTTAATTTTCCAGTCTTTTCTTTTACTGTCCATTTTCATATTCTAAATTTGAATCATACTAAAATATCTGCAATCCTACATTGTAGGATTTTCTCTTCAACCTCTAAATCCTACTCTATTTCTTCTGCCTGGAGTACATTATCTACCCTGTTTACCCTGACTAACTCCTACTTGTCCTTCAGAATCCAGCAGAGCTTTCCATTTGGGTTAGATACCTTCAGTAATAGCTCTTACCATCACTACCCTGTGATTTGCTTTAATAAAACACTGTCATACTATTTTTTAAAAAATAATAATGATCTCTGTATTTTTCTGTTCCTCCTCTCCTTAGATGAAGATTCTTCAGGGACAATAAAGGGTCTCTTTGTACTTACTCAATACAATACCTGGAACCTGGTAAACATGTAATGAATATTGACTGAATCAATATATATTATAAATTTATATTAAAAACTAAATTATTCTGGGTTTTGAGATTTGAGAGATTTCAGAATCATGACTTGAGAATACTAGAGATATAATACTGCAAAGGCTATATAAGACCAGAAATTTCTTCATTTTTAAAAAACTACATAATCAAATATATGTTATTTGTAATTTCAAACATAAGGCTGAGATATTTTAAACCTGGTAAAGCATTTGAATAAGTAAATATTATGTAATTGGAAAGGGCTAAGCATGACTTTTTTTTTTTTTTTCCAAAAAGCTACCTTGGTTAATATTTCTGGATTTGCCTGTAAACAGAAATTCCTTCCCTGCAACTTACTTTGAACCTTTTAAACCCAAAACACTAAATCATATATCTTGGACAGATAAATAACATGAGTTTTATTTAAGATGTCAATTTAGAGATTCCATTATGACAGTGCCTTCCAGCATCTACTGGGTCAGTTTCCGGGTGTCCATTTCCCCACATGGTAATAGATTTGCACTTTGCTCCATCAGGTCTTCCTTGGGCCAAAAACACATTTGAGATGTAATTATGGGAGCAGTCTGTGGCAGTGGAAAACCAAGGTTAACTGAACCACATGGAAATAAAACCCATGTCATTGGTGTCATTACCAGTATACTCAAACCAACAGAGTTAACCTCAATGTAAATAGCAGGCAAAAAATAGCACAACACTCCATCTTTTGGAGAAATCAGTCCCTTTGGAAAGAATGCAATAAGAAGGAAACACCTGAACTCATATTTTTTTTGAGCAAAAGGGGGCAAAGTTATTGATTTTTTAAGATTACATATATAAGTAGGTGAAAACATTTCACAGAGTTGAAAAAAAGTTTATGATAAAAAGAAAACATCAATTGACATAAAGAGAAGAGCACTGAAGAAGGAATAAAGTAAAAAAAAATGTTCATTTTTCTTATTCGCAAATGTTCTAACAAGTAACAGTTTGTTTAAAATAATAACAACAACAATGTATTAGATTATGCATGGCTTATGCATATACCTTATATATGTATAAATAAATATATATGATTATAGATGCTCATATGTAAGAGAAATGAATGACAGTATAATGATATATGATACAGTAGACAGAAATTAAAATTATTGTTATTATAATGTACTCATACTGCCCATGAAGTGGTACAGTGTTATTTAAAAGTAGACTTGTATTAGTTGTAAATGTATACTGCAAATGCTAGGACAACCACTGAAAAAAGCAAAAACAATAAGAAATAGAAAGTAAAACATATACTAAGAAAGAGAGAAGATGGCATATAAAATCCTCAATTAAAACCACACAAGGCATGAAAACAGTGGAAGGGAAACAGAAACAAAGACTAACAAACAGAAAACAGTAATATATAAGGTTGATACTAATCCAACAATATAACTGTATATCTCTTTGAATGTCAATGTTCTAAATACATGTAGAAATTGTCAGAGTGAATTAAAAACACATGACCCACATATATGTTGTCAACAAGAAATCCACTTCAAGCATAAAGACACGGATGGATTTAAAGTAACAGGATGGAGGGAAAATAAACCACACTAATACAAATCAACCCCTTCATGGATCTCAGCCTTGTTCTAGTAAAGGGGCTTGCATAACTCAATGAAGCTATGAGCCATGCCATGCAAGGCCACCCAAGACAGATGGGTCATAGTGGAGAGGTCTGACAAAACGTGGTCCAGTGCAGGAGGGAATGACAAACCTCTCTAGTATTCTTGCTGTGCAAACCCCATGAATATTACAAAAAAGCAAAAATACATAACACCAAAAGATGAGTCCCCAGGTTGGAAGGTGCCCAACATGCTACTCGGGAAAAGCTGAAGGCAATGACTAACAGCTGCAGAAAGAATGAAGCTGCTGGGTCCAAGTGGAAACAACACTCAGTTGTGGATGTGTGCTGAAGCTGAAGCTTCAATACTTTGGCCACTTGATGTGAAGAGCTAACTCATTGGAAAAGACCTTCATGCTGGGCAAGATTGAAGGCAAAAGGAGAAGGTGATGGCAGAAGATGAGATGGTTAAGATAGCCTTATTGACTCAATGGACATGAATGTGAGCAAATTCCAGGAGATAGTAGAAGACAAGGAACCCTGTCATGCTACAGTACATGGGGTTGCAAAGAGTCAGACACAACTTAATGACTGAACAACACAAATCAAAAGAAAGCTATATTAATTTCAGACAGATCAGTCTTCAGAGCAAAGAAAGTTATTAGGGATAAAGAGGGGCATGACATGATAATGAAGGGGTCACTTCTCCTGGAAGACATAACAACTCTTAATGTGTAAGAACCTAACAACAGAGCATCAAACTTGTCAGACAAAAACTGATAGAACCACAGGAGAAATAGATGTATGCAATATCACAATTGGATGCTTCAACAATTTGTATCAAAATGAACACAATCAGCAGGCAGAAAGCAGTAAGGATGCAACTGAACTCAACAACATTAATCAACTGAATATAATCAACACCTACAGACTACTTCATCCATCAACAGCAGAATATATACTCTTCTCAAGATCATATGGAACTTTCATCAAGACAGATCACATTCTGAGCCATAAAACACATTCTGACAAATTTAAAAGAAAGTGATATACAGTATCTGTTCTCAGACCACAGTGGAATTAAACTGGAAACAAAAATTGGAAAGTATTTGAATAATGATCTTTCCCACTAAGATCAGGTATAAGGCAAGGATGTCCCCTCTTACCATTCCTTTTCCATACCCTACTAGACACCCTTGCTAATGCAATAAGGCAAGAAAATGAAAATAAAAGGTATATATATTGGAAAGGAAGAAATACAACTGCCTTTTTTCACAGAGTAAATAGTTGTCTATGTGAAAAATTTGAAATAATTGACCAAAAAAATCCTGCAACCAATGAGGAACAATAGTAAGGTTGTAGGATATGAGGTTAATATACAAAAGGAACTGTTTTCTATATACCAGAAAACAACACAACAAGTAGTATTTGAAATAAAAAACACAATCCTATTACATTAGCACCTCCAAAATGAAATCCTTTAGGTACAAATCTAACAAAATATTTACAGAGATCCATTTGAGGAAAACCACACAACTCTGATAAACAAAATCAAAGGACTAAATAAATGGAGATATATACCATGTCTATGGATACAGAGACTCGATATTGTCAAGATATTCAGTTCAGTTCAGTTCAGTCGCTCAGTCGTGTCCGACTCCTTGCGACCCCATGAATCGCAGCACGCCAGGCCTCCCTGTCCATCACCAACTCCCAGAGTTCACTGAGATTCACATCCATCGAGTCAGTGATGCCATTAGTTCTTCCCAATTTGACCTACTGATTCAATGTAATCCCAATCAAAATCCCAGAAAGTTATTTTATGGATATTGATACACTGACCCAAAAGTGTACATGAAGAGGCAAAAGGCCCACAATAGTCTAGACAATATTGAAGGGAAAGAATAAAGTTGGAAGACTAATACTGCTGAGAGCTTACAGTGAATGATGTTGGATACATGGTCTCCAAAGAAGAAGATTCAGCTTCAGGACCAGGGGCCAGGCTTGATCACTCAAGAGCTTTTGTGTAGCAGAGTTTTATTTAAGAGAAAAAGGAAAGCTTCTGACACAGACATCAGAAGGGGGATGGAGAGTGCCCCCCCAACTAGTCTTAGCAAGGCCTTATATACTTTTACCAGACCCACTCCCACAACATAAATCCTAAATTAACAAGATTGGAACTAACAACAGAGGTCTTTTCAGACCCACTCAAGATTAGTTCTTGTTAAGGAGAAACATGTCCCTGAGCAACATACATTATTATATTGACTAAGACAAACAAATGTAGAAAGAAAATGTTTGTCCTTTTCTCCTTGAGAGTTCCAGACCCCTTTCTCCTTCTTGAGGGCTCCTGACTCCTTTCTCCTCTTTGGAAACCCTGGACTTCTTATCAACCTACATAGGAAATAACTCTCTCACTAGCTAACTTCAAGATTTACTATAAAGCTACAGCAATTAAAACAGTGTGGCACTGGTGCAACAATAGACTGATTGAACAGAATGCAAACTGCAGAAACAGACGCACAGAAAGGAAGGACACTGATTTTTCACAAAGGAGCAAAGGCAATACAATGGAGCAAAGACAGTCTTTCAATAAGTGGTGCTGGAGCAATTGGACACCCAGATGCAAAAAGGTGAATCTAGACCCAGACCTTACACTCTTCACAAATATTACCTCAAAATGGGCCAGGGACCCAAATGTAAAACGCAAAACGATGAGACTCGTAGAAAATAACATAGGAGAAAACCTAGATGACTTTGGGTATGATGATTTAAAAAAAAAAAAACCACCACCAAAGACAACCTAAGAAAGAAAAAAGAAATGATAAGCTGGACTTAATTACAAATAAAATTTTCTCTGTGACAGACAATATCAGGAGAATTAAAAGAAGCCAAAGACTGGGAGAGAATGACTGCAAAAGATATATCTGACAAAGGATAGTTATCCAAAATATACAAAGAACACGTAAAACTCAGCAATAAGAAAACAAACAGCAGGAAGGTAAAATAGGCCAAAGACCTTAACAGACACCTCACCAACTGGAGTGGGGTGCCATTGCCTTCTCCAAAAGAAAACATACTGATGGCAAATAAGGATATGAACAGATGCTCCGTATAACAGGTCATCCGCTTAGCTGTGTCCGACTCTTTGCAACCCTATGGACTACAGCCTGCCAGGCTCCCCTGTCCATGGGATTTTCCAGGTAAGAATACTGGAATGGTTTGCCATTTCCTTCTCCAATAACAGGTCATCAGGAAAATCCCTGGGTCAGGAAGATCCCCTCCAGAAGGGACACACTACAGCATCCTTGCCCAGAGAATTCCATGGACAGAGGAGCCTGGTTGGGTACAGTCCGTGGGGTCACAAAGAGCTGGCCACAGCAGAGCAACCGACACTAACACTAGCCAGTATCTACATACTGGAGTAGCCTAAATCTGGAACACTGAGAGCAACAGATGCTGGCAAGGGTGTGGAGCACAAGGAATGCTCATACATTGCTGGTGGCCCAGCTCCTGTGGATGCCAGTTTGGAGATCTCTGACAAAATAAACACATTCTTACTATAAGATCCAGGGATTACAGTCCTCTATATGTACCTATAAGAGTACATAAAACCTACAAAAGCATTTTTACAACAGCTTTATTCATTACTGTCTAAACCTGGAAGCAATAACAATGGCCTTCAGTGGGAGAATGGATAAGTAAACTATGAGACAGGGTAACAATGGAGTATTATTCAGCATTAAAAAGAAATGAGCAATGAAGCCATTAGCAGACATTGAAGAATCTTAATTGTCTATAACTCCAATACAAAATGGTTTTGGTGTTACAGAATAAATGAATAAAATAAAATTTAAAAAGAACCAAAAGAAAAAAAAAAAGTTAAAGAAGCTAAAATGAAAAGACCGCATACTGTATGCTTCCAACTATATGAGATTCTGGAAAAGGCAAAACTATGGAGACAGTAAAAAGATCAATTGTGCCAGGAGGTTGGGGATGGGGAGAGATGAAAAGGCAGAGCACAGAGGATTTTTAGAGCAGTGAAATCGTGGCCGTGATATTATGATGAAGGCTACATGTTGTTATACATTTGTCTAAATTCACAGAATGTACAGTACCAAGAGTGAACCCTAATGTAAACTACGGATTTTGGATGGTTGTGATTTGTCAGTGTAGTTCACCAAACACAGCAAATGTGCCACTCTGGTAGGGGAGATGGGTAACAGCGCAGACTACTCATGTGTGGGGGTGTGGGATATAGGAGAAATCCCTGTGCCATCATATCAGTTTTGCAGAGAACTTTAACTGCTCTGGGCTTCCCTGGTGGCTTAGAGGTTAAAGCATCCGCCTGGAATGCAGGAGACCAGGGTTCAATCCCTGGGTCGTGAAGATCCCCTGGAGAAGGAAAATGGCAACCCACTCCAGTACTCTTGCCTGGAGAACCCCATGGAGGGAGGAGCCTGGTAGGCTACAGTCCATGGGGTCACAAAGAGTCGGACACGACTGAGCGACTGAACTTCACTTCACTTCACTTAAAACTGCTCTAAAAACTGTTTACGCAAAACAATTTTTTGTCAAAGTAAACTGCATTCCTCAGTATTCAAATACTGACTCCCCATCCTTTTGGTGCCTTCAAGAGTGAAGATCTATTAGTGCTTTCTAAATTTTATTTCTTGCTCAGTGTATCAGTATGTGTATGCGTGATGTGTGTGAGCATGTGCACAATCCTCTTTCCTTTAACAAATGGCAGCAAGTTATGTACTGGTTGTTTGTGTAGTGTGTGAGTCTCTGACCCCTCTGAATTGATTTTGCTAAAAGGAATATGGGTCACACTGGATCATTTTCATCCAAGATGAACATCTAGTTGGCTTAAAATCACTTATAGAATTACCAATCTTTTCCCCACGTCTTTGAAATGAAACCTTTTTGGGAACTACCTCTTGCATGTACTCAAAAAATCTCTGGGAATACTACTGCTCTTATAATCTTTCTGTATAGTTATTTGCTAGTACCATCTATTTAACATGGCTTTATGGTTTTGTTATCTCAGAAGAGGTAAGAATCTAACAATGTTATCATAAAGCAGGTGACATAGGTTGCTAAATGTGGTATTATGGTATGAATATTAGAAATTACAATTCATGGGGTACTCTCATCAATTCTGAATCCTTAGTGTTTTTATATGAATTAGGGGTAAAACCTTTAGTTTAACACTCAGGTAAAAAGTATGGGCATAATATTGGTGTGCATATGGGGAAGTTTCACCCTTTCCTAGTAGGAGTGTAAACAGATACAACCTTATAGAAGAAGATTATGCAAAATTTACCAAAATGATCAATCCATGTACCTTTTCCTTTATCAGCTCTACTTCTGGGAATTTATTCCACAGCCATAATTTCACCTGCGCATACGACAAACGTATGTTGTTATTCACTGCAGTGTTACAGCAAAAGCTGAGAATATCTTAAATTCATATCAGTAGGAAAACTTGTTAAATAAATTACAGTATTTTCACAGTTGAATTTCTACAGAGTTGCTAAAAAAATACAAAAAGATCTCCAAAAAATATTAAGTGAAAAGCATAATGTTGAACAGTGTGTAGTGTGCCACCATCTGGGTTTAAAAAAAACCGATAGAAAAAGAATCCATATTTTTATCTGCTAGTATCTACATAGGTCATTCCTGGCAGGACACATAAGAAAATAGGACTGAGCAAATGTGTGGAAAAGAAATAGCACTGGGAATAGGGCTTTCCATTCGCAATAGATCCTTTACTGTATCATTTTAGTTTTAAACCTTGGAACCAATGGTAAACATATTTATTGAGAACCTGTAGTGTTCCATGAACTATATGATATGGAGTTTTCACTTTTGTTATTAAATTATTCAATCCAGCTTCGTTAAACACTAAAAGACTAAAGAGAAAATATTAAGAACCTCACATTGCCATGAATTATTGAGAGGGGAAAAATGAACTGGATACTAGCATCAAGTAACCAAAGAACATGATTAATTTTTATCTAAAGTAAATTATAGTTGGGAGTGAGAAAGCATATATCATATAAATTATGCCCAAGTAAATCAGCAGTGAATTCCAGTGAAAAGAACTCAAAGAGAGATACAGATAATTCAGTTTAACACAAATGCCACAGCATCTTATTTATAGTTCTTTTAAAGTAACATCTTTTTTTAAAATATAAATTTATTTATTTTAATTGGAGGTTAATTATTTTACAATATTGTATTGGTTAACCATACATCAACGTGAATCCGCCACAGGTATACACGTGTTTCCCATCCTGAACCCCCCTCCCACTTCCCTCCCCGGACCATCCCTCTGGGACATCCCAGTGCACCAGCCAAGCATCCTGTATCATGCATCGAACCTGGACTGGCAATTTGTTTCATATATGATATTATACATGTTTCAATGCCATTCTCCCAAATCAACCCACCCTCTCCCTCTCCCACAGAGGGAGAGGACTAATCTCAAAAATATACAAGCAACTCCTGCAGCTCAATTCCAGAAAAATAAACAACCCAATAAAAAAATGGGCCAAAGAACTAAATAGACATTTCTCCAAAGAAGACATACGGATGGCTAACAAACACATGAAAAGATGCTCAACATCACTCATTATCAGAGAAATGCAAATCAAAACCACAATGAGGTACCACTTCACACCAGTCAGAATGGCTGCAATCCAAAAGTCTACAAGCAATAAATGCTGGAGAAGGTGTGGAGAAAAGGGAACCCTCTTACATTGTTGATGGGAATGCAAACTAGTACAGCCACTATGGAGAACAGTGTGGAGATTCCTTAAAAAACTGGAAATAGAACTGCCTTATGACCCAGCAATCCCACTGCTGGGCCTACACATCGAGGAAACCAGAAGTGAAAGAGACACATGTACCCCAATGTTCATCGCAGCACTGTCTATAATAGCCAGGACATGGAACCAACCTAGATGTCCATCAGCAGATAAATGGATAAGAAAGCTGTGGTACATATATGCAGTGGAGTATTACTCAGCCATTAAAAAGAATACATTTCAATCAGTTCTAATGAGGTGGATGAAACTGGAGCCTATTATACAGAGTGAAGTAAGCCCGAAAGGAAAACACCAATACAGTATACTAACGCATATATATGGAATTTAGAAAGATGGTAACAATAACCCTGTATGCGAGACAGCAAAAGAGACACAGATGTATAAAGTAACACCTTGATAAAATCAGGGCTTAATTTCAAGTATTCAGTAAAGTTAATAATAAAAAGTATTGAATATTTTAAATATAAGTGAAGTCAGTAAATACTGTTTTTAATAACTTAGTTATAAAAGTACCTATTAGCAGAATCATGGCAATGATCTTGCTGTTTTATGTTGTACAAGTCATGAAAGTGCAGTCTGCCTTTTAATATTCTGAAACAATGGTAAGCATTTTTGTCCAGTACTCTTTTGGTAAGATTCCAGAGGTCTTTTGTCTCTGATGAAATTGTGTTAAAATTATCTCAGAAATCTCAAAATGAGTGAGAGGGTAAAAGAAGAAAATACAGAGTGATGTATGCATACATAATAAAAGAATGAAAAGGAAGAATTTTAAATTCCAAGATTAGGAATAGTATGGATAAATGGAATGACTATATCCGTTTGATATCACTACTTCTCTTATTATGTATAGTGCCCTTAGCAACTAACGGGCTTTCTAGGTGGTGCAGAGGCAAAGAATCCGCCTGTCAAGGCAGGAGACGTAAGAGATGCAGGGTTCAACCTCTGGGTCGGGAAGATCCCTTGGAGTAGGAAATGGCAACCCGCTCTAGTACTCTTGCCTAGAAAATTACATGGACAGAAAAGCCCGGTGGCCTACAGCCCAAGGGGTCATAAAGAGTCGGACATGACTGAGCACGCACACACATATGCTTAGTGACAAATTACCACATTATCTCTCCCTAGACCAGATTATGATTCTTATTTACTTAAAAAAGTGCCGTAAGCTTTCATTTGAAAATTAACTAGAGTTTAAATTTTCAAAATATCAAAAGACACAAGAAGAATAAGAAGAATGCCAAAGACCATCCTCCGTGGGCCTCTACCTGGACTCAGGTGCTTTACGCTTTTCCCTGATCCTTTAACCAACTCCCACCAGATCAGCACAGGGGTCTGGGGGCCCTTCTTGTCTTCCTTCTGCTCCCCCAGCGTTGCTCCTTCAAATCCTGCCAAGGATCTTGGTGCTTTTCTCACACATGAGATGACTGAGCCTCACATCCGAGTTCTCATTTACAAAGCCAACATATGGAAGCAACACAAGCATCCATCAACAGACAAGCAGATAAAGAAAGTGCATATACATGTTATACATGGACACACACACACATATGCACTCACAATGGAATAGTAGTCATAAAGAAATGAAACTATTACTTTTCTGCAACATGGATGGACCTAGAGAATATTTAGTTCAGTTCAGTTCTGTCGCTATTCTCCTGGTTGAGCCCCAATAAAGCCATCAATTTACAAGTGATTTTTCTTGGAAGGCTTCCCTGACCTCTCAGACTGGGTTCCTTTGTTGATGATTTAGTCCATTTGGGGCCTGCTGTTGTTCAGTTACTCAGTTGTCGGACTTTCTGCGACCCCGTGGACTGCAGCACGCCAGGCATCCCTGTCCTTCACTATGTCTCTGCTGCTGCTGCTGCTGCTAAGTTGCTTCAGTCGTGTCCAACTCTGTGTGACCCCGTAGACGACAGCTCACCAGGCTCCCCCGTCCCTGGGATTCTCCAGGCAAGAACGCTGGAGTGGGTTGCCATTTCCTTCTCCAATGCATGAAAGTGAAAGCTCAGTCATGTTTGACTCTTTGCGACCCCATGGACTGCAGCCTACCAAGCTCCTCCGTCCATAGGAGTTTCCAGGCAAGAGTACTGGAGTGGGTTACCATTGCCTTCTCCGCACTATGTCTCTGAGTTCGCTCAAAGGCATATTCATTGAGTCAATGATGCCATAATTACTGTATGCAATAAATAGAGAATATTATACTTAGTGAAATGAATCAGGGAAAGATATACTGAATGATATCACGTATAAATAAATTTAAAGAATAAAACTAACAAATGCTTACAGCAAAACACAAAGAGACTCACAGATATAGAAAATAAACTAATGGTAACTAACAGGGAGAGGGGTAGGCGTAACGTAAGGGTATGGAATTAAGAGACACAATAATATTAGTGAAAATTAAAATAACAGTACATCCAGATTAACAATATTGAATTCAACTGAATCCAAGAAAGCTCCAATTACATTTGAGAATGATTTCTAAAATCCTCAAAGATCAGAGAAACCAGAAACATTGTTTTGAAAAGCTTAAAAATGTAAGTACCTGCTAGATAAGGAAGACTGTGATATCAGTTATAGGTAACACAAACTATATACAGTAACCGCAGTCTGCCTCAAAATTCTTCTGAAATCATAATACATTTTTAAAAAGTATTTTCCAAAATCATTATCTAAACAACCCTTTACTGGAAATGGTTCGTGTTTCTCTCTCCATCTCTCTCCTACCCCTACATCGCCCTCTATGTATATATCTAAATATAAATTTTAACTGGATTCAATATATTTTGATGCAAAGTCATTTTGAATTAAGATAGCAAGCTACCCAGGAAGAGCACTAGAGAGGAACACTGGGCAGAAAACGGTAGTAAAAAGGTCTTTCAGGAAATAGTCATTTAGGACCAGAACATTGAGAGACATACAAATCCAAATACACCTCTTGATCACCATAATAAGGAAAATACAAAGGGAACCATTTAATTGTTTACATAAAAAGCCAATCTCATTTAATGAAGAAAAGGTGATTGTTCAGTTGCACAGTGCTGTCTGACTTTTTTGAGACCCCATGGACTGTAGCCCAGCAGGCTCTTCTCTTTGTGGGATTTCCCAGGCAAGACTACTGGAGTGGGGTGCCATTTCCTAACTCCAGTAGGTCTTCCTGAACCCAAGTCTCTTGTGTCTTCTACATTGGCAGATGGGTTCTCTACCACTAGCACCATGTGGGAAACCCAAAAAGGTTATCACAGAAAACATTTTATATATAATTTTCTATAATAAAATCATCTTTCATATTTGACAGGTGACAAGGAGATAAGCTTTTTAACTAATATATGGGGGAACAGTCATGGAAAAGGGAATGACTGATGTAAGGATTAATGAGCAAGATACATAAAAAATAAATAAAATGGGAAGAAAAAAACTAAGGTGGTTAAAAAAAAACATGAAAAAGAGGGCAATCATTTCCAAATGACAAAACTGTACTCAGGAATAATACAGTTTCTTTTCTTTACAGAATTATATTATTATATAACCTCCATACTGCTGAAGCCAGTGGACATTTTTCTATCCCTAGCTTATTTGGGATCTTTGCAGCATCTGGCACCATTGTTATTACTGTTCAGTCGTTTAGTCGTGTCTGACTCTTTGTGACCCATGGACTGCAGCACGCCAGGCTTCTCTGTCCTTCACCACCTCCTTGAGCTTGCTGAAACTCGTGTCCATTGAGCTGGTGACGCCATCCAGCCATCTTGACACCACTGACCACTCTCCTCTACTGAAGAGTCACCCTTTCCTTGGCTCATACGGCAATGCTCTCCAGAGGTCTCTCCCAGCCTTTTGTCACTCATTCTCTTAGGCATCTTTTGAGCATTCACATTCCCATGGCTAAACCTTACATATCACTAATTAAGGAGCTCTGCCCTTAAACTCTACAGATGAAAATCCAGTCTTTGCAGATCTGCTTCCAGAAAACACCTGCCTAACGTCAGATCCTATTCAGTTCAGTCCAGTTCAGTTGCTCAGTCATGTCCAACTCTTTGCACTCCCATGGACTGCAGCGTGCCAGGCTTCACTGTCCTTCACCAACTCTGGGAGCTCACTCAAACTCACGTTCATAGAGTCTGTGATGCCATCCAAGCATCTCATCCTCTGTTGTCCCCTTTTCCGCCTGCCTTCAATCTTTCCCAGCATCAGGGTCTTTTCCAATGAGTCAGTTTTTCACATCAGCTGGCCAAAGTATTGGAGTTTCAGCTTCAGCGTCAGTCCTTCCAATGAATATTCAGGACTGATCTCCTTTAGGATGGGCTGGTTGGATCTCCTTGCAGTCCAAGGGACTCTCAAGAGTCTTCTCCAACATCACACTTCAAAAGCATTGATTCTTCGGCTCTCAGCTTTCTTTATAGTCCAACTCCCACATCCATACATGACCCCTGGACAAACCATAGCTTTGACTAGATGGAACTTTATTGGAAAAGTAATGTCTCTGCTTTTTACTATGCTGTCTACGTTGGTCACAGCTTTTCTTCCAAAGAGCAAGCATCTTATAATTTCATGGCTGCAGTCAACATCTGCAGTGATTTTTGAGAGCCCAAAATAAAGTCTGTCACTGTTTCCATTTCTTCCACATCTATTTGCCATGAAGTGATGGAATCAGATGCCATGATCTTAGTTTTTTAACTGTTGAGCTTTAAGCCAATTTTTTCACTCTCCTCTTTCACTTTCATCAGTGGTTCTTTAGTTCCTCTTCACATTCTGCCATAAGGGTGGTGTCATCTGCCTATCTGAGGTTATTGATATTTCTCCCAGCAATCTTGATTCCAGCTTGTGCTTCATCCAGCCAGGCATTTCTCATGATGTACTCTGCATATAAGCAAAATAAGCAGGGTGACAATATATAGCTTTGATGTACTTCTTTTCCTATTTGGAACCAGTCTGTTGTTCCATGTCCAGTTCTAACTGTTGCTTCCTGACCTGCATACAGACTTCTCAAAAGGCAGGTCAGGTGGTCTGGTATTCCCATCTCTTTCATAATTTTCCACAGTTTATTGTGATCCACACAGTCAAAGGCTTTGGCATAGTCAATAAAGCAGAAGTAGATGTTCTTCTGGAACTCTCTTGCTTTTTCAATGATCCAGCGAATGTTGGCAATTTGATCTCTGTTTCCTCTGCCTTATCTAAGTCCATCTTGAACATCTGGAAGTTCACGGCTCACATACTGTTGAACCCTACTTGGAGAATTTTGAGCATTACTTTGCTAGCATGTGAAATGAGTGCAATTGTGTGGTAGTTTGAGCATTCTTTGGCATTGCCTTTCTTTGGGACTAGAATGAAAAGTGATCTTTTCCAGTCCTGTGGCCACTGCTGAGTTTTCCAAATTTGCTGGCATATTGAGTGCCACACTTTCACAGCCTCATCTTTTAGGATTTGAAATAGCTCAGCTGGAATTCCATCACCTCCAGCAGCTTTGTTCGTAGTGATGCTTCTGAAGGCCCACTTGATTTGGCATTCCAGGATGTCTGGCTATAGATTAGTGATCACACCATAGTGATTATCTTGGTCATGAAGATCTTTTTTGTATACCTCTTCTGTGTATTCTTGCCACCTCTTCATAATATCTTCTGCTTCTGTTTGTTAGGTCCATACCATTTCTGTCCTTTATTGTGCCCATCCTTGCATATAATGTTCCTTGCTATCTTTAATTTTCTTGAAGAGATCTCTAGTTTTTCCCATTCCATTGTTTTCCTCTATTTCTTTGCATTGATTGCCAAGGAAGGCTTTCTTATCTCTCCTTGCTATTCTTTGGAACTCTGCTATCAAATGGGTATATCTTTTCTTTTCTCCATTTCCTTTCGCTTCGCTTCTTTTCACAGCTATTTGTAAGGCCTCCTGAGACAACTATTTTGCCTTTTCGCATTTCTTTTATTGGGGATGGTTTTGATCCCTGTTTCCTGTACAATATCACGAATCTGTTTCCATAGTTCTTCAGGCACTATATCAGATCTAATCTCTTGAGTCTATTTGTCACTTCCACTGTATAAACGTAAGGGATTTGATTTAGGTCATACCTGGGTCACATCCCATGACCCACCACAGAACTCTGTCCCATCCAGGTTGTTGGGTTCATAACACTCTCCTTTCTTCTAAATGTCTTTCTTTGCTTGTATAACTTCTACTTAATCTTTAAAACTCAGGTAGAATGTAATCTCCTCTATGAATTTTCTCAAAAAGCCCAAGAATAGGATAACTTTTGTTTGTCCAAAGAAATCTTCTCATGTAATAACAGCATTTATCACTGTTTACAAATCACTAATTTGCACATCTGCTTTGCTACTGGACTATAAATTCCTTGAGGTCATATCTTTTGTTTTTGAAATGTTTTACTAAGAAGTATAAAATATACATAGTAAAGGTTATCAAATTTTCAGTTTAATGA
Source organism: Capricornis sumatraensis (assembly GCF_032405125.1). Taxonomy (NCBI): domain Eukaryota; kingdom Metazoa; phylum Chordata; class Mammalia; order Artiodactyla; family Bovidae; genus Capricornis; species Capricornis sumatraensis. The sequence continues at coordinate 10,997,753 of NC_091070.1, read as the reverse complement.
ATTATCACCAAGTATATAACTACCCTCAGAAAGATCCAATTAAAATATGATCCTTCAATTTGCATACTCAGTGACTGGTATATAATAAACAGTATGTATACAATAAATAGTAACAAATGACATTAATCAGGCTTGGAGTATATTAATCATTGCAGGAAATCATTCCACTGCTGTGGTTCAAAATTTAGATTTTTAGATACAAAGATCACATATCATTGACAATGGGGAAACGCTATAGTCATGTAAACTAGCAACAATTTAGAACTGAAGTTCATAATTCAACAAATATGATGTTAAGTAACAACTTTGCCATGAAACTCAAAATACAGAAAGCTTGGCATCAAGACCCAGGGGGAGATCAGGGTCCATCAGAGATTACTTTTGTCAGCACGTGATTTGAGCTAGCCAGTTCAAGGAAGGAATAGCTACATGAGATCTCTAAAGAGTAAAAACCAAAGATGGGCATTTTACCAGCACCTAAGCAACTTAGACTCTCAGCCCTGGGATCGTCAACAAACAGGATTGATGAAACAGAACAGCTATCCATCTGCTTCGTAACGAGCAGCCGTGGGAGACTGAGCAAGCAGGCAGGAGATATGTTACAGGGATGTGGAGAGCACAACTCCAAGAGTCAAACGCTTGGAAGTGACAGCAGCAGACTGGCCCACACTGGCTTATAGGACTGAGAGATAGACTGTCTCAATTTATGAAACAACAGCTTGTAACCTGGGAGGCTGAACAGCAGAAGCTTAAATACAGAAAACCTATGTAAGCAATACCAAGAGATTTCTAACCAATGGAACTAACTACAGATGTACTTCACCTAGAAAGGGCTAAAGGTTTCCTGTGGCCCGTTCAATTTCACTCTTACTTGACAGACTCAAATAATTATTTAGCAAAACATAAAGATTTGCATTCAATTTCAACTTTGCACTTTTACTTCCCTGATAGTTCATTCAATGAGAACTTCAACACAAAGCAACGCTGCTTAACAGGGATCACCACAGTGACAATAGTAAAGCCAGAATTTATGAATGCTTACAGGGCTCCAGACACTGTGCTAAAGTTGCTCATGCATTTCCCTGTTAAATTCTCACCCAATCATGTAGAGATTATTACTTTGCCCATATACCAGAGAAAGAAATGGGGTGAGAGAGAAACAAACCTTCACAACTAGGAATTAGCAAAACTGGACATCTGATTCAGGATGGACTTATAACCTGCACTTTTCTCTGTTGTGTTAAATTACTCAAATTCAAATGATTTTTATCAAATGTGATAAAAGTATTTCAAAGATCAGGTGTTTGCATTTCTAATCATGATGATGGATGCTAACAAGAGTCTTAAGAAGCAAAGAGCAGATGAGTTCACATAAGACGTCCGAACTTACAAATGCACGTGACTATAGATCACAAAGGATAATAAGGAGTCTCATTCAGGAAGGAGGGGCAAAATTGGATTAAATCATTAGACCTAACCATCTGCGGTTTTTAAAACCTAAATTATTATAATTACTGCTGTTGAATTAGAATGTCAGAGCCGCAAGGACATTTATAGATACTAAAGTTCAAAAACAAAAAATCAGAAAGCTGAAACCTAGGGAGCACAGCTGACATAAGCAATGGCGCCCACTGTCCGGTCTACACAGAACAAAGGCCACAGCCCTCCTAGAACTCTGCCCAAAGATTCTGTCAACCACAGGGCCCAGTGGAAATGAGTCCCCTAAACTAAAAGGCTTTCAGTAGCTGGGCTGGCAATTTTGCAATCAACAACCACAGAGGAACAGATTTTGAACTAAGGTAGTCAGCCTTGTTACCTTCTGGGCAGCAAAAGGATCTGGGTTCAAATTCAACTTTGATTCACTGAGGCAAAATATTTAACCTATGTGAAAATTATCTTTGAAAAACATAAAAGGATGGGGTGACTAGTAATAACTACTCACAGGATTATTATAAGCATTAAACAGAAAATAGGAGAAAGCACCTAATATGACACACAAAGCATGTTTTTTCAGATGTTGTTTTCCTTTTCTAGAATGAAGTGTGGCGTGCTGGTTAAAGCATCTGCTGTGTAGTTGGGCTGTATGGGCTCAAATCTCACTTCATATAACAGCCATGTGATCTGGGAAAGGTACTTAATTCTCTGTGTGTTTTAGTTTTTAATACATAAAATGAGAATGGACTGTTTCTGAGGATTTAATTAGGTACATGGTAAAGCATTTAGTTTATATCCTAAAATATAATAGGTGTTCTTGAGAGAAATTATCTTGATTCCAATCTGTAATATGCAAGGAATATAAGTTCAATACACACATTTATTTTTTATTCTCTAAAAGATACTACATGAAAATCTTTGCTTCACTTTTATCCCCATATAATTTAGGATGTAAAATTTAAAGAACCTGCAATCATTAGGCAATTACAGTAGATGTTACAAAGCATCTACTATAATATAGAGAAGGCTGAAGGCCAAATATCCAACCTCAATTTCCAAATTTAAAACAAACCACAGTGTCTATGGACTTCCCCGGTGGCACAGCAATAAACAATCCACCTGCAATGTAAGAGACCCAGGTTCAATCCCTGGGTTTAGAAAGATCCCCTGGAGAGGGAAGTGGTAACTCACTCCAGTATTCTTGCCTGGGAAATCCCAGGAACAGAGAAGCCTGGCGGGCTACAGTCCATGGGGCCACAGAGTCACCCATGACTTAGCAACTAAACACCATCACCACAATGTATATTCACCATCCAAGATAATATCAGTATACAACATGAATAATTTACTTAAGGCCTTCTAGCAATAAGACTGCTAAGCTCAAAGTCTTCTTACTAACACATGTTGAAATTCTGAGTAAAACAAATACACAACGGGAAAAAAAGGAAGTCCCCAGATGCATAAAGAGTTCAATGAAACCCTGAGTGGTACAAGCAAGCTGTTACTGTAGCAGACCCTGAGGTGGGGAATGGATTTCAGGAGAGGCCGTAAGAGCTGGAATTTGGGATTCTAAGACCCAGCAAGTGACAGGAAGTAAGGTCTTGGACCAATTCTGAATGATGCAAGAAGTTGGAACTGAGATTTCTGCACGATCTTGAACTCTTTAAGGCCACATGTACCAAACTGTAACTCCTAGAAGAATCACCTGGAGAGCTTATTAAAACTCAGATTCTTCAATCCACCTCCAGAGATTCTAACTCAGCAGGTCTGGAAATTTGCATCTCTCAAGCTCCTAGGTAATGCTAATGATTCTAGTCAAAAGAACATATTTTGAATAGCAAGGCTCTAAGAGCTTAATCATTAATGAAAAGGAGCCTGTATGCGAGACAGCAAAAGAGACACAGATGTATAGAACAGTCTTTTGGACTCTGTGGGAGAGGGAGAGGGTGGGATGATTTGGGAGAATGGCACTGGAACATGTAAAATATCATATATGAAACGAATCGCCAGTCCAGGTTCAGTGCATGATACTGGATGCTTGGGGGTGGTGCACTGGGGCGACCCAGAGGGATGATACAGGGAGGGAGGAGGGAGAGGGGTTCAGGATGGGGAACATGTGGATACCTGTGGCAGATTCATGTTGATGTATGGCAAAACCAATACAATACTGTAAAGTAATTAACCTCCAATTAAAATAAATAAATTTATATTTTTTTAAAAAAGGACCCTAAAAAACAATCTTTCCTGACCCAGGAAAAAAGATAGAAAAGCTTATGTCTGACCAGGGCTCCTCTGCTGTATACTGCTTTGGAATGAAAATGCACATTGCCTACAAAGCTATGTGAGTGATACACTTAAGAAATTAAATTAAAAAACTGACCCTGGGTTAAGGATTCTTTTGAGGCATATGAAAGAAGTAAACTGTTTTACTTCTAAATAAAACTGTTCTTTAGAGAAATTTTCACATGCCAGATATTGTAAAATGCCCATTTAAAAAACGTTGTTGTTGTTGTTCAACAAAAATTAAAAAAAAAATAAATAGGAAGGTGGAAAGCCCCAAAACTTAAGAAAATTGAATAGTTGAAAAGCCTATAAGTCTTCAGTTATTTAAAGACACACAGGAAGGAATAGAAAACAGGAAGCCTAACTTCTAGAAATGAAAAATAACAGCCATTGCAATTAAAATTTCAATAGATACATTTTAGACACTGGTGAAAAAAAGAACTGGTAAATTGTAAGAACTACCTAAAGAAATTACACAGACAACAGCACAGGGGATGAAAAGATACTAAATAGCAGTAAAAGTATATTAAGAGTAGGATGAGAAAATCCAACATGTGGCTAATGGGAGTTTTATTATGGCCAAAAGTAGAAAAGAGAATTCTAGAATAGTTAAGAATCTTCTCTAGCTGGAATTCTACAATTAAATAATCAGAGAGAATCAAGTAAAATAAACAGAAATAAGCCTATACTAAATACGTAAAATGGTAACACTGCAGAATACACTGGCAAAAATTTCTTAGAGGGATGAAAAATATAAGAAAACTTATTTGTAAAGAAATTACAATTTGGCTGGATGAAGATACATAACAGCAAGAAAACAGAAACTGGAAAATAGTAAGATATCTTTCAAGTATTGAGATAATGGAAGTGTTAGCCTAGAGTTCTTTACTCAGAGACAATCATTTAATAATTAAGGCAAAATAAAAGACATTTCCAAGACAAAGAATTTACCACTCATTGAAAGAGCTACTAAAGGATGCTTTTCAGTAAGAAGGACTCTCGGCCTAGAAGAAAAGACTTGGGTCATAGGGACAATGATGAACAACGAAAATGATAAATATATGGGTAAATGTAAATGAGCACAACAATTAACAATAATAACTAATTTAAGTAGGTTTAAAAACAATATCTGTATGCAGGTCAGGAAGCAGCAGTTAGAACTGGACATGGAACAATAGACTGGTTTCAAATAGGGAAAGGAGTACGTCAAGGCTATTTATTGTCACCATGCTTACTTAACTTATAATTTACATGCACAAGAAATGCCGGGCTAGATGAAGCACAAGCTGGAATCAAGATTGCTGGGAGAAACATCGATAACCTCAGATATGCAGATGACACCACCCGCATTGCAGAAAGTGAAGAACTAAAGAGCTTCTTGATGAAAGTGAAAGAGGAGAGTGAAAAAGTTGGCTTAAAGCTCAACATTCAAAAAACTAAGATCAAGGAATCCAGTTCTATCACTTCATGGCAAATAGGAGGGGAAACAGGGGAAACAGTGGAAACAGTGACAGACTTTATTTTGGGGGCTCCAAAATCACTGCAGATGGTGACTGGAGCCATGAAATTAAAAGACACTTGGTCCCTGGAAGAAAAGCTATGACCAGCCTAGACAGCATATTAGAAAGCAGAGACATATTGGCATTGAAACATGTCTACTACCATGTAAGAAACGAACTGCCAGTCTATGTTCGATACAGGATACAGGATGCTTGGGGCTGGTGCACGGAGATGATCCAGAGAGATGATATGGGGTGGGAGGTGGGAGGGGGGTTCATGATTGGGAACTCATGTACACCCGTGGCGGATTCATATCAATGTATGGCAAAACCAATACAGTATTGTAAAGTAAAATAAAGTAAAAATAAAAATTAAAAAAAAAAAAACAAAGCAGAGACATTGCCGACAAAGGTCCATCTAATCAAAGCTATGGTTTTTCCAGTAGTCATGTATGGATGTGGGAGTTGGACTATAAAGAAAGCTGAGAGCTGAAGAATCGATGCTTTTGAACTGTGGTGTTGGAGATGACTCTTGAGAGTCCCTTGGACTGTAAGGAGATCCAACCAGTCTATCCTAAAGGAAATCAGTCCTGAATATTCATTGGAAGGTCTGATGTTGAAGCTGAAACTCCAACACTTTGGCCACCTGATGCGAAGAAAGATTGAAGGCAGGAGGAGAAGGGGATGACAGAGGATGAGATGGTTGGATAGCATCACGAAGTCGATGGACATGAGTTTGAGTAGGCTCTGGGAGTTGGTGATGGACAGGGAGGCCTGGTTGCTGCGGTTCAGGGGGTCGTAAAGAGTCAGACATGACTGACCAACTGAACTGAAGGAAAACCAGATTTAAAATGTTTAATGTATTCTCTTTCCTCTTGAAAATCTATTTGGTTTGTCTAAGAGTTTTTGATTGTAGAAGAGCTTATAATGAAAAATATATATACCAAAAAGCTGTGTTGTTCTTTGTAAACATTGTGTTTTTATTCTAATGATGGTTCCATCAGTGATCAGAAGTACAGATGAAAGAATGAGAGATGTTATTAGATGCTTTTTAAAGCAAATTCTGCAGATGAAGCAAAATCTTGTAAACCTGTTTGAAAGATGGTAGTACACTATGCAGCCAAAAACATACATTTAAGAAAAATCACAATGACTAAAAACAAGTTAAATTCTAGACTAGTCCTTGAAATGTACTAGTTTTTTTATTTCTCGAACGTCAAGCTCCCATCTGCTGGGATATACTTTTTTGCTTTGGATTCAAAGGATCTCCATTCTCAGCATTTTTCACTGATAACTCAATCCCTCTGTTATTTGTAAGGGTGTTTTTCTTTTTCCATTCAACATTGCATAAACTCATGCTCCTTTTTTCTTTAATGACTCATATGTTACAGTATGTTGTTTATTAATTCCAAAACAATTCCTGTTAGTGACTGTGACTATATCCCCAGGAGAACGAAGGCTAAAATTAGACCTTTTGACTTCCACTTCTTTCGTGGGCAGGTATGTTCATGCTTGACCTTTCCCCTCCCCAGCTGCTCATTTCTTAAAAGGCTGCAGCAGAAGGGCAGAAGTCAGAGAAATGGAATTTCCCTGCCTAGCTTTCAAAATTAAAGCTGACAGGTACAATGGGGTAAAAGAAAAACCTGTGCACACAGATGTGGTGATAGACTTTAGGGGGCTGTTTACGGCATGATTTATGCAGCTAAAAATAGGTATCTGTATTGGAGTACTCTTTGGTTTTGTTTTGGGTTTTTTGTTTTTGTCTTTTACTTTTAGACTAAGATGGCATCTTTTAAACACTTTTTCACTGAAATGAACCTCCAAGCTGTCCTATCCCTTGTCAATCTCATGTATTAAGGTTTGAAGCACTGTCTGTCTCAGGTTTCATCAGCTCTGGTCAGAAATATAATATGTTACAACTCACACTCATATTTTATATAACAAAATATATTTGCCAACAGCATGAAGCAGAAGAATCGGAAACTGGAATGTCACGTGGCTCTTAGTACGCAGGAAAGTGAAAGAAAGTGAGTGAAAATCGCTCAGTCATGTCCAGCTCATTGCAACCCCATGGACTACACAGTCCATGGAATTCTCCAGGTCAGAACACTGGAGTGGGTAGCCTTTCCCTTCTCCAGGGGATCTTCCCAACCCAGGCAAATTCTTTATCAGCTGAGCCAAGAAGCCCTAGTACACAGGAGGTACTCAGTAAATATTTGGTGAATTCAATGCTGAACTAGAGCAGAGGTCAAGAAGCTTTTTCTATAAATGATCGGATAAGAACTATTTTTTCATTTATGGTCTCTTTCTCTTTTAACTCGGCTATTATAGTGGGAAAGCAGCCTTAGACAATACATACACAAATGAGCATAGCTGTGTTACTATAAAAACTTCATATGTGAACACTGAACTTTGAATTTTATGTGCCACAAAATACTTTTCTACTTTTGAGTTTGTTTTTTTTTTTTTTTTTCTGGCCATACTAGCTGGCTTGCAGGATCTTAGCTCCCAGGCCAAGGACAGAACCTGGCCCCTCCCTAGGCAGAAGCATGGGCATCCTAACACTGGACTGCCAGGGAATTCTCTTCTTTTAACCCTTTTTTGACCTCTAAAAATGTAACAGTTATTCTTACTCATGGGCCACACAAATACATGTTGAGAGCCTGAATCGGCCTGTGGATCCTAGAAACAGAGTTTAGTGACTTCATAAACCATTTGATTTTATTCTTCAAAATTACAAGAGGAATATGAGATTAAATTGTAGAGCATAATAAATGTGTGCAACAACTGAAAGCATGAGCAAAGTAGTTAAAACCATCAGCTCATGTAAAGTGTATACACAATAACATATGTATTTTTCTTTTTGAGTAGCTTCACAACAGACCAGTAACCTTTGATTTGCATACATGTGAGTTGAAAGCAACATATATCTGAAAATATAGATACACTGATTTGAGCTGAGTTTTATAACAAGAGAAACCCAACCCTGTATCTGATGCAGGAATTCTGAATCTTGAACCTATACATCTATATTTAGAATCAAAGGCTAGTTTCTAGGGGTTCCCTGAATTCTTGACTTTGGAAGCTGCAAATACTGGTTTCTTACATGCTTTTTTCTGTGGACTCAGTGGAACTTTCATCAGATTTTCAAGAGGTCAGTGGGTTCAAAAACCAGTAATCTAAAAGACTGAAGTTGATTATCTAAATAAATTCAATTACTATTCCTTTGAATCTTCAATATCCAAAAGCAATATCATTTTTTAAGAAAAGAAAGTATATAAAAGTTTGATATTCTATTTCATATTAAAGAAACACATATTAAAATAATTTCCTTCTAGAAGTGAGTTCCCACCATCCTCAGAGTACATTAGTCTCTGCTTCCTTTATCACGCTGGCTTTTCCTCTTCTGTAGACAAATATCCGTCTGCCTCCTTCTTAACAAGGACACTTGTGATTGTATTTCAGGCTCATCTAGATAATCCAGGACAATGTCTTCATCTCAAAACCCCTGTAATCTATGAAGTCCTTGAGAGAACTAATAAAGTGGAGCTGCTCATGGGGTTGCAAAGAGTCAGACACGACTGAGAGGCTTCACTTTATTAGTTCTCTCATTCATACCAAAATCTAAGTGCTACCTGTATTATTCTTACGAGTCACAAAACACTAAATAGGAACTGTGGTAGGCTGAATAATGGCTCCTAAAGATATCTAGGTCCTATTTCCTAGAACCTGTGAATATATTACTTTACATGGTAAAAAGGACTTCATAGGATTTTGAGATGAAGACACTGTCCTGGATTATCTAGATGTGCCCGAAATATCATCACAAGTGTCCTTGTTAAGAAGGAGGCAGACGGATATTTGTCTACAGAACAGGAAAAGCCAGAGTGATGAAGGAAGCAGAGACCAAAGTAATGTACTCTGAGGATGGTGGAAAGGACGACAAGAAAGGGATACAGACAATCATCAGAAGCTGAAACAGGCAAGAAAACGACCTCCTCTCAGATCTTCCAGAAAGAACCAGCCCTGGGGACACCTCAACTTTAACCGAATGAAACTGATTACAGACTTCCAAAAGTGTAAGAGAATAAATTTCTGTTGTTTTAAGCAACCAACTGTCTGGCTGTTGGTTACAGAAGTTAGGAAATTAACACAGGAACTACTGATACTTATTCCTCCTTTCACCAGTAGCTACTATCCGGCCCTGCACCTTTTCACCTTGACTTTTATTGAGCTCAATATCTGGCTTCTGAGAAATCAAGATATGAACAATTTGATTCTGCATTTTATGTTTATGTATTCCATAATGAGAGAAATCAACAAATCAAAATGACGAGTAGTCAGGGTCTAAATCCAGGCAACTTTTCTCTGCCTATGAATCCAAATCCTATGAATGCATTTGTTGACTAACAATTGAGAACTTTCTTGTAAGTTATGTCTCCAATTTTTATACTGAAAATACTCATCTGAGAAAGAAAATAATTTTAGAAATTATTAGAAACACATTGCCTTCTCTAAATACCTAATGGTCTCAACATTTTGAGCTTAGTCATGAAAAGAAAGCAACATCATCTCTCCAAAGACATCCCATCTGACCTTTCCTCCAACACACATACACACATGAGATTGAGGGATGGGGAGAACGATGTAAGTAGTCAAAACAGCTGCCCTAAAATCTGTGCATCCAGAGAATCATACGTTTTATTCACAGGTAAAATCCTCAAGGCTTTTCTCAGAGTGTAATGGCTTTTATGGGCTTCCCACGTGGCACTGGTGGTAAAGAACCTGCCTGTCAATACAGGAGCCTTAGGGACATGGGCTCAATCCCTGGGTCAGGAAGATCCCCTGGAGGAGGAACTGGCAACCCACCCTAGCACTCTTGCTTGGAGAATACTGTGGACAGAGGAGACTGGCGGGCTACAGTCCACGGGGTCACAAAGAGTCACCCACAACTGAAGAGACTTGGCATGCACGATGGCTTTTATATTCCATAAAATCCCACCCAAGTAATTTTTTTAGGTCAAAGTATACTTAAGGAAGTCAACCACACTTGGACACGTGGAAATTCTGGGGAACTCGGAACAGAACACATCGGGATCACTGGATGAAACAGCATTTCGGAATTAGAAAGAAAAGAGACAAAAGGAAATGTTGGTGCAGGGTACAGAACAAGTGGTAAAATAGTTAATGCTGAGGACAATTAGTATGTTAGAATACAATCATCGAGGGGGCTAAAAATGGACCCAATTCCTTACGTATATGTTCAGCGTGCTCTGCTTAAGAATGTAACGGAAAAACAAGAAACTAAGGATTTTATCAAAAGACTTCAAGATGCAATTAAACAGTCAGGCTTAAGCTTGAAGTAAGCATCAAGTACTGAAATATTTATCTGTGTACAGCAACTCAGTAGCAGTGCGGCTGCAGGACACTGTAGACGTTCTAACATTTGACGGGTAAATCCGTGAATGAAGAGTGCACTAAGTGGGTATCATCTGTTGTAGATCTGCTGGTGCAAGTGCCATAAATCATACATATACATTTCAATTTCATTTAATAGAAATACTCAGAAATGATCTCATTCAAGAGCAGTTTTGGAAAAAGAAAATTAAAGAAATGAAAACAGAAAAATAATTTGAAGCCCATCTCGAAAAAGCTTCTTTAATAAAGTAAAAAAACAGTGTCTGCCCACTCAAATTATTTTGGAGTTAGATAGACGTAATATAACTAGAGCAATAAGCTCACTCAGCTATAAGATGAAAGTCCCATATTGGAGATTGCATTCAGTTTCCCTTAAGAGTTTTTCAAGTAACCTAACACATTTACCTTGCTCAGGCTGTGTGTGTGTTTAAACCATGTTCAAAACCTCAGCACAGCTCTAATGAAGGCAGTTTAGTTCCCAGGAGTAAACACCCTTGTGAAAAAGCTTAGATTGCAAGGGCGGAAAATTTAGAGAACTTTATACTGCTAGAGACCCATATGGTGGTTTGACAGATCAAACTAACCTCCAAAGGGAACTTTCCATTTGAATAGTAAGTAGATGAATATGGACACATGCCTGAGGTTTTATTTAGAAATACAGATTAATGCATCTGTTATCCTAAATAGTGAATTTCCCTCATTTGGACGCACTACAGATATGTTTATTGGTACTGTCTTCCGTTTTTGAAATAATGTACATTTCCTTTAGTTTGGTTGCCTGCCTTTAGACACAGCATCAAGCACCGAACTAGGAGGAGCACTCTGCGAAAAAGGCTGCATGTAATGAAGCTGAAGAAAAGAGAATTTCTTTCAGTATGTCTAAACCAGTTTCAAACTATGACAAGGCTTTAGTTAATAGGTTCAATTTCCAACATAAAATACGGCTACAAAGGACGTGTGTTCTTTTTACCTATCCAGGATCCATTTTCTCTTTTTCCCTAAAGACAGTGCCCAGACTTTGCTGTGGTGACTACCCCTCTCCACACTCACCCTATAAAGCTTTAGTGGGGTGAACCCCACTGTCTGTTTTAGCTTTGCACAAGTGACTGAAACCTGGTCAATGAGAGTACCACAGCCGGAAATAGTCTAAGGGTAGCAGGTGAATCAATGTCAAGGCACATCGGTCCCAGGCCTTTGCCTGGAGCTGCTGAGAAGTAAGGCTTTCTTTGCTAAGGATGTAAGAAGCCTACAGGCTACTGCCGCCATGTCTCTACTCAGAGAAAGCCAGGCTGAGAATGAGATTAACGTCAAGGGAGATTTTTAAATGCTGGAATAAGATTCTTGGATGACACAAATGAATTTTTTTGTGCTAAAGATGGAAACTAAAAATACAAATGTAGCCTGTCAATAAGTAATCCCAACTCTTCATTTTTCTTTTTTGCTTAACTCTCTCTCTCTTTTTTTATTTATAAAACCAGGCTTAATGTCATTTCAACCAAGATCCTTGAGGAAAACAATAGCTCCTACAATTCCATACTTATTCTCCAAATAACTTGGAGATTTTATTATTTTGCAACGATTGGAAGGATTGGGCTTTGACTTCTCCGGGAGGTCTGAGTTCTAATCCTGAATTTAGCAATGCAAGTTGTGTGGTCTTTGACAAGCTATGTCCTCTGAGGCTGGTTTCTTTGACTATAAAATACACAGAAGAATACAGATCTCACAGGGATATGGTGAAAATTAAAAGCACAGTGTGTCCAGTACAGCAGAAAATTGATAAATTGCATTTCCTTTCCCTTTTTGGAGAACTAGAAGGACTTTTACATACTTATCTTTTTATTTTTTACATTTCATAAATGGAATGTCAAAAAAGGTTCCTCAAATTCAAAAGACAAAAGTAATTCATCTTTAACACAACAATAAGAAGTTTTTTAGAATCAACTATATTTCAATAAAATTTTTTAAAATAAATTAATTAAAAAATCAGGACAATAATTTGAATCAGGTTTGTGGAGGGAGGGACATTTGACACAGGAAGTGAGAGACAGAAATCAAAAATAATTCTGTGGACTTCCCTGGTGGCTCAGAGGTTAAAGTGTCTGCCTGGAATGCAGGAGACCAGGGTTCGATCCCTGGGTCGGGAAGATGCCCTGGACAAGGAAATGGCAACCCACTACAGTACTCTTGCCTGGAGAATCTCATGGAGCAAGGAGCGTGTTAGGCTACAGTCCATGGGGTCGCAAAGAGTTGGACACAACTGAGCGACTTCACTTTCACTTTCTTTTATGAAGCTTAATAAGAGGTGATGTGAAGTCGCTCAGTCGAGTCCGACTCTTTGCGACCCTGTGGACTATAGCCCACCAGGTTCCTCTGTCCATGGGATTCTCCAGGCAAGAATACTGGAGTGGGTTGCCATTTCCTTCTCCAGGGGATCTTTCCGACCCAGGGATCGAACCCAGGTCTCCCACATTGCAGGCAGACACTTTAACCTCTGAGCCACCAGGGAGCCCTAATAAGAGGTATATATGGTAAAAAAAAATTTTTTTAGAGGTAAGAACACGTTGTCTTAGAGATCTAAGAAATAATATTCGAGAAGTAGGTCGTTAATAAAAGATCTAGTAAAACTTTCACACAATCAAAGCTTTAGTAATGTACATCAACATGAGGTATAGTCTAGGCAGGCCTAGGGTTTGTGCAGAAGTTTTTCTAAGTGATTTCTCTTGTTTGTTGATTTTTTAATTGGCTTGAGGCTTTTGGACATTGTTTTTCTTTTCTCTTCCATCAGTGACTTACTCAATCTGAGTGTCTGCAATTTTGAGTCACACATTCCTGAGATACTATAGTTCTAAGAACAACATGAGAATTAGGTATCCTGGTAACAAAACATTTTTGAGTTGGTTTAGCTAGACATATCTGTTTATGAGTGAATTTAACATGCTTTAATCATGCAGTTTGCTATTCATTGACCCAATTAAGAAACTCCATAATGAATTCAAGAAACTTGTAAATTTCTTAAGACATGTCAGCCAGCATAAAAATTTAGATTATTTTTTTTTACCTTTGAAACCCAATCTAGATATTTCCATATCATTATTATGTGCCCTCCAAAGAAAAAAAAGACCTGTGCTATTAAGTACAGAACAATCCCTTCTGCTTTGTTCAATGTTTCTTTAACAGTAGTCAGTATGGACATATTCCAATTTCATTGGTGGTTTAAAAACTAATAAAATAATCAATTATTATTCTTAAATAATCACATACTTCTACGAACAATGTTGGATATTCCTCTTACATGACATTAGATTATAAATAAAAAATATATTCTGTAAGCTCAAAGCAATTTATTATCAATTGTCTAACCTGCTATTTTACAGAAATCATAAAATCCTATAAGCAATACTTGTTATTGAAACAAAGTAAAATGGCACTATGACATAATACTTAATATTAAATTTTTACAGGCTTTAGAGTTTACACTCAGATGTGAAATGAATTCATTAGGATAGTACTTTCTGAGTGGGCAAGTTAAGGTTTAACATTATGAAAGATTCCTTAGTATATGAAAAAGAAATTCTTAAGAAACATCCTCCAACTCTGCCTTTGTAAGAAAGTGAGTCATACGGCAAAAACCGTAAGTTACCATAGAAGTTGACTTGCTACAATATACACGTGCCTTCTGAATTATATGGATGATACACATACACACAAAAAAACTCCAGCTCTCCAAGCCAATAAACAAGTATTTTATTAAACTTTCATTATTTGCTCTCACAGCAGAATCTAAGCAAGGTTTTATTTTGTAAAGATGAATAAAGATAATGAAAATAAGTTAATGAATCTAGATGAAAAAAGACAAATAACCCTGCAATAATCTAGAATCACAAAAGTTAGAGTTAGGGCACAGCCTAAAATATATGAACAGAAGGTAATATTAAGATTACGAGACACAAAATCTTATAATGTCAGTTCTCCATAACATGTCTTATTTGAGTTTTAATTTTTTAATTATGGAGCAAAGCAAAAGAAAATCTGCAATGCTATCTTTCTGAAGAATAATTTTTACCTTAATATCAAGAGACAAAAACATTACTTTTTTTAACCACTAATTTCACTTAAAAGAATAATCAGAAAAACACCAATACAGTATACTAACACATATATATGGAATTTAGAAAGATGGCAATGACGAACCTGTACGCAAGATAGCAAAAAAGACACAGATGTGTATAACGGATTTTTGGACTCAGAGGGAGAGGGAGAGGGTGGGATGATTTGGGAGAATGGCATTGTAACATGTATACTATCATGTAAGAATCGAATCGCCAGTCTATGTCCGACGCAGGATACAGCATGCTTGGGGCTGGTGCACGGGGATGACCCAGAGAGATGTTATGGGGAGGGAGATGGGAGGGGGGGTTCATGTTTGGGAACGCATGTACACCCGTGGTGGATTCATGTCAATGTATGGCAAAACCAATACAGTATTGTAAATTAAAATAAAGTAAAATAAAATAAAATAAAATAAATAAAAATAGTGTCTTGGCAGAAGACTGGGAAAAAAAAAGAATAATCAGAAAGGTTCAGAATTAATTAAGTATAAAGATTATCATTGTCATATTATAGCAACCACATTTTCTAAAGGACCTAATGTCTGGCAATAGATTAGATATCACCTCCTTTAAGAAGTTGATGAAGCCTAAGGAAGAGATACACAGGTGATCCCTTAAGAATGTGGAGGTTAATTTGTGTATAATTTAGAATCAATTCTCCATATCCTGGGTTCCTCCACATCCAAGGACTCAACCAAATACAGATCCTATAGAACTGTAGTATTTGCTACTGAAAAAAATCCAGGTGTAAGTTCAAACCCACATAGTTCAAACCTCTGTTGTTTAAGGGTCAATTGTACACATTTGCTTTGCTTCTACAGCACACACACGTATACAGGCACACATATACACACACACACTGAACATGATATAAAAACTGCATTGTCATCTAACTTTAAAGGAGTCAATAGAAATTTCATAATGTATTAGAATAAAACTTTTAGGATAATGGAAGAAAGAGAATGCAAAGTTTCTAGAGAAGTGAAAAAAGCAGTACACTTACTGCTGAAATTAAATCCAATTAAAAATTGGTCTAAAGATTTGAGAGAAAAAATAAAATTCAGAAGTTGAAGGCTATAAAAATGCTTACATAGTATTAACAGTGTTTATGCATCTCAATTATTCAGTTATTCAAAGATCACACTATGATTCAGTTTCTATATGTGGTTCAGGAGCTCTAAGATCAATGAGTGAAGCTCTAAGAAGGCTGATCTTTGATTTGAGGTTATAACTGTGATTGAGAAAAGCTGAAGCAATTTGTATTTCTTTTGTTCCACGGAGGTACAAAGTACAGTGTTCATTTACTAGGCAATTAAATTCCATAAACATACTTACTGGGTGTCAGATTTAGGTGCCAGATATACAAAGATGAATAAAACACAGAGCCTATATTCCAGGGAGCTCACCATTTTAATGAAAATTCATGACAATTTATTTCTAACAGCTAGAACGTAAACTGCAAAAGGACAGGAATTTCTGTCTATTTTGCTCAGTGATATATATATATATATATACATATCCTAACCACCTTGACGATTATTGAAAGGTAAAATTTGAACCAAGTTTTGTCTGACTCCAGAATCCATATTCTTAGTGAACATGTTATTTGGCTTACCAGTATAAAAATTGGCTTTTTCTAAGATGTATAAGCTACACATTTGAGATACAACAGCATGAACACTACATAATCATTACCCAGGAAAGTCAAAAAATAGCAAGAATAGATACAATGACCATGATTATTCATGATTATTCTTTATAGTTTTTTATATATGTACATATCTCTAAATAACATAGTTTCCTTTCTTTTAAAATTTTATTAATATAAATTATACTGAATGTGTTCTCTGTGATTTGCTATTTTCACTTTATATTTCTGAGACTACTAGGTTGGTGAGTTAATTATATAATGCATTTATTTAAACTTCTTTAGCATCCTGCTGTATGACTATTCCAGCTTTTAAATGCTATGGGTGGGCATGTCAGCTATTTCCTTAGTGAACATTTTAAATCTGTTTGCCATTACAAACGGTGAATATTTACGTGTGTAATCTCCTGGTTTGGGTGTTCAAGAAAGGAAGAAAATGGTTTCCTTTATGACTTTCCAGAGGGAAAATAATACTGGCACGAGAGGTCTAGTGTATTAATAGTAATACTTTTCACTGAGAAAGATTTGTGGTAATCCCATATCAGTATTAAGATACAAATCTACTCACATCCCTCTCCCCCTGAAAGCATCAAGCATGACAGACACCACAGGGCGTCTGTGTCCAAGCCAGTACTCCTGACATGCCTCAGTCTTCCTGGCTCTGTTGCGAGGTCCTGCCTGTTTCTCCGAGGTCTTCCGTCCCCACTTTCTCTCTCCCCCTCTCCTGATTGCTGGTACCAAACTTAACCTCTTCCAGTTCCTCCAGCGAAACTCCCAAGCTTCAGGATCAATAAGCCCCTGCCTCTCTCAGCCTTGCTCCCACACCCAGGACAAGCAGACCATCCCACCAGGTACTCCCGCTGACCAGCCAGACTAGGTTTTATAAGCTGGGGATCACAGTTACCTTATTCACCACTGTATCTCTGTTATCAAGCTCACACCCAGTTGTCTGGTTCAAGTTGTCCTCAATAAATATTTAAATGGATGATTATATGTCCCTAGTTCAAATGAATCTACTCATTATGAGATGTATCCATCCTCGGTGTGAAAAAAATCTGAACCCCTAAGTCTACATATCAGACTCTGGACCATGATGAATTTATAAAGGTCAAGGGCTACCTACAGAGAGAGCCCCTTGGGTCAAGAAGTCATCCCTGGGTATATATCTCCAAAACAGTAAGTGCCTGTACCACCAAGTCCACTTTAATATTTGAAATACAACGACTTCCCATGGTAGGGAGACTTGCATATTGAGGAGACAGGAGATGGGGGTAGAAATGCCACGCTCCGTGACAACCTAGGAAGGTGGGATGGGGTGGGGGGGTGGGAGGTGGGAGGGAGGTCGGAGAGGGAGGGGACATATGTATATCTATGGGTGATTCGTGTTGCTGTATGACAGAAACCAACACAATATTGCAAAGCAATTATCCTTCGATTAAAAAAAAAAAGAAATGTGGGTTACGAAGGGTCCAGCAAGCTGCACTGCCAAGTTCAGATTTTGTCCCAGAGGAAATGGCAACCATTGCAAGATTTAAAATTAGACAATAATTTGTGCTTCAGATAAACTTCTCAGGGCACTTGACAGAGGAAAAAAAATGTTGAGAAACAAGGATTCTTGCTGGAAACTCATGATTCTAACTTCTAGTTTACACTGACTATATTCTTTTGAATGAGCTGATCCTTCCTTCATGTTTTCCTTCTGGAAACACTTCTTGGATTTTGAAGCAGAGACTCCAAAAGAGCATTTCTGGGTGGGAAATTTTAAAGCAATGAAAATACCTAGGTTCAATTCCTGGGCAGGGAATTAAAATCTCACTTCAAGTCATTGCTCACGGCACTCTCCCCTATATCCAGATCTGATCATCCACCTAAAAATACCCCTCCCATACCTTTCTACTTTCTTACCCTAGTTCATTTTTCTGTATAACACTTTTCATACCACCTGATATAATTTTTGTTTATGGTATCTCACTGTCTTACACCATAGGACAGTGAACCTCAAAAGAGGTACAGACAGTGACTAGCACATAGTAGGAACTTAGTAAATATTTACTAAATGAGTGACTGCATGAAAGGAAATGCCTAATATTAATATTTTATTAGATTTATGAGGCTAAGCAGTCTGAACACAAGTGACTGAAATGGTAGCTCCTAATATTTGAAAAACTATCTCTGAATTCAACCAAGGCCCAGAATTTCAACTCCAGGAGACTCTTTATTCAGTTATCTCTAAAGCTAATAAGCATTGCAAAACTACCAACAGATTTAAAAAAAAAAAAAAACAGTCTTTTTCTTCTTTTCATCTCAATATAGGAAGCTCTGAAAGGTGAGATGAGAAGAAAAAAAGTATGGAATGCAGGCCCCAGCTCTGCAATGCCCAGATTGTTGGTTATAATCTATGTACAATATCTAGCAATGATAAATTGACTATTTGTTAATGAGTTGTTGTTGTTCAGTCGTTAAGTTGTATCCGACTCTTTGTGAACCAATGGAATACAGCACACCAGGCTTCCCTGTCCTTCACCATCTCCCAGAGCTTGCTCAAACTCATGTGCATTGAGTCAGTGATGCCATCCAACCATCTCATTCTCTGCTATCCCCTTCTCCTCCTGCCTTCAATCTTTCCCAGCATCAGGGTCTTTTCCAATGAGTCGGCTCTTCGCATCAGGTGGCCAGAGGATTGGAGCTTCAGCTTCAGCATCAGTCCTTCCAATGAATATGCAGGGTTGATTTTCTTTAGGATTGACTGGTTTGATTTCCTTGCAGTCCAAGGGACTCTCAAGAGTCTTCTCCAACAATAGTTCAAAAGCATCAATTCTTTGGGACTCAGCCTTCTTTATGGTTCAACTCTCACATCTGTACATGATGACGGGAAAAATCATGGCATTGACTATACAGACCCTGGTTGGGAAAGTGATAACTCTGTTTTTTAATATGCAGCCTAGGTTTGCCATAGCTTTTCTTCCAGGGAGCAAGCATCTTTCAATTTCATGGCTGCAGTTACCATCTGCAGTGATTTTGGAGCCCAAGAAAATAAAATCTGTCACTGTTTCCACTTTTTCCCCATCTATTTGTCATGAAGTGATAGGACTGGATGTCGTGATCTTCATTTTTTGAACGTTGAGTTTTAAGCCAGTTTTTTTCACTCTCTTCTTTCACCTTCATCTAGAGGCTCTTTAGTTTCCTCTTTGCTTTCTGCCATTAGAGTGGTATTATATGCATATCTGAAGTTGTTGATATTTCTCCCAGCAATCTTTTGATTCCAGCTTGTTATTAATCCAGTCTGGCATTTTGCATGATGTACCTTACAGATAAGTTAAATAAGCAGAGTGACAATACACAGTCTTGATGTACTCCTTTCCCTATTTGGAACCAGTCTGTTGTTCCAAGGCAAGTTTTAACTGTTGCTTCTTGACCTGCATACAGGTTTCTCAGGAGGCAGGTCAGGTGGTCTGGTAGTCCCATCTCTTGAAGAATTTTTCACAATTCGTTGTGACCCACACAGTCAAAGAATTCAGTATAGTCAATGAAGCAGATATACATATGGTAGCTCTTGATTCACATCCCGAAAACTCTCTTGAGGGATTTTGAGCATACTTCGCTAGCATGTGAAATGAGTGCGACTGTGTGGTAGCTTGAACATTCTTTGGCATTGCCTTTCTTTGGGATTGGAGTAAAAATTGACCTTTTCCAGTCTTGTGGCCACTGCTGAGTTTTCCAAATATGTTGACATATTGAGTGCAGCACTTTAACAGCATCATCTTTTAGGATCTGAAAAAGCTCAACTGGAATTCCATCACCTCCACTAGCTTTGTTCATAGTAATGCTTTCTCAGGTCTACTTGACTTCACACTTAAGGATGTCTGGCTCTAGGTGAGTGATCACACCATCACGGTTATCTGGGTCATTAAGACCTTTTTGTATAGTTCTGTGTATTCTTGCCCCCTTTTCTTAATCTCTTCTGTTTACCATTTCTGTCCTGTATAGTGTTCATCTGTGCATGGTATTTTCCCTTGGTATCTCCAATTTTCCTGAAGAGATATCTTTTCGTTCCCATTCTATTGCTTTCCTCTATTTCCTTGCATCATTAACTTAGACAGCCCACTTACCTCTCACTATTCTCAGGAACTCTGCTTTCAGCTGGGTATACCTTTTCCTTTTTCCTTTGCCTTTTCCTTTTTCCTTTGTTCAGCTATTTGTAAGGCCTCCTCAGACAACCATTTTGCGTTTTTGCATTTCTTCTTCTTTGGGATAGTTTTGTTCATCATCTCCTAAACAATGTTACAAACTTCCATCCATAGTTCTTCAGGCATTTTTTCTACCAGAGGTCTAATCCCTTGAATCAATTTGTCATCTCCACTGTATAATCAGAAGGGATTTGATTGAGGTCATACCTGAATGGTCTAGTGGCTTTCCCTTTCTTCAATTTAGTCTGAATTTTGGTGTTATTTCTAGAAGGTGTTATAGGCATTCACAGAACTGGTGAACTTCAGCTTCTCCTACATCAGTGGTTGGGGCATAGACTTAGATTATTATGATGTTTAATGGTTTTGCCTTGGAAATGGACCAAGATCAATTTGTTGTTTGTGAGACTGCACCCAAGTACTGAACTTTAGACTCTTGTAGACTATGAGGGCTAGTCTGCTACTTCTAAGAGATTCTTATCCCCAGTAGTAGATATAAGAGTCATCTAAATTAAGTTTGCCCATTGCTGTCCATTTTAGTTCATCGATTTCTAAAATGTCGATGTTCACTCTTGTCATCTCCTGCTTGACCACGTCCAGTTTACTTTGATTCATGGACCTAACATTCCAGGTTCGTATGTGTCAATGGAATGTACTATGTTAAAAGATGGTAACGAACCAAAGAACGAAACCATATTAAAATCACACTCATTTACATACTTATGCAAATGAGACTTAAATTCACTTTACCTTCAAATAATGAAAAAGTTTCTGATTGTGATGTTATAAGTACAAAAACAAGTCAAATAGCATCCTTCTGGCAGATACATACAAGATATGGTTCAGAAGCTGAGTTCACACAAAACAATATTATGCAAAGGCTACCAAACATATGGGATGAGTTACTAATGGAGAACTGCTGAAGCAAAAAACACCAATATGCCTCACTGAGAGCAAGAAGAGTATTTACATATGATTCAAATGAAGAATGTGGAGAAGAGTAAAATACAAGGTTAAGAGAACTGGGACTCTACCCAGTAAATGTGAGCCTGAGGTAAACTCATTGTCTCTGTTAAAATCGAAAGACAATAACATATTCTGTGCTCTTCTTAAATATGAGTAAGGCTGACATTTGTTAGATTGCTTACAATGGAAATCTGTGGACCACCCAAATCTTTTTATTCTAATACAATTGGCCTGAAATTAACATATTATTGGAAATAATATTTATTTTATATCTTAAAACAGCTGATGACCATCTTTCAATAATAACTGGTCTCTACCTTGTGGGCTAAATAGAGAAGTTGAGAAGATAATGCCCACTTTCCTGCTTCTTTAAGTAGAATCTTAATCTTACATGGATCCGTGGTTTTTTGATGGAGAGTTTTGCTCTTAGACTGAAATCAGTAAGAAAACCTGACAGTAATTATCACGTGGCCAGAACCAAGGACTAAACAAAGTTTAACTCAATCTCTCTGACTGCAAAGGCAAATAACACATAATCAAATCTTTCTTATAGAAAGTGACTTTTCCATGGACCAAGACAGATAGAAGTACCCACTGCATGGAATTTATAAAAACCTCAAAAACAAAGCCTTGTTTCTAACCATTGTCCTTTGGAATATGGAAACATATTTGCTGTTTTACTTTGAAAGGGCATTTACAGGAACACATTTTCATTTCAAAATTGATAGGTCTGGGATTAGTCAATTCAGTTGACTAACTGGGATTAGTCAATTCAGTTGACTAACTGGGATTAGTCAATTCAGTTGACATCACAGTGTAAATAAGTCTAATTCAGGTGTATAGGAGGTACCCTCATCTTTATTTTGTAGATTATGAAGTATGTCATTCCTGATAGGTGGAATCAAACTAGAGACGGAGGATAAACTTTTTTATTTTAATCTACCATGGCTAGTGCTAAAAAAAAATAAGTAAACTCATGACCTATTAATAAAGGGTAAGGACTACTACACTGACATACGGAGTGACCATATATTAATAAATATTTTTTACTATCTCATCTATTAATTCTTCAAGTTACTATAATGGGACTCTCACCTCTTTTTAAAGTCACTACCAATTCCCTGCCAATGTTGAATTCAATAGACATTTTAGATTACTTACCTAACTTGACCTATATGTTGTACTGAACACTAAGGACAATTTCCTCAAGATAGTCTACTTTTTTCCAGAACATTCTCTCTTTTATCTCCTGAATCCTCACTTCCCTGTATGCTCTCCTGGCTCTTATTTTTGTTTTTTACCATCCCTTTAAATGCAGATGATCCCCAGGGTTCTGTCTAAAGCCTTCTCCTTTTCTCACTCTTGATTTGGCCTCCGGATAAACACAGTATGAAATGTGGGTTTGACAAGTCCCCACATGTAAACAGGGTTTCCCTCATATGTAAACAATCACACCAGAGGTAAACAACCCACCTACCGATGCAGGAGACGTAAGGGACAAGGCTTCAATCCCTGGGTTGGGAAGAGTCCCTGGAGGAGGGCATGGCAACCCACTCCAGTATTCTAGACTGGAGAATCCCATGGACAGAGGAGCCCGGCGGGCTAGAGTCCATGGGGTAGCGAAGAGCTGGACATGACTGAGCAACTGGGCACATATGTGAACAATTCCCAAACAGGCCCTCTCAAAACACTTATCCTTTTTCTGAGCTTAAGTACCAAATTCTAATACGCAGTCCATTAGCAGACTTGATACTTTAAGGGGGTCTCAAACACAGCATCTAAGTCTGAATTTGTTATCCCCCACCATCCTTCTGAATATGTAAGAGGATGAGTGAAATTTCAGGAGAAAACATCAAGTTCTGTCACTGCCTAGTTAATCTTACTTATATTAACTTATTTACATTCTTTGAGAATGGATTCCTAGCTACTGTGAAGGACTATTATTATGAGAATTAAATTACATGACATGATGGCCCTCCCTAAACACAAGTTTCTAAGTTTCATTCTATTTCCCTGGAGTTTCTATCTCAGTTGATGGTAACCTGCCCATCTAGACAACAAGGCAGAAACCTGAGGCTCATTCTGGATAGCTTTCCCTCTCCCAGCAACCATAACCATTAGTAACAGACTCTGGCCTGTCTGTGTGTCTCCAGCATTTGCCCCTTCTCTATAATTTACACTCATTTTAGGTTAAATCCTCATCATTCTCTATTGCAATTGCACACTCACATCCACGTTTCTAACTGAATCTTTATACTACTGCCTGAAACATAAAAACTACCACTACTCCTCGTTTTATAAAAGCTAATGTTTTAAACTCTTAGCATGGGATCCATCTGTCTGACTTTTTTGAAACCCCATGGACTGCAGCTCACCAGGTTCTCTGTCCATGGGATTTCCCAGGCAAGAGTACTAGAATGGGTTGCCATTTCCTTCTCCAGGGGATCTTCCGGACCCAGGGATCACACCCAGGTCTCCTGCATTGCAGGCAGATTCTTTACCACGGAGCCACCTGGGAAGCCCCCTTTACAGATCATCAAGTGTCCACTTTCCCATTAGCTAACGCTTAAGTCACAAGCTATCAATGTTTGTCACTGCTTCACCATTTTTCTAGTTTTGGGTTGTGAGTCTGGTCTTCCACATTTTCCCTAGACTCTGATATACTATCTGGTATAAAGTGTGCCCAGAATAAATAACTGTTGAATTAAAACAGATTAAAATAAAATTGTAAAATATTTATGGCTGCTGAAGAGTGCTTTCTGGGTCTAAAGTGAATGACTGTTAAAAGGTTTAAAAAGGATATTTGTTCTTTACTCAACAGTATTTATCTCAACAGTGAAAGAAAGCGATCTTGTAAATAATTAAAATAGCCATGTCAGAACAGCATAGCAATACAATTCAATTCAATTTAGCAGTACAAGTGTGAGATGGGGGCGATACAAAGAAATAGGGAGCAGGCCCTACTTTGAACTTCAGCTACAAATTGCTGGGACTCACATCAGCCCAGAGATGTCTGAGCAGTAAGCAGAGAAGGGCTTACTTGAAAGATGGAAGAGGCTCCTGGAAAATCCTCATCCTAGAAAAACACTGACTCAAGTTCTGTCCACTAGTAAAACTTTAGCATTAATGAGAACTGCCAATTCTTAATACAACATGGGATGGATAGTTGGGATTGATTGCTTTCGAACCTACTTTAACTGTATAAACTCAAAAGAAGACTGATTGGTTCCACAAGTCTCCCGTGCATCAGCGGCAGTGCCACTGGGACGTACAAGGCAGTCACTACCATTAGTAACAGAGACAGGCAGGCACCATGGCTGTCCGCAGATAGTGGAGAGGCCTCATCAGAGTGGTACACACCTGAGCTTAGGCAATGAGGCTTACCAAAGACGGTGATTTGTGAAAGGCACAGCAACATGCAGCCGAAGGGGCACTGGTATCCAGCAGAGGAGCAAAGCCTGGTAGGTACATGCAGAAATAAACACCATCCCAGCACAGGAGGTGGACTGCTTGGCCCATACCAGGTATAGTAAGTTAAACACTGACATGCCCAAATGCATGTCTGCTTGGAACCTCAGAAGACACCTCACTTGGAAATAAAGTTAATTAAGGATATCAAGAAGAAAGGTTCATACAGTCAAAGCTATGGTTTTCCAGTACAGATGTGGGAGTTGGACCATAAAGAAGGCTGAGTGCTAAAGAATTGATGCTAATGAATTGTGGTGTTGGAGAAGACTCTTGAGAGTCCCTTGGACAGCTAGGAGATCAAACTAGTCAATCTTAAAGGAAATCAACTCTCAATATTTTTTTGGGAGGACTGACATTGAAGTTCAAATCTGACCACCTGAGGAGGAGAGCTGACTCACTGGAAAAGACCCTGATGCTGGGAAGATTGAGGGCGGGAGGAGAAGGGGACAACAGAGGATGAGATGGTTGGATGGCACCATCAACTCAATGGACATGAGTTTGAGCAAACTCCAGGAGATAGTGAAGGACAGGAAAGCCTAGCATGGTACAGTCCATGGGTTGCAAATTAGGCCATGACTTGGTGAGTGAAGAAGAAGAAGAAATGGTCCTGGATTCAGAGTGGGTCCTAAATTCAGTGACTGATGTCTTCATAAGAGAAAGGTGAAGGAGATTTAGATACAGACACATAGACATACGAGGGAAAAGGCCACTAGATGACAGAGGCAGAAGTTAATGAGTGCTGCAGCTGTAAGCCAACTAATGCTAAAGGTTTCCAATCACCACCAGAAGCTGGAAAAAGTAAAGAAGGATTAGTCCCCAGAGCCTTGAGAGGGAGCATGGCCCAGGCAATACTCTGATTTCTGACTTCTAGCATCCAGAACTATGACAGACTAGATGTCTGTCATGCTAAGCTCCCCAGTTTGTGGTGTTTTGTTATGGTGCGGTATCAAGAGAGTATGTGTTACCTATTGCTGTTGTTGTTCCGTCCCTAAGTCGTGTCCAACTCTTTGAGACCCCACAGGCTATAGCATGGCACGTTCCTCTAGCCATGGGATTTCCTATGCAAGAATACAGGAGAAGGTTGCCATTTGCTTCTCCAGGGGATCTTCCCAGTCTAGGTTTTGAATCTGCGCCTCCTGAATTGGCAGGCATATTCTTCACCACTGAGCCAGGAGGGAAGCCCCATGTTACCAAGTAGAAAAGGGTATATGAACATCAGACACACGTACTTCGACTTCTCAGAATACATGCAGCAGTAGGGGAAAAGACTTTATTG
Source organism: Capricornis sumatraensis (assembly GCF_032405125.1). NCBI lineage: Eukaryota > Metazoa > Chordata > Mammalia > Artiodactyla > Bovidae > Capricornis > Capricornis sumatraensis. Next base: position 10,971,468 of record NC_091070.1, on the reverse strand, counting down.
GGGAGACCGACAAAAGCAAGTAAGGACAAGAGACAGTGAAACAGGGGTGTCACGGTGTCAAGAGAAACACAGTCCACTTGTTTTGTCTGCATTCTTTCCGTTTCAAAAAGAAGATACAGAAGATACTGTCCTTCTCAGAAATCTCACTGATACAAAATCATGAGAAATCAAATCTCAGATATCAAAGGAGCATTCAGTAACGACCATTACTACTATTAGTCTCTTTTGCTAATATTCAATTCAATGAAAACAACACAAAACAGAATTCATATATTATAAAACCTTTCTTCTAAGGTAATACTTTAACCACTCTTTATTTCTATAAAATTAAATTCACTGGAAAATGAAAGGATGTGAGTCATGACAACTAGACTATAGTTAATGTCTCATGTGAATTAATAAATTAGATGATAAAGATACAATAAGAGGCACAGTAATGTATATAGTTCACACTGTTATTTTAATGATATAGAACATTTTCAAAAATATATTCTTAAATTACCAATTTTTGCATTTTCTAGAAAATCTATTTAAATCTATTTAATCTATGGAACAAAATTTATCCCATCTCAGATTCAGTTAAAATGAGAAAGCAATAGCAGTTCTGAGGAAAGATAAGAAAGGGTGATAAATGAGACATATTATAATTCTACTTATGTGCCGGGGGCTGTATTAAGAAAACACTCTGCATCTCAGAATCCTCATAGGTAATTTAAAAAGCTAACAAGGTTACTTTTTTACTCTAACAAGCCTTCATTCCATGAACTGTATATAAACATAACACTTATTTTACTCACTTCACAACAAAAATGAAGCAGCTGAGATTTACTATGGGTACATTTCTATATAGTTTTATTTTAAAAAACGATTTACATATATGAAAATATAACCCTCATACTTTTTTTAAAATAAACATTGATCTAAATTTTATAAAAATTGCTAAAATTTTATAAATTTTCTAAAAATTGCTGCTGTCAAAGAGTTAATATTCAAATAGGAAAAATGAGACAAAAAATCAATAGCATACAGTAAGTCTAAGTGGTAAAATGAAGATAAGTATAGTATGGAATGCGGAGGTATTATTAACAGGTTGGTTAAGGGAATACTATAGAGGATGTCACATTTGAATTGGGCACTTAAGATGGAAAGCAATTAATTTAAGCAAAGAACACTGCAAACACCAGATGCTGGCAAGGATGTGCAGCAAGAGGAACTCTCATTTACTGCTGGTGGGAAGGCAAAAATCTATAGACACTTTGGAAGACAGTCTGGCAGTTTCTTACAAAACTAAACATACTCTTACCACATAATCCAGCAATTGTGCTCTTTAGTATTAACCCAAATAAACTGCACTTATGTCCATATACATCTGAATGAAAACTGCACTCTAGAAAGATTGCATGGAATGTTTCAGTTTAGTTCAGTTCAGTCACTCAGTCGTGTCCTACTCTTCGTGACCCCATTAATCACAGCACGCCAGGCCTCCTTGGCCATCACTAACTCCTGGAGTTTACCCAAACTCACGTCCATAGAGTTGGTGATGCCATCCAACCATCTCATCCTCTGTCGTACCCTTCTCCTCCTGCCCCCAATCCCTCACAGCATCAGGGTCTTTTCAAATGAGTCAACTTTTCGCATCAGGTGGCCAAAAGTATTGGAGTTTCAGCTTCAGCATCAGTCCTTCCAATGAACACCCAGGACTGATCTCCTTTAGGATGGACTGGTTGATCTCCTTGCTGTCCAAGGGACTCTCAAGAGTCTTCTCCAACAACACACTTCAAAAGCATCAATTCTTCAGCACTCAGCTTTCTTCACAGTCCAACACTCACATCCATATATGACCACTGGAAAAACCATAGCCTTGACTAGATGGACCTTTGTTGGCAAAGTAATATCTCTGCTTTTGAATATGCTATCCAGGTTGGTCATAACTTTCCTTCCAAGGAGTAAACATCTTTTAATTTCATGGCTGCAGTCACCATCCACAGTGATTTTGGAGCCCCCAAAAATAAAGTCTGACACTGTTTCCACTGTTTCCCCATCTATTTCCCATGAAGTGATGGGATCGGATGCCACGAACTTAGTTTTTTGAATGTTGAGCTTTAAGCCAACTTTTTCATTCTCCTCTTTCACTTTCATCAAGAGGCTTTTTAGTTCCTCTTCACTTTCTGCCATAAGGGTGGTGTCATCTGCATACCTGAGGCTATTGATATTTCTCCTGGAAATCTTGATTCCAGCTTGTGCTTCTTCCAGCCCAGCATTTCTCATGATGTACTCTGCACAGAAGTTAAATAAGCAGGGTGACAATATACAGCCTTGACGTACTCCTTTTCCTATTTGGAACCAGTCTGTTGTTCCATATTCAGTTCTAACCATTACTTCCTGAGCTGCATACAGGTTTTTCAAGAGGCAGGACAGGTGGTCTGGTATTCCCATCTCTTTCAGAATTTTCCACAGTTTATTGTAAATGGAATGTTTAAGAATGCTTAAATCACTATCTCTTACCAACACTATCATCAGCTTATCAAAGCTTCCCAAGCCCTGGTCTCCAGGCCAGTTGGATGGGGTCTACTTGGAGTGCACTGTTATACAGCTGATTCGAGGGCCCCATTTTGCAATTATAAAATCAGAAGCTTTGGAGGATGGAACTCAAAAATGTGCATTTTTAAAAAGTTCCCCCAATATTTATGCATATTAACTTTTGGGAGCCACTGAAATGGGAGGAGAATCTAGTCCTTTCGAATTAACAGCAATCTTCCCCAAATCTCATCTGACGTTTTTCAGATTAGGAGATGTTACCCATAAGTAGCTCATTATATAAATTTACTGTGTTTGGTAAGTTTCTTCACTTTGTAACGACACAGAATTCACAGAACAGTATTTTAAAAATTATATCCTGGCCCAAGGAGAGTATTGGTTCACAAAACTTTTCTTCAGGTATAAGCACATGTGCGAAGCCATATGTGTGTCCACACATGTACCAGGTAGTGGGGGAGAAAAAGGGTTTCTCATGGAAGTGAAAGTGAAAGTCACTCAGTCGTGTCCGACCCTTTGCGACCCCATGGACTATACAGTCCATGGAATTCTCCAGGCCAGAATACTGGAGTGCGTAGCCTTTCCCTTCTCCAGGGAAAAGAGATCTTCCCAACCCAGGGATCAAACCCAGGGCTCCTGCATTGCAGGCAAATTCTTTACCAGCTGAGCCACAAGGGAAGCCCCTCTTATAGAAGGTCATGGTCAAAAAAAGTGGGAAAGACATGGCCTTCCAGAGCAATAAGGAACATTCATAGGCAACAGCAGGTTTGAGGATTCAGTTTTTAAGCTCAGGAAGAAGAGTTAGCTATTTGTGATTGGCGATTTTCTTCTATATAGGCCTGACATGACAAATTAGAAAGTGTATTTTCTGAAAAGTCTACTTTACCTATAGCAAATAATCAGATATGTGACCTGACAAGGCTTATTAAATCCACTGGCTGGTATTTATTATTTCTGATTCACTTGGCCACGAATAATATAGTCAGGAAGAAAACGGAATATATGTATAGTGACTCTGAAGCCCAAGATAGGAAGTTGAAGGGCTTGGCAGGTAGAGTTTTCATTTCTTCTTTTAGTTGAAGGTCAGGACATTTAAATAGAAAGGGAAATATGGGAAGTGAAAAACTAGCTATATAGATGATATGGACAAAGCGAACATGAAGGACATGAAGTCAAAATGGGCTTCTGGCAGGGAAAGAAATTTACTTCATCATTAGTCGGAAGAAAAATTTGGTGGGATTTTCATCAGAATGTCACAGAAGATTTTCACCTGAAATGTGGATAAGTGGAAAAATGTTTCAAATCAGATCCTATGTGAATCACTGTTCAGGGTGAGCTAAATATTTTATAGAAGAAAGTAACCCATGGAAAGGTAAAGCACTACCTAACCAGCCAAGGGCATCTATGTATCGTTATGGAGAATATGGGTGATGGTCATTATGAACTTTAGAGGTAAAGAGATGGAGATGAAAATGATGTGATAAGTTTTAACAATGAGGCTCATTTATTTCACAGATACTCAGTCTCTTCTATAATTTAGAGAAGAAAGAAATGGCCTTACCCCCAACAAAATTCTACTTTAGGAAAAGAGGTACCAAATACAAAAAATTATATTAACAAAAAATTATTGCTATTCAAAATGATGCAGATAAATGGCAGTGGGAGGAAGAAGAGAAGACTTGGGAAGGAAATCAGGGAAAGCTTTCTGCAAGACGTAGCTTGTTTTGAAATAAGTCTTATAAAAGAAGTTAAATTCAAAAGCACATAAGGAGTGGGATAATGGAGGAGTAAGAAGTGTTTCAGAAACCCAATCCAATGAAGTGGTCAGGGAGTAGCAGTGTGTTCCATTATACTGATATACTTATTTATTATAAGCAGACGGTGATTGCAGCCATGAAATTAAAAGACGCTTACTCCTTGGAAGAAAACTTATGACCAACCTAGATAGTATATTCAAAAGCAGAGACATTACTTTGCCGACTAAGGTCCATCTAGTCAAGGATGTGGTTTTCCCTGTGGTCATGTATGGATGTGAGAGTTGGACTGTGAAGAAGGCTGAGCACCAAAGAATTGATGCTTTTGAAATGTGGTGTTGGAGAAGACTCTTGAGAGTCCCTTGGACTGCAAGAAGATCCAACCAGTCCATTCTGAAGGAGATCAACCCTGGGATTTCCTTGGAAGGAGCTGAAACTCCAGTACTTTGGCCACCTCATGCGAAGAGTTGACTCATTGGAAAAGACTCTGATGCTGGGAGGGATTAGGGGCAGGAGGAGAAGGGGACGACAGAGGATGAGATGGTTGGATGGCATCACGGACTCGATGGACGTGAGTCTGAGTGAACTCCGGGAGTTGGTGATGAACAGGGAGGCCTGGAGTGCTGCAATTCATGCGGTCACAGAGAATCGGACACGACTGAGCGACTGAACTGAACTGAACTGAACTGTATACTGTCCTAAATATGAGTACAAATATAGGAATAAAAATAAAGAAGTATAGTGAACAACTTTTTTGCAATAAAAGAAGGATAGATAAATTGATATTTCTGGGGAGGATACTCTATTGTACCTTGCTTTGGACAGAGCTTTAGATAGAGCTTTAGAGTTTAGACAGAGCTTTAGAGTTTTTCTCACCAAAAAAAAAATAAAAAATCCCAAAAGAATAGACAGTACTTGACATTTCCACTTTCTTAACAGCTATTTAATTCTTGTACTTTGGCTTGAAATGGTCTCTCAAGTATCAATGGTGACCTAATTGCTAAATGTAATTTCGTTTCCTTTTCCTCAATATTCATCTTTAACATTCGTGAGGTATTTTATACAATTAATCTTGCTTGCTTAACACACTTTCTTTGGATTCTTCACTAGAGGCTCACCTATCTCTCAAACCAAAGTTCTCATGTCTTTCTGGTCTGTTCTTCCTGCTTCTCCCCGCCGCTGTATGCTGGTGTTTTTCAAGGTCTTACTCTTGACCCTTTTCTTTTCTCATTCTAAGTCATTTTATTTCCTTCATCCATTGTGGGTGAACTAAATCTCTATATGCATGATCTAAATCACTCTCTATAAGCTGCAACTGCTCTTCTTACCCAGTTTCCTCATTTCAGTGTATATTCCAATTCTCTTGAGGATGCAATCTGTATAAGTAATCACCTAACTGACACCAAAATTACATTTTTCTCTAAATGTCACAATTTCATAGTCACAGTCTAAAAAAATGCCCCCTTCCTTTTTCTCCCTCTTAAATGAGTTAGAATTCTTGTTGATTCTTTGTTCACATACACTCATACCATCCTTTAACCTGTTTGTATTGTTTCTACCTCTGTTGACATCCTTACTATTTTATATTTCACAACTAGACCCAATTGCCAAACCACGTAGGGTGTTTGGAGGTACACAACATTATATTTTGGAATTGAGGGATGAAATATAATAACTCCCATATCACTGTCCTTACATTCCTGTCTTCATCTATCTACCTACCCTCTGCACAGAATCAGAGTGATCTTACTAAAATATAAATCTGTGATGTCATATCCATGTACATCCTTCAAAATGCTTAATTAACATGAAAGACTGGCCACCTGATTCATTTCTTGTTTATTAACTGATCACATGCTGTTCACTATAATCATACATGTCTTTCACAATTCTGCTCTCTCCCTCCCTGCTCCTCTTCTTTGTTTGCCTGGGTTCTTGCTCAGGGGTTCAGGGGGAAGTACATGACCCAGATCTGACCACTCATTAACAACTTTCGCTTGGCCACAGCGACTGGCTCCCAGAATGACAGCTGACTGAGTTAAGGCAGAGGCTCCAGGGAACTTATGCTATGACTTTTGGGAAAGTGGCACCTTACCGTTGGCATTGTATGGCTTGAAGAAAAAGACCAATGGGGGACAGGGATGGTTATCATTGCTACCACTTGGGAGGAATCTGCCTGAGAAACAGAAGAAAATGGAAAAGGGATGAAAGCAGAATCCTGACAACAGACCTGCACTGGCCTTTCGGGTTACAGGAGTCCGTGGAAATCCATTTTGTTTTGTTTAAACCAGTTTGAGTGTATCTTCCTTTTGCTGCAACTGAAAGCATCCTACTGATAAGACCTACTCTAACAAGTCTCTGTTGACCTTCTAATCTGTTTTATCCCTCTTTCTTCTGTGCTTCATACTGCTGCATCTCCTCTTCAAGTAGCATATATTTGATCGTAGAGGCAGATGAAAACTGAAGCCTTTCAAAAACCAAAGGAGATATTTTGTATCTTTGGCAAAACCCAAAATTGATTTGCTATAATAAAGCTCTCCATTGAGATGTAATGAGTAGGGAAGTGGTTCTATTCAGTCACTCAGTCGTGTCTGCCTCTTTGCAACCCCGTGAACCGCAGCATGCCAGGCCTCCCTGTCCATCAGCAACTCCCAGAGCTTGCTCAAAATCATGTCCATCGAGTTGGTGATGCCATCCAACCATCTCATCGTCTGTAGTCCCCTTCTCCTCTGCCCTCAATCCTTCCCAGAATCAAGGCTTTTCAAATGAGTCAGTTCTTCGCATCAGGTGGCCAAAGTATTGGAGTTTCAGCTCCAGCATCAGTCCTTCCAATGAATATTCAAGACTGATTTCCTTTAGGATGGACTGGTTGGAGTGGAGGTGGAGTGAAATCAATATAAATGTGATGGATTCTCAAATATTTCTTATAAAAGAAACCAGGGCAGAGATCAAACTTCCAAAATCTGTTGGAATCATCTGTTGGAAAAGGAATCAGATTAATTTGCCAACATCCACCGGATCATAGAAAAAGTAGTGGAATTCCAGAAAAACATCTACTTCTGCTTCATTGACTATGTTAAAGCCTTTGACTGTGTGGATCACAAACCACTGTGGAAAATTCTTAGAGACAGGAATACCAGATCACCTTTCCTGAGAAACCTATATGCACGTCAAGGAGCAATGGTTAGATATGGAATGATGGACTGGTTCCAAATTGGGAAAGGAGTAAGCCAAGACTGTATACTGTCAGCCTGCTAATTTAACTTATATGCAGAGTGCATCATGTGAAATGTCAGGCTGAATTAATCACAAGTCAGAATCAAGATTGCTGGGAGAAATATCAAAAATATCAGATATGCAGATGATACCACCTTAACAGTAGAAAGTGAAGAGGAACTAAACAGTCTCTTGATGAGGGTGAGAGGAAAATGAAACAGCTGGCTTAAAACTCAACATTCTAAAAAGTAAGATCATGGCATCCAGTCCCATCACTTCATGGTAAATAGATGGGGGGAAAAATGTAAACAGTGGCAGATTTTATTTTCTGGGCTCCAAAATCACTGTAGGTGGTGACTGAAGCCATGAAATTGAAAGAAGCTTGCTCCTTGGAAGAAAAGCTATGACAAACCTAGACAGTGTATTAAAAAGCAGAGACATCACTTTGCTGACAAAGGTTTGTATAGTCAAACCTATGGTTTTTCCAGTAGTCATGTATGGATGTGAGAGCTGGACCATAAAGAAGGCTGAGCACCAGAGAATTGATGTTTTCAAACTGTGGTGCTGGAGAAGACTCTTGGGAGTCCTTTGGACAGCAAGGAGATCAAACTTGTCAATCCTAAAGGAAATCAACCCTGAATATTCATTGGAAGGCTTGCTTGCTGAAGCTGATGCTCCAATACTTTGGCTACCTGATGCAAAGAGATGACTCACTGGAGAAGACCCTGATGCTGGGAAAGATTGAGGGCAGGAGGAGGAGGGGACAGTAGAGGATGAGAAGGTTGGATGGCATCACCAACTCAATGTACATGAGTATGAGCAAACTCTGGGAGGTAGTGAAGGACAGGAAAGCCTGGCTTGCGCAGTCTGTGGGTTACAGAGTCAGACACAACTGAGTGACTGAACAACAACTCAAGTATTTCTTGAAAAATTCAAGTTCATAAAAGAAAACACAGGACAATACCTCCTCTGCTTTCAACAGTCTTCTTCCTACAGTTTGAGTTATAGGTTATACTACTCAACCCTGCAGAAAGCAAGGGCATGCCTCCAAAAGGAGAATAGTAGAGCACCACATGAAAGCAGACAGGACTGGAAAGATGGGGCTTCTTTTTCTTTTTTCCAGCTAGAAAGTTCTACCCTTCTTAACCATGGTATTAGTCAGATGCTAAATGTGACCAGTTCTAGGATGCCTCTGGAGAAAACTAAATTTAGCTTCATTCTACCTAAATCCATTGAGAAATTTGTGAACAAGCATACAAATCCAGATTTAACTTTTGGTCACAAATAGACCAGAATTAATATTTACAGCGTGTTACTAAATTGCCCTCCTCTGGTCATGCCCTAATATCCATGTTCCTATTTCTTTTTACTGGCCCTGAATCCACCTAAGCCCACTCACACAGACCTTTCCTGTTTCCAGCTGTCCTGGCCTAACCTGATGCGATGTAAATAGCATTAAACCACCCAGCCATGTTTGAGTGGTTGGAAGTCATTCATTTTTTTAAAAGAATAAGTTGAACTTTTTTTTTTTAATGGTGGCATCTCACTTTTCTCAAAAGGCAGAAGTCTATCTTGGCCTTATATTTGATGGCCATTTTACAGGGAGATTAATATTCTTTCAGGGAAATGACACAAAGAAGTAGCTGTACTCGATGCATGATTCATACACGTAATTCCAATTAATACTAGAAAGAAAGAAGTGAAAAGTGAAAATATTAGTCTCTCAGGCGTGTCGGACTCTTTGCAACCCAAAGGACTGTAGCCCGCCAGGCTCCTCTGTCCATGGAATTCTCCAGGCAAGAATACTGGAGTGCATAGCTATTCCCTTCTCCAGGGGATCTTCATGACCCAGAGATTGAACCTAGGCCTCCCGGATTACAGGCAGATTCTTTACCATCTGAGCCAACAGGGAAGCCCAGTGCTAGAGAACAAACATGTAAAAATCTTTATGGATGGAAGGGAAGGGGAAAGGGAAGCTTGAGACTCTTTGAAGTGAGGCAGCCAGTGGTCAGTTTCGAGCAACAAGTAAAGAATCGGAAATGACTGAGCGACTGAACTGAATCTTTTGTAACCAAAAAAAAAAAAAAGAGAGAGAGAGAGAGAAAAAACTAACATGTTTAGTTTAGGTGACATGTATTGATGTTAAGCGAGACTATAAAATGTTCCTTTAAAAATCCTTTTTGAAGACAAGGATTCTTGAGTAAATCAAGTTTAAGCTGAAAGTCGCGCTGAATATCCATCCTGTCTCCTGTTACTGTGTATACTTTAAATTTTCAAAAGCTATCACCAAAGCAGAGTACTTTAGATTGATAATTTAGATCTTCTAGGAACATGGAGAAAAAAAGTAAAAGTTAATTGGTTTTTAATTCACCTAGTACAAGCCTGAAAAAGGTAATCTGTCATTTTTGATCTGACATTGCTTATGGGCATGGCAACTACAGAAGAATTATGGTAAGGGATATAGAAATGATAGAGGAAATTGGTTTTGAGTATTCCTAGGTTTTGCATCAACGTTCTTTTGTTGTTGTTGTTTGAAAGCTTTATTGCCCTATTCATAGTTATGCTTGTCAGCAAATTTCCTTTGGCTACATTCAAAAGGCAGCTGTTCATCCACAGTCCCTGATGAATCAAGAATTTATCAAAGCCAAATCTTGGCCCAGTGACATGATCTGATTGCTAGAAGAGCTGCCAGTTTCCCCCTTTGCAGAGACTCACAATTGTCAATTGGATCCAGGCAGGTTGCATATTTATTTTTAAATTATCTATTACTATATTCCAAAGACAACACTTTAAAGTGGGATAATCACATTGAGATTTGAAGGTTTAGAGCAACTAATGATGCAATATTTTTTTAAAGGTCTCCATAGATATATAATGCCTGAGTGATGAGCATGTGCTTGCTCAGTTGAGTCAGACTCTTTGTGACCCCATGGACTGTAGCCAGCCAGCTTCTCTGTCCATAGAATTCTCCAAGCAAGAACAGTGGAGTGGGTTGCCATTTCCTCCTCCAGGAGGTCTTCCGGACCCAGGGATTGAATTCACATCTCCTGTGTCTCCTCCGTTGGTGAGCAGATTTTTTACCACTGTGACACCTGGGCAGTTTATAGAAAGTCTATAACATTTTAAATTCCGAATGATGCAGATTCTTCTCTAAAATATGACAATAGGTATAATATATGTGGTACCCCTGTGAGTAGAATACATATAGTTGATCAAGCGACTGACAAAGCCTGGCTCATGCCGTACACCGAGTTGTTTTGATATGGGAACACCATGGGTGAAATCATATTACCTATAAAGATTTTCTGCCACCCTTGACAAGGATTCAGTTTCCAAAGTAATGCTTGAAGCTACAGAGTGAGACTGATGAAACAGGTCAGGGAGCAGTTAGACTATACAAAACTTTCCATTTCCACGTTAACTGAGCTTCCCTGGTGGCTCGGAGGTTAAAGCGTCTGACTCCAATGCAGGAGACCTGGGTTCAATCCCTGGGTCGGGAAGATCCCCTGGAGAAGGAAATGGCAACCCACTCCAGTATTCTTGCCTGGAGAATCTCATGGACAGAGGAGCCTGGTAGGCTACAGTCCACGAGGTCACAAAGAGTCGGACACGACTGAGCAACTTCACTTTCACTTTCACTTTCTGAGCAACATAAAGTGCAAATATGGCCTGTGACTACCTGAGGAAATGAATTTAGAGAGGCACTGGATACGATATTGTGACAAGTCTTAAATGATTTCTGTTCAGTTCAGTTCAGTCGCTAAGTCATGTCTGACTCTTTGCAACCCCATGGACTGCAGCATGCTAGGCCTCCCTGTTCAACACCAACTCCCAGAGTTTATCTAAACTCATGTCCATTGAGTCAGTGATGCCATCCAACCATCTCATCCTCTGTCTTCTCCTTCTTCTTCCGCCTTCAATCCTTCCCAGCATCAGGGTCTTTTCCAATGAGTCAGTTCTTCACATCAGGTGGCCAAAGTATTGGAGTTTCATTTTCAGCATCAGTCCTTCCAATGAATATTCAGGACTGATTTCCTTTAGGGTGAACTGGTTGGATTTCCTTGCAGTCCAAGGGACTCCCAAGAGTCTTCTCCAACACCACAGTTCAAAAGCATCAATTCAGTGCTCAGCTTTCTTTATAGTCCAAATCTCACATCCATACGTGACTACTGGAAAAACCAAAGCCTTGACTAGATGGACCTTTGTTGGCAAGTAATGTCTCTGCTTTTTAATACGTTGTTTAGATTGGTCAAAACTTTTCTTCCAAGGAGTAAGCCTCTTTTAATTTCATGGTTGCAGTCACCATCTGCAGTGATTATGGAGCCCCCAAATAAAGTCTGTCACTGTTTCCACTGTTTCCCCATCTATCTGCCATGAAGTGATGGGACCAGATGCCATGATCTGTTTTCTGAGTGTTGAGTTTTAAGCCAATTTCACTTTTCTCTTTCATTTTCATCAAGAGGCTCTTTAGTTTTTTGCTTTCTGCCATAAAGGTGGTGTTATCTGCATATCTGAGGTTACTGATATTTCTCCCCGCAGTCTTGACTCCAGCTTGTGCTTCATCCAGCCCAGCGTTTCTCATGATGTACTCTGCATATAAGTTAAATAAGCAGGGTGACAATATACAGCCTTGATGTACTCCTTTCCCTATTAGGAACCAGTCTGTTGTCCCACGTCCAGTTCTAACTGTTGCTTCCTGACCTGCATACAGATTTATCAAGAGGCAGGTCACATGGTCTGGTATTCCCATCTCTTTCAGAATTTTCCACAGTTTATGGTGATCCACACAGCCAAAGGCTTTGGCTTATTCAATAAAGCAGAAATAGATGTTTTTCTGGAACTCCCTTGCTTTCTCGATGATCCAGCCAATGTTGGCACCAGAAACATTTGTTAAATGAAGAAGGATGTGCATGCCCTGGTACACAAGTAGAAAACCCCAGTGACACTACCATCATTTCTGGCTTTCCTTCATGTAACAAGCCAGAGAGATGTCTATTAATTCCCTGGTTTACTCAGCTCAGAGCTCTACCACTTTAAAAATTTGAAATTGTTCTAAATGTAATGAAAAGCACTTGGTGATCTAAATAATTATGGTACTACCACTGAAACGTGATGATGAAATTTATATTTTCACTAATAGAACAGGACAGTAGTCTATTACAATGGAAACTACTGAATCATATATGTATTTCATTAATAATATCTGCTTTTTAAAAATTCATGTAAAACTATTCTAAGTAATGATTACACTCACTTTCCAAGTCAGATGGGCAATTACATGATAAACTGGCAGTATTTATGATTCCTTAATTATGATGATGGATTCTCATGAGCCATGCCCCTTATCAGGTGGTTTGAGAGGTCTTTTACTGAAACGCAACCCAAAACTTTCCTGGAACCCAGATCCTTTTGACTGCAATGTTCCCAGAGCCAGATAGTGTATGCTGTGTTATCAGAGACCATGGATTTGAGGTATATGACAAATGCTTATAAACAGATGGGGAGGTCTTTTATGCACACTAAAGATACCATGAATTATCAAAATTGTAACATCTTCAATCTCTTAGTACTTTATTTTCCTCTCTTCTTTGCTAGTATACTCTAAATCCCTCAAAGATAGAACAGAATTTGGCTTTGAGATATGAAGAAAGTGGTTTAAATAAGAGGATGGGGCTCACAGCACTTCAAATACTTTGCTTATATTCTGTCATTGTAAATTTTAAAATTGTCAGTGTGTACAAACCACCTGAATTAATGTCAACAAAACATATGTTAAAATATTACTTGCTTATTGTATCGTATCAATTACTTCAGAGATACAAACACAGTAACTGACACCCATATAACAACCCTCAGTCTTAAATGAGTTATGTGCCATTTCTACATTAGACACACTTGGCCAAGTATAGAGAACATGAAATTAGTTCTTCTATCAGATTTTGTGATTGCAGAGATAAAGCCAGAAGAGTCCATCAGAAACATAAATTTAGATGACATCAGACTTAGGTATAGACATGTGCTAAATAGCAATTTAAAAGCATTAACAGATCACTGTCATGTTGACTAGAAGGCTTTCTTAACAATTGCTAAATGCTTGTTATTTTTAGGTATTATGCAAAATACAGTTAAACTTAACAGCCTTAGGCAGTATATGGTATTATCTTTATCCACTAGAGGAAACCAAGGCTCAGGAATGCTATATAACATTGCCAAAACCACATAAAAAATGGTAAAGCAGAGTCTGATTTTTTAGCCCTTTGGCTATCTTGTGTCCCTCGCACATTTTCCTTAAACATATACCCTAAAATATATAAAAATGTTTCATCTAAATTCACATTTCACCTGAAAAAAGTTTGACCCCAAATGTTATTTCTTTGGTTGGAAAAAATAAAATCCATTTGCTTGTCCACTGATAAGACCCCTCCTATCTTTTTACAGAAAGCACATGAACCAAGATCTGTGCAACCACCACCCCTCCCTGCAACCCGATGCTGACTTTTCTAAGCCACTTGGTTTTCCAGTGGTTTCTGGAATTACTTTGTGTTAGACTCTTAACTTGAGAGCCTTTGCACACACAGCCCAGGAGGAAATGTGAATGTAGGGATGTCTTTCAGTATAATATCAAACTGCCAAGTGGCACCTAGCTGATACGACATGGCTGTTATTGTCACTGGTCTTTCTTTATCTTGCCATGACATGTCTAATAAACCTCTTGGATCCTTCTTATGAAAACAAAAAACAAAACAAAATCTGTTTTAAAGCGCTGTTGACATGGAGCAAAAGAGGAAAGACTGATGCTATAGCTTTGTCTGGCAGGGGAGCACTTTTTACTTAAACCACTCTTTATAATACTTCCTGGTTCCATTTCGGGACTATGGAAAAATCAGTGCCATCATTATTCGGTTTCCTCAGAAACTAAAGGAAAAAAATGGACTCAGGTAAAAACGAATTACCTGGGGTCTAGCTCACGACAAATTCAGTATTTCAGATAGTGGAGAAAGTGTATACCAAGTTATGAATTTTGCACAATAGCCCTTGGAATGATGGTATTCAGTTGCAATATGAAGTTACGGAGGAAGATTCACATCAAAACATTTTGATGTGAAAACGGCTTGGATAAAATCATGATAAAAACCAGGATAGTGCTAAACACCAAGCAAGGTTCAATGGAGGCTAAACTGCTGAATGAAAGTTCATTTGCATGAACTCAGACTTGGTCACCCAATGAAACAGAAATATGGGGTTAAAGAAATAGAACTATTAAGTATTGTAAAGCAGGTTTCCCAGTGGTTAAAGAACCTGCCTACCAATGCAGGAGGCCTAGGTTCAGTCCCTGGGTCTGCAAGGTCCCCTGGAGTGGGAAATGGTAACCCACTGCAGTATTCTCCCCTGGAAAACTGCATGGAGAGAGGAGCCTGACTGCTACAGTCCATGGGGTCACGAAGAGCTGGACATGACTGAGCGCAGAACACAGCACAAGTATTATAAAAAGAGCATTAAATGCCAAGTGCTTCCCCACAGGACACAGCGACAGCATCAGTGTTTCCTCCTCTTCCGGTCCACGGTCAACAGTGCTGTGGCTTTATTTCCATCTGTTTAAAACTAGAGTGTACTGGTTTGTTATGCTAATATTTGCCATTGCTAGGATCAACCCTAGTTCTTAAAGCCAGCCTCAATATACTTCAAAGATAGGAGAGACCTTGGACAACCAGAGAGGAAGTCAGAAATTTTTCTGCCGAATGGTCCAAGGTCATGAATCTATTTTAATAGGAGATATGTTTTGCTTATGATAGGGGCTAAACTGAAGTCTCTGAAGAATAACAACAAAAATAGTGCAAATTGTTTTCAAGGGGAATATTTATACAATTGAAAGACCACATTGTTTGCAAGAACTTCAGACGTACTTGTTACCTAGATACATATAAATAAACTGTAAATACAGGCCAACATTGTCCCTTGAAAAGGTACTGTGAAATTATAAATCTTCTTTTCATTAAAAGCGTTTTTGCTGGGCAGTTTGACTTCAAATAAATATATGTATTAAGCAATATAAGTACATTTTTCCAAAATGCTTTATGCTTTATAATTCAAATTTTTCACTAATGTTGCCTCTCAACTCCAACTAATGAGATTTAAGAAGTGATCAGAATAACCAACAAAACATGAATTCAAAGTGTTGGGAAGGGTGGATGAAATTGCTTAATGAACTAAAGAACATCAATTGCTTAATTATACAGAGTACATTGGGCTGAAACAATATCACTCAGTTTCTATTAAATCTTCCATCAGCAGAGATAGAAGCTTTCCGGCCGCTTAGACAAATGCTTTTTCCGGATTTGGTACTACTACAAGATTTTGAGATATGATTAACTTGATCTGAGCTGAACACATGAGAAACAGCAGTGACAACATTTCAAACAACCCCAGCTTCAGAGGATAACATTTGCTGAACATTCAATAATTAACTAACTAATTAATGGAAATATACATCATTTGTAAACACTAAAATATTTCAGAAAGTTGGTCTAAACAGTTTATGTCATGGAAGGTAGCTGACTTCTGTATTTTACGGTAGAGACTATATTTCTGTTTGGAATACAAAATATTAAGCATACAAGTCTAAAATTAAATTTATACTTAAAATATAAGCAGTCTCTACAGAGATGGTTATTTTGCTATCTTTTCTAATTAATGACTATTTATAATTTTTTAAAAATTATTCCCTTTTAACAAATTATTATTCACTGTTACCTTAGTCATTGTAAGAATCAAGATGGATTATTAAAGTCATTCTCTACCATGCCCACTCAACAATATAAAACCTTTAACATGACAGCACACAATTAAATGGATTAAATGGAGGCTTTGAAATATTACAAAGCAAAATGGAAGAAAAAAGGGTAACATGTAATTATATACTGTAACTTAGAACGTACATATTATTTTACAATGTATAATGGAGAAGGCAATGGCACCCCACTCCAGTACTCTTGCCTGGAAAATCCCATGGATGGAGGAGCCTGGTGGGCTGCAGTCCATGGGGTCGCTAGGAGTCGGACACGACTGAGCGACTTCACTTTCACTTCTCACTTTTCTGCACTGGAGAAGGAAATGGCAACCCACTCCAGTGTTCTTGCCTGGAGAATCCCAGGGATGGGGGAGCCTGGTGGGCTGCTGTCTATGGGGTCGCACAGAGTCGGACACAACTGAAGCGACTTAGCAGCAGCAGCAGCACAATGTATAATAATTAGATGAAAGCTAATAGGATAACTTTTAAAAAAAAACACTGAAAAAGGAAAAATAAAACATCAGACATCTCCCTTGAGCTAACCTCAGCTAGGTCTCAGGGACCACACTGATATTGAACTTTCTGTAATAATAGAAATGTTCTAGAGCCAGTCAACGTGAAAGCCACTAGCCACTGGACAGATTAACTCTATACTTGACTTCTCTCTGTACCAACATTGACAATGACGTTGTTGAATGTCTGAAGTACAAAACATGAGAATTCTGTCACTATATTAGACTTTGTTGCATCAATAAACAATGCCAATTTTCACAAGTGACTAAGGATTATTTTTTGTCATGCTCTCTGCTATTTTCATTGTATGCTCCAGATTGAGGGGGCAGTCTCCCTCTAGCCTGCCAGCCTTATAACAGAAGGGAAGAAAAGAGAAACTGCCTGTAACCTGGGCTTTTCAAGTTTCTATTTAAAAGTAATTCATTCCACTTTCATGCACATGTTACTGATCAAAATGACCACAGCCTCTCTTGATTTCAACAACATGTAATATGGCCAATCTGATGTCAATGGGCCCAAGCAACATAATCCTCCTCCAAGGAGCGGCAGCAAAAATTTTCAACAATGCTGCAATCTACTACAAGACTAAAATTTTGAATTGGTCATGGAACACATGTAAAGTTATAGGACATTTTGCTTTTATGTGGTCCACCAATCAGCATATAAAATGCCTCGATAATAGCTCTTTCTCAGCTGCTTCCCAACAACAACAACAACAAGAAATCACCATAAAAAGCAGCAGCAATGGAAATAAGAAGAGCAGCAATGACCCCAGTGCTTCCCAAGTCCCTCCTCTATGCCAGGTATTGTTGCAGGTACTTGATGGACACGATTTTACTGAATTCGCTTACCAGCTACTGGAGGCTGGCGTCATTTCCCTCAACCTTCTTATGAGAGAAGAAGCTGAGGCTCAGGACCAAAGCACGAGTTTCAGGCAACCGCTGTGCTCACTCTCATCACAGATGTCTCAGACAGATTGACCTCAAGCCTCATTCCTGTTCCACATTTCAGCACTGTTACCATACGCCTGGCATTAATGCTGCTCTTCAGCAATTGTAATATCAGTATTGAGAGGCTGCTCCAGGACAAACTTGACCTGGTAACCCCACCACTCTACAGTCCTTATCCCCCACCGCTCTACACTTCCATGCTCAGCTGCCCTCAATGTAACCTATCTGGCCCCGGCAGGAAGACAATCTTCTCCTGACCTTTCTTGGAAAATGTGCACTTTGCCGGCCTATCTACCACTTTCCATTAGCTGTTCAACCTGGAATGTGGGCTGACTTCAGTTGTGGACGTCTGAACAGAGACCTAGGCAGCAGCAAACAACTGGAAACTGGAGATGTGCTCTGGAAAGACGGTGAGGGCACGGCTCTAAAGCCTCCTGCCAAAAGGAGTCAGAAGGAACGGACAAAAAGAGTTCAGGTCAAAATCGATCAATGGCAGCATCTGAAAATAACTGAATGATTCTGAAGGAACAGCGGCATCAGAAATTCAAGTTAGGCAATTAAACGATGAGCAGAATGAGAAAGAGCTCTGAGAAGGAAAGTTTGAAATTCAAATCATGTATTCACCTTTCCAGAATCAGTTCTGGTAACTGAGAAGTGAAATGTGCCACAGGATACAGCTTTTTAGCACCAAATCAGCTGGTAAGCTGAATGGTTCTGATTTTAGGCATGCCCTTACGACAGAGGATGAGATGGTTGGATGGCATCACCGACTCGATGGACATGAGTTTGAGTAAGCTCCGGAAGTTGGTGATGGACAGGGAAACCTGGCGTGCTGCAGTCCATGGGGTCGCATGGACATGGCTAAGCAAATGAACTGAACTTACCCAAACTCACAGTTCGTTTTTTTTTCTTTTTACAATTTATACTAACATTAGAAGTTAAGAACTTGTCCCCAAAGTCAGACAGACATTGGCTTGAATCCATCACTTCCAATTTGTGACAAGGCCAATGAATTCATACTCTCATAATATCAGTTTCTGTAAAGCTTCCGCATACCTATCCACAACTTTATTAGAGATTCTAACATACTTTATTATAAATGAACAGACTGAGAAAGAAAAGAATAGAAAAGATTTTAACAATAAAACTAATAAGCTAAATCATGAGCTATATAGAAAATTCTTACACTACAAATGGAAATGATACATACATATATATTTTAAATAAACATGAAATATTTTGGAAAGTGTGACAGGCATTAAGATATTAAGGAAGTTTCAATAAATTTCAAGGAACAAATATTAAAAAGACAAGTTATTTAATAATAATGCAATTACATTTAAAACTGGTATTGGAAAAGTAATGAAAGAAAAAGAAAAAGAAAAATTTTAGAGACTGAAAAAAATCAAATTATTTAAAGTAATCAGCCTCCAATTAGACTAAGTTAATTAATTTAAAAAATCAACTTATACTCCTATATTACTCATAGTAGAAATTATATAAAATTTATAAATGAACAGCAATGAAAGACCATATATCAAAACACAGGGAATGCAACTAAACATAAATAAATGTATTAATTTAATGCATTAACTCAAAATATTGGAAAGATATTGATTTTAAAAGGTCCCTTAAAAAACTAGAAAAACAGACTAACATTAAGAGAATAAAAGAAGTGAAATAAGAAAGGGCAGAAATTAATAATACAGATAACAAGAAAAGATTAGAGGGATGAGAATACCAAAAATTCCTCTGGGAAAGAGAAAAATAGTAATAAACAAAGTAACAGAAATTGAGAATGGTAAAAAATGAAAAATAAATACAATTCTCAGGAAAAAAGTACGGTGCCAGTTAGAAATGCAGTTGAGTTTCTTAAAGTATTAAGAGAATATACTATTATTGACTTTATGAAAATTGGCTTTAAAAAAAAATAGAAGGGCTAAATAAATGCAGAATCATTGAAGGAAATAAGTGAGTAATCTAAAGTTACTGAAGTAACTCTACAAATCAATGTTGGTATGACCAAACTTAAAATGAATTAAAACTACAGTATATGATAAACAAAATAAAAATTAAAAATTGATTACTATGTGGAAAAGTCATCTGTTAAAAAGCTTAAAAATCTATGATCAACAGTATATATATTTTGTTGACAGATAATGTGCAGTAATAAAAGGGCATAATACATTTAAGAATGAAAAACATAAGTTCAAGATAGTGGCTACCTCTAGGTTCACTCTTCTCAAAAATAATAATGGAGTTGGGAAGGAGTAGCATTAATAATGGGTTGGGCTTCCCATGTGGTACTAGTGGTAAAGAACCCACCTGCCAATGCACGAGACGTAAGACATATGGGTTTGATCCCTGGGTCAGGAAGAGCCCCTGGAGGACGGCACAGCAACCCACTCCAGTATTCTTCCCTGGAGAATCCCATGGACAGAAGACCCTGGTGGGTTACCATCCATAGAGTACCAAAGAGTCAGACAAAGCAAAAGTGACTTAGCACACATGTACAGTAACTGGTTATAGAGGCATCAGCTAACTCTGAAAAATTATAGTAGAGCAGGTCAGTATAATACAAAGCTTTTTTTTCTTTTTAAGGCTAACAAAATGAAAAATTATTTGTCGAATCTGATTAAGAAAAAAATGAAGACAGAATTAACAAGACTGAAAGACAGGAGACCTAAATACTTAGGTAAGTCCCATAGTTTCAGATATGAGTTGAATTTGTTCCCTCACAAATTTATATGATGAAATTAAGCCCCAGTATCTCAGCCTTTTTCAGTGAACAATGGAAAGAAACAGAGGAAAACAATAGAATGAGAAAGACTACAGATGTCTTCAAGAAAATTAGAGACACCAAAAGAACATTTTAAGCAAACATGGGCACTAAAGGACAGAAGCAGAAGCAGAAGATGTTAAGAATAGGTGGTATGAACACACAAAAGAACTGTACAAAAAAGAACTTAATGACCTGGATAACCATGATTGTGTGATCATTTAGCTAGAGCCTGACATCCTGGAGTGCAAAGTCAAGTGGACCTTAGGAAGCATTAATACAAACAAAGCTAGTGGAAGTGATAGAATTCTAGCTGAGCTATTTCAAATCCTAAAAGATGATGCTGTGAAAGTGATGCACTCAATATACCAGCAAATTTGGAAAAACTCAGCAATGGCCATAGGACTGGAAAAGGTCAGTTTTCATTCCAATCCCACAGAATGGCAATGACAAACGATGTTCAAACTACCCCACAATTGTACTCATTTCACATGTTAGAAAAGTAATGTTCAAAATCCATCAAGCTAGGCTTCAGTAATATGTGAATTAAGAACATCCAAATGTACAAGCTGGATTTAGAAAAGGCAGTGGAACCAAAGATAAAGTCGCCAACATCTATTGGCTCATAGAAAAAGCTACAGAATTTCAGAAAAACATCTAGTTATGCTTCACTGACTATACTAAACCCTTGGACTATATAAACCACAAAAAACAGGGAAATTCTTAAACAGATGGAATACCAGGCCACATTACCTGCATCCTGACAAACCAGTAAGCAGGTCAAGAAGCAACAATTAGAACTGGATATGGAACAACAGACTAGTTTCAAATTGGGAAAGGAGTACGTCAAGGCTATATATTCTCACCCTGCTTATTTAACTTATATGCAGAGTATATCATGTGAAATGCTGGACTGGATGAAGCACAGGCTGGAATCAAGATTGCAGGAAGAAATATCAATAACTTCAGACATGAGATGCTGCTGCTGCTGCTGTTAGGTCACTTCAGTCGTATCTGACTCTGTGCGACCCCATAGATGGCAGCCCACCAGGCTCCCCCATCCCTGGGATTCTCCAGAAAAGAACACTGGAGTGGGTTGCCATTTCCTTCTCCAATGCATGAAAGCGAAAAGTGAAAGTGAAGTCACTCAGTCGTGTCCAACTCTTAGCGACCCCATGGACTGCAGTCTAACAGGCTCCTCCATCCATGGGATTTTCCAGGCAAGAGTACTGGAGTGGGGTGCCATTGCCTTCTCCACAGACATGAGATGACACCACCCTTATGGCAGAAAGCAAAGAGGAATTAAAGAGGCTTTTGATGAAAGTAAAAGAAGACAGTGAAAAAGCTGGCTTAAAACTCAACAGTAGGGGTGGGATGGGGAGGAGATGGGAGGGAGGTTCTAAAGGGAGGGGATATATGTATACCTATGGCTGATTCATGATGAGGTTTAATAGAAAACCGGAAAAGTCTATAAAGCAATTCTCCTCAATAAAAAAAAAAATTTTTTTTTAATGAAGATCATGGCATCTGGTCCCATCACTTCATAGCAAATAGATGGGGAAACAATGGAAACAGTAACAGAGTTTATTTTCTTGTGCTCTAAAATCACTGTGGACAGTGACTGTAGCCATGAAATAAGATACGTTTGCTCCTTGGAATAAAAGCAATGACAAACCTAGACAGCGTATTAAACAGCAGAGACGTTATTTTGCCTACAAAGGTCCACAAAGTCAAAGCTATGGTTTTTCCAATAGTCATTTACGGATGTGAAAGTTGGGCAATAAAAAAGGCTGAGCACCAAAGAATTGATGGCTTCGAACTGTGGTGTTGGAGAAGATTCTTGAGAGTTCCTTGGACAGGAAGGAGATCAAACCAGCCAATTCTAAAGGAAATCAACCCTGAAAATTCATTGGAAGGACTGATACTGAATACTTTGGCCACCTGATGAGAAGAACTAACTCACAGGAAAAGACCTTGATGCTGGGAAAGACTGAAGACGGGAGGAGAAGGGGACGACAGAGGATGAGATGACTGGAAGGCATCACTGACTCAATGCGCATGAGTTTGAGCAAACTCAATCCAGCAGATGGTGAAGGACAGGGAAGCCTGGTGTGCTGAAGTTCAGGGGGTCGCAAAGAGTCAGACACAATGGAGCGACCGAACAACAACAACCACAGAATGTAACTGCATTTAGAGACAGGGCCTTTAAAAAGGTTAAGGTAAAAAGAGGTCCTCAGGTGAGTCCTAATCCAACAGGAGTGGCATTCCTGAAAGGCAAACACACACAGAGAGGGAAAGACATGGAGGCAAAGAGACAATACTGTCTCCACAAGTCAGGGCGAAACGTCTCGGAACGTGCCAGCCAACCCTGTCGGCACCTAATCTTGGACTTCTTGCCTCCCGAACTGTGATTAAATAAATTTGTTGCTTAAGCAACCCGGTCTGTGGTAGCTTGTTATGGTAGCCCCTGAAAACTAACACACTTGGGCAAAAGAAATCCCCGTATTAATTGAGACAGTATATGTTCACTTTTCTGTCACTCTAAAACTTGTGAGTTCTCTAATACATTGTCATTTTATTTTAACAGACCCTTAAAAAATGTCTTAAAAGGGCAAGACATTTGATTTACTGCAAACATGTTTTAAATTATTTGCAAAATTTATAGAACTTGAGGAAAGCAGGAGGAAAACATTCTGAGATGTTCAAGTATTATTTATATAGGGAGAAAATTCAGAACACTTGTATAACTTTAGTTTAAACATCTCATTCCCTAAAGAATTGCAATTTTGGCTTGATCAACATCTTTAGTGGAATAACATTTACTGATTATTTACAGGCTGGGGCTTATTTAGGATTTATTTTGTAAAGACTGTGATGATGAGTTCAATTCAATAAGTGATTTTGTTGCAACTTTATTATAATACAAATTTAACAATTAAAGCTTTACTAGCTCCAACATACAAAAAATCCAAAACCAGAAAAAAAAAATCTGGCTTCTCATTGTATCCTATATATAATAAAATGAAATCATCACAACAAATTATGAGTATTTCTAAGTACCCTGAGTTGCAAACAGGGCTTCCCTGGTGGCTCAGAAGATAAAGAATCTCCTGCATTGTAGGAGACCTGGATTCAATCCTGAATTCTGTCAGGAAGATCTCCTGGAGAAGGGAATGTCTATCCACTTCAGTATTCTTACCTGGAGAATTCCACAGACAGAGGAAACTGGCAGGCTATAGTCCATGGGATCACAAAAAGTCCAACAGGACTGAGCAACTAACACTTTCACTTTTCAAAAGGGAAAACAACATTTTCTTCAAAACAGCAATTGGTAACATACACCTTCTAGGTACATATTACAAGTCTAAGGAATTAGGAAACTTTTAAAGGTAAGAATTGGAAATAAGCAATTGAAAACAGATGTATATCTAATTAATTTGGCCAATGCTATTATATTTATACGTCTCAGTTGGAAACTGTATTGTGCTATTCTGTGCTAGACAGTTATCATATTGCATTGTTACAGGGTCAGTTTTTTGAGGAAAAAGAAATCCTCTTGATGCTGTTTTTAAATATAAGAACATGACTCTGGTCTATTTTCTTTCATAAGGTTCTTCCTGCTTTTACTGCTTCCTGGTACTTGAATTTCTACTATTAAAAAGTATGTGAAAAAAGACTTAGAAAGTCTGGAAGAACATGGCTAAAGCAACATGATCATCCAATCACTGAGAGGTTAATAAAAGGGCATAGGACTAAATGCTTCAGTGTGTCTAACCTACATATGTGAGACAGAACTAAAAATCCCAGATACTCAGTGGTATTATAATGGATCAATATTTTTTTAAAACCTAAATCTGTCCCTGGCGGCTTCCCCAGTGGCTCAGTGGTAAAGAATCCGGCTGCAATGTAAGAGGTGCAGGAGACACCAACCAGGAGGAGTGCATGGCAACCCACTCCAGTATTCTTGCCTGGAGAATCCTATGGACAGAGGAGCCTGGTGGGCTACAGTCCATAGTGTCGCAAAATCTGACACGACTGAAGCGACTTAGCACACACACACCAAGCTGTCACACATCACTTATCAGCCACTAGTACCTAACTCATGTCCAACTTTCAGTTCATTTTTCATAACGATCTATCACCATTTAAAAAATATATAAATCTTAAATTATTTACAAAGATTTTTATCAGTGATAAAGATTCTATACTTGCCTTTTTATATAAATTTGGTTCAATGACAGTTATCTCAAGCCATACCTCATCTTGAGCCATATCACATTCAGTTGCATTTTACCTTCTTACTTTTAACTTCTATTAAATCAAAGAATCCTTACTTAAACCAAGAGACCATCAGAGGAATGACTGCAAGCATTTGGCAGCTCCTGAGGATGTTGCAGATAATTAGATCAGAGAAAGGATTAAGAGGCATTTGTCATAGACAATGATATCCAGCATTTTATCAGATGGTAAGTTATTAACTATAACATACTGAAAAAGGTAGAATGCTAAATATTTCCACTAGAGAGAGAAAGGTAAACAGATTTATAAAAGGGAGCCTACTAAACTGATTGAGTATTTCTGAGTTAAAATAAGGAATGAGAACTACAAACCACTACTCCGTACTTAAACAGGCTTGGATTACAGGTGAAGCACTGATGAGGTTGGTCACAAACACCAGACGCTGTGACAGACATCTCTGTCAATTAGTTACATATGGCTCACCATTAACCAAAAAAAATATCATAAGGCAGGATTCTGGAGACAGGTATCCCAACTAAACCTAAGATCAATTCAGTCATTCTCAAATCTTGTGCCATGCTAAACCACAACACAACACAATCACTGCTTCCACAGTGAAAATAGGAAACAGTCCTTTTCTAGAACTTATAAATAAGTAAAAAATAAAATTCCCTATCTGTACCAAAGACAAGTTATGGGGAATAAAGAAAACTAAACAGGCGACTCAACAATACCAAGTCAAAATGAGTTGGGACACAAGAATCGTGAGAACTGAAATACGTCACTCTTTTTGCAAGCTGGGCAAACTGGATGCTCTACTTTAATGAACCATGGAGAAGGACTGATTGATTATAAGGGATGTAGCCTTACGGTTTACTGTTCACAAATCACTGATCTCCTTATTGTATTGACTATATATAGTAATCAGCTTTCTCCCTCTTGCTTTTTGGGGAAAGAGTTGAAAGGACAGGTTGGAGAGAATTTTACCTCTTCAATATTATCCTCACATATCAAAACTGACAGGCTCTTGAAGTTTAAAAGCACCTTCACAATTCCAATTTCATAGAAGCAAAAACAGAGATTTACACCAAAGAGATGACATAAATTGACCTTAAAGCCCAAAGGCCTGCCATTTATAAATTATAGATTTCCAGGCCTATTTTTCTATCAACAGGATATATAAGCTAGTTATTGGCTGTAAAATTAACAAGTCTATATAAATTATTATAAAAAAGAAAATCACACTCAAAAAGCTATTGTTTAAAATAATCCTCACAAGAAGCATAGTAGTCATCTCTTGTTCTTCTCTGAAATTAACTTGACATTATTATTAAATAAATTTAGAGAGACTTATTAAGCAACAAAAGAAAGTACAATAAAAATGAACAGAAAAATCATCTTAAAGCAAATCATGTCATAAAATTGCTAACACTGCAGTCAGTATATTAAAAAATACTTGTTGAAATTAGTTTCTATAAAAAGGAACTTCAAAGATAATCAATGAACAAATAAACAAATCCATTATAGCTAAGTTTTTTAAGGAAATGTATTCAGCTACAAAGTGGAGGGGTTTGGGGATGTGGGGAGTCATTATGATTTTCACCAACTTCCATGTTTTAACACTTTCCTTGGCCTCTTGTTTTTCAATGCCAATTACAGATGTGTATTTGTGCTCATAAAGGCCCATCTGTAGTATGGTTTATTTTTCCTTTTTTTTCTAAAATTTCTTTGACCTTGAAATCAATTAGTTTCATTTCACAAGAAGAGTCTATGCTAATTCAATAATATTATTTTCTAACTCAGAAATACTATAGCATTGGAAGAATATATCACATGAAAACTAAGCAAACTTAAAAGATAATACTTTTCTGCATAATCACTCTACTTAAGTTTGTAGAAGTAAGTGAATTAAGTAAAAGCAATCAATGGCAATTAAATTCCTATCTGTCTTTATCCTCTCAAAATAATTTGTTCTCAAGCTTAAAGTTCTAAACTTTTGTCTCTAAGATATTCAAGGTTTAAAAAAGTGTGAAGGTTAGAAATCTTCGAAAAGAGAGGCAAACATTTATGTATAGTATGATCTATATAATAGTACTTCTCACATTTAGGGTATTTTTTTCCTCTGAAATCTATTTTAGGACAATAATTAACAATAAAAATGAAATTTATAGCCTTAGCAAAATTTTAAAATTATCATTTTAGTAGAAGACTTACAGAATTATAAACCACTTTAAAATAGCTCCATTCTGAAATGATGAAGGAACCCTTTCTGGTGGTTACTCGTACAAAGAAAGCCAGAATATTCATTAAAGAAAATATTGTCATTTCCTGCCTCACTAAAACTACTGCTTCATTAATGAACTGATAAGCATTTTAAAAAAGGATTAAAGCAAAGAAACATCACACTCAGAAATGTAAATTTGCTTACAACCTATAATCCTGGCCTACCTTTGATTTTCCTAAAGAAGACATGAATGCCTTTTTTTTCCTTCAAGCATCAGAACTGTAGAAAAGATAAGTTTCCATAAACTCCCTGAAATTAATTAATAAATCCAAAGAAATGCTATCTTCACAGCAAAAATGATAAAGAATTTTGAATCACTTGTCCTTTATAGGAAATAGTGCTTCTGACTGGCAAATCTGGAAGCAATTCAGCAAAGAAAATAAAACAGGTAATTATATGAACAGGATTATGAAAAATCCTACCATTCTTTACCTAGATTAAAGTTTTTTTAGAAAGTTTCTCGAATTTTCATTTTATTTTTTATTCCACTTTGAAAAATTTATGTGTTTTTGGTGCAGAAGATGGATAAAGAGCTAAAAGGTTTCAATTAGAAAAACCTGGATTCCAACCCTAGCTTTGACCCATATCAGTTGTGATATCTGAACCTAAAAATATAATAATATCAAAATCAAAGGACATTTAAAAGGATTACTAAAAGTAATTAATACTATGCTATGCTTAGTGCATAGCCAACAGCTACGAATAATGTTATTATGGTAGTAATCATTCACCATCATCATCCTTATTATAGAGAATTTAGAATATCACATCTTTATAAATATATTCTACTTCTGCTCACCAACAAGTGGTCCTATAGCACTCAAAATCTGTGACATATCCCATTACTTTTATAAAATGGATTGGGAACTTCTGAAAATATTCAGTCAAATGCAAAATATACTTTTGAACAAGTAAATGTTTAAGAGCTTAATTCTAAGAAAATTTCTTTATTGAGCCTTAGAACACACTACAGTTTCAAATGAAGAAAAAGATAGGTCTCAAAAATGTATGTGTGATACATTTATATATGTATGTATGAGACAGAATAAAAGGGGTACAGTTCATACTAACTTACTTTATTTCAACCACATATACTGTCACTGAGCTTCCTTTATTACAGAGAAGACAGTAAGGTAAATGACAGTGGCCTCATATTTGAGAACTGTGGGAGCCAAACTGGAAAAGCACTACATCTAAGATAAGGCTTTTATATACGAAGTAGTTTTATCATTAAATTACTTATAAAGAGTGTACTTACACATTTCCTAAACTGGAAGCATGTGTGCGCTCATGAATATTTTTCTGCATTTTGTCTGTTCATAATCTGTTCCTTATCTATACCCATAGCCATATTAAAGCTCTTTAAAAGAGCTAGAAAGCAATTTTTTCCACCTAGATTGTTTTAATCCATAGAAGGTAAATTTAACCAAAATATACAACAGTGTTAAAGAAAGTAATGTTATTTAGGTAAAAATAAAATAACAATTTAAGGAATTTGCTTCAATGACATAAGAAACAGAACCTTTGTATATTTAAAAGAAAAAGAATTTTTCCTCAAGAAACAAACTAGACCACAGGAAATTCAGAATTGTTTAAGTGTAGAAAGTGAAAGTGTTAGTTGCTCAGTCTTTCTGACTCTTTGTGACCCCATGGACTGCAGGCCGCCAGGCTCCACTGTTCACGGAATTCTCCAGGCCAGAATATTAGAGTGGATTGGCCATTTCCTTCTCCAGGAGATCTTCCCAGCCCAGGGGTCGAACCTGGGTCTCCTGCATTGCAGGCAGATTCTTTACTATCTGAGACACCACAAAAGCCCTGTCTAAGTGTGGTGGAGCCTAATGAAAAAATAAAATGAAAGATATACATACATATAAAAAAACAGAACAGTATTATTTATCTCACAATATACTAAACCACAGAGCCTCCATTGTAATTGGGGTATTAGACCGGCATTAATACAACAAACAATTCAGGAGCTTTAGCAAGAAAAATGCTTGGTTGCTCAAAAATATGTTTTTTTTTTTTTTTTTACACAGATGTTTATAGCACCTTTATTTGTAATAATCAAAACCTAGAAACAACCCAGACACCCTTCAACAGGTGAATAGATAAACAAATTGTGGTACACCCAAATACTGGATCACTACCCAACAATAAAGGGGAACAAGCTGTTAACACATGCAACAACTGTGTTGATGGACCCCAAGGGCATTATGCCAAGAGAAAAAAAGCCAATCTCAAGAAGTTACATACTGTAAGAATCTATTTATATTGTATTCTGAAGAGATGAATTTATAGTAGTGAAGAACAGATTAGAAGTTGCATGGGTTCTGGTTGGAGGAAGGGTGTGACTCTAAACAGGGTAGTTGGAAGGAGGTTTGGTTTTGTTTGCATGTTGAAACAATTTAGTATCCTAATTATGGTGGTAAATACATTAATCTATACATATAATCAATTTCATAGATACACGCACACATACAAAGAGTACATGTAAACACTAGTGAAATTCAAATAAGGTCTATAGTTTAGCTGATAGTACTGCACCAGTGTCAATTTCCTGATTTTGATAGTATACTCTAGTAATATAATATGTTATCTTTGGAGAAGGCTGGGTGAAGGGTATACAGAAATTCTGTTTTGCAATTCCCTGTGAGTCAAATAATTTCAAAAGAAAAAGTCTTTTGAGAAAAAGAAATTCAGGGATTTCTGGTGAAAGCTAAATTAGAAAGTACTGCTTGACACAACACTAAAGTAGGACCCAGGGAGGGAGGAGAGTTCACTGCCCAGTAGAGATGGGAAAGGAGGGATGTGGAGTGGAAATTGCCTTCGAGACCATTTAATAGAACATGGCCTGGGCCTGTTCGCTTCTCTCTAGCCTGACTATGGACTCCTGCTTGCTCGAGGAAGAGTCAGTACTGGGGTGGAGAGGGAAGTGAAAGCTTATTCCTCAGCAGTTTCCGACCCAAGGAGGGTGGGAGGAAAATCTTTCCTCAATAGGCCTAGAGTGGGATTAAGAAATGTTGACTTCTAGAGCTTCCCTGGTGGTCCAGTGGTTAAGATTATGCACTTCCACTGCAAGGGGGTGCAGGTTTGATCCCTGGTCAGGGAACTAAGATCCCTCATGTTGGGTGACATGGACAAAAAATGAAAATAAGTTTTTAAAAATATTTAAAATAGGGTAATGATACTATGTATCTCAGAATGCTGTGAAGATTGCATTAGGTAGTATAGAGAGAGCACAGCCTAGCACATATTAAATATATAATTGATATTGCCTACTCTTTTAATATTATTCTGTATAATTATCAATGTTCTAAGAAGTAGAGAAAATATGTTAAAAGACATCTTTCCATATGTTGTAGAATTATAGAGTCTATAATACAGAAAACTAGGATGAATTAATCTATATTTTTCAGATTTTCTTGGCTTAAGGAAAGGCTATTTATCAACTGCTGTCCACCCTCTATTTTCAGCATGGACAGTTACTCTGTAAGAGATATATATGCTCAAGAGAAAATTACACAGCAGCTGCAGTCATGAAGAACTGCCCATCAGTTAGCATGGATTCCCACAGGTGACCTGAGAGCCCCATTTCAATTAAAACAAAATAGAACAGCATGTATACAGCAGATTCAGATGCTCTATCACTTTTTTCTTGGATACAAGCATTGGGGATAATATGTAATCCTGCTGTGAAAGAAAATAACTCAAATGCTATGTTCATGTAAAAGACCATCTATCAAAAATATCAAAAGCACTTTTACAATGCTTAACCCAAAATGTTCTAACTACAGTACCAAAAAAAAAAAGGCTATCCTAAATAAGCATGAGATTAACCAGTTAGAAGCTAAAAGCTAAGAGTGAACTCCCCCCAAAAAGATTAATCATGCTTGAAAAGGAGTATCTGATCGCCAACTGTCTGCTATTAACCTGATGATATACCATATTCTTAAAAAAAAAAAAAAAACACTAAACACATAATAGCTATTTTTCCAGGTGACATATTTAGTATGTACAGACTAGGAATTAAGATTTTTTTTTTTAAATCCCTGTATGAAAAGCCTTAAACCAATTATTTATCTCCTTTCTCTCTAATAGTCATTTTACCTTATTCTGGCTTAACTTTTAATAGGTTAAGTTTCTGATTATATGTCCAGTTCTTGGTCAGAGCTTGGGGCTGGTGCACTGGGATGACCCAGAGGGATGGGATGGGGAGGAAGGTGGGAGGGGGGTCCAGGATGGGAGACACATGTATACCCGTGGCTGATTCATGTCAATGTATGGCAAAACCACTACAATACTGTAAAGTAATTAGCCTCCAATTAAAATGAATAAATTTATTTTTTTTAATAATAAAAAATAAAATATAGACTTGCCAGGGTTTCAATTTAACCTCTTCCTTAAATATATACCCTCTACCAAAATGGACACTTCTCCAAACTCTATACTAATCAGAACAAGTATTAAATATGTTAGCTTTATTTGAAACAACAAAAAATGTTTCTAGATGATCAGTAACTCCTTGAGTTCTCTAACTTTTTCCACTTCTTATGCTTACTGACTTTACTCAGTCTGGTCCAAAATCCACAATGACCTTCATTCTCTGCTTTCTGCTACTTTGTTCTCCTTGAAAAAATAGCCTTGCCAACAGAATAAGAATGCATAAATTCAGTTATTCACCAGCCTATTTTATATTCATTAATAAAAATAAATGAAATCAACACTCTCTACTATGACTTAATGAACAGCATCAACTTTAGCAAGAAGCTCTTTGCAAGTTTCCAAACCCAGATGAACTAGTTTCTATACCAAACAAATTTTTGCATTTGTTTTATTTTGTTTCCCTGATTGTTAAATCATATTAAGGCATCACACAGGAAGCTCATGGGAACCCAATTCCCCATTCACCTTCCTATTAGCTGATGACAGCAAATAGGATGGTATTAAAATGCTGGAAATATTCCCTAATGGTGGTTTAAAAACAATAACAGAATTATCATTCTATCTCTATATCTGTAGGAAAACAAGTGAGAATAGTTCTTGCTTCATAAAGCTTTGGAATGGCTAAATCAGATAACTTCAGTATATTTTAGTATAATTACCTAACTAGAATGTAATCTATACAGTTTCTTACCATCAGATCTGAGTTATAGCAAATCCTTTTATGGGGAGACTTTAGATGAAGGCAAGAAAAAAGACCAAGAGTTAAAGATCAGAGGAGGTCATAAGGTAGAAATTTTCCCAGGAAACATAATTATCCCAAAACATCCATCAAGAAACTGTTCGGGCACCTCATAATATACCAAGCACCAGAAGTAAAAAGAAGATATGAAACACTTCTGATCCTCAAGTTTCTTACAGTCTAACCAGAAAGAGATCAATCTACATCAATCTACTATCTGGAGGCATCGCTGAAATGAAAGGAGCAAATGAAGTTAGAGGGCCGATCAGTAGAAGAGGGTCTTGGTGTTAAAGAGGCAAGAACAGTGGCAAGAATCCTATGCTACTCCAACTGCTACACATTTAAGTATTATTCCCAATTCTAGTCGACTATACAGGAGATACAACTGTGTTTAAATTATGCAAAATTATATTGAATATATGATAGGGCTCAGAATACAAAGCATTAGGCTTTGAGCAGTTATACATTTATGCATTTTATATATATATATACACACACACAATTTGTGCATAATATAACAGGCTTATTATGTTAGAAATTAAGAAAGTTCTTTTCTGAAATGGATAATGTTTCAAAATATTTTAAAGTAAAAGCATTCTTAACTTCTGCATCCATGAATTAATTTATATATTAAAATATTTAGTTAAATTATAGTGATTTTCTGAATTATATAACTTTTTTTAAAAAATCATATAACAACTTGTGGACAGGAGGAAAGAGGGACATGTACTAAAGTAAGAGAGTAGGTCTATGATACTGAATGCAAGGCATGGCAATCTTGAAAATATCAACCATCCATCCTGCTCTAACCCCTTTCACCTGTGTTAGAAAAGCAGTCATTTTCGTAAGTTGTTCCACGTTTTTGAAGTACAGAGCTTAATGTTTGAATCAGATTCATTGTTTCATATTGCTTTATGTTTATGACTGACAGAAAACACAGTTTGAAAGACATACATCCTCGTTATGTTAGTAAGGAAGAGAATTTGATGATAAGTAGCTTCAGTCTTTCAGTCTTCTGGAAATTAAATTTCGCACATTGGTTGGCCCAGGTGTAGATAAAATCATTGCAAACACACTGTCCAAGATATTGTAAGACAAGTGTAAGAAAACAGAAAAAACCTACATCATGATGCATACCAAAGCGATAAGAAAATGTATTTGTTTCCCTGTGTGTGCAACTTCAAATCAGTGTACAGGACTCACTTTAACATAACAATTTATTAACAACAAACTCAACTATCGATATTTAATACCTGATTTAAGTAATTACTAGCTTATGGCTTTCCCACATCCCTTTACTGAACTGATGTCTCTTTATAATAAATCCACTTTGGAACTCAAAATGATCTCATTATACAAAATCCTGAAATACTAATTATTAAATGAAGGATGGTAAATAAGATGAATTCACAAGTCAGAAAGTTTTTCTTGCATTTTTCCATTCACTAAAAATAAGTAACAAATGTTATAAATATAACTTTAAAAATCTGTCACAGAATTTTAAAGCTCAAACATACTCTTAGTAATATCTGTGAAAAAAAGGACAATATTGTAATGTCTTTCCTATTCTCCATCAGAGCACAAATATTCTCTAACAGTAGGCTATTAAATAAGTCTACAAACTTTTGTTTGTTCGATTAGAACATGTATTGTGACCTGTAACTACATGTAGTATCATCTTGCTTTAAAATATTAAGACAGAAATTTTGTACTAGAATCTACATACCCATAAGTATAGGTACAAACTCTTCTTAGATTCCTGGCTTTCCCAACAGATACATTAAGAATGTCTTTATTTTTTTTCTTTAAATGGGGTGAAATTTACTTTAAAACTTACTATAAGCTGAAAAAGACAAATGATATTAATCACAGGAGTCAATTATCTGTTTAGTAGGAACTAATACTGGTCAAGCAGATATAGAAAAGGCAGAGGAACCAGAGATCAAATTGACAACATCCGTTGGATCATTGAAAAGGCAAAGAATTCCAGAAAAACACCTACTTCTACTTTATTGACTTTGCCAAAGGCTTTGAGTGTGTGGACCACAACAAACTGTGGAAAATTCTTAAAAGACATGGGAATAGCAGACCACCTGACCTGCCTCCTGAGAAATCTACAGGCAGGTCAGGAAGCAACAGTTGGAACTGGACATGGAAAAACAGACTGGTTCCAAATCGGGAAAGGAGTATGTCATGGCTGTATATTGTCACCCTGCTTATTTAACTTATATGCAGAGTATATCATGAGAAATATTAGGCTGGATGAAGCACAATCTGGAATCAAGATTGCCAGGAGAAATATCAATAACCTCAGATGACACCACCCTTAAGGCAGAAACCGAAGAGGAACTAAAGAGCCTCTTGATGAAAGTGAAAGAGTAGAGTGAAAAAGCTGGCTTAAAACTCAACATTCAGAAAACTAAGAAACAATGGAAACAGTGACAGACTATATCTTCTTGGGCTCCCAAATCACTGGAGATGGTGACTACAGCCATGAAATTAAAAGACGCTTGCTTCTTGGAAGAAAAGCTATGATCAACCTAGACAGCATATTAAAAAGTAGAGACATTATGTTCCTGACAAAGGTCCGTCTAGTCAAAGCTATGGTTTTTCCAGTGGTCAGCGCCAAAGAATTGATGCTCTTGAACTGTGGTGTTGGAGAGGAATCTTGAGGCTCCCTTGGACTGCAAGGAGATCAAACCTGTCAATCCTAAAGAAAATCAGTCCTGAATATTCATTGGAAGGATTCATGCTGAATTGAACTCCAGTACTTTGGCCATCTGATGCAAACAACTGACTCTTTGGAAAAGACCCTGATGCTGGGAAAGATTGAAGGCAGGAGGAGAAGGGGATGACAGAGGATGAGATGGTTGGACGGCAGCACCGACTTGATGGACATGAGTTTGAGCAAGCTTCAGAGTTGGTGATGGAAAGGGAAGCCTGGTGTGCTGCAGTCCATGGGGTCGCCAAGAGTAGGACACAACTGAGCAACTGAACTGAACTGAATCATCCACCTAGAAAGGTTTTGAACAGAAAGTGAACATTGGATTTGGAGATTTGATAGTTTGTTGAAACAGAGAAATTGTGGCTAGCTGTCAGAAAAAAACAGGACATAGATTCAGCCGCAAGGAGGTATCAACATGTTATGAAATGGAAAGGAATAACACAATACCTATAACAGTTGGTGAAGTGAGCTAAGTGCCAGATGAAGAAATTTGCTGTCTAAGAAATTTTGAAAGAGTAAAACTTCATGATTCTGAATCACATCCAGAAATGGACATCCATTCAGTTCAGTTCAGTTCAGTCGCTCAGTCATGTCTGACTCTTTGCAACCCCATGAATCGCAGCATGCCAGGCCTCCCTGTTCATCACCAACTCCCGGAGTTCACTCAAACTCACATCCATCAATTCTGTGATGTCATCCAGCCATCTCATCCTCTGTCGTCCCCTTTTCCTCCTGCCCCCAATCCCTCCCAGCATCAGGATCT
Organism: Capricornis sumatraensis; assembly: GCF_032405125.1. Taxonomy (NCBI): domain Eukaryota; kingdom Metazoa; phylum Chordata; class Mammalia; order Artiodactyla; family Bovidae; genus Capricornis; species Capricornis sumatraensis. Next base: position 10,935,740 of record NC_091070.1, on the reverse strand, counting down.
TTTCCAATGAGTCAACTCTTTGCATGAGGTGGCCAAAGTACTGGAGTTTCAGCTTCAGCATAATTCCTTCCAATGAACACCCAGGACTGATCTCCCTTAGAATGGACTGGTTGGATCTCCTTTCAGTCCAAGGGACTCTCAAGAGTCTTCTCCAACACCACATCAAATGCATCAATTCTTCGACGCTCAGCTTTCTTCACAGTCCAACTCTCACATCCATACATGACCACTGGAAAAACCATAGCCTTGACTAGACGGACATTTGTTGGCATCCATTAGTCATCTGTAAACTGACAAATCTCAGATAAACTCTTGTTCAGTCGCTACATCATATCCAACTCTTTGCAATTCTATAAACTGCAGAAAACTCTGTCAAAAAGTAAAATCAACCTATTGAATTCAATTAGTCATGTGGTTATCATGGGTATCATACATACCAAAGAAAGGTTATGCACTCTGAATGTTAAAAGTATAAACAGGGCAATTCACATGAAAACTGGCTATCGTAACAGCCACAGAAGAATGTCTGCATGACCTAATGGCACTGGATTCTGGAGACTGGTGAAAACTGCCCAGGTAAAATAAAAAGCACAAGCACGGAGTGTTGTTCTCTGCATCTAATTCACCAAAGTAAAAATGGAACAAATTAGTCTAGACTATGGTAGGCAGAATATGATCTCAGGCAACAACAGACTTTATTCAATACGTATTTTATTTGGGGGGACTCAGATTTCTAGTTATAAAGCGAGGATAGTTGAACTAGATCATCTCTGAGGATCCTTCCAGACTTAAAACAACATGATTCTGAGTTGTTTACCCAATCCTCCACATAGCAGCTCACCTCCAGAGTTTGCTAAGGTACCCTAAAGTATTTGGACAAGAAGGCTTTCTATCCTTCTGTAATCTGACACATAAATGTCCCACTGGTCTATGGCACTGTGTCTCATACTTTAACGTGCATTTGAATCACTTGGAGATCTTGTCAAAATGCAGAGTATAATTCAGAAAGGGTATGGCAATCGACCCCAGTATTCTTGCCTGAAGAATCTCATGGACAGAAGAGCCTGGCGGGCTACAGTTCACAGGGTCGCAAAGAGTCAGACACGACTGAAGTGATGGGCTTCATAGGTGGCACTAGTGTTAAAGAACCTGCCTGTCACTGCAGGAGAAGTAAGAGATGTGAGTTCGATCCCTGGGTCAGGGAAGATCCCCTGGAAGAGGGCATGGCGACTCACTCCAGTATTCTTGCCTGGAAAATCCCATGGACAGAGGAGCCTGGTGGGTTACACAGTTCATGGGGTCACGAAGAGTCGGATATGACTGAAGTGACTTAGCATACACCACACACAGGCTTGAGTTTATAGACCAAACTTTGAATAACAAATGTCTGAGATACTCAGGAGGTCTCAACAGCTTCAAAAAAAGAAGCAGCAGCATACACTAGATTTCCTAAAATCTGTAGAACAACAGTTCAATGAAATATTCATATTTTAGATGAAACCTAAGGCCCATTTACTAGTTCAATTTGTTTTCAAGTTCCCTGTAACAAAGACACAAGTTTCCATTCCACTGTTAATACTTCACTTTAGGACCACAATTTAATCATGTCAGTTGGGGAAAAAAAACACACCTACATGTCATTTATGCAGTTGTTCTCAGAAAATACAGGTTGTAAATAGCTTTGCTCTATTTCAGAAGCAACAGTACTGACATTTGGAGTTTATTCTCAAAAAACTGACTTTATCCTTTAATGAGATATGAAAGTACTCTTCCAAAGCTCCAACTGAAATCTAATGTTTTTTCCCTGTATGGAATTTATTTTTGATCATTAAAAATAAACAATTATATTATTTCTGTTGGGGGAAAATAAAAAAAACAAAGTCACCAAGTATTTTAAAGATGTGCTACGAAACAAGAATGGGAGGCCATACTTCTTTATTTAAATAGAAGGCCCAGAGGGAACAAGAAAGTGTCCAATATTAAGTTATGAAATCTAAAATTTAAAAAATATTACAAAAGGGCAGCTCCACACTTACTAATACGTTTACCTCTACCTTTAACTCAGTTGTTTGAAACACAGACCAGAATTTCCCGCCTGGATAGATCACAATGCATACTCAACTATTAATGTGGTTGAAATATTGTTGTTTGCAATGACAAAATAAATGTATGCCTGAAAAAAATTTTTAAGAAAAATACTGCAATTAAAGAAGAAATCATTCTCAATTTCCATTAGATTCTAACGGGCTTCCCTTGTGGCTCAGTTGGTAAAGAATCTGCCTGCAATGTGGGAGGCTTGGGTTTGATCCCTGGGTTTGGAAGATCTCCTGAAGAAAGGAAGGGCTACCCACTCCAGTATTCCAGCTTGGAGAAATCCATGGTCTGTACAGTCTAAATCTATTGACTGTGTGGATCACAACAAACTGGAAAATTCTTAAAGAGATAGGAATACCAGACCACCTTGACCTGCCTCTTAAGAAATCTGTACGCAGTCAGGAAGCAACAGTTAGAACTGGACATGGAACAACAGACTAGTTCCAAACACGAAAAGGAGTACGTCAAGGCTGTATATTGTCACCCTGCTTATTTAACTTATATGCAGAGTACATCATGAGAAATGCTGGGCTGGATGAATCACAAGCTGGAATCTAGATTGTCAGGAGAAATATCAATAACCTCAGATATGCAGATTACACCACTCTTATGGCAGACAGTGAAGAAGAGCTAAACAGCCTCTTGATGAAGGTGAAAGAGGAGAGTGAAAAACTTGGCTTAAAACTCAACATTCAGAAAACTAAGATCATGGCATCTGGTCCCATCACTTCACTGCAAATGAAGTGACAGACTTTTTGGGGGAACGTCAAAATCACTGCAGATGGTGACTGCAACCATGAAATTAAAAAACATTTGCTTCTTGGAAGAAAAGTTATGACCAACCTAGACAGCATATTCAAAAGCAGAGATGTTACATTGCCAACAAAGGTCCACCTAGTCAAGGCTATGGTTTTTCCAGTAGTCATGTATGGATGTAAAAGTTGGACTATAAAGAAAATTGAACACCGAAGAATGGATGCTTTTGAACTGTGGTGTTGGAGAAGACTCTTGAGAGTCCCTTGGACTGCAAGGACATCCAACCAGTCCATTCTAAAGGAGATCAGCCCTGAATATTCATTGGAAGGACTGATGTTGAAGCTGATACTCCAATATGTTGGCCACCTGATGTGAAGAGCTGACTCATTGGAAAAGACCCTGATGCTGGGAAAGACTGAGGGCAGGAGGAGAAGGGGATGACAGAGGATGAGATGACTGGATGGCATCACCGACTCAATGGACATGAGTTTGAGTAAACTCCAGGAGTTGGTGATAGACAGGGAGGCCTGGCATGGTACAGTCCATGGGATCACAAAGAGTCAGACATGACTGAGTAACTCTCACTAATGTTTCAGAAGGGACATCTGAGGATGCAGAGGGACAAAGTGGGATGTCTGTGTTTTCTTCCTCAAGTATTTTAGTTTTTAGTTTTTTAGTTTTTTTTAGTTTTTTAGTATTTTCAGTTTAAAATTCTATTTTTTTCCCACATGGCAGGAGTTTTCACTTGCATAATTTATATATATATTAACCATAACTAAGTTTTGCTTGTTGCTTAAACTATCAAGGTAATCCTATTATTAACAGTTTATGAATGGGAAAGTATAAACAAAGGAAAAGGAGCAGAGATGTTGCTGAGAGCAAAACCTGTAACAGAGAGAAACTGCTTGCAGGGGTTGCATTTGGGCCCATGAGAAAGAGGTTGCCTGCTGTGGAAAACGTGAAAAGACAGGATTGGAAAGTATAAAAATACATTAACTCATCAAGGAGAAGACAGGGTTTGGGGCACACTGGGTCAGAAATTTCTTCACTGGTCCAGACAGAGGCTGGGCAAAGGCCAGGCAATGTTGCAGAGAATCAGAGACGGATGTTGAGCTTTGAGAAATTCACCAGTAGGCGAAGATGGAATCTGAAACAGAAAAAAGCCTTTCCAAAGGTTCATGCTATGAAAATGCAGGAGGGGTTCAACTAAAGTTGGTGTTGCTGGAGGGCAAGGTGTCTAGAAGAGCAACAGTATTAAGAGATTTCGATGTAAAGAAATTATCCTTCAATTAAAATTTTTTTAAAAAGAGACTTTGAGGTGGTTAGAACTGGGGATGCCTGGGTTCCAGGGACCCAGTTCTGGGAGAGCACACAACACTGAGCCAGGAAGGAAAAGACCAGCCCTGGAGTCCTGTTGGGTTTACAGATGCTGCCCCAGCTCTCTGCTGTGACCACCTCTGGGGAGTGGTTGACTGTCTGCCATTCACCATGACAACATCCCCCCAAAACATAGACTTTCAAATATAATGTGTCCCTTATCCAACAGAATACTACGGGAAGGTTTTAAGGTAGTAGTAAACATCTTCAGGATTCTCTGTGGATCAAACAGACTGGTATCACAGATAACAGACTGCATGGTAGAAAGGCTTAGGGAATGTGCCATGCGTGGTATGTGGAAAATTTGAACAGTAGTTCAGCAATAACTGGGGTAGTGGGGTGGGAGAAAGAAGCGTGGTCGAGGAGGTAAGGAGTATGAATTTTCAAGCTATAAAAAAGGCAGCTGAGGACCACTCAGTGATAACTTGGCTACTGGGGTGGGGCTAGGGCACGGGGCAGGGAGTGGAGGGGATGGAGTAAGAGGAAGGAAAGACCTGGAGGTTTCCACATCGACTGAGTGGGCAAATAAGGGATAAAGAAAGAAAGTAGCATGTGAAGAATATAGCAAGCTAACACTCAGACATAATGCATTTGAGATACTTGCAAGATATTCAAGTAAATATAAATATATATTTGAGAGTCAGTAGGAGACTCAAATCTGGTATATTTAAGAGACAGTAAGAGACCCAAATCTGAGTCCTGTGGGAGAGGTTGTGGCTAGAGGTCATGAGCATTTGGATATATAAACCAGGCAAGTGGATTCAGTCTCCCAAGCAGCACATGAGGTATGAAAATATAAGAGGATCTAGAATCAATATTTAGGAAACAGCAAAAGTTAAGGGATGGCTAGAGCAAAAGGAGCTGATAGAGGAGCTTGGGAAATGTTTAGGAATGCACTTAGTAAGCAGAGAAAAGTAGTGTCAAGAGAGTTTGTTGAGAAGAGAACAGCCCTCAATGTCAAGGGCTAGAGAGACATGAAATAACAGCATACTGAAATGTAGCTTGAGGAATTTACAATTAGGAAACCACTACTGATCTTATAGACAGTGGTTTCATAAAAGCAGTAAGATGAGAAGTCAAAAGGTCAAATTTCCGTAGGCTGAAGAAAAAAGGGAGGAGTTAAAAAAAAACAATGAGCAAGATGGCTCTTCAGAGGTCTTTGAATAGGAATAAAATAAAGCGGTACTTGGAGATGTATGAGATTCAGAGTGGGTTATTTGTTTGAACAGGACAGACTTGAGCACATCAATACAAGTAGGAAAGGAAGCAGGAAAGGATGTGAGTATAAAGATACAAAGACACTGAGGATAACTGGGGCAGGGCATCAAGACTTGGGGCAAAGATAGGTGGTTTTCAAACCAGACCCCATCAGCAGACTGTACATTATCTGGATTAAACCTAAGACAGAACTGTTTGGTATCAGCAGTTTCTTTGAATCTGGGTCACAGCAAATTACCAAGGCCATCAACTGAAATTTAAGAAATAGAAAAGCTTTCTAAACATTGAAAGTAAGAACTCTGGAAATCAACGTGATCTTCCAGAGATACAAGGTTTCCCTCTCTTATTTTAGCTTTACTATAAAACATATCTTATGGATGAACTAGGAATACGATGCTGTTCTTCTTACACAATAAGAAGAATTGAGAGGTACTGGGAGTAGTTAATGGATTTTCTATTTTCATGCCAGAATTATATCTCCCAAAATGTATCTAAGTCATTCATCTAATATTTTCAAACCTATCTTGCAATATGAGAGATTAGGGATTTCTTATCAGCCCTGGGATTTCTTTGGAAGGAATGATGCTAAGCTGAAACTGCAGTACTTTGGCCACCTCATGCGAAGAGTTGACTTATTGGAAAAGACTTTGATGCTGGGAGGGATTGGGGGCAGGAGGAGAAGGGGACGACAGAGGATGAGATGGCTGGATGGCATCACTGACTCGGTGGACATGAATCTGAGTGAACTCCGGGAGTTGGTGATGGACAGGGAGGCCTGGCGTGCTGTGATTCAGGGGGTCGCAAAGAGTCGGAAAAGACTGAGCGACTGAACTGAACTGAATGATATATTATCACATTATCTATTTTTCCCTCTCCAAACTTATTACTATTAAAATCAAATTCAAAAAGCCTTATTTAATAGATTTTGTCCTTAAAATAAGAAGGCACAGCCATTGTCCTTTTTGTCTGCAGTTGCATTTTGTTTTTAATAATGCGGACTCACTTGGAAAATGCTGAATAGAAAATAGACGAACATTTAAAAATAGAAATACAGAAGAACACTGGAACATCTGCTCTACTTGCATACCTCAAAATGTGAAGACATGCTAAAGCAGACTTTGTGCTTTATTTTCTTAAACAAGAGTTTAGGGAGGGTTACAAGAAGACTCACTGAACAAAGAGTTGTTAAGGCAAAAATTGGAAACCAGAAACACTTCAGCGTTTGATGTCGAAACCATTCAGACATATCCATCAAACCAACAAACCTGACCAAAGACAGCTATTCACAGGACTGTGTACTTATGTTTATTTAAAAAATAAAAGGTATTTCAGAAACCGTATATATAATAGCTACAGATTTTTCAAATTATTAGTTTTTTTCCCAAATTTATTTCTGAAAATGTGGGCTTTTCAGAAACAGATGCTCATTCCAAAGCATCTATCTGAGTAGAGGTTACAAGTAGTAACAGAATTTCATTCCGAATTAGTACTTTAGGATTTTGTGACCTAAGGAATCCCAAGAAAAATAACACTGTAATATGCAGCTTCTTTCATAGAAAATAGGATTTATGGAGTCAGATAGGCTTGCTAGTTTGAATACCAGCTTGAGAGAAAATACCATCTGTCTCCCATTTTAGCAACCCAAGGGAAAAGTTTGTCTCGCTGACCATATAGTTTTAATGTAGGGGATATCCAAACAGGAATAGGATGTAATATATGAGCAAGACTGTCCCTTTCTTGTCTTAAAAGGCAGCAGGGAAGAGAGAGGAAGCCAAACGAGACTGTCTCATCCATGAGCCGATTTCCCTTCTCCTGTTCTTTCTAGGGCAGCAGCAGCTCATTAGATCCCCACGGATACCACAGGGCAGGCAGGACTCTAGCTCCTGGTCCTTCTTAAGGACTCGGAAAAGTGCCTGTCCCTCAGGCTGCCCCAGATGGCAGAACCACCACCTTGGAGGCAGGGTGTCTGCACTGAGGAGGACCCGAGGTTTAATCCACTGATTAGCCTCTGGTTCCGGGCAGTCTCAGAGGGAAACAGAAGCCACTGAGGGCCAGCCAGGGTACCGACCTCAGGGAGGCTGCCCAGCAAATGGTTCTGTGGAATTAAACAGGACACACATCCAGGTCTGAGAGGAATGGAGGGCGGCAGCAGCGAGAGAAGAGGTGAAATCAAGCTGGCTGGTGCTGCAGGCAACACCACCCGAGATGAAACGTGGCAGACGAGCTACACCAGCGACTGACTCTAGCCTTGAAATGTGCAACTGCGGGAAAGCAACCACCAAAGGGATGGGGAGCTTCACTCAGGGACAGAGGAGGCAGGGGCACCTTTCTGCCTCAAAGGTGCATAAGGGGACCTCTGCTGGGATGCAGACAAGGTTACCTGAGAGACTATGGTCCAGATTTGGTCCCTGGACCAAAGCAGACTAAAAAGGACTGCTTTAAATTTTAAACTAGATCTGACTTTCAGTTCACTCTTTCCCATTAAGTTTCTTGCTGCTTCACCACCAGCCTTCCCACGTCAGACAAGGAGGGTTTGCTTTTTCAGCTAAAGGCTGTCATCATTTGGACTCCTCTGGATTTCTTAAATTCCACCACCATGGTCCCCTTTGCTCACTCAGGTCCAGCCATAGCGGCTTCTCTGACATTCCTCAAACACGCAGGGCACACAGCTGCCCCAGGGCCTTTGCACTAGTGCTTCTCTCTACCTGGAATACGCATGTCATTTCTGCATGTAAATTTCCCCCTTGCATTCCTTGTTCCAATGGCACTTTCTCAATGAAGCCAACTCTGATGACATTTATGGTACAGGCAGGGAGGAGGGAGGAGGGAGGAGGGAGGGGGGTTCAGGATGGGGAACACGTGTATACCTGTGGTGGATACATGTTGATGTATGGCAAAACCAATACAATACTGTAAAGTAATTAACCTCCAATTAAAATAAATAAATTTATATTAATCAATAAATAAATTTTTAAAAATAAAATAAAATTATACTTTGTCTTTACTGGCATTCCTCTTGCCTTCTTTGCTTTTTTTTTTTCCCCCATGGCAATTATTATCTTTTAAAATACTCTATAATTGACTTGCTTTTGTTTATTGTCTGTCTCCTGCCAGTAGAAGATAACCAACACAGCTGCAGGACTTCCTGTGTATTTTATTCACTGCTGTTATCTTTGCTTTCAAGAAAAGAGCCCAGCATTATAGTAAGCACTTGACAACTATTTGTTAAGTGGATTAACCAAAGGGTCAAGATTCAAGAGGAAAATCAGATTAGTTAAACACTAAATTAAGGGAAACACATTTCCCTGGGCATCTATTTGTCCTTGACATTACAAGTGCTCAAAGATGATTTACTGATTCCTTGTGTATGTACTCCTGATCACATTCTTATGATTGCCCTTGCGCATTCCCTTAATGCAGCCTTTGGACCAAGCAATGTCTCATGAGAATAACACCAAAACAAAGAGTCATATGTAAAAACAGCAGTTCATATGTAAAAACAGCAGTTCACATTTACTGAACCCTCTCTAGCCACTGTCTCAATCAATCTGCCTGTATTAGTGCATTTGATACAACAACCCTTCCAGGTGAACAATATTATTAATGCCACTTAACAAATGGGCAACTAAGGGATAGTGAGGTTGGAAGTGTCTCAGGGTCAAAATGTGGTAAAATCAAGAGTCAAACCTAAGCAGTGGGAGTTCAGAGTCCATGAATTTCCAAAGGCCACTTGGAAAACCTGTGGCAACTACCTGCTTATTTTGTGACCTATAATAAGAGCTATTTCTTTAAAATCAAAAAGAAACTGTTTTTCTGAGAGGTAAAGCAACACAAACACATAAAGCAAAACCCAAGCCAAAAGATCCACACAGCATGGTTTTTTAACCATATAAATTATGATTTATATGATTATGACACCACCCAAAAATGTACACTATAAAAATTATGTTTGTTTTTACTATTCTTATGATTAATACCAGAGAGACTAGAACTAAAGGAAAAGTTCTTAAAACAAAAAGTGAAAATACACAGATTGACAGATGATGCAGGAAAAAAGAAGGCCAGAGATAAAAGGTAGGTAAAAATCAATCACTGCTTCATTAAAATTGTAAAACCTTGGAAAAACCACTTAACCTTTCTGGGTCCATTCCTTCATTTGTAGTAGAGACAGTTAGAAACACATACGGGGCTCTCCCAGTTCTCAGATCTATGGTTATCTATTTAAAGATTCTTATGCTAAACAGTATCAGCTTTCTTTAAAAACAAACAAACAAACAAACAAAAACTTAAAAGTATGGAAACTGCATTCCTTTGGCTGAGTCTTAGTTGTGGCATCTGTAGTCATATCTTTAGTTGCGGCATGCAGACTCTAGTTGTGGCTTGTAAACTCTTAGCTGAGGCATGTGGAATCTAGTTCCTGGACTAGGGATCAAACCAGGGCCCCCTGCTTTGGGAGCATGGAGTCTTCGCCACTGGACCACCAGGGAAGTCCTCGATGTCTATTTTTAAGAACTTACTCAGGTCCTATTCTAATTTAAACTTTTAAAAATTCAAAAGCTAAAAAATATATAAGAAATTAGAACACATGTGTTCACTGTTTTAACTAGGTTTGATATTTTATTGTCTTATGTCAATAAATTATCATTCAAAATATTAAAACCAATATAATCTACTTTCAGATTTTATTGTGAGATTATAAGATTCACATGCAGCTGTATAAAATAATAGAGAGAAGGCTTATATCCTTTGCCCACCTTCCTCCAATGATACCAGTCTGCATAAATGTTATTTAATACCATAACCAGAAGACTGACACGGATACAATCCACAGACATGATCCAGATTTCATCAGTTTTTACCTGCACCTGTGTGTGTGTGTGTGTGTGTTTAATTCTACACAACTCTATCATTTCATCACATGTGCAGATTCACGTGAGCACCAACACAGTCACGACACAGAAAGTTCCTGCACAAAGATCCCTTCATCCTACCTTTTTATAGCCACAGAAAACACCCTCCTTCCCTATTTTCTTTCACAGCAAAAGAAAACCAAAGAAAATTGTCTGGGTAATAACATCTTAATTTAGATTCAACCCACAAAATGATTATTAATAAAACTTTAAACTACCAGAATTAAGAAACTCTTTAGATTAGTAAGACAGATGCTTATGTAATGGGAAAAACACACTAAAAATAATACCTTTATTTGTTCCTTACCACATAATTAAATATAGAAAAACAGGATCTCTGAGAAATAATTTCAATATGTAGCTGTAAACCATTAGAGCATTTTACTAAGGATAAATTGCAATTTAAGAAGCTGATACTCATTTGAAGAATGAAGAAAACCATGAAGTAAACATTCCAGCCAATAAGTTAACATTTGAATCAAAAGTTCAGATTACATTTTCTAAGAGGAAAAAAAAGAAGTACCATATACTAAATAAAATTTAGGATTTGGTTACGCTGAGAAGTCACATAGATTTTTATCTGCTCATATTTTATATACAGATACAATACAATATATGTGAAAAAGTGAAAATGAAGTCGCTTAGTCGTGTCCGACTCTTTGCGACCCCATGGACTGTAGCCTACCAGGCTCCTCCATCCATGGGCTTTTCCAGGTAAGAAAACTGGAGTGGATTGCCATTTCCTTCTCCAGGAGATCTTCCCAACCCAGGGATTGAACCCGGGTCTCCTGCATTGTAGGCAGACGCTTTACCTTCTGAGCCACCAGGGAATATACATATATTTTCCAATCTCATGTGTACTTAACAAATATAAACAATTTATTTTATTATGGAGACTTTTAGGACTATTCCTCATAAATCTAAAAATTACAGATGTATCTTAGGTCCATATTTTTATGTTTTGAAAATGGAAATGTATATTGAATGTAATTTTCTATAAAGCTGAGACAGCAACAATATTGAATTATGCCAAAGTTTCACCTAGATCAATTCCATCTTTCCTTTTCTCAATCCTTCCATTCCTTCCCTTATTTTCTTTCTTGTCTCATTTCTACCTTTCTTTTTTAAACCTTTTTATTATGCAAAATTTCAAACCTATTCAAAAGCAAAGAGCTAGATCAGTATAATGAGCTGATATACACATTATCCAATTACAACTATTATCTATACCTGAACAATCTTATTCGTTTGTGATACATTATTTTAAAATTGCTATTTTTTTAGGCATGACCAAAGTACTGTTGCTGCTGCTGCTGCTAAGTCGCTTCAGTCGTGTCAGACTCTATGCAACCCCATAGATGGCAGCCCATCAGGCTCCCCTGTCCCTGGGATTCTCCAGGCAAGAACACTGGAGTGGGTTGCCATTGCCTTCTCCAATGCATGAAAGTGAAAAGTGAAAGTGAAGTCGCTCAGTCGTGTCCAACTCTTAGCGACCCAATGGACTGCAGCCTACCAGGCTCCTCCGTCCATGGGAGTTTCCAGGCAAGAGTACTGGACTGGGGTGCCATTGCCTTCTCTGGACCAAAGTACTGTAGTTATGTTTAAAAGATAAGAATCATTTTATTTTAGCCAAAAGGATGTTCACAATAAATATTTACCAATGACCTGATATAGCCTGATATTTGCTGGTGAAGTGAAGTGAAGTGAAGTCGCTCAGTCGTGTCCGACTCTTTGCGACCCCGTGGACTGTAGCCTACCAGGCTCCCCTGTCCATGGAATTTTCCAGGCAATAGTACTGGAGTGGACTGCCACTTCCTTCTCCAGCGGATCTTCCCGACCCAGGGATCGAACCCAGGTCTCCGGCACTGTAGACAGACGCTTTACCATCTGAGCCTGGAGAGTGGCTTGTTATCAACAGAGTGCAGGGCAGTGATGCTGTGTGATTTCCACAAAGAGATTAGAAGAAGCAATATAACTTCACTATTCCCCAGGACACATGAGCCCTGAGCTGCCATGCTCTGAGGAACAGGAGCAGGGGGAGACTTCCTTGTAGGCAGCCCTGCCTCTGAATCCTCCCAACAGAGATACCAGACACTGAAGAGGAATTTCTCTCCATCGTTGCATATTAGTACACATTCTGGATGTTCGGTTCTTTTTTTTTTTTCAACCAACCCCCTAATGATGGATATTGGGTTATTTCCTCTTTTGCTATTAAAAAGTGCTGCAAAAAAAACCAGCATTATGCAGTGGGCTCTTGTATGGCTGTCCACTGTATCTGCATCTTTGACACAAATTCCTAGAAGTAGGATCCAGGAATCAAAAGTTAGTGCTTATGGAAATTAACTACATTCAAAGGCACCTTCAAAAGGGGACCATTTTGCATTGCGACAAGCAGTGTGTAAAAAAAGCTTGTTTCCTCAGTTTCCAGTCTCAGTATTTAGGGCTATAACCTCTTGTGTATGATAAGACTGGCAAATATTTTTCCCAATTGATAACTTGCTTTTTATTTTACTTATGGTGGAAGGTTTTCAATCATTAAAATAAATAAATAAATAAATAAATAAATAACTTCTATATAATCAAATATATCAATTCTATATCCTGATTGCTTCTGGATTTTAGCTAGTAAAGGTAACTTTTGCCTACTGCCAGACTATAGAGGTATTGTCCATGCTTTTACTAGTATTTGTGTAATTTCATTTTTAACACTGAAGTCTCTGATCCATTTAAAATACATTCAAGTGGATGGCCTCAGTAATGAATCTAATGTAATCTTTTTCCATACAAATATCCAGTTATCCCTGTATACTTACTAAAAAGTTTATATATCTGCACTGATTTAAAATTCTAACCTTACTGTAGACTAAATTTCTTTAAGCATTTGGGTCTATTTCTGGATTTTCTATTGGTTCCGTTGGTCTGTCTAGTAAATTTATTTTTCTTTTTAAGAGAGATTTGGGCTTCCCTGGTGGCTCAGAGGTTAAAGCGTCTGCCTGGAATGCGGGAGACTCAGGTTCGATCCCTGGGTGGGGAAGATCCCCTGGAGAAGGAAATGGCAACCCACTCCAGTAGTCTTGCCTGGAGAATCCCACGGAGGGAGGAGCCCGGTAGGCTACAGTCCATGGGGTCGCAAAGAGTCGGTCTAAAGAGATTTAGACCGACTCTTTTCCCTTGCTCTTCTTTCTCTGGATTTTACAGTATATTCATACTTTTTCATTCTTCCAAATGAATTTTATAATTGGCTTTCCAAGCTTGAGTTAAAAAAAAGAAAAACAAAAAAGGAGATTATACATGTATGAGTTTGCATTTAAGTCATTGATTTGGGAATAAATTATATCATTATGATACTTGAGTTCTCCTAGCCAAGAAAATGGTATGCCTCTCATATCTTCCAGTATACAGCTGTCTCTTTCAGGTGTGTTTCACAGTTTTCCTCATATGGGTTTTAATTTGTCATTAAGGTTAGTTATAGCTACATATTTTATTTCCTTTTTTTGAAAAATGAATAGGGTTTTCATTTCCATTCTATCAACTGGATTTTTTTCTGAATGGCTCAGTTTCTTATTATCAACAATTCTAATGGCTTGCAAGTGGAATATCAAATGAAACACCTGCCTTGCTTAAGAATAATATCTGATCAATATTGGATCCTCTATCTAATTTTATACACAGGACATTAAGAAGTAACCATAATGTGGAGCTGAGAGAAAGCTACAATGGGGATCAACATGTATTTCACGTTTGTTTCTATAATCAACAACAAATGCCACAATTAGACTGTCTTCTTTCTATTTCAGACTGCAGAGCAATGTAGCAAATTAAAACTAGGAGAGTAACTAAGAATGAGAGAATACCTAAAATAAGAATTCTTTTGTAATACAAACAGCCAGCACAACAATTAATTCTGGACTAATAATTATTTTTGAACCTTGACCCTTGGAGGAGGGGACATAAACAGATAACCTATACCTATAGCTATCTGCAAAACACAGCTATTTCTTAAGGATAGATAGGAACAATCTCAGAAGGATGAAATCACATCATAAATTGCTGCAAACATAATCTCCATTACCAAACAATTTTAAACACAGACTGAAACAGTTTTAGTGTTCTTCTCATCTGCTTTCCTTGATAATTTGTTACTAGGCAACAGATCTTATTGACTTTGTTTTCTCATGGGAGATGCCACAACCATAGTATGAAATCAGAATTATACATTGCGTTTAGAAAAAAAGTTAGGAAATTCTGATTAAACAATAACAAACAAGATGTACCTATTTCCATCTATTTCAGAGTTGACTGGATCTGCATATATATAAGCATATATATATGTATTATATGAATACACACACATATATACAGTCTATACCACCTACTGAAATAATAATCATGTAAAATATATTGCTGTATAAAATAATAACTTGTCCATATCACAAAACCTACTTTCCCAGACTTTTTCCTCAAGTTATCTTAGGATTATAAATATTAAAAGAATAGATATTTCTATTGAAATACTGTCATTAAGGAGTATACAACTGAAAATAAAATAAAGCAAGTCACTAGTCATTTAAAAATTCTCTTTAAAAAATAATCATCTAATTAACCCCTTGTTATCTGATCTGCACATCAACCTGCTCAAAGGCCCCATAACTAGTGACGTATTTTACACATGCATATTCCATTGACTTTATTTTTTTTTGCATATTCCACTGACTTTAATTGGATATTTTCTTGAGCAAAATTTTAAAAAATCAAAAGTGATTTAGAATAACTAGAACTGACAATGTGCAAACTCCATCTAAACGTTTACATAGAACAATTTCAAGACCACAATATGACTGTGAATTAAACCATCGGACATTCAAATTGTCCAATAGTTTTCTTTAAAGTCATAAAACATTAGAAGCTAAAATCATTAACTTGCATACTCCAGAGCATTAAAGTAAATCTTATTTACCAAATACACACATTCACTCCCTTCAAAAAAACAAAGTGTAGCACCTACAAACAAAAGAGCTCTTTTGGCTCACAGGAAAAGATAATCTAATTTTGCTGTTTTTCTGATCTCCAAAAATTATTTCCATCATTTATATACAGATTGAGGTAAATGTTGAACTGAGGTAATGAAAAACCAAGGAAACCACTTAGGATAACTTCCATGTAACTACTCTGAGTCAGTCCTTGTTTTTTCTCCTTTGTAATGAAGAAAGAAATCTAAAGAAAAATACATACACTCCTTTAAAGTGTGCTCTGAAAATTAACATATGAGAATATAAGTGTGTGTGTATATAAATATATATAAAATATCTATGTGTTCACATATTTTTACCACACAATATTATACTAATGAAGCGTCAAATAACACATAAAACAATTACTTTCTCTTCAATCATAAGATGCTACAGCATAAAATATATAGGAAATTGTAAGTAGTAATGTATTTGTTTTTTAAAACGGAGTGAAAATAATTCTACAGGTCTAATGCTATTGACTTAACTTGTTGCGTGCCAATTCATCTTTTATTATCTTGTTCTACTATAAACACAAGTACATGAAATCAATTTGTTCTTTCTAGTCTAATTCCAATGACTACACATTGGGCATAGGAGGGAATTAGGGCCTAATAGTAAAATTTGATAAACCCCTTTAGAAAGAAACCTTTTAATTTGAAACTTTTGGGGGAGATCAAATATAAGAGGTCAGAAAGTCTGCAAATACAAACATTAGACATAATCTGCCTCCAACACAAGAGGGGGTTTGAGAGAAATAACTCCAAGGAAAAGCAGTGCACAGATTCTCTAAAGAGCTCATTGACACGTCTCAAATTCTATACTGAAGCCTCTTGATCCTTTTAACTTCTATAATTCCAGTTGACCCTTCCAGGTCCAGGCAGGCTGTTCTGCACATCTTCAGGGATGTAAAAGGAAGCCTTCCCAAGCCACCGGACTCTGTCCAGCACCATGAGGGGCCTTGGCATACGAATGTGGGGACTGCAGCACACATCTGAGCCCTGCTGCCCCACAGACAGTGACTCTTCAGCCGCCTCTTGAACCTAGAGGGATTCACACTGTCTTTGGGAAGACAAGACCAAAGGAGAGGGCCTGAACTTTTCCTCCGAGTGGGCTCTTCACGGTTTGATCAAAGAATCTAACCATACCCAGAGTTTGGTCCAGTATGAGTGGGCAGCCATGCATCCATGGCCCTGTATACTCCTCATCCCATAGAATGCACTCTGAAGTAGAAAACCCAAGGCAAGCCCTCGGATGTATCCTCGAAAGGCAGCCTGAGATCACAAGGGTGATTAGGGCTTCTGTAACTGTTCAACTAGAAGCCATCTTAAAGTTCTACCAATCTACCTATCTCAGTCAGAAACACTTCACCTACTCCATCATGAATATCCTGAAATGACAAATAACCAAGTCAGTGGCAAGGGTTCACTTTCCCTGAGCCCTGTATGTCTCCATTAGATCTAGTTCAGGCTGGACAAACAGACTGCTTCCAAATGCCATACAGCCTAAAACTCTAAACTGTAAAATGCAAGGTTACACTAACTCCATCTTTCACCAGATAATGCCCTATCTGTAAAGAATACAAAAGTTAAATTTAATCATATCATAGGACAATCAAAGAAGACACAGGTAGACTAAAACTGAACAATACTGTAGCTTCTTATCACTACTAGTAACAGAACAGCTCTCAAGAAGAGCATGTTTTATACAGAAGGCATAACAGAGGAAGAGCATTTTCCCCATTGCTCATTCTACAAATAAGAGGAATCACCACACTCATTCACAGAAGATATCTGGTGGTTAATGAAAAAACATTCTTAATCTGATATCAAATCACATTTCCAAGTTCACCTTATTTCTTTCTTCCTCTCCCACTTCTCATCTGCTGAAATTTACTCCTGCTCCTCATTGAAGGAAACCATTTTCTACTGTTGTCGTCCTAAATCTCTTCCTGGTTCCTAGACCAGCATGGCCTTTTTAAAATCCTATGACTCTTCTGTAGTTTCAGTTGCCTGCTTCTCCAGCTGGCACACTCTTATTTAACCTTCAGAGTCCAATTGAAATAGCTCTCTGTCCTCCAAATCATCCAGGAAGAGCTAGTGTCTTCATTATGTGTCTGCACAGTACCTTATTAGTATTGACAGCAATATATCCAAAGGTGAGCTGAAGTGAGCACCTAGACTACGGGGCTAGAACCTCCTCGAGGGCAGGGACAGGGTCCTTACTACTCTTTGAATCTGCCCAGCCGTGCACATGGTAGGTTTATTTTTATATATGTATTTAAAGCATAAAAAGTTTTTAAGTAACTTCTATTTAGCATCACTTACAAGTACTGGATAACTTATGTAGATTGCAGGCAACATCCTACAACCAGCCTATCCATACAAAGAATCAAGAGTCAGCTGCATGAAAATCTTGGTTATTAGAAACTATGTAAAAGCAGCTGGAACCTAGCCATTCAATGCTGCAGTTTCCTATTTTATTTGTTAGCATCTAGTGTTTATCTGTCTTGCTTTGCTGAGTAGTGAAAAGTTAAGAGAACTGAATTCTATAAATATTATTTATGCACATGGGATCCAATTTTAATATTCTGAAAAATAAAACTACTAGTAAGAATATACTGAATATTGTATTCTTTTTCAATGTATCAGAGGCCAGCAAAATATCAAAATGTAAATCTCAGACATCTAGTTGTACAATATGTTTCTTCTCAAGAAGCCCGAGTTTTCTTTAGGATGTGTGTACACAACTGGAATCTTTAAATTGCTGCATAAGTGTACATGATTGTATCATTAATTCAAGGAGTAATATATGCACACACAAAGAGCTATGTCTCTCATTAGAAATGTAAACACCATCACTCAAAGATGAGAAAAACAACAGAAAAGGAACAGAAGGGAAGATACTGATGAAAGGCTATTATGGAAATGGAACATTAAAGTGTGTTTCTGTGTGTATGCATTGATATCATCACACTTCACCACATAAGTGTGTGTGGGCCCAACTAATGAAAAGGCTTGGTACAGCAAGGCTTCTCAGTGAGAATTTAGAATCAAGAACATCAGACAAGAACAGATCTAGAAAATTACCCTAGCTCTCTCATGGTTTCTCCAAGTTGACTGTGGTTATATCACTTCAAAGGCCCCCATAAAACCAACAGCCAAGAACTGCTTTCCTCAGCCCTTCCCACTCTCTATTTATACTCCCACCTGAAAATATATATATATATATATATATGTCCTAGAAGTAAACAGTAATACCTTAAAAAATATGGAACATGTTAATAATAGCAATATTGTCTAATCATTCAAATATCACATAATCAAATGGTCAACTCCCATCTTAAAATAAGTGAAGGCCAAAATGACACTTGCAAAGGTATCAATTATAAAAGATTATTTTATTTTTTAAAAGTAATTATAATAACATGTGAAAAATATTCTTACAGTGAGTCACTAGAGCATAAAAACAGTCTTCCCACATGCACTGTGAAAATTTGTTTCAGCCATAATTTGGAAAACAAATAAAATCCAAACCTCCCACAAGTCAGAAAGTCAGAACTCTTACTATTTGTCAGGCATGATTCTACAAGGCAGAGGCAAAGCTTATATGATTAAACATTTAAAATAAGATAATTTCAAGCACTGATAGAGGCAATAAAGAAAATATTCAAAAATGCAAAAGCAAGTTGGCATTAATGAAGATAGCTTTTCCGTGAGGTGACAATGAAGTTAAAAATGATAGGAAGAAATAAAAGTCCAGAGTGAGACCTGTAAGAGAGAAAGGGAAAAGTACAAATGGCCCAAGGCAAGAATGAGATTGGTAGGCTAGAAATTGGTAAAATAAAGAGGGGCAAGCACTGAGTGAATGTTAAGTCAAGGAATGCCTTGATCCACTTTATATAACAGCTATTTACTTGCTGCACAGCCTTGGGCAAATCACTTAACCTTTCTGAACCTGAGTTCCTTCATCAATAAAATGGGGATTAGTAACAGCACCTTCAGCATAGAGCTGTGGTAAGGATTAAATGAGTGAACATTTATGTACCTGTAATATTACGTGGCACAGTAACTGTGAAGTGACTTCACTACAATTTTATTAGCATTAATAGGCAATAATATTACCTATTTCATCATCAATTTAAAAATATTCACTCTGCCTGCTAGATGAAACAAATAACTGCATGAATGCAAGAGTGGAGGCAGGTATAAGCCAGATAGGAGGTCACTGCAGTGGTGTCCAGGCAAAAGTTGACTTTGAACCAAGATTATTAGAATGAGACAGATTTGGAATATAGTGTATAGGTAGAGCTGATAATATTGTTTAAAGAATTAGATATGCAGAGTGAAGGGAAGATTAGAAACTAAATAACACTAATTTTAACAGTGAGAGATATAATTCATACAGCATATGAATCACCCATTTGAAATGTATGATTGGATGACCAAAACACAACCATCACAATTCTAGAATGTTTTCATTACCCCAAAAAGAAACCTTGTACCCCTTGGCTGACACATCCCAATTCACCCATTTCCCCCACTACTCTGGCCTTAGGCAACCACTAATCTATTTCCTGTTTCTCATTTGCCTGTAAGGGACATTTGATATAAATGAGATCATACAGCATGTAGCTTTTTTCATTGACTCCTTACACTTAGCTTAGTGTTTTTAAGGTTCATCGATGTAAAATTTATTAGTAATGCATTTCTTCTTATTGCTAAATAATATTCCACCATGTAGCTGTACGACGTTCTACTTATCCAATCACCAGTTGATAGACATTTGGGATGCTTCTACTTTTGGGCTATTATGAACATTTGGCTGCTATGAATATTAATGTACCAGTTTTAACATGGATATGTGTGTTCATTTCTCTTTGGTATATACCTTGGAATAAAAAAGTGGAGTACTATGATAATTCTATATTTAACTTATCAGAAAACTGCCAGATTTTTCCACAGTGGCCTCACTTTTTCACATTCTCACCAGCAGTGTATAAGGCTTCCAATATCTCCACATCCTCTCCAACAGTCATTATCGGTCTTTTTGATAACAGCTATCCGGAGGGGTGTGAAATGGCATCATGTTGTGGTTTTGATTTGCATTTCCCTGATGGTTAACGATACTGGACATCTTTTCATGTGCTCATTAGCCATTTTATATAATCTTTGGAGAACTGCCTATTTGAGACCTTTGCCCAATTTTTAATTGAGCTATTTGTCATTTCATCATTGAGTTGAGGGAGCAAAGCGAAATACCTTAAGCAAAGCAAAGGTTAATTGAAAAAGAAATAATAGCCAAAGCCAGCATGTCCGTGATAGTTCACAAAACTTGTAGCCTCTTAAGGGTAAGAACTCTGCCATCAGCCACTTGGAATGATACTTGTCCCTTTCTGAGTGACTAGCAGAACTGAAAGTGAAATATTTTAAAAAGCAAATGAAAATTCTGAAAACAGAATGCCTAAAGTAAGAAGAAGTACTATCACTTTTAGTGTAGACAGAACACTAGCATTTAGAACTAATTTCCTACACATACTAACAACTAAATTTCACTACATGAATCAGTTTAAGTAAGTTGGCAATGGCTATCTAGAACAGTGTTTTAGGGAGAATACTGAAGCTGCAGCTGACCCAGAGAAAGCTAACTTTTGTAATGTCTGCCATGAGCATCAGAAGATGAGAGTAGTGGCAGGTATGGTAGGTAGGGCACTATTCCTAAGATGGTTTAGGTCTCTTGAAAATATAAAAGCAATTCAAAAAGTTTTTTAAACCATGCAGGTTACTTTAAAAAGAAATGAAAGATACTTAGAGTACTCTTGTGGGCTTCCCTGGTGGCTCAGCTAGTAAAGAATCTGGCAGTAATGCAGGAGATGTGGGTTTGAGCCCTGGGTTGGGAAGATCCCCTGGAGAAGGGAATGGTAATCCACTCCAGTATTCTTACCTGGAGAATCCCATGGACAGAAGAGCCTGCTGGGCTAGAGTCCAAGGGCTCACAAAGAGGCAGACATGTCTGAGTGACTAAGCACACATACACAGAATATACTCTTAACATTTCAAAATGACCAAATGAACGTAAGGATTGTGCTTCCATCAAAACATCTACATGGGGCCGTTGTCAGAATACTGAATGAAATGGATCGCTAATTTAACTTAGTATGCATTTCACTTGCATCTTCACAGAGCTTCCATCCCCAGTCCTTGTTTTCATGTAACATAACACAGCCAAAATGGTGTTTGTTACTTTGCTATGTAATCAAACATATGAATTAAACTAGAATGACATGATCAAGTCGTATACAATTCAACAGCAATGACTTGAATGATACAAATAAATGTACAAATTATCAATGCCAATTCATTAATTCTATCTAGCATGGGGACAACTTCATATTAGCAGATATTTGTATCACTTTCATCTTCTCAACAAAAACTTCATAGTATTTATTCTAAATTTTAGTAAAAATAATGCAACTCAAAAAAACTAAACACTGTTTCAATGGACCCCAAATTTACATGGCACAAAAATACAATAATTTCACCGATAAAATGATATGTCCACAAGTAATCATTTTGTATTTTATATATACGTACATATCATATAGAGATATTCTACCTCTCTAGGTTTTCAGAAATTGAAGGAATACTAAAAGAAATTCTGAACAGAAAATATATAGCTGCAGACAAAGTGGAACCACCATTTCCAAACTAAATAAAATTAGCTTAACATGATCTTAGAGTGATGCTAAGAAATATTTTTTAATTTAACACAGGAAAACAGAATGAATTCTAATAATTCCTTGCTGTGTGTATTCAGGGATACAACTGGGAACGCTGATTTGTCAAAATGCTGCCTGTAAAGGACGGAGAGCCAAGGTTCACTAATAACCAAAAGGGAAGGAATGAAATGCAGCATCTCATCAAGAAAGGCACAGGCTCAAATGGGGTTAAGTGAGTACAAGGGCTCAACACCAGCAAGCCCAGCAATTGACCCACATCTGTAGGTTTTTTTGGAGCACTGACTTATTTCTCTGCTATCGGTTTTTCTCTTCTTGCCACAGAATATGAACTCTGAAAGAGAGGTCTGTAACCTTTTAATACCATGTCCAAAGCATAAAAAGAGGTTCTCCTATTTTGAGTTTGAGATTTTCAATCACAGAAGGACTCAGAAGAGACTACAGTGGATCTCCTGAAACAAACCCTGTGGTGAGGGGAAGCGAGCCACCAGCCCAGTTCAGGTCTGGCTACCGAGCTGTCAGTGTGAGTCAGGAAACTGAATCCTTTAGAACAAAGAAAGGGATGCGGACCTGGAAAGTCAACGCAATTGGTACTTATGACAGCTGGACAATATTAGCAGAGGAAAGAGAGAAGGAACAAAATGAAGGTGGGAAAAAACAGTTTAAGATGCAATCCAAGTACCAAAAGGCAAAAAAACACAATAAAGCCGGTATAAACTGTGTCTAGAACTTACTGCTCAAGTTGACAGGGAAATGGATGAAACTGGGGAGTAGGCAGAAGCCAAACTGGGAGGGAGATTGCAAATCATGGTAAAGAACTCTGGATTCTTTCCTCTAAGTACATGAGTTATTGATGGGTTGAGGTAGGGTAATAAGATGGTATAATTTATGTTACAGAACAGTTTCTCCAGGCTGCTGAGTGGTGAATGACAGGTACAGGTCACAGTTGAAAGTGACAGAATAAAGATAGTGATTTCCTGCATCACCGGTCAAGCCACATTTTACAAAGGAATCCTGTTCCCATTATCCACAGATCCAAACGCCTGTCACTTAACCTGCAAGAGTTTCAGTTTCCTTCCTAATAAATTAGGAAGACTGATACCTATCTCAAATGAAAGATTATCTGAGAAGTTACATAACACATCAAATACAAATTTGGAGTGTGGTAAATACTCAGAAAGCATTAGGTCCCTTTTCATTTACTTCCTATGTAGCTAATAAAAACTCTTCTAAATTCATTAGAAGGTGCTAACTTTTGAAAATAAAAAGCTGGAAACAAACAACTTGGTCTAGGCAGTCAAAACACAGCCTAAGCAATTTAGACTCTGTAGGCTAAATGGAAAATAACCTTGCCCTGAGCAAAATATTTACTAAGCTCTACACTCTAAACCAAAAACAATATGACTTGTGTACTGCAAAGAATGAACTATCCAAATTCTTTACTGCAATCTATACAGCACAGAGAAAGTTCTAGGAGGAAGGCAAATAAACCTCCGTGAAATGTCCTTCCTTCTGATTTGCTAAAGCTATCTTTGTCTACTGCCCAGCTACATAAATGACTGTACTATTCTCTACCATCTGTTTTTTGAACAGACGTACAGAAAATCAGAAAACTCAGTGACGGTTCAGTTCAGTTGCTCAGTCATGTCCGACTCTTTGCGACTCCATGAATTGCAGCACGCCAAGCCTCCCTGTCCATCACCATCTCCCGGAGTTCACTCAGACTCACATCCATCGAGTCCGTGATGCCATCCAGCCATCTCATCCTCGGTCGTCCCCTTCTCCTCCTGCCCCCAATCCCTCCCAGCATCAGAGTCTTTTCCAATTAGTCAACTCTTTGCATGAGGTGGCCAAAGTACTGGAGCTTCAGCTTTAGCATCATTCCTTCCAAAGAAATCCCAGGGCTGATCTCCTTCAGAATGGACTGGTTGGATCTCCTTGCAGTTCAAGGGACTCTCAAGAGTCTTCTCCAACAACACACTTCAAAAGTATCAATTCTTCAGCACTCAGCCTTCTTCACAGTCCAACTCTCACATGCATACATGACCACAGGAAAAACCATAGCCTTGACTAGATGGACCTTTGTTGGCAAAGTAATGTCTCTGCTTTTGAATATACTATCTAGGTTGGTCATAACTTTTCTTCCAAGGAGTAAGCGTCTTTTAATTTCATGGCTGCAGTCACCATCTGCAGTGATTTTGGAGCCCCCAAAAATAAAGTCTGACACTGTTTCTACTGTTTCCCCATCTATTTCCCATGAAGTGATGGGACCAGATGCCATGATCTTCGTTTTCTGAATGATGAGCTTTAAGCCAACTTTTTCTCTCTCCTCTTTCACTTTCATCAAGAGACTTTTGAGTTCGTCTTCACTTTCTGCCATAAGGGTGGTGTCATCTGCACATCTGAGGTAATTGATATTTCTCCTGGCAATCTTGATTCCAGCTTGTGTTTCTTCCAGTCCAGCGTTTCTCATGATGTACTCTGCATATAAGTTAAATAAGCAGGGTGACAATATACAGCCTTGACGTACTCCTTTTCCTATTTGGAACCAGTCTGTTGTTCCATGTCCAGTTCTAACTGTTGCTTCCTGACCTGCATACAGATTTCTCAAGAGGCAGGTTAGGTGGTCTGGTATTCCCATCTCTTTCAGAATTTTTTACAGTTTATTGTGATCCACACAGTCAAAGGCTTTGGCATAGTCAATAAAGCAGAAATAGAAGGTAACCTATGTAAATCATTTCTATACATCTTTAATTTTCCTTCATCTATTTTGGTATAGTCTTACTGTAGGAAGCCTTACATCATTTCTTAAATGTGAAATTTTTTCATAAATAGAAATTAATATAAGAGCATATGAGCTTCCGCTTACACTCTTCATCTTAGACTTCCTATAAAGTTCTCAACAATCCTAGGATTCTTACTACTACAGACAAATCGTTCATCAAAGAAATGATGAGATGAGACAGTGGGCAACAGAGAAGGTCTTTTAAGGCTGTGCCATCACATACATTGCCATGAACCACACAAGGTTACTGAGCCTCTGAAATGTGGCTGGCTGGGGCTAAGTTGTGCTGTATGGGCAAAGTACAAGCTAGGTTTAGAAAGCTCCATATGAAAAAGGAATGTAAAATAACTTGATAATTTTTATACTAATTATACATTAAAATGATTATATTTGGGATATAATGGGCTATATAAAATATATTATTAAAATTAACTTCACATTTTCTTTTTACCTTTTTTAATGTGACTTTTAAATAACATGTGTAGCTCGTATTTGTGTCCCATTCTTTTGGGGCAGCACTACTCTGTGAGGCTGCACATTTTCAATGAAATCCACTGTGTGTAATTCTGTTTTACAAGCCCAGATATAAACACATGGCTAGATGAATAAGTAAGTGGATAATCAGATATGTTTATGGTATCTCTGGATAAACTATTTCACAACATTGCTTAATCCTGTGTTTGGGGAAAATGCTATTCAAATAATTAGGTAAAGGTTAAAAAGTAAGTATTACATTTCATCTGATGAATAAACATGGCTTAAATGCTTATGGGTCACACACTGTGATGTCATGGAATATTGATACATTTAAGACAAGGTCTGTGCTCTTGTGTGATTCATGGTTTCCTGAACAGATACAAATAAGAAAACAAGTAAGCACAAAAAAAATTTCTGGTGCTGTGAGAAAGGCATCTAGTTTTCTGAAGGTTATTTCAGAATATAGACAGTGCTGCTAGTATTCAGTATTTGGAGGCAGCGATAACCAGATGTCCTTCAGCTGGTGGGAGCACCCTGTACCACAAAGAAGTTTCCACGTCAAAAGACTCATAGTGCCCTGATCTATGCTGGTTCCTGGACACTGGGGTGATTTCAGAGCCAAATGCTCAGAGACTCCATTCTAAGAGTACAATCAGCATAATATTACACAAAAGCATCTCTGGTGTATACATATACATACATGCAAATATATCACATACATTTTTACATATGGCATGCCAAAAGCAACAAAGTTTGTCATTCTCAGTCTGAGGAAAAAAAAAAAGTTACTTGAAGCACTTAATGCACATGCAGAATTTCCATATGTAAGCAAATAACATCTTAAAATTTTTTTTTTCCCACTTACAAACACTTTTGTTACTGAGTAGGAATATCAATCTTGCCATTCTTAGCTGATGCCCAGTTGACAAATTAAGTGGGAAGGATGGGGGCAAGGGGTGGTGGAAAGCCCTTTCTGTCATTTGCCCAGAAAAGTCACTCTTTATTCCTTTTAACCATTAGAGGGAACATTGCTAATCTGGTATGGGAAGCAAAAGACAGGTACTGTTCATTGCCTCAGAAGCAAAAGATAGGTACAGCTCAACACAAAATGTCAGAGTCATTAAAAGAGAAACAAGTCAACCTACCATAAATCAAGATATTCATTATTTAATAACAATAACTTTTAAGTATGTATGAAATTCATAAAAATGTCATACCTTCATGTCAAACCTGCTCATCTCTCCCACCCAAATCAAGAAAGATTCTTTGAAGAGCTGACATTCTAGAATCTTATTCAGGCTTAAGGCAATAGGAATATTTTAATTCCTGCTTACATCTAGGGATAGCTAAGCTATTTGCCTCAAAACTAAGGGTGTAGTACCCTTTTCAAAATGTCTTACTATATAACTTAATTATCTCTATAGGAAGTGAAAAAGTCTATAAATTATGGAGGGGAAATCAAGCATAATGGTGGAATAGTGTCCAAAAACTGATACCCTTTCTGCATTAAAATATTCAGGGCTAATTGTGATTTTAGCACTTGTTTTTATCCTTGCTTTGTTCATTGGCCAAACTTAAACACTTCTCATCTCCTTCAATGAAAAGTGGCGCTATTTGTTCCTGGAAGCATGAGCAGGGTTCCTCAAAGCCTAATTTTAAGGTCTTAATTGGCTGAGGCAATGGGAGACCATACAAAGCCCACTTCACAGAGAAGGGCAAGATTGCCAGGTCACTTGAGAATAGATGAAGAGCTAACTGGAAGCTATTGCTGAAATCTTAGTGTTCTGGGAAGTTTTACCAAATAGTAACTCACAGAGAATGGAACACAATCATCCATCATAACATAGAACCCAGAGGTGCTGAAGTCAGCTTGTAGAAACAAAACAATTAAAATAGAAACAGTTACCATCACTTAATAATTGAATATCATAACAAGCCAAGCAAGCTTTATGGAAACTGGATACTTCATTGGTTCTGTGGAATGTTGTTGATATCCAATCTGCAACTGTATCTTCTCATAAGCTCTAAGTCCCAGGAAACAGGAGGTTGTAACTTACTAACACTTTTGTTCATTTGGAACTACTGGACCTGTAGTCTACTTTTCACCTTTGCAAAGTTGAATGATCACCATTCATCCAGCCATCCATTTACCCATCCAACATCTGTTGTGTGTTATGTGATAAAAGACACTTAAGACACTGAATAAAATTATCTCGGCCTTCAAGCAGTCCATTATTACTTAACTAATAATAATTAATAATTCATCAACATACACCCACTATAAAAACATCCATTTTGGAATAATTTGAAGTAAATTGATACTTCCATCATCAATTCTAACCAACAGTGACAGGTTCCCAAAACAAACCAACAAAACCAAAAAAGACCAATTTATATTCGTGAAATTCAAGACTATGGAAAAAGAAAAGTTAAAGGTTCAGAATTAACTTAAAAATTTTTTTCAATAATCTTATGCTTGCAAAAAATAATAAAGATACATAATAAAAAATGATATTTCACATTTCGGAGGCTGAGAACAGTGAGGACATATGGCTGATATCCATATGCCATCAGATACTAAAATATTCATAAATTCATTCTATTTGCTGTTACAAAAAATATAATAAGAGGCTTATTTTCTTCAGGATGGTTCCCCAGGCAGTGAACACCCTGATTGTTTACTCTGGACTACTATCCTACTTGTTTGCTCCTTTGTCGGTTTACTCATTTCTTTCTGCAACGATTCATTGTGCACCTAGTATATGTTGCTGAAAAGAACAAGAAAAACCAAGGTGCCTCTTGTCATTAAGTTCTACCTCCGTCTGCCCCTAATAAACAACTAAGGTGTTTTGTTTGTTTGTTTGCTTTTTTCTCTATCAACCATTAGAATTCAATTCCTAAGTTCAGGTATATTCTACCTCATTCTTACCAGAGCCTTTCACTATAGAAAATTTACTTCTTTATTTCTGTTGTCTATTCTAGAAACACAAGTCCCCTCTTTTTTGGCTACTGAACAATTAATCTGATACTGGATTATCAGTCCTATGTGGACTGACCCAAAATAGATGAAAATTGAATACACAGAAAATGCTCTATAATTCCAAGAATTATAATAGGCAAGAGTTTGGTATAGGAGAAAGTTCTTATTGATCTTTCAGCAGAGGATACTGTAATTCACAATTAAAATTTAAGTCTAAAAGAAAAGCTTTTTGAAGAAATATGCAGCATTTAAAAAAAAACTGGAAATCCTAAATGATATTAATTCCAATTAATTATCATACATGGAACAATCAGATATGGTATTTTTCAAGTCTTTAAAAACTACAAATGAGATCTAAAAAGAAAAAAAAAACCCATTGTCTCCTGTGCCCCACCAACCAACAACTCTTCCTCCATTAACATGCTAACCACACACTCCTTCTGTTCTGTCACCTAGAATAAGAGGAGAAGTAATATAAGGTGCTACACATAAAAACAGATAAAACCCCTGTAAGATCTTTTTTGTAGGTAATCAGCACGTCTCACCTTTCCCAGTCTCCAAATACCCGCTAAGCACGGACACTCCTTCATTTCCTTGTATCTTAGAAATCACTAGACATTTCCAATCTCCCGTTACCATGACAGCCGTGATGTGTCTGAGCTAGCCAAAGCAACAGGTGCTAATAACATCACACTAACAGGGAAACTTCCCAATAGCAAAATGACAAAGAAACCCTTCTCTTGATGCGTTTTACCAGGATCTACAATGCATATCACTTCAGGGTAATTTATAGCAACTCACAGTTAGAGAAGACAAAAGAACAATTCCCTCTGTGGGTGCTTCTTCTGAAGCACCACACCTATGTGAAAAAAGGAATTCTAGAACCAAGCAGGGCCACTCCATCAACAACTTTCCCCTTTTGTGAAGCAGACACCCAAAACTACATAATACTTTTCATAGCCTTATATGTAAATTCTTCTGTAAATCCTTATCTGAACTAGAATTTTATTTTATTTTACTTTATCTTATTTTTTTCTTTTAGCCATGACATGCAATATGGGGGGATCTTAGTTCCCCAACCAGGGATAGAACCTGCAGCCCCTGCACTGGAAGCTCAGAGTCCTAACCAATGGACTGCCAGGGAAGTTCCTGAATTAGAATTTTAACTTTAAAAGACTATGTCTCTTTTATATATGGAACCCAGTGAAACAACACACACTATCAAGACACCAATAGGTAGTCACTGAAAATAAGTCAGTCTTGGCTCTTCTACGGCTTGCCTGAGCAAGGCAAGTACTTTCATTAGCACAAATTGAACTGGAGGAGATACAAAGTAAACTATACAGCCAAATATGTATTATAAGCCATGAATCTCACTTAATATTTCTGTCCAGGTAGTAATAAAAATAAATGGATACTTCTTCAAAAATGTTTTTAACAAAATGTTATATTTTAGAAAGAACAGATATTTCAAAGAGAATGGGGTACCAATGAGCATAGTTAATACTACACACCAATTTCTTACAAAATGGACTTTAAGACTGAGATGCAGAAAGGTGAATAAAATATTTGAGAACCAGAACTATAAAAGGAGGGAGGCATTTCAAAGTGCTCATGGAGAAATACTGAACTAAAGAAAGATTGCAAAAAATTGTAGATGAAAAATAAACTAGAGATTTAAATGGCGCTAGAGTTATGGAAAAGTAGTAAGGTGCTTAGTCACCTGGACACGGTAATGGAAACATGGAAATTGAAAGACAAATACAAAATCTTTTTGTTTTTGAAGTTCAGATTGGTTTACATGGAGACACCTGAGGCCAAACACTGATGTCTTACCTAACACTAGTCTTACACCAAGACTTACACAAAAACAAGGTTACAACTGGACCCGTGAACAAGAGATTATAAAGAAGTTAAATAGTAAGGTACATTAGTTTAATATGGAATGAAGATCAATTTACAGTGAAGATTAAAAAATAATCAATGAAAAAGGTTTTCATGCAGAAGCCTCAGAAGGAAGTAGATATTCATCACAGCTCATTAAATGTCAGAGAAAACAAATTCTAGAGCAACTCTCTGTCAGAAACTATATTTTAAACATTTGCCCACAGATTTCAAGAGGAAGAGAAAAAGAGGTATGGGTAACACATTTCTATGTGAACTATGCAGAAAGCATCAGTACTGAATCAAATCCAAAGGACAAGAAGATATTTCAAATTCTTTTTTCCTAGCATAGTTAAATAAAAGCTTTTTTATTCTGTCAATAACTTATAGATTATTTCTGAGATAAGAACAAAACTAGTGATTATTTTCAGATTTAACTAGAAAATTAGTGTAAACATGTATGCAGATCTCAATACTACAGAACAGTATGAATACAGAAGGCTAGAGTTTTTACACTGATTTCCAACTGGAAAGTAACCACATATTAATCAGCTATATCATTCCTCTTTGGACAGTTTCTTTCTTGAGAACAACTTTTACCTGGAGAATGTTTGCTTGAAAAAAGGATATTTCCTTGAAATGACATCTGCCTTTCCTCTCACCCATTTTGATAAGCATATTTGTGAAATGCTATGAGAATTTGTCTTCTCCAAGATGTATCACATGCAACAGCTATCTTCTCCTCCCTGTGCTGCTCTAGAAAACACTTTAACTTCACCATGGACAAAGATGCGAATACTAAAGTGACTCTATCAGAGGCCTCACTGATCGGGATAAACAAGAGATCATGTTACTTAGAAACATACCTCTGTAAAGTGTTCATATTAAACAGCTATAGCCAAAAGTGCCTGGAAAGCAAGATCAGTTCCTTGATTAAATGAGAGCTCACAATTTCAATTAAATAAAGAATAAGAAAACTAACTTCTCCATTTGTCCATAATCATTAGCATTACATTGCCACTAAACCATCTACACAGATGTCTCCCTTTCATTGAACGAAAAACTCCTCCCAAAAGGCATAGACATTTTAGTTTCTAATAACCTCAGTTTCAAAATATCCTTACATCTTAGCTATATCCTTCCAGCTACAGCTATTTTCTCTCTCCTCAAGATGAAAGTCTTCTGTGTTAAGGTGTGTTGAGTCATTACAGTCAGGACAGAAGAAGGAAGGTAGAGAGATGTTAACGTGAGGGCAACTGTTAATAACAGTGCCAGACTCAGCAAAGGTTTTAAGGGGCACTATGACCCTGTTCAGTGGGGAAAGAAGGAGGAAATGTGACTCATAAATCGGATATACACCTGTCCTGATCCCAGTGAGCTTAGGAAGTTTTGAAGAGAGTCAAATCCCTCTTCACTGTAAAGCTATGTATTAGTCAGTAACACGACACTGTTGCTGCTGTTCAGCCACTAAGTCATGTCTGACTGTTTGCAGTTCCATGGACTGCAGTGTACCAGGCCTTCCTGCCCTTCACTATCTCCAGGAACTTGCCCAAACTCATGTCCATTGAGTCGGTAATGCCATCCAACCATCTCTTCCTCTGTGGCCTCCTTCTCCTCCTGCCCTCAGTCTTTCTCAGCATAAGGATTTTTTCCAAAGAATCAGCTCTTTGCATCAGGTGGCCAAAGTATTGGAGCTTTAGCTTCTACACCCTCCAATGAATATTCAGAGATACTACACATTGAAAATGCTAAAGATCCTACAGAAAATTACTAGAACTAATCAGTGAAATTCATGGGGTTCAGAAGGCAAGAATGCTGAAACGGTTGCCATTCCCTTCTTCAGTGGACCACTTTTGTCAGAACACTCCACCATGACCTGTCTGTCTTGGGTGGCCCTACAGGGCATGGCTCATAGTTTCACTGAGCTAGACAAGGCTGTGATCCCTGTGATCAGTTTGGTTAGTTTTCTGTGATTGTGCTTTTCATTCTGTCTGCCCTCTGATGGATGAGGAGAAGAGGCTTCTGGAAGCTTCCAATGGGAGGGACTAGCTGTGGGGAAACTGGGTCTTGCTCTGGTGGGCGGAGACTAAACTAGAGATCTCTTCAAGAAAATTAGAGATACCAAGGGAACATTTCATGCAAAATTGGGCTCAATAAAGGACAGAAATGGTATGGACCTAAGAGAAGCAGAGATATTAAGAAGAGGTGGCAAGAATACACAGAAGAACTATACGAAAAAGATCTTCACAACCCAGATAATCACGATGGTGTGATCCCTCACTTACAGCCAGACATCCTGGAATGAGAAGTCAAGTGGGCCTTAGGAAGCATCACTATGAACAAAGCTAGTGGAGGTGATGGCATTGCAGTTGGGCTATTTCAAATCCTAAAAGATGATGCTGTGAAAGTGTTGCACTCAATATGCCAGCAAATTTGGAAAACTCAGCAGTGGCCACAGGACTGGAAAAGGTCAGTTTTCATTCCAATTCCAAAGAAAGGCAATGCCAAAGAATGCTCAAACTACTGCACAATTGCACTCATCTCACACATTATCAAAGTAATGCTCAAAATTCTCCAAGCCAGGCTTCAACAGTATGTGAACCAGGAACTTCCAGATGTTCAAGCTGGATTTAGAAAAGACAGAGGAACCAGAGATCAACTTGTCAACATCCACTGGATCATCAAAAAAGCAGGAGAGATTCACAAAATCACCTACTTCTGTTTTATTGACTATGCCAAAGCCTTTGACTGTGTGGATCACAATAAACTGTGTAAAATTCTTAAAGAGACTGGCATACCAGATCACCTGACCTGCCTCCTGAGAAATCTGTATGCAGATCAAGAAGGAACAATTAGAACTCAACATGGAACAATAGCCTGGTTCCAAATCAGCAAAAGAGTATGTCAAGACTGTATATGGTCACCCTGCTTATTTAACTTATATGCAGAATACATCCTAAGAAATGCTGGACTGGATGAAGCACAAGCTGGAATCAAGACTGCCAGGAGAAATATCAATAACCTCAGATATGCAGAACACCATCCTTATGGCAGAAAATGAAGAATTAAAGGACCTCTTGATGAAAGTGTAAGAGAGGAGTGAAAAAGTTGGCTTAAAACTCAACATTAAGAAAACTAAGATCATGGCATCTGGTCCCATCACTTCATGGCAAATCCATGGGGAAACAATGGAAACAGTGATAGACTTTATTTTGGGTGCTCCAAAATCACTGCAGATGGTGAATGCATCCATGAAACTAAAAGACGCTTGCTCCTTGGAAGGAAAGTTATGACCAACCTAGATAGCATATTAAAAAATAAAGACATTACTATGTCAACAAAGGTTCTAGTCAAAGCTATGGTGTTTCCAGTGGTCATGTATGGATGTGACAGTGGACTATAAAGAAAGCTGAGCCCCAAAGAACTGATGCTTCTGAACTTTGGCATTGGAGAAGACTCTTGAGAGTCCCTTGGACTGCAAGTAGATCCAACCAGTCCATCCTAAAGGACATCAGTCCTGAATATTCATTGAAGGACTGATATTGAAGCTGAAACTCCAATACTTTGGCCACCTGATGTAAAGAACTGACTCAGCTGAAAAGACCCTGATGCTGGGAAAGATTGAAGTTGGGAGGAGAAGGGGATGACAGAAGATGAGATGGTTGGATGGCATCACCCACACAATGGACATGAGTTTGAACAAGCTCCAGGAGTTGGTGATGGACAGAGAGGCCTGGTATGCTGCAGTCCATGGGGTCACAAAGAGTCGGACACCACTGAGGGACTGAACTAAACCAAACTGGTGTACCAGGCCATGCTAAGCAACTCTTTAATCCAATTTGATGCTTCTTGGTGGGGCTGTGGTACCTTCCTCAGGCCAAACTATGGCAGGGTAATGGCAGTATTGGCATCTCCTTCAAAAGGACTTATGCCAGCACCCCACAGCTCCCAGGACTGTTGTATTCGTTGCCGCTGACTTGACCCACACCTCCATCAGAGACTCCTAGGCACTCACAGGCGAGTCTGGCTCAGTCTCCTGTGGGGTCACTGCTCCTTTCTCCTGGGTCCTGACGTGCACAAGGTTTTGCTTGTGCCCTCCAAGAGTCTGTTTCCCCAATCCTGTGGAAGTTCTGTAATCAAATACCATTGTTCTCCAAAGTCAACTTCCCTGAGGGTTCTCAGTTCCTTTGCTGGATCCCAGGTTGGGGAATCTGCTGTGGGCCCCAGAACTTTTGCAATAGTGTGAGCATTTCTTTGGTACAGTTGTTCTCCAGTTTGTGGGAAGTCTGTGTGTTAGCTCTATGGTGGGGCTAATGGCGACCTCCTCCAAGAGGATGTATGCCACATGCTGCACCTCCGAGGTCTGCTGCAGCCAGAGTCCAGTCCCTGGGGCAGGGCACTGCTGACCCGTGCCTCGAAAGGAGACACTCAAACACTCAAAGGCAGGTCTGGCTCAGTCTCTTACAGAGGGTACTGCTCCTTTTCACAAGGAAATCAATCCTGAATGTTCACTGGGAGGACTGATGCTGAAGCACCAACCTGAGGTGAAGAGCCAACTCATTGGAAAAGACCCTGATGGTGGAAAAGATTGAAGGCAGGAGGAGAAAAGGATGACAGAACGAGATGGTTGGATGGCATCACCAACTCAATGGACATGAGTTTGAGCAAGATCCAGAAGTTTGTGAGGGACAGGTAAGCCTGGCATTCTATAGTCCATGGGGTCACAAAGAGTCAGACACAACCGAGCAACTGAACAACAACAAACAAGGGAATTTAGTTAAGTCACAGGATACAAAATCCATACACAGAAAGTCCCTGCATCTCTATACACTAGCAACGAAAAAATCAGAAATAGAAATTAAGGAATCAATCTCATTTACCATTGCAACAAAAAGAATAAAATAGTTAGGAAAAAACCTACCCAAGGAGACAAAAGAGCTATAAACAGAAAACTGTGAGACATTGATGAAAAGAAATCAAAGATGACATAAACAAATGGGGAGTTAGTCCATGTTACTGGATTGGAAGAATATTGTGAAAAATGACTATACTATCTAAAGCAATCTACAGATTCAATACAATTCCTACCAAATTAGCAATGGCATTTTTCACAGAACTAGAACAAAAAATTTCACAATACATATGAAAACACAAAAAATTCCAAGTAGGCAAAGCAATCTTGAGAAAGAAGAACAGAGATGGAGGAATCAACCTTCCTGACTACAGACTATACTACAAAGCTATGGTCATCAAGAAAGTATGGTACTGGCACAAAAACAGAAACACAGAGCAATGGAACAAGATAGAAAGCCCAGAGACAAACCCATGCACCTATGGGTGTATATGGGCACCTTATCTTTGACAAAAAGAATATA
This sequence comes from Capricornis sumatraensis, assembly GCF_032405125.1. Classification (NCBI taxonomy): domain Eukaryota; kingdom Metazoa; phylum Chordata; class Mammalia; order Artiodactyla; family Bovidae; genus Capricornis; species Capricornis sumatraensis. Next base: position 10,900,139 of record NC_091070.1, on the reverse strand, counting down.
CAATGGGGAAAAGATATTCTCTTCAATATGTGGTACTGAGAGAACTGGACAGTTAGATGTAAAAGAATGAAATTAGAACACTTCCTAACAATATACACAAAGATATACTCAAAATAGATTAAAGACCTAAATGTAGGACCAGGAACTATAAAACTCTTAGAGGAAAACATAAGCAGAACACTCTATGACATAAATCACAGCAAGATCTTCTATGGCCCATCTCCTAGAGTAATGGAAATAAAAGCAAAAATAAACAAGTGGGACTTAATTAAACTTAAAAGCTTTTGCAAAACAAAGGAAACTATAAGCAAAGGGAAAAGACAACCCCCCAGAATGAGAGAAAATAATAGCAAATGAAACAACTGACAAAGGATTAATTTTCAAAATATACAAGCAGCTCATGCAACTCAATACCAGAAAAACAAACAACACAACAAAAATGTGGGCAAAACACCTAAACAGACATTTCTCCAACGAAGACATGCAGATGGCTAATAAACACATGAAAAGATGCTCGACATCACCCGTTGTCGTTCCCTCGACAAGTTGTGTCCAACTCTTCAAGACTCTATGGACTTCAGCACTTCAGGCTTCCCTGTCCCCCTCACCATCTCCTGGAGTTTGCCCAAGTTCATGTCCATTACATCAGTGATGCCATCCAATCATTATTATTTTTTGAGAGTCACTCATTGTTAGAGAAATGCAAATCAAAACGACAAGATATCACCTCACACCTGTCAGAATGGGCATCACTGAAAAATCTACTAATAATAAATGCTGGAGAGGCTCTGGAAAAAAGAGAACCCTCTTGCACTATTGGTGGGAATAAAAATTGATACAGCCACTATGGAAGACAGTATGGAGATTCCTCGATAAACTAGCATTAACAGTACCCATGATCCAGAAATCCCACTACTAGGCATGTACCCTGAGGAAAACAAATGTGAAAAAGACACATGTCCCCAGTGTTCACTGCAGGCTATGTACAATAGCTAGGGCAAGGAAGCAATCCAGATGTCCATCAGAGGTGAATGGATAAAGAAACAGTGGTACATACACACAATAGAATATTACTCAGCCAAAAAATGGAACACACTTGAGTCAGTTCTAATGAGGTGAATGAACCTAGAGCCTATTGTACAGAGTGAAGTAAGTCGGAAAGAGAAAAACAAGTAGTGTATGTTAACGCATATTTACAGAATCTAGGAAGACAGTACTAGTGAACCTACTTGCAGAGCAGCAATGGAGACACAAAAATAGAGAACAGAATAATGGACACACAGAGGGGAGGAAGGAGAGTGTGGGACAAATGGGGAGAGTAACACGGAAACATATACACTACCATGTGTAAAAATAGACAACCAATGGGAATTTGCTGTATGATTCAGGGAGCTCACACTGGGGCTCTGCAAAAACCTAGAGGGGTGGGGAGGAGAGGGAGGGAGGTTCAAGAGGGAGAGGACATATGTATACCTATGACTGACTCATGCTGATGTATCTCAGAAGCCAACACAATATTGTAAAGTAATTATCCTTCAATTAAAAATAAATTAAAAAAAAAAAATGGGCAGAAGACCAAAATAGATATTTCTCCAAAGAAGACATACAGATGGCTAATAAACACATGAAAAAATGCTCAACATCAATTATTATAGAAATACAAGTAAAACTTCAATGAGGTATCACCTCACACCGGTCAGAATGGCCATCATATGATTTCTCAAATCAGATTTCAGGTTACCTATAAAAATATTCTAAGAAGATAGTACACCCATATGTGTGTGATAATTTGTTATGTAAGGGGTATTATGAAAATGAGATCTTTTTGATTTGATCTGTTTTTCTCAAGTAAGACATAACTAGTAACATTTTCCATCAAGTTTATAAAATCTGAATTTTTACAGTATGAATGCAACTAACTTTTATAAGTAAATACTGGGTTTTATGAGCTTCTCCAGTGGCTCAGTGGTAAAGAATCTACCTGCAATGCAGCAGATTTAGAGACCCGTGTTTGATCCCTGGGTCGGGAAAATCCGCTGGATAGTATATTACAACCCACTCCAGTAATCTTGCCTGGAAAATTCCCAGGACAGAGGAGCCTGGTGGGTTACAGACCGCGGTGTCACAAAGAGTCAGACACAACTGACTGAGTAACTAAACAACAAAAATCAAAACTACAGTGAGGTATCACCTCACACTGGTCAGAATGCCCATCATCAAAAAATCGACAAACAATAAATGCTGGAGAGGCTGTGGAGAAAAGGGAACCTGCTCACAAATTGAGCAATGCAAATTGCTACAGCCACTATGGAGAACAGCATGGGATAAAAAACACAAAATCATACTTTGAAAACGATTTCCTCTTTTGTAGTGAAAGTGAAGTTGCTCAGTCATGTCCAACTCTTTGGGACCCTCTGGACTGTAGCCTACCAGGCTTCTCCATCTACGGGATTCCCCAGGCAATAATACTGGAGTGGATTACCATTTCCTACTCCAGGGGATCTTCCTGACTCAGGGATAGAACTTGGGTCTCCCGCATTGGAGGCAGACGCTTTAACCTCTGAGCTCTTATTACTATATGAACAGTAACTGGAGACACTATTTGTTATATCACTTACAGAAAGATCAATACAATACCTTCTTCTTGACTTCAGTTTCCAGATTTTTTATTTCTCACTAGGAATTCCCATGTCCCCTTTAGTTAACTAAGATGATAAGAACCACGTGACCAACAATGTATACCTCTCTGATGTTAGAAAACTCAGAGTTGCATTAAATGATAAACCACAATAACTCCTTCCAGGTGTCAAGGACACTATTTCTCTGTTCCCTGATTTCTTTTTTCTGCAATTTTGTTTTTTAATTTCTTTCTATGTACATTTTAGTATTATGCTATAACTTAAAGTGGAAGAAGAATAAAATTTTAAAGTAGGACTAAAAATGCATAAAGGCCTCACTACAGTCTAAACTGATAAAGACTACCTCCATTTCAGGTTCATTCATGATCTATGTAATTTCATTGAATTTAATTTCTATATTTAAATGAAGCATACCAAATGTATGCATGAATGTATATGTGTGAGAGTAAGGAAATTATATACATTTTGAAAATACCACATTTCACTCACTTTGAGAACTGCCTCGGGCATTCATTTCCAAGTTAATTTTAGTAGACTGAGAGTAATACACTATACTTAACTTTCTGACAAATGTCCAAAGATGGGCTCAAGTACCCAAAGAGATTCAAGCAGGCTGAAGAATTACTTTATCTGAACAGAACTGAGAACTAAGACTCAGAGAAACTGTTACAAATGCCTAATTTCATGATCTTACTAGTTATTAGTTTGCTATGTATACTGTAACAACTTACCACAAATACAGTGCCTTCACCTCAGTTCAGTTCACTTGCTCAGTCATGTCCGACTCTTTTTGACCCCATTAATCGCAGCATACCAGTCCTCCCTGTCCATCACCAACTCCTGGAGCTTACCCAAACTCATGTCCATCGAGTCCATGATGCCATCCGGCCATCTCATCCTCTGTCATCCCCTTCTCCTCCTGCCCCCAATCCCTCCCAGCATCAGGATCTTTCCCAATGAGTCAACTCTTCGCATCAGGTGGCCAAAGTATTAGAGTTTCAGCTTCAGCATCAGTCCTTCCAATGAACACCCAGGACTGATCTTTAGAGTGCACTGGTTGGATCTCCTTGCAGTCCAAGGGACTCTCAAGAGTCTTCTCCAGTACCACAGTTCAAAAGCATCAATTCTTCAGCGCTCAGCTTTCTTCACAGTCCAACTCTCACATCCATACATGACCACTGGAAAAACCATAGCCTTGACTAGACAGACCTTTGTTGGCAAAGTAATGTCTCTGCTTTTGAATATGCTATCTAGTTTGGTCATAACTTTCCTTCCAAGGAGTAAGCGTCTTTTAATTTCATGGCGGCAATCACCATCTGCAGTGATTTTGGAGCCCCAAAAAATAAAGTCTGACACTGTTTCCACTTAGAACAATGCAAATTTATGATGTCACAATTTTGTATGTAAGAAGGCCTGTATGGGCATCACTGGGCTACAATCATCATTCCAGCAGGCTGCATTCCTTTCTAGAGGTTCCAGGGAAGAACTGATATCCTTACTTTTATACAGCTTCTTAGAGACCACTCACATTCTCTCGGTTTGACTCCTTTCCTTCTTCTTCAAAAGTAAAAGCACAAAATGAAGTTGGTCAGCCGTGTCTGCCTCTTTGCGATCCCATGGACTGTAGCCTACCAGGCTCCTCTGTCCATGGAATTTTCCAGGCAAGAGTACTGGAGTGGGTTGCCATTTCCTTCTCCAGAAGATCTTCCCAACCCAGGGATCGAACCCAGGTCTCTCACATTGCAGGCAGATGCTTTACTGTCTGAGCCCCAGAAGAATTTCTTCTTCAAGGCCATGAACAAATGATACATTGAGTCTTTCTCTGACTCCCTTTTCTGCTTTCTCTTTCACTTTAAGAATACTTATGATTATTAGTGGGCCTATATAAATAATCCAGGATAACTTCCTCTTTTCTAAACCCTTATTTGAACATAGTTACAAAATCTCTTTTGGCATGTAACATAACATATTAAAAGATCTGGGAGTTAGGATATAGACATCATTGAGGGTAGTGAGCCGGCATTATTCAGCCTATCACAATTGATAACTAACATATAAACAACAAAACAGAAAGAAGCGTTAGTTTAAAATAACTGAAACACAGCAAAGATAAGTTTTGAATTTAATAAAAGCTATTTACTAACCTAAAAACCCACATCAAATCTCTTTTAGCACATACAACTTTAGGTTACTTTCCTCCCTGAATATGACTATGATTCAAACTCAAGCAGACCAGCTTTGCTGTCCTATGAAACAGTAGAAAATAATATAGATAATCTATGAAAAGATCAAAAAATATAATCTAAAATTCATTTGTAGAGTATACTTAACATTTATGGATTTTCTAGAATACACTCCAAAATATAAAAATACATCTAATAATTTAGGAGAGGAAAAATGTAACTTTAAATATCTGAACTCTATATTCAATGCTTCACTGTTGCTATCTGATTATGTAACTGAAAGTATTAAAAATTTTTGTCTTCCAAATTAATTAGCCAATAGAAGTAGTACAAGAATTAGGCCCATTACACAGATAGGCAGGTGGGTGGGGATATTTATAACTAAAGAATAATTAGCCATAACTTTCTATTGTCAATTTACTTAGTAACAATATGGATGTTGTTATAGAGTCAATCAAAGTTGATACCTGCTTAGATCTGCATATCATTAATTTATTCAATTCTGGTCTTATGCACATTTAATCAATGAAGTTTAATTTCAATCCCAGTTGACCTGTTGGCCTGGCTGGATTTTAAATAACACTAAACACATGAGAAATAAAATTATTATGATGAAATATATATAAGCAAAAACAAGGGCTAAGATTAAAACAAACTTCTGATTTTACTCAAGTAGTAGATATAACTTTTTAAAAACCCACTGTTTCTCAATTGGTTTTTGAAAATAATTATGAAGAAAATCTGAACATACATGAGGGAAGATATGACTTCACATTAAACAAAATAATAGTTTAGTAAGTTTAAATAATTTCCTCAATCAGCTAAAATTCTTTCATTATCTATAATGATCAAGATCACTGAACTTCTGAACAAACTGGTGAAATGTAAAATAAAGTCCTAAATAGATTCTTTTTAATTAACCAGAATCCAAATAAATTACATTACACTTAGAGATTATCTCTTAAATTAATTTAGAATGCTTAATTATACTCCGACATGCAATAGAAAAAAATGGTTTTCCAAGCTCTTAGACTAGATAATGACTAACATTTGTATAAGTTGCATGAGTGCCAAATATTCTTTCAATGAGACAAATAAAAAAAAAACTGCTTGAAATAATGTGGGAAATAAAATATGAATCACAAGTAGGAGAAAAATTTAACCAATAAATACATAATGCACACACACAACATAAATGATACAACCCCATGTTTCCCTACACTAGGAAAGAGTACTGGAGCGAAAGTACTCTTCATTTTCACTCCAGGAAAGATGCCTTCGGTTCACAAGTCCCGCCCTTGTTTCTGTCCCAAAAATGAATTCTAAGAAATTGTTCTTTATTCTGCCAACAACACGGAAATGGTACAAAAATTCAGAAAAAGGACAAGAGGAAACAGAGAAAATAGTTAAAAGGAGTTATTCATAACACTGGGAAATCAAAGGAAAATTCTTAAAAAACTGAGATTACTACTGGTAGAAGTGAATCACGTAGATGAGAACCTATGGAAGTGCCTTGAAAAGAATAAAAGTTTTAGAAAACTGAAAAATACTAAATCACATCTCTATCATATAGTAAAAATACTCATCCTCAGAGCCATATATAGGAATATACAGTGTACCAGTTTCATCACTAAGCTGACTCTATTCCTTGAATGACAAGTGTTATTATCCTTTGGATATTTTACAAAAAGCAAGCAAGCAAACAAACAAAAAAACTGTGAGAAATGTTTTGGCTTAAAATCCATAAGGCTTCTACTAAAACAGGTCTTTCAAAGTCTAGCATGGCAAATCCAGTAGCTTTGGCTCATTCCTTGCATCCTCTTCTCCAAACAGACACTTAACATATACAAGGCAAAGATTAATTATATCCAATCACAAATGTTGAGGACCTAACAGTCAAAATAAGGAAACCACTACAAAACTTATTGTGACAAATTAAACTACCCAAAACAGCAATGTATTCAAAGTGCTAAAACGGTAATGGAAGAAGAAGTAACTCTTGTCCTTGTTCTTTCTAAGATTCATTTCTCTACCTTTACTTTTGACCCCATTCACTCTCGTATCTTCTGGGTTCCTGCTATACCAATTAACCTTTCTTTCACCTATTCAACATCTCCTATTCCTGGATCCTTCTACTCAACATTTATAATCACGCTTAAGACTCTCTATGAATTATAGAATAATACTCTAAAAGTTATATTCATTCTACTATTAAGGACTGAAACTACTTTAGATATAAACAACATATTTTATATTGTTTATTTTCTTTTTGATACTCAGGTATTAAAATTTCTTTTCACGTGCAATACCAGAGAGCTACCCCATGTTATGGTACAAAAAGAAACAAGAATGACTACTAATAACATTACAGTATGCTTTAAATGAATCAGGAATCTCCTAGAAAATATTATCACAAAATGAATAAAAATATAAATGGTTTAAATACTTCTGCTATAAAATGGAATACATAACTGAAATACTAGGAAAGGCAAATACTGTTACCTAATTTCAAAGTGCCATAACAAAAATGCAAACCACTCTTATTAAATTACTTAACTTCTGCCAAATATTTGCTGATTTGCAATTTGGTTTTGCAGAATTCATTTTGGAATGTACAATTCATTGTGTTTTTTTCTTTCACTGAACAGAGATGTTATGGCTCCCTTATCAACTGTGCCCCTTTAATGTTCTTTCATCCATTCACTCATTCAGCAAACATTTGACATATCTATTATGTGCCAAGTTCTCAGGCACTGGGGTACATAGTGTTGAACAAAATAACGAAATCACTGCCTTCATAGAAACTCCATCTACTCGATACACTCAACTAAACATACTTCTTAATTGTGTGTCATTCCCAAACTCACTGAGGCAAGAAACAAGATGTTTCTGTCCCAGGACAGTCCTCTGAATGCTGGCCACGGCCACAGTCAATGCTAACATAAGATTTAAAACAGCTGAACTAAGGGAAAAAAACAAAGGTAGGGCAATGACGCAACCTTTCCCACTGCCCACTTGTCGGCCCACTTCATTGCTATTCCAATGAACAGGTGCTCATCAGAAATAATCAAACAACCTGAGCGACAGTCCTCTGCTGCAAAAATATACCTTGTGAAGTAGCCGAAGGACTACTTCCCTTCTTCTACATTCTATTAGTACTTTTTCCTTTATTCAGAAAAGGTAACTCCCTAATAAAGAGTCCGTTCATAATGGTTTATTTCATCATTACATGTGTTACAGTCGCAATAAGTGACATATGACAGGAAAGGACAGATTTGAGAGCCTGGATTCACAGTGCAGGCTACCAAGAATGGCGCCTTGCTAGGCACTGCATCTGTCAGAGTGGACCGAACGGATGAAGATCCCAGTGACTCCAACAAAGCCAAATAAGCATGTGACCTACCCAAAAGGGAAACTGGGTAAGAAGACAAAATTTCATCTTTAAGGGAAAGGAATTTAAGAGGCCATGTGAATTTTTAATTACTTCAGAAAGAAAAATGATGTACATTAAATAGTCACATAAATCATAAATCGCCTGGAAAGCAAAGATGGGTTCTTTGTTTAATTAGGAGTTTACAATTTCAGTTTAAGAAAAAATTTGTTAATAAAAGTTATCTGCTATATTTGTTCATAATAATCAGCATTTCATAAGCAAGAATGGAGCTAAATCATACTATACCGATATCCCTCCTTCTAAAGGTCTCTGACGAAAGAAATCCCTCTAACATGTACCTAAATTTTAGCTTTTAGTAGACCTCATAGTTTCAAAGCATGTATTCTTACCTAGGAAAACTGCCACACACAGGAGCACTGAGCTATCAGAATATTAAGAAGGTAGGCAGTGGTTGGTTTATTAAGAAATTACTAAAAATAACTACATACACAAGTTAAAATATCATACCTAAATCTTCTCTGCTGCAGTTTATATCTCTCTACTCTTTTCTTTGTTGCCATTCATAACAATGAAGAATTCCCAAGTCAACAACTACTAAACTTCTAAGAGGTCCATGACAATAACTTCTCAGCAGACTTCGTCTCCTTTTGGAACACCCCCAGCTCCAACCTACAGCCCTAAAATAGCCCAGAAAACAGAAGAAAACTCTTATCTTCCTAATAATACATGTGTACATATGCAACTATATAGGCTTGGCTTGTTCTTCATTATCCATATTACGTCCTCATTATTTCTGGATCACAGACAGCACTCATACATCTTATACCGAAAAGTCAAGAAATTACCATATCATCCCTCTATCACAAAAGTTTGGGTATTCCTGAGACTTTTACTTTTTATAATTTTTAAAGAATAGACAAAACATGATCCTTTTTGGTCTCCCAACAAATCAGCCCCTCCTTCCCAACATTGCTATTTCTCCCAATGCCAAAAGCACTAAGACCTTGAGTATTCTGTGAGTCTTCTCTCATTCACCTGCATTGTTCAATCTTGCACTAATTCCTCAACAGTATCTTATATTTGTTGCCACTACTAATGTCCTCTGTCAGATCCTCTTTTGCTTTTATTGAGACTGTTACAATAGGCTCCTAATTAGATTCATGGGATCTTAAGAGTGGGACACGACTAGCGACTAGTTAGATGCATTTCCACAATCAATATCAAGATGGGATCTAACAACAGAGTTTCAAAACATTTGAAGGAAAAAAATATCACATACTCAAAATATCTGGATATCTCTATCAGTTATTGATAGAAAAAAAATCCTCTATCAGTTAGTAATAGAAATAATCAATATTAGTAGGGATATAGAAACCACCAGAAATGAAGAACAATGTGAAACAATTTAGCGTAAGTGACTGTTATAGAACATTTCACAATAAATGCAGAACATAACTTATTTTCAAGTGCACATGGAAAATTTACTAACAGAGACCACATATGGGGTAATAAAACAAGTCTCAGAAAAGAATCGAAATCATGGAGTATGTTTTACAACTGCAAGGGTACTAAGTTTAGAAACTGATAATATCTATAAAGTTCTACATAATTGGAAAGTAAGTAGTACACTTCTTTAAAAAAAAATTCCACATGTCAGAGAAGAAATCACAAGGGAAATATTTTCTAAATGAAACTAAGTAATAATAAAAGGACAATATACCAGAATTTGTGAAATATATTTGAAGTATTATTAAGATGGAAATTTATAATTTTAAATGACGGTACTGAGAAACAGAAAGATTAAAATAAAGTTTCCAACTTATGAATCCAGGAGAAAAACAAATGTGTACAGAGGAAGTAAAAGAAAGGAAATAAAAATGACAATATAGATCAATAAAACACTAAAAAGACAAATAATAGAAAAAATTAAAAATCAAAGGCTGTTTCTTTGAAAATAGTAACTAATTTAATAAAACCCCCAGCAAGACTTATACGAACAAAAGAACAGAAACAAATTACCAATACCAGGAATATAACAAGAGACATCAGCACAGATCTTACAGAAACTAAAGGAATTAAAAAGGGGCTATTACAAAAAACTTCAAGTCAATAAATTTGACAACATCAATAATTTGGGAAAATAGACATAAAGTAAATATTTATTGAGTGAATGGGTATTTTAGTGAAGTAAAATATAAATTTTAGCATCTTATTAGGGAAGAACAAACATGACTTACCTAATTAGCATTTGCAAATGGCCAATAGACAGAAATGTACACAGCAGGGATACAGGAGCTAAAGGAGAAATTCTCGAGGAGAAACAGCTCTCTCTTCCAGACCCAGAAATGAAGATAAGGAGACATGAGACGAGGAAAGGAGAAGGATTTGGAAATTTTGTAGTTCAAACCGAAGGCAAGAGAAACAGAATATTTTTCTCCCAACCCTAAGATTTCATGAACTTAAACAAGAAAAATAAAAGAGAAAGAGCAATTAACGTACCTCTCTTCTCTCGGTGTATCTCTTCCAGAAGTTGCTCCTGTCTTTCTATCTGTTCAAAGAGACACTGAAGCTCAGCTTCCTTGTTTTCAGTCATATTCTTGAGTTGCTGTCTGCACAACATCAGCTGGTGCCGTAGACTTTTCTCTCTGTTTTCTCTCTCTTTCAGCTCCTCACAGAGCCACTGAAGTTTTGTCTAAAAATATGACATTTATTCTAATTTTTAAAATTCTAGAAAACAGCAGCATTCCAAAACATGACAAAGTCATGATAATCTAAATTTGGACAATAACTAATGAATTTAAACAAAATTTAAAATTAGCCATAATGTTTAAATTTGCATAATGGTTTATATCAGTTAAAAGTTCATGCAGAAAATTATTTTCTTGGATTTTTATAAAATTCTTGGTATGTTCTATCATCTTTGGAAAGGCAATACCACAGAAAGTTTAGCCTGTTAAACTTCATGTTGTAATACAATTAATCCCCTAATTAGCTTAGTACAAATATTTGAAAATCCAAAGCACTCCATAATAGAGACCTAGAGAAACTTGTATAAAGAGAATGTTATTTCTGAGATTAAAAAATAAGATAAAATTCCTAAATTTTGTTTCTAAAAATGTATATACCCAAGGGTCTTGCTAATCAGGTAGAGAGCAAGATTTTATACAGCATGACCTAACAGAAGCAGAAGATATTAAGAAGAGGTGGCAAGAATACACAGAAGAACTGTACAAAAAAGATCTTCACGACCCAGAGAATCATGATGATGTGATCACTCATCTAGAGCCAGACATCTTGGAATGTGAAGTCAAGTGGGCCTTAGAAAGCATCACTACGAACAAAACTAGTGGAGGTGATGGAATTCGAGTTGAGCTATTTCAAATCCGGAAAGATGATGCTGTGAAAGTGCTGCACTCAACATTCAAGCAAATTTGGAAAACTCAGCCGTGGCCACAGGACTGGAAAAGGTCAGTTTTCATTCCAATCCCAAAGAAAGGCAATGCCAAAGAATGCTCAAACTACCACACAATTGCACTCATCTCACACGCTAGTAAAGTAAAGCTCAAAATTCTCCAAGCCAGACTTCAGCAATACATGAACCGTGAACTCCCTGATATTCAAGCTGGTTTTAGAAAAGGCAGAGGAACCAGAGATCAAATTGCCAACATCTGCTGGATCATCGAAAAAGCAAGAGAGTTCCAGAAAAACATCTATTTCTGCTTTACTGACTATGCCAAAGCCTTTGACTGTGTGGATCACAATAAACTGCGGAAAATTCTGAGAGAGATGGGAATACCAGACCACTTAACCTGCCTCTTGAGAAACCTGTATGCAGGTCAGGAAGCAACAGTTACAACTGGACATGGAACAACAGACTGGTTCCAAATAGGAAAAGGAGTATGTCAAGGCTATATATTGTCACCCTGCTTATTTAACTTATATGCCGAGAACATCATGAGAAGCGCTGGACTGGAAGAAACACAAACTGGAATCAAGATTGCCGGGAGAAATATCAATAACCTCAGATATGAAGATGACACCACCCTTATGGCAGAAAGTGAAGAGGAGCTAAAAAGCCTCTTGAGGAAATTGAAAGAGGAAAGTGAAAAAGTTGGCTTAAAGCTCAACATTCAGAAAATGAAGATCATGGCATCTGGTCCCATCACTTCATGGGAAATAGACAGGGAAACAGTGGAAACAGTGTCAGACTTTATTTTTTGGGGCTCCAAAATCACCACAGATGGTGACTGCAGCCATGAAATTAAAAGATGCGTACTCCTTGGAAGAAAACTTATGACCAACCTAGACAGCATATTGAAAAGCAGAGACATTACTTTGCCGACTAAGGTCCATCTAGTGAAGGCTATGGTTTTTCCTGTGGTCATGTATGCATGTGAGAGTTGGACTGTGAAGAAGGCTGAGTGCCAAAGAATTGATGCTTTTGAACTGTGGTGTTGGAGAAGACTCTTGAGAGTCCCTTGGACTGCAAGGAGATCCAACCAGTCCATTCTGAAGGAGATCAACCCTGGGATTTCTTTGGAGGGAATGATGCTGAAGCTGAAACTCCAGTACTTTGGCCACCTCATGTGAAGATTTGACTCATTGGAAAAGACTCTGATGCTGGGAGGGATTGGAGGCAGTAGGAGAAAGGGACGACCGAGGATGAGATGGCTGGATGGCATCACGGACTCGATGGACATGAGTCTGAGTGAACTCCAGGAGATGGTGATGGACAGGGAGGCCTGGCGTGCTGCGATTCATGGGGTCGCAAAGAGTTGGACACGACTAAGCAACTGAACTGAACTGAACTGAGTCAGATCAAGTCAGCATTTTTCCATATTTAAAACTAGGATATTTAATTGAAGTAACTCTCTTTTCCAAAGACTCTAACCTCACCAACGCTAATATTTAAAGCAGGGATGAGAAAAGAACTTTCACATTTAGTAGAACAAAATTTCAGTTGGGTCTTATGATGTTCCCAAGTGAGAGTACCATCCAGCTGCTGCTTCTGCTAAGTCACTTCAGTTGTGTCTGACTCTTAGCAACCCCATGGACTGTAGTCCACCAAGCTCCTCCATCCATGGGATTTTCCAGGCAAGAGTACTGGAGTGGGGTGCCATTGCCTTCTCCGATCCAGCTGCTAGTTGACTTTAAATAATCTGAACAGTCTTCACCTCAAAAGAAGCAAAATAGTGGAAGCTGTGCACTAGAAGGATAAATGTGATTAAGCTAATGGACAATCTCCCTGAATAGTACATATCATAAGCAAGAATATTCTAAGCCTCCCGAAGTCTAAAATGCTATTTGGAGATGCCCCAGTTTATTAAAAGTAGCTGTGATAGAATCATTTAGCAGGTTCAATCCCTGGGTTGGGAAGGTCCCCTGGAGAAGGAACTGGCAACCCACTCCAGTAATCTTGCCTGGAAAATGCCATGGACAGAGGAGCCTGGCAGGCTACTGTCTATGGGATCCCAAGAGTTGGACATAACTGAGCGACTTCACTTCACTGATAGTAAATGTCCAGAACAGACAAATCTATAGAGATAAAAGCAGAATACTTGCTGACTAGTGCTACCAGGAGGGTGGGATGGGCAGGTATGTTAAGAACCTGATGGCTAATGGTCCAGATTGTCTTTTGGTGGGTAATGAAAATGTTCCAAAATTCATGTAGTGATGGCTGCACCTCTTTGTGGATATACTAAAAACTACTAAATGGTAACTCTAAATAGGTTAGTTGTATGGTACATGAATTATATCTCAATTTAGCTATTATTTAATAAAAAATAAAAGGGGGGAGGAGATAGATCAACAAAAGCTAAAGTTAAATCGCCCTGCAGAGATGAGACCTGGCTATAGTACTTGCTGTACAATTTGTAGGCCTTTGTCTTGTCTGTATGTCACTAGATAAATACAGGAAACAGTAAATAAATACAGTGGAAACAGTGACAGGCATTATTTTGGGGGGCTCCAAAATCACTGCCAACCAGTCCATCCTAAAGAAGATCAGTCCTGGGTGTTCACTGGAAGGACTGATTTTGAAGCTGAAACTCCAATACTTTGGCCACCTGATGTGAAGAGCTGACTCATCTGAAAAGACCCTGATGCTGGGAAAGATTGAGGGCAGGAGGAGAAGGGGATGGCAGAGAATGAGATGGTTGGATGGCATCATCGACTCGATGAACATGGGTTTGGGTGAACTTCGGGAGTTGGTGATAGACAGGGGGGCCTGGCGTGCTGCGGTTCATGTGGTCGCAAAGAGTTGGACATGACTGAGCTGGAATGAAATACAGGAAGTCCTCAACTTATATGAGGATGTGAACTTCAAATTATGACTGTAGAAATTTAAGTAAGTCTGCTTCATTCCCCAATATCCACTTTGAAATACTATTGCAAATAGAAAAAGAAAAAAATAAAATTTCACAGCACACAAAGCCAGAAAAGATAATCAATTCTGCCAGATTAAAGGATCACTTTCTTCCCTGGTGGCTCAGAGGTTAAAGCATCTGACTCCAATGCAGGAGACCCAGGTTCGATCCCTGGGTTGGGAAGATCCCCTGGAGAAGGAAATGGCAACCCACTCCAGTATTCTTGCCTGGAGAATTTCATGGACAGAGGAGCCTGGTAGGCGACAGTCCACGGGGTCGCAAACAGTCAGACACGACTGAGTGACTTCACTTTCACTTTCTACTAATGCATTTAGGAAGAAAACACAGTCAGCCTGAGGGTGAGAGATATACCATCATCCCCATCTAACCACAAATATGAGACAAGGAAGTGAAGTGACTGTTCTTTAGAAAGCATACTCTCTAGATAGAGTGGAGAAAATATCAGGAAGCCAAGAGGCTGTTACAGTATTCCAAACAAGTGAAAAATGGTAATAAGGACTGGACCAAACCATTTGTATTTGAGACTTAAATGTAAGTGGGGTAAGGAAGGAGGAGGAATCGGCATTGACAGCCAATTTTTAGCTTATAAACTAGGAAACCTAGAAAAAGCAAAGATTTAGGGGTTAAGAAGTTAAATTAGGCTGAATTAGACTGAAGTTAGGATCAAAACACACAGAAGTATAGATAATAATTGGATATATAGATCTAAAGCTCAAGAGATATGGTCAAGAGATACAAACTAAAAAATCAATAGTGTAAAGGAAGTTAAAGGGATAGGAACAGATAAAATGGCCCCTAAAGAATATCTACAGAGAGAAGAGAAGAGGGTTTAGAAGAGATAAACACAAGTGAAACTACAAAATAAAAACTGAGGATATAAATGGAAATTTAGGAGGAAAACATGAGTCTGGGGCAAAATAAAATATTACAACAAGGTGGATATCCTCAATGTCAAAGATTCAAAAGGAAGGGACAGGCATATAAAGTAATTTAAAAAACATAAATTTTGTCAAAAATGATTGCAGCTCAGCCCATCAAAACAAAATAGGACTAAGAACATGAACACCAAATTGTTTGTGGTGATTATGCCTTTATACCTACCAAAGACAAGTGCAAAGTATATAGGAAATATGTTCCCTTTTATATTTCTTGAAAAGTTCCATTCAGGCTACTATGTTACAAAAAAAAAAAAAAAGGCAAGAAGGACACTACTTCTGATGTGGTATCATATCCATGGTTCTTCTCCTTAATTCTGTTTTCTACCACAAAAGAATGAAATCCTAGCATTATTAGATCTTCTTATGCCTCAGAAGGAAAACAAATTCCATGCAGTAATAATGCACTTACTTGATTTCTTAAAAAATATTCACTAGCAATTCAATTTTTTAACACTCAAGTGTTCCAAACAGAATGAATGCCTAGAGATCAGTGAGTTCAGTTCAGTTCAGTCGCTCAGTTGTGTCCGACTCTTTGCGACCCCATGAATCGCAGCACGCCAGGCCTCCTGTCCATCACCAACTCCCGGAGTTCACTCAGATTCATGTCCATCAAATTGGTGATGCCATCCAGCCATCTCTCTTCCTCTGTCATCCCCTTCTCCTCCTGCCCCCAATCTCTCCCAGCATCAGAGTCTTTTCCAATGAGTCAACTCTTTGGATGAGGTGGCCAAAGTACTGGAGTTTCAGCTTTAGCATCAGTCCTTCCAATGAACACACAGGACTGATCTCCTTCAGAATGGACTGGTTGGATCTCCTTGCAGTCCAAGGGACTCTCAAGAGTCTTCTCCAACACCACAGTTCAAAAACATCAATTCTTTGGCGCTCAGCTTTCTTTCCAACTCTCACATTCATACATGACTACTGGAAAAACCATAGCCTTCACTAGACGGACCTTAGGTGGCAAAGTAATGTCTCTGCTTTTGAATATGCTATCTAGGTTGGTCATAACTTTTCTTCCAAGGAGTAAGCGGCTTTTCATTTCATGGCTGCAATCACTATCTGCAGTGACTTTGGAGCCCCAAAAAATAAAGTCTGACACTGTTTCCACTGTTTCCCCATCTATTTCCCATTAAGTGATGGGACCAGATGCCATGATCTTAGTTTTCTGAACGTTGAGCTTTAAGCCAACTTTTTCACTCTCCTCTTTCACTTTCCTCAAGAGGCTTTTTAGTTCCTCTTCACTTTCTGCCATAAGGGTGGTGTCATCTGCATATCTGAGGTTATTGATATTTCTCCCGGCAATCTTGATTCCAGCTTGTGCTTCTTCCAGCCCAGCATTTCTCATGATGTACTCTGCATAGAAGTTAAATAAGCAGGGTGACAATATACAGCCTTGACATACTCCTTTTCCTATTTGGAACCAGTCTGTTGTTCCATGTCCAGTTCTAACTGTTGCTTCCTGACCTGCATACAGGTTTCTCAAGAGGCAGGTCAGGTGGTCTGGTATTCCCATCTCTTTCAGAATCTTCCACAGTTTATTGTGATCCACACAGTCAAAGGCTTTGGCATAGTCAATAAAGCAGAAAGAGATGTCTTTCTGGAACTCTCTTGCTTTTTCCACGATCCAGCAGATGTTGGCAATTTGATCTCTGGTTCCTCTGCCTTTTCTAAAACCAGCTTGAACATCTGGAAGTTCATGGTTCACGTATTGCTGAAGCCTGGCTTGGAGAATTTTGAGCATTACTTTGCTAGTGTGTGAGATGTGTGCAATTGTGTGGTAGTTTCAGCATTCTTTGGCATTGCCTTTCTTTGGGATTGGAATGAAAACTGGGGATCACTAGCTTCCACCATCTAGTTTAATCTGTTCTTTCTCAACGATTTAATAGCAAATGTAAAAAACACCTTCAATTTCCTTTTTCTCAATGGTTTCCTACCTATTCCTTATTCCATTCCAATCTTTGGCCTGTTGTTAAAAGAGAATACCAAAAAAAAAAATCTGTTTTATCATAACAATACTCCTACTGGTTTCGATAAAAACAGAATAACAAAAAATTATTGGAAACAACGCAGTAATCAGGTTTGATCTGTGTTATGGACTGAATTATACTTCCCTCAAAATCATGTTAAAACCCTAACCAAAGACACAGGGACTTTAGGGAAGTAATTAAGGTTAAATGAGGTCTTAAGGGTACTGTCCTCTGAAGAAGAGACACTCTCTGACTCCTAACCTTCAGCTCTTCCAACCATGGCCTTAGCCCCCACATGAAAGATGACTGTCTATGAGGCAAGAAGTCTCACCAGAAACCAGTTCTAGCACTGAGTGACCTTGGAATTCTAGGCCACAGAACTGTGAGAAAATAAATATCTATTGTTTAATTCACCCAGTTTTCCTATGGCAGCCCTAGCCAACTAATAAGACCTATGGCGTCAGTTAATTCCTATTGAGCCTTTATTTGACTGCCATACAAAATTAAAAACAGGTCATAGTTAGATGCTTGTTATGAGTTGAGTAAGTATGAACAATATATTGTTAATCCTACTAAATAAATTCATTTATGGAAATTTAACCAACCAATAATCAATTGGGAGAATCAGAGTTTGTTAGAGAAATACCCATTACCTTTCATTAAGTATCTTGGAGAAACAGCTTGGAACACAGTACAGGAATAACTTCACCAATTCCAAACAATAATTAGATGACAAGGCTATAAATCACAGTGCAAACGCCATTCTATTTAACCACTCACAAGAGTATCTTACAGATTACGTAATAGGCTCATTTATTTAACTATAACAACAAATATTGCTAAGTAAAGAAAAATAGGGCAAAAAAACTTTAAATCAGTTTTTTTTTTTTTTTTAACCTTCTTAGTTGACAGCTTGCAACTAGGTGGGAATATTTTTATGTATCTAGTAAAACAATCATAGTGATATTTTAAATCTGTACAAATCCTCCAGTGAGACTTAGTGGAATAATATACCAGAAGTCATTAAGGAGTGACTCAGAGCTAAAAATAGAAAATTCAAATAGAAAGATTATAGTTGATAGAGTTAGAAATAATATCAGGAACCATAACTTTGCTGCTTTTAACTACCATGCTTCCTTCATTAAAAGAACCAGAGATAAAAAGGATAGTTAATTTTTTAGAATGTGCTAGGTTACCAAAATGAGAATTAACCCAGAACTGCAAATTAAAATTGAAATCAACCTCAAAATATAATTCTTTCAATAAAACTTTCTACTTTTTTATTTGGTTTGAATATCATCTAGAAGAAATATACCTATATTTATAGTTCATTTTAGAAAATACAAAATAATTCCGCCAGTTAAACTGAGTGAGTTCCCTGTGTACGACCTAAGGATATTTCCACCATAAGAAGATACCTGAACATCTGTATCACATTTTGCTGTCGACACTGGAAGAATAAAATACTAGATGATCACTTGCAACCTTCAACAAGAATTAAATATAATGAGTCCAATGACAAACCTAGACAGCACTTTAAAAAGGAGACGTCACTTTGCCGACCAAGGTCCATCTAGTCAAAGCTATGGTTTTTACGGTAGTCATGTATGGATGTGAGAGTTGGACTATAAAGAAAGCTGACCGCTGAAGAATTGATGGTTTTGAATTGTGCTGGAGAAGACCCTTGAGAGTCCCTTGGACTGCAAGGAGATCCAACCAGTCAATCCTAAAGGACATCACTCCTGAATATTCATTGGAAGCTCCAATAGTTTGGCCACCTGATGTTAACAACCGATTCACTGGAAAAAACCCTGATGTTAGAAAAGAATGAAGGCAGAAGGAGATGATTGGATAGCATCACTGACTCAACGGGCATGAACTGGAGCAAATTCCAGGAGACAGTGAAGGACAGGGGAGCCTGGTGTGTTACACTCCATGGGGTTGTAAAGAGTTGGACATGACTTAGCAACTGAACAAAAACAACAAAACTTCTCATAATAGTTTTTTTTTTAATCCACATCACTAAAAAGACAATATTTGCAAATATAAAGTTTATATTCAAGTATAGGTCACACAATCAGAATAAAAAAACAGTGGCCCAGAGTTCAGAGCTCCAGGTTCCCAAACCCTTTTCAGAAACTAGCTTTATGTCCTTAGGTAAAACTCAAAACTCCCAGGGTCTCTTTCTCATCTACAAAAATAAAAAGTCAAACTTCACGATCTCTGAAACTGCTTCAGTGACACTATTTCTAAAACAGTAGAGAAAAACAAGTGCTTGTCACCTTATAGAACGTCAGTTCAGTCGCTCAGTTGGGTCCAACTCTTCGCGACCCCATGGGCTGCAGCACGCCAGGCTTCCCTGTCCATCACCAGCTCCCGGAGCTTGTTATACTACAGAAGGTATGACTCTTTGGGATGATGTGCATGTGTGTTCAGTCATGCCTGATTCTGTGCAACCCCACTGACTGTAGCCTGCCAGGCTCCTTTGTCCATGGAATTCTCCAGGCAAGAATAGCAGAGTGGGTTGCAATTTCCTCCTCTAGGGGGTCTTTCTGACACAGGGATGGAATATGCATCTCCTGCATTGGCAGACAGATGCTTTACCACTGAGCCAACTGGGAAGCCCCTTTGGGATGATACCAAATAGGAAAATCCCTGAATAACTTGGAAGCATACTTTTTTATATATTGATATATAACCTTATAATTTAAATACTATTGACAAATAATACCAGTTTGAGATCTGATATATTTCTGAAATCTAACCTGCTTGTTCCTTATTCATTGGTGATAGTTAACCTGAGGAAGTCAGTGCAGTAGGAAAATGCAGCAAGTCTATGCTTTCTTAAAAAAATAAAAAATAAATACTACTTATTGAGCATTTAGCCAACCCCATGGTAAGCACTTTCTCTGCATCTAGGAATATTTCATCTATCCCAAAGGAAAGATCTTTGAGGTGCATATTCAATACATTAACATCAGAAGTGCAATGGGCCCTGAATGGCTCACAATGAAACAATCCGGCAGTCAGAAGTGCTTTACAAAGGAAAGGAACACTCTGATAATGAACATGCCCCAGGGGCTCCCCTGTACTTGAGGCATCCAATTCTAACTTTCCCTTCAGGAGCCCCAGAGAAGGAAATGGCAAGCCACTCCAGTATTCTTGCCTGGAGAATTTCATGGACAGAGGAGCATGGAGGACTACAGTCCATGGGATCACAAAGATTCAGACATGACTGAGTTACTTACTTATGGTAAGCCTTAAAGACACAACAAGGAATAGGATAGACACAGGTGTTCCCACAGAAAGCTTACAGATTAGGAAACAAGAAAAGAGTAAATGGGGATTTCAACACAGTGGGATAAAGGCCAAGAAGGAAAAGAGCTCCATAGCCAAAGAACCATATCATTCACCTTTGTGCATCTTCAGAGAATAATTAATACCAGCCTCCCAGAATTAAATGTGCTCTGTAAACAAAAGAGTCCCAAGGCTCTTGTCTTGTGATGAGCAGCAGCTGACACCAGCTTTTTTATTTACTATTGTAAACCGGTAACTTAAGATCTGAGATCAAGAGAGATGCCTCCAAGTGGTGTGGGTCCATCCTGAAAGTGAGTGCCTGCTGGGTCTACAGCTGATGACCTGTCCCTGTTTTCTCACTAAAGGTGTCTTTGCTACTTCTCGTTTCACTCCATGATTTGAACCTAAAACTCTGATCTATGCCTTTGTCCCTGCTTCTCTGTAGGCCTTCCTGTTCAAATGAAACTTTCTGGATATTAACTCCTGTAGTGGAAACTCTTCCAATACTTCTGCTAGCTTGCTACCTAGGACTGTGAATACCTATCTATTCCAATACCAACCACTGACTGGGGTCTTCTAGTCTGAATGGAAATCCCTGGATGTCTCCTTCTCCATCAGCCTCTAACATGACATTAAACATTACTTGCATATTATTATCAAAATATTTCTTGAGTCTGTCCCTTCCAATGAATTGCTACAACTTCCTAAATTACAAGTTTCACCCTACCTCAGCCAGAGACCTGGGTCTCACCAAAGACCTCTTAACCGATCTTCTTCCTTTGGTCTTCCCACCTGTAATCCACCTTTCACATCACTATCAGAGTGATGCTTATAAAATATGAACATACGGTTCTCCTGTTCAAAACTCCTTCATGGTCCCCCACTAAATGCAGAGCAGACCCAAGCTTTTAAAATGGCATACGATGCTCTTCTTGATGGATCTAAACTCTGCCTCCTTCTGGAGCCCCATCCTTGACATCCTCTGTCTCATGTTTTCACGGTGTATGTAATACTGCCAGATCACTTGGCGTTTCTTGGCATTTATCTTGCTGGTTCTCTTCCAGGCCATTCCTACGATTGTTTACTCAGTATGCATATTCTTTCCTGTTTACCTGGCTGGCTGCAAGATCTATCCTTAGCATCTGCCTCCAAGGCAGCTTCTGCTCCCGTTATGGCTCTTACATCTAATATTGAAACCATCTACAGAAGTGTCAGTTTTTCTAGGCAACATGTTCCTTAAAAGGAAGGATCATTTTTTTTTTTTAACATTTATTTATTTGGCTGAGCTGGGTCTTAGTTGTGACATGTGGGATCTAGTCCCCTGACAGGGGATGGAACCCAGACCCCCTGTATTGAAAGGGTGAAGTCTTAGCCACTGGACCAACAGGGAAGTCCAGGGATCATTTTTTAATTCATTTTTATCTTCACAGCATGTAATAGAGTACTGAGGCATAGAAGCTACTTAGTAAATTCTCAGTTAAACTGAATAAAATTTACCCTCTAAATGCTTTGTCAGGGTTTTTTGACAAAAACAAATTCCCTGTCTATGGGAACACCCTCCTTTACTTAAAAACCATCTCAACCCTCTTCCTCTCTGTCATGCATTATTCTTAGATTCACTGGTTATTTTATCTATGAGCAAGGTCCAAATCTTAGTTGGGTTTCATGTTTATGTTATGTTACCACTGCCAACAAAGCAACAGAAACACAATTTCCATCCAGTCTAAGTTCTAGAATTAACACTAAAAGAAGAAATTCATTTGGCAGATTTATGAAAACAATTACAAAATGCCATCAGAGGTCCTTCTAATACTGCAAGACATCAACATCGACTAGCTGAATAGCAATTCTACTTTCCATATAGCTTTTGTCCTTTGATTTCAGATCTTATCTTCAATACTTATAGGGCTGTCCAGTCATAGTTCACGGGAATTACAGTACTGTAGCCCATCAATAACCTGAGCCATCTTTCTAGTAAATAGATTCAATTCCTCCTTAGTCAGTTGGTCAGCGTAGTATTGCTTATCACGACCTTTTTACACTGTAGAGCTACAGTTGCCTCATGCAGCATTAAAACTTGTCTGATCAGAAGTTCAACCCCATTAAATGATAAGGGAAAACAGCTCACTCGCTCCCGAATTAAAGAGCTATGATTAAGAGTCATCTCTGGCTCTCATAATTTAACTGAACAACAGCAGTGAAAACTTTCTGTTCAGAAATGATAAAGATTTTAACTTGAAAGGAAATTCCAAGTACATTGCTCTTGTTGTCAGAATTGTGAACTTGGGAAAAGAAAAGAAAAAAAGAGAGAAATGCTTTATTAATGCACAGCAAACTTTTAGCTTAAAAATTCTGAGACAGCAAAACATGTATATTCTAAAATTTCTATGCCAGCAGCATAAATACAAGTCAGGATTGGCTTCTATAAAAATGGTGAGGTACACACAGGATCACTGTATTGAAAGTATGAGAGAAAATTTTATAAGGTCAAGTAAATTTCAACGTTCAATCACAATACTGCTAATTTCTTATTAAGAATTTTTTTTAAAAAAAGAAGCTTCTCTAATGACTATCTGGTTTCTAAAGTAAACTCTATCTTGTACCACCTCCCACCTGTACCTTACTCATAAATCTCAGGGCCATATCCCTATTGACTCAAATATTCACCGTTTTGCCACTGTTATACTTAGCCAACTTCTACATACGTTTTGTACAACTGAGTTTAAACGTATTTTTGCAGAAGCCTTCTCTGACATGCTGGCAGCATCACACCCTTCCATCCTCCCAACACAAACACCATAGTTCTTCCTTCTTCTGTATTCTCAGGTCAATGTTTACCTATCTCTATAACAATATAACTCGCATTAAGGATTTCAAGGATATCTAAAATTTGTTTACAATTCCATTTTCCCTATTAACTTCCATGGCTTTCTAACACCTATCCCCAATGTCTGTACACAAAAAATACATGACCAATAAATCTTGGCTAAATGAACAAGACTGGCTATATTTAAATGTTAATACACATAATCATGGGCTTCCCCTGTGGCTCAGATGGTAAAGAATCTTCCTGCAATGCAGGTGACCTGGGTTCAGTCCCTGGGTTGGGAAGATTCCCTGGAGAAGGAAATAGCAACCTACTCTAGTATTCTTGCCTGGAGAGTTCCACAGACAGAGGAGCCTGGTGGGCTGTAGTCTGTAGGCTCACAAAGAGTCGGACATGACTGAGTAACTGACTGACACTGATACACATAATGGTAAGAACATTCATTGTGAATCTGACATGGCATGTAATCCATTCTCCCCTTCTTTACATCAAAAAAGAAGTAAAAGTGTCAGTCACTCAGTCGTGTTTGACCCTTTGAAACCCCACAGACTGTAGCCCACCAGGCTCTTCTGTCCATGGGATTCTCCAGGGAGAATACTGGAATGGGTTCCTGGCCCAGGGATGGAACCCACATCTCCCACACTGCAGGAAGATTCTTTACCATCTGAGCCACCAAGGAAGCTGAGAAAGTTACGTATCTTAATGAAAACCTCACTTTACTCATATTTTTAAATAAGGATATTGTAAAAACTTAAAGGTTCTTTCATGCAAAAAAATCCTAAGATGGAATACAATTGGTGAGGTTTATAGTACAGTTGGTTTTCGTATAGAATTTAAATGGGATGGAAGATTTTATTAACTTAAAGCAGAAAAAAACTATTCTAAAAAGGAATGCAAGTGTTAAGCATTGATAATTTCATAAACAGATATCTACATCTTATATGATCACAATGTTCCATATTTAAATTAATGAATTTCCAGGTTGACCTGATATATGAAGACAGCTGAAAACTATCCCACAGTGTAGGAGAATCTTTTTGCTAAAATTAACAAATTCTTCAACATTATTTTTTGTTACCTTCCATTACATTTAAATCATGATGTCAAAGAATCATGAAACAATCAAGTTATCTTCAGAACACACAGTTTACCCTTCCCATTTTGTAAATGAGAAAACAGCACACCCAGAGAGGTGAAGGATTTGCTCGAGCCACAGAGATATTTGGCAGCTTTGAGCTAACACTCCAGAACCAGAATGTAAGTATATATACACGTATATGGAGACTGGTTACAGCTTCCCTGACTTTTGTGCACCTCAGCTTTCTCTCCCAAGGAAAAGGTAGAGGAATTTGTCTGACAATTAAATTTCAATATTTCAACAGTTTTCCTTTCTCATTTATTCTCTCATTCCATGCCAGTATATTTAAGCTAGTTTTAAAATATTAAACTATTAAGGCTTTCATATGTTTAGTTACATGTCAAAATACATGACTAGGACAAACAGGATGCCTTGAAGGTCATAAACATGATGAAAGCTTTAGGATTCCAAGATTAATTACCTTGCTCTCTGCTAACCAGCGATGTGGGTCATAATTAATATCAGGACTAGATGAAAAAACCTACAAAAAAAGAGAAGTCATCTGTTAGTAGTAGGTACCTCCCCGAAATGAATTTACATAAATGAAGATTGTACACCATTATATCCAAAAGTTTAGTCTCTAAACCTAAGGGTTTAAAAAGAAAGTTCACAGCGAGTATAAAACCAGTTCCAAACCATTATTTATTTAATGTCTATTTATTTAAGCATGTATATATGTATCCATGTATGAAGTATGTATTGACACTAATATTTAGCTCACATACACACATATGAATCAACTCTCAAGTGCTACTACTGCTTGAATCTCTGAGGCTGATCCATGGAGTTCTGCAAGGCAAGCAGCCTCACTTACACCAGTTTACTTCATTTTTGTGTCTTTTCCTCAGTCTTGTTCCAGATAATGTATTTCACAGTGAGTTGGATGTAATTACATAAAACTTAATTCTTTGTCTCATTTTTCCTTCTTCAATTTTATACTATGAGGGCTATTTTGTCTCATTAATGGTTTTTATAAAACTGACAGAACCTAATCGATGTAACTTTACACCAACATCGCTTTATAATTCATGATGGTAACAAAATTCTACAATAAATAGGTTGTCTACACTAGATGCCCTGAGTGCCTTCACACCAACTCATTTATAAAATTAACAGCTAGTTCTGCTGTATTACTGATAAAAGTGTACCCAGTTTGTCAGTGACTTCAAAATTTTAAACACAAACCATTTTCTCAATTCCT
The DNA here is from genome assembly GCF_032405125.1 of Capricornis sumatraensis. NCBI lineage: Eukaryota > Metazoa > Chordata > Mammalia > Artiodactyla > Bovidae > Capricornis > Capricornis sumatraensis. The sequence continues at coordinate 10,874,169 of NC_091070.1, read as the reverse complement.
CCCTTCTTTGAACTTTGTGCTACCCATGGAATTTTTGCATCAGTTTTTCCTAGAAATTTTCTGCTTAAAAATATCCTATCCCTCTGCATGCAATGTCTGTTCTTATCTTCAAATACTTCTACACTTCTCGATGTGTGTGCACATCACTCCCCTAAGGAACAGCATTAGGTAATTCATTTAGACATATGATAAATGCACAATGAGTGCTGACCACATGCCACGCACAAGAGTGCTGTAGTCTTACATAACCTTTCCATCACCCCTTTTTCTCATTATCTAGATCTCACTCAATTCTCATGCCTTTCCTGCTTTTTCAATGAGATTTTTCTTAATCTCTCTAGTTCAGTGCTCTTTCCTTTTCTACCTCTCTACTGTGTTGAATATTTGTAACCATCCATTTATCATTGATTATGTTATTCTGTATTACTCTTTTTCATTGACCTATGTCTTCAACTCAAGTCTTCAGTGACCTAAGATACAGTACTCAAGATTAAAGACCAAAATAATTTGAGATAAAATGTTTATATTTTGCAACATGCTTTATAAATTTATATATAGTTTAGTGTTTAAGAAAAGTCACTTAATCACTTATAAATGGTGTGACTTAATTTTTCTCTAAGCTGCAGGCTATCATCTATAAAGTGAGTAAACTACCTCATGAGGCCAGGGTATAAATTAAATAAAATGGATGTTAGCACAATATCAGGCATACAGAACACCATTATCACTTCACTACTAACTGTGTATCAAGATGTAATTATCAATAAATACACTTCAAAGTCTATTATGACAAGAACACAAAGTCTATTAAGATAACAGTTATTTGTCATAAAAAGATTAAAGAAACAGAAGCCATATACTTGGCAATATCAGTACATTATAAAAAACTCTGTATAATAATGAGAGAAATCATTAGTTGATCCTGCTATACACTTAGTATGTACATCACACTATGATGTACACCTTCTATATCTTTTTTATCTTCATAATAACCCAACTTATAAATAGGACATGATTTCTTAGAGAGAATAGAGATTACATAACTCATCCAAGGTCATACATTAGCAATTTGGAGAGTTGCAATTTGAATCTACATCTGTCTTGATCCAAAGGCTATCCTCTGCATGCTCTACAAAGAAATGAATACTCTGACCAAGTGTTAGGGGGAAATCTCTAGAATTACCAAAGACTAAAACATTGTACCTTTAATTCAGACACTTTCCTAATTGTTCTGTAAGCGTCTAACAACAGATTTTCAAACACTGCATGCACTTACTAATGTGGAATGCATAATAAATATGGTGGCTGAAAAAAGAAACTATAATTAGAAATAATGCCAACATTCCCAAAGACTTTTCACAGACTCTTTTGTTGCATATCTCTTATTCAGTCCATTCCATAATAGTCACTTCTACATAAAATGGCTGAAAATTTCATCAGCAATATTTCAAAAATCAACAAATGACCAAGAATGATTGGAATTACTTCATTTCTGAAAATATTTTACAAAGACCACCAATCTCACCTACATCTCTGAACTATAAAGCAAAAAATCAATTTTAATAAACACTTTGGTGGTTTCTGTGAGCTAAGAACAAATGTTATGTTCTTGAGTATTCCTTTTTTTTTTTAATAGGAATGAAACAACAAAAGTTATTAATGGAAAAAGATCCACAATTTAAAAAAAATGCATTCTTAAAAAAACTCTTAAAAGAATTTCCATTCTCATAGATTAACTTTCCACCCATCACTTGGATTTGAATTAGTCTTTCTCCAGGTAAAGAGGTATAAAGACCCATTATCACCACATTCTTGAAAGCCTATTAAAGAACAAGGTACTTTTCATAATAGGATGTTGGAAGGATAATTTGAATCTTATAAATAAAATATTGAAGCAATGTGCAACATACACACCATGCTTTAGCTTGTAATTGACCCATTTTAGTCTGTAAATAACATGGTTTATATATAATGCAATCCAAATGTTTCTATTTTTATATCTCTACTTGACTGCAAACAAGCCATTCTGACATGAATTCTTAAACACAGAATAAATATTCGATAGTTAATCTGTGAATCTTCTAGATAAAATTATGATTTCAAGGATTTAAATATATGTAAATAAGTTCTAAATAAAAATAAAGCAGTATTAAGCAAGGAACAGAATAAACAAGAGTTATAACAGGACAGAAAAAGTTTTCCCCTAAAGCCAATTACTTCTCGTATTTGGCTCACAGTCCTCTCAAACTGACATCTGAACTTTAAAAAAAAATGTATACAAAAATATATACTGCAGGAATTCCATCAACTTCACCAAATTCTGCCAGTTGAAATATTTCCTTTAAAGCTGAATCCTAATGCACAAGTGTAGAATATCATTTTATGTTCTTGAAAACATTATTTAAGAAAAAAAAAATGGGTAGAAAGAACAGGAAAAAAGAGAGGAAAGTAGTTTAGGGAAGAATATTTTATTTGAGAAAAAAGATGAATGACAAAATATTGGAAAAGGTTTAAAAAAAAACCTTAATGCATAATGCAATAATTTGAATGCTGTTATAGCATCAAATGAAATAACTACAGGGGGAAATGATGGGCTAAACTATAATGTACTGTGGTTATACCACACCAAAGCACTGCAATGCTCTTTGTATATAACTTAGCAGTAGTAGGACCTAGAGTGTAAGGAGGTACTTATTTCAAGGAATTAAGAATATCCATGACTGCTGTTTTTATTTATTATTTCACTAGGACTACAAATTTAGTGGCAATAATCCATTTTAAAGACAGGAAAACTAAATAAAATGCAATTTGTTTGAACAGGGAAGGCAAATAGCATGGTAGATACTTGTTTAAGCTCCAGAATTAGACACCCAATACTTGAAGTCCTAATTCTAGCTTTAAACTAGATACATGGCCAAGGGCAAGTTACTTATCCGCTCCAAGTCTTGCTTTCTCTTGCCTAAAATGGATTTAGTGTGAGTATCTAAAGGACAGGGTGGTTTCAGAATAGAGAGAGAACGTATATACTGTAATTACAACAATATGTGTAATATAGCTAGCACTCAATAGATGTTACCCAGTAATATACCAATAACAATAAAAATGGCCTATGATAATAAAAAATTCAAAATCCAGGCTTCTTGACTTGAAAGCTTTCTCTTTTAAGACATTTTCTTTTACAGAGTGACATACAAGCAATTCAGTGGAGTAACAGCATACTTTCTTTCACCATGACTGTGCAATAGATAAAATAGCTCATTCTAAAAAGTATAAAATGTAATTTTGTTCCATAAAACTCTCTGAAATAAAAATGTGACGACCAGGTAACTATGCATTAAATCCTATTATAATTATATATTAGGAAACTAACTGAAAGGCACACAGCAACTCATAATTACTTTCAATTTGTCCACTGAGTCCCTGGAGAACGTTTTACAAGCTGCATCAATTTCCTTTCCTATAACCCCAAGGATGGATTCCTGTTCAGTCTCCAGACAAAGAAGTTGATCCTTGAGCTGCAATCTGGCCTCTTCCATCCTCCTACGGTGTTCTTCTTCATTGGTTATGTGTTTTTCCTAGAGGCATTGGTAAGAAATAAAATCAGAGGTTAATTATTAAGTGAAGACAAGAAACACATGTTATATCTGTACAACGAACCCAAAGAAGCAATATTAAAAAACAGATCTGACTTTGTCCCTTGACTTTACCAAAATAACTTATCATTCTTCCTCATTAACTCATGTCAAGTAACAGAGAATTCAGAAGTACAATAATGAGTGAAATAGCGAGCAGATATGTGATAAAAAATACTACAGTAATTCTGCTACTAAAAGAAAAAAGAAGTTTTAAAAAATCCTTCACCATTTTAATAACACAGTGCCATTAATGGATCAGAGTAAGAGCCAATGCCACAAACCAATTTTGAGTTTTCCATAAATATTAGTAAAACACTAGAAAAGGCAAAATGTCAAGTAAGTAGGTTTCTTCATTTCAGGGGGAAAAAAAGTGTTACTACTACCTTTATCTCATCAAAACACCATTTCAAAAGATCTAAGTTTCCAAACTCAGTCATACTACATAAAGGCTTTGAGTCATGAAAACTTGATAGAGCTAAGAAAGAGCTACTTTTCAAGTAAGTAAATATACTTCATGAAAAGGAGATTCTCAAGAACCCTGTAAGAGATTACAAGTCTTGGGGACGCCCCCTAGTCAAAACAACTCTCCACCATTAGGGTTACACAATTTCATTAGAAATTCGTTAGAGACATTCAAGTGGTATTGCACAAGGCTTAGAGGAAAAGAACAGAATTACTAGAATTGTAAGGATAAACAGCGGACCAAAAAGTCACGATGGCTGGCTAGTTATGCCTTCAGTCATCACATAGTAGCCTAATGATCTTCACCTACCCTAGTGAACACAACATAAGCAGGAAGATTATATGGTCGACCAATCAACTTGAATTTAAAATAACAAAAGGCTTTTTCAATGAAAATTAATCATGAAAGACAGAATGGTATTTGAGCAGAATAATCACAGAGGAATTTCCTAGCAATTCAATTTACTTTTAAAAAAATGAATGAAACACTCTCCCTACAAAAGAACAGTCATTTCACAACCTGTCTTCTGCTCTTCTCTCCCGCCTCATCTCCCTCCTTTCCGCTATCTCATACTTGCAGCTTCTCAAGAACACCTACATGCGTCCCCTTTAGCCGCATTTCATCTGAACAGCTCACTCAAATTGTGCTATTTCAAAATGGATCTAGCAGTCCTGAGAAGGCGTTTACCTTCATGAGTACATCTTCCTGGCCAGGAACTCAACTTTGTAGACTTAGGAGCTGGAGTTTCACTGCATTCTGGTCCTCTGATGCGAGTCATCTTTCAGCAATGGAGCATATTAAGCTCATAAGAGACTAGCAGACAGACTAAATATCACTCAGTTTACTGCATTTGTTTACAATGAGAACCATAACTGCCATATGGATCAGAATGCTCACGTCAGCGTAAACCAGCATGTTTTCTCCCTGTCAGCCAATCTAGCTGGGAAGGCAAATTATAATCAGAATGTTGCTTAATGAACTGGAAATCTGACCAGAGGAGTCTGTTTTCATGAAACAACATTTAAATGGCATCACGCTAATGGCAGCCTGGCACGTCCAACTACATGTCAGGGCTTTCAAATCACAGCAACAAGAGTGTTCCATTCTCTTGGGTAGTTTGGATGGAGACTGTTCCAGTATATCTCTCTTTCTCCTTTGTCCACACTCTCCCTCCTGATGGATATGGTATCTTTTCAGATGATACTCTGCTAAGTCTAACTTCATCTACAAACCTTTCACAAAAATTAACATCGTGGCCTGGCTCTGACAATAATGGATTATTTCATAGTTTTTTACTAGAAAGAAACCTTACTGCCAAGTCTCTAGTTGAGGGACTGTATAGTTATGCACCTACCCACCTCTGCTTCTTATCTTTCAAAGTTTCTCCTTCAAACCCCAGTCTCCTTTCATTTCTGATCTCCCAATGTAGAAGGTTCCCAGAGTACATTATGTACACCATAGTTTTTTTTAATGCATTAAGCTATAATAAAATTATTTGGTCATGCATCTGTCTCCCTTAAGAAACTGATAATTTCAGGAGATCACAAAACATACTTACAGCCATCTTCAAAATCCTCCACTTTGCTAAATAAGTGATTTAAACATTTTTGAAGACAAACTCAACACTGTAAAGGCCATCTCATCAGTTACCATGCAGATCTATACACTCAGAGGTCACTGAGGTGCGCTAGGTTTCCTCCATAAGACAAAGTCCTCCAGTCAAACAGGCTGCAGTGTTCCTGCCACAGGCCTGTGGCACGGTGTTAATAAAGAAAATACTCTCTCAAGGGTGGCTGACATACTTAAGGAACAACCGTTCATACTTTAAATCCACATGATTCACAATAATGTTCTAACTGATTTTTCTTTTCTCTTTTCCCTCATAGAGAGCATAGACTTTTCTGTGCTCTCTGTTACTTGACTCATTAAAAAGAAGACAAAACTATTTCCAGATTTTTATAGTCTTAAGAAATGCTGATCCTGTCAAAAAGAATCTACAAGTTCAAACACTTTAGCACAGGCTGAAAATTTCATTACCCACTTCGCTATCCTCTGCAAGACAGCATGCCATGTCTAATCTCCCTTTGAAGTAAAACTCAGAGAGCTACAAACTCACATGAACCTTAGTAATAAGTGGGTTCAACTACCCACTCTTTCAGGATCCCCTTCTGTGACATTTATGACAGATGGTCATGCAACCGCTATCTACATGACCACCTCAGGTTTTAAGGAAAAGAGTACTTGATACAAATGCAAAATCTTTCCACTTGAGTCTAAGTGCTATACTCAAAAATTAAAGCAAATAAGTGAATCCTCCAGCCCTATTAAATCTTCCACTGTCCGGGTAAAGGTCTGTGTTCTTTTGTTTAATTAGGTTTCAGATGCTGCACCATACTGGTTCTCCATCCTTTCTGCATGTCCTCCAAGACCCTAAATCTAAGAGTTATAATAAATAAGCTCTTCCACTCTGTACATAAGCAACTGTAATTTAATTTTTTCACTGGTTCTATAAATCTTTATGGAATGCCTACTATGGCAATACACTCTTCTGAATGTCAGGGATAGAGCAAATGAGATAGATAAGCCACCTGTTCTCAGAGAGCCAACAAATTTCAGCACTTCTGTTTTATCCCAGTTCTTCTGCCTTGAGAATATCAATCTGAACACTAACTGTGACACCCAAAGAATTAGCTGTTTTTCCCTGTTTCATGTTTCAGAAATAACTCTACCAATGCGATGCACGTGTGTGCTAAGTTATGTCTGACTCTGTACGACCTTATGGAATGTAGCCTGTTGGCTCCTGTCCATGGGATTCTCCAGGCAAGATTACTGGAGTGGGTTGCCGTGCCATCCTCCAGGGGATTTTACTGACCCAGGGATCAAACCCCGTGTCTCTTATGTCTCCTGCATTAGCAGATGGGTTCTTCACCATTAGTGCCACCTCAGAAGCCCAGCATTGGGGCAAGTCCAGCTAATTCTATGGGAAGAAGTTAAACTGGTTGACATTAACTCAATCAACCATCTCACTGGGGCCACATATGTTAATAAAGGCAGATGGCAATATTTAGGCACTATGATGGCTATTCTGTGGCCTTCTAGTGAAATTAGAGGGAGAAGTAATTCTACAACAACATGAACCAAAAGCTACCATATTTCTGGAGAACCAGAAGTAAAACAAGGTATTTCAGAGACTATTTAAAGATATGGAAGACACAGATAGTCCAACTTCAATGTTTCACGGTGAAAGGACACAAATGCTTGGGTCTAAGGAATATAAGGAGATTATTTGCAGGGGTTAGGGGAGTGGGGCTAGATGAAGCTGACTATAACAGTCCATACAATCCAAGCAGAGGGATGTCAATAGACCATGACTGAATCTAAGAACCACCTTAGAAAACAAAAGTGAAAGTCGTGTCAAATGCTTTGTGACCCCATGGACTACAGAGTCCATGGAATTCTCTAAGCCAAAATACTGGTGTGGGTAGCCATTCCCTTCTCCAGGGGATCTTCCCAACCCAGGGATCAAACCCAGGTCTTCCGCATTGCAGGCGGATTCTTTATCAGCTGAGCCACAAGGGAAATAAACCCACCTTTAATTTTATGCATAAGGAAAGGAAAGTTCAAAGAAACCTGACGAAAGTCAAAGAGCCAATAACCCATAAACTAAGTCCCCTGACTTCTTCACTAGTACTCTTTATTCAAATGCTACAAAAGGTTGAGTTCTCAAAACTGTAGTTTAGAAAGCCAATTTGAAAATCTCAAAAAAGTTATCAGGAGGTTATATGGGGACTAACGTAGTCATAAAGTAGAAGGAATAACTCAAAAACATTTCTGAATGAGCCGTATCACTGCAAATGAAAACATATGAAGCAATGGCACAAGAAAGGGAGGCAGACCACAACAAGAGGGAAAACCGCCTAGCAGGTACAATACCCTGCATTTTTACAGACTATCACTCTCCTCTATGCTGGAGATGTACCTTGTATACACATAATCTCCTCTAGAGTTTAGTTTAAAAGTATAACTAATACCACACTAAAGGTATGGTTCCATGGTCAAGACAGCGAAAGTTTCCTGATGCTTCCACTTAAAGACAGGAAGAGCTTACAGTGTTGACATTTTCATCGACAGGAAACAAAAATCATAATATTCACAATGTCATCATACACACACACACACACACACATACCCCCCCACACACACACTGTTCACTGGCTTAATCATTGAACCTATAATTCAAAGGATAAGAAATGCTCCTCTAATCAGAACATCCACATTCCCAAAGACTATAAAGATTACAAGGAGACATGATCTTAATGAAAATAGAATGACTTCAATAAAAACCAGAGCATATCCAAAATGTTCTCTCCTTGGTAAAAGCATATGAGATTCCTTCAATGTCTTCAGTGTTCCAGAAAAGTCACTGTATTTCCAATACCATTATTACATAAAATGAAACCAGTTCTTCATACAGTTTAAGAGAAACATTATAGCAAAAAACACAGGCACACCATTAAATAAATCATTAATTTACAAAACTAATGTTTTTCCTTTACTGAAAAGTAACCTGAATAAACATGCAATATTTCAGCCCAAAGGCCATCTACAGTACATGATCGGGGGTGGGGGAGAGAGAGGGTAAGTGGTAGAGTTTAGAAATCAATGTTTAAGGCCAAAATTAAAACTAATAAAATGTAATTAAAGACTGCTAGAAGCATGGCGTGTTGAAACTACAGACCAGCACACATTACCTAAAAAGTTTTGAGAAAGAGTATTTCTGTAACTCAAGATAACTATTATGCCTAAGGTTTAAATCCAGGACACTAGCATTACAAGGCAAATTATGAAACTATCCTGAACTAAAATTGGATCTGTCTGGAAGCCATTTATCTGACTCTCTAAAGAAGGCTCCCATTACTTCTGCCAACAGCGTTGACTCAGCTGCAAGAAAGCTAGGATATGATACAAAATGCCAACCAGGGCAGAAACTGCGAGTGACTAAAAGAAAGGGTCTACTATGGATTCTGTAGGAAATCTGCAAAGAGTTTAATCTAGAAAATTACTAACCTGCAGTTCAAGCTGTCTTGCAAAACAGCCAACAAATAAATAACACATTAATTGCAATCACATGTAACTACTTTTTTCAAACATTTGTTAGATCTTACATGACTGTGGATTTCTTAAATTACGGCTATATATTAAACACCTGGATAGGTATTACAAAAATAAAAACAGAATAAGGCAACAATAGTTCAGATCAGTTTGAAAAAGTGCACGAACTCAACCTATGTGAGCCCAATAATACTCAGTGAGAGGGGATGAGGCAAAGTCATACACTAAGTTTTTTATTTGCTATTAAAGTCCAATAACATGCACCTAATATTAGAATGACAGAAGGTGACCCAAGTTCTTAGGAATACTGAGTGCTCTGTCCGTACATTCCTCTGGTACTTCATATAAGCTTCTGCTGTAACTCTGTGTGTCTTCTATGTCTGTCTCCTCATCAAACTGTGAGTTCCTCTGGGGCAAAGATGATTCCTCTTCATTTCAGTATCCCAGCACCACTCATACACTGACAATGGAAATGTAAATGGGTATAACCACTATGGAAAACAGTATGAAGGTTCCCAAAAAAATAGAACTACCCTATGATCCAGCTATCCCACTTCTGGTTATTTATCCAGAAAAAATATATGTTCCCCTAAAGTTGCCCGAAGCATTATTTACAACAGCCATGATATAGAAACAACTTACATGCCCATATGGCTTCCCAGGTGGCATTAGTGGGAAAGAACCACCTGCCAATGCAGGAGACGCAGAGATGCAGGTTCAGTCCCTGGGCTGGGACAATCCCCTGAAGAAGGGAACGGCAACCCACTCCAGGATTCTTGCCTGGAGCATCCCATGGACAGAAGGGCCTGGCGGGCTACAGCCCATGGGGTCACAAAGAGTGAGACGCAACTGAGCGACTAACACTTTTCACTTCCATGCTGCACTGTATACAGAAGTAGAATGTTGTACACATGAAATCTATATAATGTTATAATGTTACCTCAATGAAAAGTAAATTTTTTTAAAAAAAGAGAAAAGAATTTCTCACATAGCAATCGATAAATCTTTCTGAAACATGAATATCCTTTTATGTTCCAATCATTCCACTTGTGTTTCTTTTTTTTTTTTAACCACATTTTCTATGTGCCAAGCATAGTAGTTCCCAACTATACAATGGAAAAAAAAAAATTAAGAAAAAACTAGAATCTCTAAACTTAAATAACTTCTCGTATTTCAGTAACTTTGTTTTTGGAATACACTAATTGGTAAATATCACTGATGGCAAGCACCTTATCACTAGCAGGTTATTATAACAATTAAGGTAAGCTGATGTCACAAAAGTAAAGGGCCCATCAGTGGTAAGAAGTGAATCAGAATAAATCTTGAGGATAGATCCAGTAAGATCTTGTGATGAGTTAAGTACTCATCAGTATATTAAGTATGAGCTCTATCTGTGAGAGAGTAAGATAGTTCTTTATATGTATTTAGAAAGCAGAAGAACAATTACTTCCTCTAGAAGTAATACCTTCTAGAAAATTAAAATCAAAATGCTATTTTTTTAGTTGGATAGACCCTTCCTTCCTCTCTGTAAGAAAATGCTTTACAATCTTTCTTTCAAAGGAGGGAAGAAATTCTGACTAATAGTATGTAAAAGTAAGAGCTATAGTACTCTCCAACTCTTTGTGACCTCATGGACTATAGCCCACCAAGCTCCTCTGTCTACGACATTCTCCAGGCAAGAATACTGGAGTGGGTTGCCATTTATTTCCTCCTCCAGAGGATCTTCCAGACCCAGTGATTGAACCCATGTCTTTTAAGTCTCCTGCAATGGCAAGCAGGTTCTTTACCACTACTGCCACCTGGGATAACGGAAAAAAGTAATGGCATAATTAGAAAACTTGATAGATGTTTGACGCATGTTAAAACTTCAGTGTGAAAGACTTTCCAGTCTATAACCTGGTCTTAGGCAGGCTTGGAAAAGTTATCCATAAAACAGAAGTCAAAAAATGGAAATTCAAACTTAAATGCCAAACCCCATTTAAGGAAATTACTCTTCAGTTCGGTTCAGTTCAGTCGCTCAGTCACGTCCGACTCTGCTACCCCATGAATCGCAGCATGCCAGGCCTCCCTATCCATCACCAACTCCCAGAGTTTACTAGCAAACTCACATCCATCGAGTCAGTGATACCATCCAGTCATCTCATCCTCTGTTGTCCCCTTCTCCTCCTGCCCCCAATCCCTCCCAGCATCAGAGTCTTTTCCAATGAGTCAACTCTTCACGTGAAGTGGCCAAAGTATTGCAGTTTCAGCTTTACCATCATTTCTTCCAATGAACACCCAGGACTGATCTCCTTTAGAATGGACTGGTTGGATCTCCTTGCAGTCCAAGGGACTCTCAAGAGTCTTCTCCAATACCACAGTTCAAAAGCATCAATTCTTCAGTGCTCAGCCTTCTTTACAGTCCAACTCTCACATCCATACATGACCACAGGAAAAACCATAGCCTTGACTACATGGATCTTTGTTGGCAAAGTAATGTCTCTGCTTTTGAATATGCTATCTAGGTTGTTCATAACTTCCCTTCCAAGGAGTAAGCATCTTTTAATTTCATGGCTGCAGTCACCATTTGCAGTGATTTTGGAGCCCCAAAACATAAATTCTGTCACTGTTTCCCCATCTATTTGCCATGAAGTGATGGGACCAGATGCCATGATCTTAGTTTTCTGAATGTTGAGCTTTAAGCCAACTTTTTCACTCTCCTCTTTCACTTTCATCAAGGGGCTTTTTAGTTCCTCTTCACTTCTTGCCTCAGGGTTTTTAGTAATTTTTTTCTAGAAGAATACTGAACAATATAAAAGTCATTGGTAGCACAATCAAAAAGGTGTTAGGATACATTCCTAGTAATTAACATTCACAGTTGAAAACAAAAATGCCTCTAGAAGGTATTTTACACATTCATTAATCTTTAGGACAATTTTGTAATCATGACGTTATTTCTCTTAAGTCAATGCCTGGAAACATAAGTAACATTAGCTATTTAAAATCAGCCACTTTTGATGCATTTCTATTTCTGAAACAAAACATGGACAGGAAACAAACAACTAGAGTTTCAAATTATGCATCTGGAAGGAACACTGTTTAATTTTCAAAAGAAAAAACTGCACCATTCATCTCCAGGAAAATGTTTATAAACTTACAGTGTCTTTAGAAAACCAACAGAATTTGTTTCTCTCCTCTTTTTCTTTTCCTTGCAGGATGCTAAAGTATACATTTATTCCTATGAAAGGCTATGGGGGAAAAAAGTGGAAAAACAAATCGCCAAATAATATAACTCCTGTATACAATAAGCACCTTCTACATATTGGCTTATCATAAATTTAAAGAATACTGCTTGTTCAACATTAAATGAAAAAAATGGACTGAGTCAACAAGTGCTTTCAATGGTGGTAAAAGAAACGCCATGTAAACACAGCTGGACGTTCACCGTATGAATCTTTCAGGGTCTACAAGGCAAGCTAGGCCTGCTCAGCATCCGGCAGAGCACTGACACCCAGGCAGTAGAAACCTTCAGGTGGCCTAGTCCTCTTGGCTAATTGACACACCCCAAGCAACTACATACTATCATTCAGTCTATCTCCTACACTCTGGATATCACTCACAGTTTCACAAGGAAATGAAACCAAACTAGCAATACAGGATTTTAGAGAAAAGTGCTCCAAAGACTTCTTTCTTCTCAAGCTCCTGTAGTTATCAGCCACTCAGTAAGTTAAAGATCCATATAGCCAAAGCTATGCTTTTCTAGTAGTTATGTATGGATGTGAGAGTTGGACTATAAAGAAAGTTGAGCGCTGAAGAATTCATGCCTTTGAACTGTGGTGTTGGAGAGGACTCTTGAGAATCCCTTGGACTGCAAGGAGATCCAACCAGTCAATCCTAAAAGAAATCAGTCCTGAATATTCACTGGAAGGACTGATGCAGAAGTTGAGGCTCCAATATTTTGGCCACCTGATGCAAAGAACCTGATGCTGGGAAAGATAGAAGGCGGGAGGAGAAGGGGACAACAGAGGATGAGATGGTTGGATGGCATTACCGGCTCAACGGAAATGAGTTTGAGTGAACTCCAGGAGTTGGTGATGGACAGGGAAGTCTGGTGTGCTGCCGTCCATGGGGTCACAAAGAGTTGGACACAACTGAGCGACTGAACTGACAGCAAGTTAAAGATTAAATGCCTTGAAAAGTGGAAGTGAAGTGTTAGTCACTCAGTCGTGTCTGACTCTCTGTGACCCAACGGACCGTAGCCCGCCAGGCTCCTCTGTCTAGGAGATTTTCCAGGCAAGAATACTGGAAAAGGTTGCTATATCCTCTTCCAGGGGATCTTCCAGACCCAGGGATCGAACCCACGTCTCTTATACCTGCTGCATTGGCAGACAGGTTCTTCACAACTTGAGCCACCAGGGAAGCCGTTCAAAATGACTTGGAATGCTTCAAAGTCAAATCCAAATCAGGGGTCATAAAGACACAAACTTGGATGTCCCTCCTTAAATTCACTTAAAACCAACCGATTAGATTGTAAATGGTTGGTAGAGAGTTCACTGCCACTGGGAAAGACGTAGGAAGGGGCTTCTCCACACCTTCGTTTCAGTCTAGGGAAGTATAAAAGTGTTGGTCACCCAGTCGTGTCTGACCCTGTGACCCTATGGACTGCAGCCCGCCAGGCTGCTTGGTCCATGGAATTCTCCAGGCAAGAACACTGGAGTGGGTTGCCATTCCCTTCACCAAGGGATGAAGGTCTCCCACACTGTGGGCAGATTCTTTACCATCTGAGCCACCAGGGAAGCTGCTTCAGTCTGGGAAGTAGAGACCAAATGTCCTTCATGCATCTGTGGGTCTTGCCCCTCCCTCCACCACAGCTGGATGTAAGGTCACTCCATCGATGCATTCTAAACATATTTCCTAACATCTGGCTGAGTGATTCATACATGGTAACACTCTGGTGTTTCCATCAGTTCTCTGAAAAAGGGCGGACTACTCTGGAAAAATGACTATCAGGGATTCAGTTAAAAGCACTTTACAAATAACAAATGATAAATTTATAATTTTGCCTTCAATTTGACCATTTTATTATTATTTTCAATGTTTTTTTTTAATTGGGAGAAATCTGACAAGAAATTACTCATATTATCCTAGTTAGTATTTATTTAAAGTGTCTGGTTTAAAGTTTGCCCTCAAATTAATATGTAGAAGTTATAGATTTAGTCTATTCACATGATGTAAAAAAGATGAAGCACCAAAGAAAGAGTATAGATTGCCTAAAAATGGCCTAAAGTGTAATCATTAAAATAAATGCTACAAGTCAACAGCTCATTAACTTCTACTTCTTTCTCATACTTGTGGGGGGGGAAACAAACAAAAATCCAGATAATTCTGCCTAATACTATCAAGGAGTTCTTGGTAAAAAATGTAAAACTGTGATTTTAGCAGAGTGACTATTTTATAGAACAAATATCTGACAATCATATACATTTTCTCACCTCATGAAAAAGAACAATCCTAAACAGATGGTCAAATTAGAAACAAAACAAAATTAAACAATGCTGATTCATTTTTTCCAGTCACAGATATCTTTTATGTGGAAATATCAGGTTTTAATTAGACTTTTCTAAAAAAATTACTGATGACTTCTAATCCAAAATTTATACAGACTAAAAACAAATAAGAAAGGATATGGTAATCTGTTGACTATAATAACAACAAATTTAAATTCAGCACTAAAGAAATCAATGAAAAGACAGAAACGTGAGTCATTTTACTGGCAGTAAATAAAGGGGAAAACACAAGAAATCTGTGCTCATATCCTGTGCAATGTTGGGCAAGTCACAATACTATGCTCTCAACCTCAGTTTCCAGCTTATGTAAAAATGGCATCATCATTACACTTGCAAATCTGAATTATAATCAGCTTTTTAAAGATCCACATTTTATATAAGAAAATTATTTCTTAAGAGTTTTTAACCAATACAGCCATAGCTTTAAATTTGTTGCTACATGTCACTTCACAAACAATTTAAATAACGGATTTCATGAGAAGGAACAAAAGCACATTTCTGCGAACCCTGATCTATTCAATGCTTACTTTCCTGTGAACTGCAATTGCCTTAGATTGTCTCACAATTCATCTCCTACTTGTTTCACTGCAGCTACTCACATCTCCCAAAAGAACTAATAATAGAAAACGAAGTTAAAGTATAATAATGGAGAAAAGCAAGTATCATATGAGTTAGCTAAGCATCCCAGATAGCCTACGTAATCTATAAGCAATGGTTCCATAGAGACCCTTTAGATTGGAAATCTCTTCATTAGGATTATAAATCCTTCAATTGGGCCCTATTTATCAAGTTCACTGCACTGGTTGGATAGCAGGAATCTCTGGGATATAAGTCATGGGCTTTTTTTCACTGGGGACATATTTTTGTACTGTTTTCTTGTTTTTATTTCCCCCAGACTGGCCAACACATAGACACTCATTGAAGGAAAGGGAAAGGAGGAATGGGGAAGAGAGGGAGGGAAGGGGAGAGAGAGACAGGAGGAGAGAATGAACAAATATCTATAGCCACAGGTTACCACATTTTTTATCTACACATAAACACGTAAGCAGGGTTTCCCAGGTGGTACAAGTGGTAAAGAATCCGTCTGCCAATGCAGGAGCCCCAGGAGACACAGGTTTAATTTCTGGGTCAGGAAGATCCCCTGGAGGAGGAAATGGCAACCCACTCTAGTATTCTTGTCTGGGAAACCCAAGAAATCCAAGAATGAACAGAGGAGCTTGGAAGGCTACAGTTCATCAGGTCACAAAGAGTAGGACATGACTGAGCGACTGAGCACGCACACAAACATAGGAGCATGTATGCATACACATTCGTGTCTCTTCGTCCACAATTTGCTTATAAATTACCTACCATATGTCAAGCTCTGTACCTAATCTTGGGGATAGGAAAACAATCATGATTTGGTTCCTCTCTTCAAATAGCAAACATAATTACAAACCCACCCTCCTGTTTGTTCAACAGGAAATGCCAGCTCTTCTCAAGTTGGCTCCTCCTTTGTGGATTGTCATCTCAAGTGGTTCAACACAGTTCTGGCTCAAAACATCCAATCAACATAGTTCTGCAGTAAGTCTTATTCCCACTTCCCTGGCCCTTAATCCTTAACATATCATAAGTAGTTAATCAATGCTTGCTGATTGGTTTATTGCTTGGCTGAACCATTAACTGGCATCCACTTAGTAACTTAACGATAATAAAATAATGACAGCTGCTAATTGATAGCTGATCAGGTATCAGACACTCTGCCAAGCACTTTAAATACATTTTCACATTTAACTCCATTAGAATTTATTATTATACTAGTTTTAAGGATGATATAACTGAGACTTTGAGTTTTAAGCAACTTGCCTAATGCCACATGGCTAGAAAATGATTTAAACTGAAAGTTCTGTCCATAGCCATCAACACCTCACTACCTCTGAAAGAGAAGGCCCTATCTGGATATAACTTGATCCAGTGAAGTTCAGAATCACAGCTATTTATATTAAAAAAAATTAGGTGAACAAAAACAGCTAAGCCAATCAAAAGGATACAGCAATCATGTAAACAAAAGATATTAAGCATTTACAGCAAGCCCACAGGCTGTGTGTGTGAGTGTGTGTCTCTGTATTCTTAAGATTACTTACCATTTTAGACCTTAGATATCTTTTCTTTGCATCAGCACCCATTATCAGGACTTGACTATATACTCAATAGTTTTAACAATCAAAAGGGATATTTCTTTTAATGATCCCACTATGAACTTTCAACTTCAGACCTGCATCTTATCCCCAGCATCCAGCAATGCCTCCCACAGGCTAGATGCTCAATATATAGCAAAGGACTATAGGAATCCCCAATTATCTGAGGGACACATTCCAAGATCCCACCAGGGGATATCTGAAACTGCAGACAGTACCAAATCCTTTACATGTTTTTTTTCCATCAGTTCAGTCACTCAGTTGTGCCTGACTCTTTGCAACTCCATGGATTGCAGCATGCCAGGTTTTCCCTGCCCTTCACCATCTCCCGGAGCTTGCTCAAACTCATGTCCATTGAGTTGGTGATGCCATCCAACCATCTCATCCTCTGTTGTCCCGTTCTCCTCCTGCCTTCAGTCTTCCTCAAGATCAGGGACTATTCCAATGAGTCAGCTCTTCCCATCATGTGACCAAAGTATTGGAGCTTCAGCATCAGTCCCTTCAATGAATATTGAGGGTTGATTTCCTTTAAGATTGACTGGTTTGATCTCCTTGCAGATCAAGGGACTCTCAAGAGACTTCTCCGGCACCACAGTTCAAAAGCATCAATTCTTCAGCACTCAGCCTTCTTTATGGTCCAGCTCTCACATCCCATACACGACCACTAGAAAACCCAGAGCTGTGACTATACAGACCTTTGTCAGAAAAGTGATGATGCTCTACACATACATATCTATAATAAAGTTTAACTTATAATCCAGCACAGTAAGAGATTACCAATAGTAACTAATAATGAAATAGGGCAACTGTAATGACACACTGTAATAAAAGTTATATGAAGGTGGTCTCTTTCTTTATCAAAATATCTTACAGTACCATATTCACCACACTTCTGGTGAGGATATCAGACATTAAAATGCCTACATGATGAGATAGCGTTAAGCTACTATTGACCTTCTGATAATACCTCAGAAGGAGGATCTCACCTGCTTTGGGTGATTCTGGGCCATCAAGCCATGATGATGTGGCTGGTTGGATGTTAGCAGCAGATTGAGATAAGAGGGCATCCCAGGTGGAAAAAAGTGGAACACGCGATGGCACCCCACTCCAGTACTCTTGCCTGGAAAATCCCATGGACAGAGGAGCCTGGTAGGCTGCAGTCCATGGGGTCGCTAAGAGTCAGACATGACTGAGCGACTTCCCTTTCACTTTTCACTTTCATGCATTGGAGAAGGAAATGGCAACCCACTCCAGTGTTCTTGCCTGGAGAATCCTAGGGACGGGGGAGCCTGGTAGGCTGCCATCTAAGGGGTCGCACAGAGTCAAACACGACTGAAGCGACTTAGCAGCAGCAGCAGCAGAGGAAGATTTCACCATGTTACTCAGAATTATGTGCAATTCCCTGGTGGCTCAGAGGTTAAAGCGTCTGCCCGCAATGCAGGAGACCTGGGTTCGATCCCTGGGTCAGGAAGATCCCCTGGAGAAGGAAATGGCAACCCACTCCAGTATTCTTGTCTGGAGAATCCCATGGACGGAGGAGCTTAGTGGGCTACAGTCCACGGGGTCGAAAAGAGTTGGACACAACTGAGCGACTTCACTTAAAACTTAGAATTATTTCTAGAATTTTCCAATTAATCTTTCTGCACCGCAATTGGTCCAAAATTGGTCATTTCAGTAATCTGCTGCGGCAGGTAACTGAAATTGTGGACAGGGAAACCACTAAGGGAGGCGAGGGAGAATCTACTATACAACCACTAACTCTAGAAACTGTCGACTGAAACAAACATACAACATAAGAGTTAAGCTTTATCTGGGGCAAAATGAGGGCTGCAGCCTGGGACACAGCACCTCAGAGAGCTCTGGGCAACTGCTTCAAAGAAGTAGGGGGCAAAGTCAATATCTATGTGATTCTGGTGATGAATACGGAGTTCATGCAACCAAACATTTATCTTTGCAAAAAGCTTTCTGGTAGTCGCAAGGAACTGATGTCACCAGCAAAGGATTTAGGGCTTTTCTAGATGTGAGCAGGTACAAGGATTGGTTTCATAAAATCAGCTCCTGAAAATATCTAACTCTATGGAGACCTGTTCTGCCAGTTTTCCCAGAATACAGACTGCCTCATCCCTGATCTCTACCTTGAAGTCCCTTAGGGAGGTATTGAAAGTCAACAGCCAGAGCAGCACATGATTTAATCCTTACAGAGGTAGATGGCAAGCGCTCATAGCAGGTAACAATTCGTAGTTGACAAAAACTCTGTTCTAAGGTAAATGTTCTATGTATTTACTTATTTATTTAATTTTGGCTGTGCCATGGGGCATGCAGGATCTTAGTTCCTCAACCAGGGATCAAACGCAAGCCCCCTTGCAGGGGAAGAACGAAGTCTTAACCACTTGTCCACCAGGGAAGTCTTGAATGTTCCCTTTATATGAATGCATGATAATCCATATGCATCTGGAACATCACAAATATAATAGTGAAGAAACATTTATTCTAAGCAGAATAAGGTAACCTTTACACCTTCAATGTATCAAAAATGTCTCCACTAGTTCCTATATGCAAATAACTAAATATATAACACGTTAATACAACTTTCTGGCTACATTTTAATTATGAAAAACTTGGAAAATTAAGCATTATCTCCAAAGCAACTACACCCTGAAAACAGATACATTAAATATTTGTGAACATTAGACATAGTGAAAACAAAGTATGACATAAGAGCTAAATTACAACAACTGTCAAGGCTGTAGGCCTAAATTTAGCAACTTAAGCACATTTAATCATAAACACGAAGTTTACTTAAATTTCCTTTCCTTGATTTTAACAATTACTAGAAAGGTAAATATATATATATACAGAAATGACAGAGGAAAAGAAGAGCAAAGCATGAAAGTTTCTTCTAGAGGTTTATGCAGAGTTTTATGACACCCTACCCCTTGATAATTCCTTTATCACAGATGTTAGTTAGTAACATTTATCAAGAATAGGATTCATCTGGCCCAGTCTATCCTGCCCTATCCTATTATCCAAATGCTAAAAGTCTTTTCTCTATTTGACTTCTATCACAGTGGAAGGCAAATCTTTTCAAGAAGCTGGTAAAGACACAGGGATGGTTGGATGGCATCACCGACTCAATGGACGTAAGTTTAAGTAAACTCTGGGAGTTGGTGATGGACAGGGGGTCCATGGGGTCACAAAGAGTCGGACACAACTGAGCAACTGAACTGAACTGAAAGACACAGAACACAAATTTAAATATTCTATCTTCTATTCTTAGTCGACACTTTGCCACAAAAGTAGTGACTTAAGTCCCTAGTATTCTACCCTATGCCTGATACATAGTGTGCATGCGTGCTAAGTCGCTTCAGTTGTGTCTGACTCTTTGCGACCCTGCATGAGGAGGAAGGGGCAACAGAGGATGAGGTGGCTGGATGTGATCACCGACTCAATGAACATGAGTTTGAGCAACTCCAGGAGATCGTGAAGGACAGGGAAGCCTGGCATACTGTAGTACATGGGATCACAAGCAGTCAGACACAACTGAGTGACTGAACAACAACAACATGGACTGTAGCCCGTCAGGCTCCTCTGGCCACAGGATTCTCCAGGCAAGAATACTGGAGGCGGTTGCCATGCCCTCCTCCAGGGGATCTTCCCGACCCAGGGACTGAACCTGTGTCTCTTATGTTTCCTGCATTGCCAGGTGGGTTCTTTACCACTGCTGCTGCTGCTGCTAAGTCGTGTCAGTCGTGTCCGACTCTGTGCGACCCCATAGACGGCAGCCCACCAGGCTCCCCCGTCCCTGGGATTCTCCAGGCAAGAACACTGGAGTGGGTTGCCATTTCCTTCTCCAATGCATGAAAGTGAAAAGGGAAAGTGAAGTTGCTCGGTCGTGTCCGACTCTTAGTGACCCCATGGACTATACCCCACCAGGCTCCTCCATCCATGGGATTCTCCAGGCAAGAGTACTGGAGTAGGGTGCCATCGCCTTCTCTGACTAGTGCCACCTGAAATGCTCTGATATACAGCAGATACACCCCAAATTCCTACTGACAGGAAAGCAGTGAGTCTGCTGGTAATGTTCCAAGGTTACCAATCTTCTTAAACTTCAGTCTCTGTAACTTCAAAAATGAGCCTAATAGTATCAATTTCATAAAATGACTATAAGCATGAAGAGTGCCTAGTGCACAGTGACCACTTAACTTTTACATATTTTATTTTGAACCATGGTTTCCTCATGAGTTAAAGGGATCAATAAAATCTAACTCAAAGAGTTGTGTGAATTAAATGAGCACACATAAATCAATCAATAAATAAATCAATAAATGCTTGCCATAGAGTAGGTCTTCAATAAACCATAACTCCTTTCTTTGCTACCTTGCCTGTAAATACCTATTTTAAGATCCATTAGAAATTTAAAATAAAAAGTATTAGAAAGTTACTAGTTGTTGAAAGAATAAAAATCACAGCATCCTAATATACTTCTATGACTTTATCTAGCACTGATACAACTTTTCTATGAAAGCTGAAAATTAGCATTTATTAACTTCTATGTTCTAGAAGGAATGCAAATAAGCCTTTTCAATTAGAATCCATCCACATCTTTACCTTTTCTTCTAGTTCATCCTTCAAACACTGGTATTTTAGCTTCAATTTTTTGTTCTCATTTTCATTCTGGGTTAATTCCTCTGTCAGTCTGTCATACTGTGATTTCAGCTTCTCCAGCTGACAACGCTGGACCTTAGCCATATTCTTATCTTCTAAGCTTTCTGCCTGGGGGTAAAAAAAAGGAGAAAAGAGAAAGTCCACTGGCCACAGCCAAACTGTACACAAGAGAAATTCCACGTTATATCAGTGGGCAAATACTTGGAGATTTTGCCACTTCTAAGCATTCCCACATAGACAGACGTGCAAAGGAAACATTCTTTCCGTATGTTCAAGCTCTGCTTAGCACTAACTGGGCAACCAACTAAGTGCAAGGTACTGTACTAGGTGCTAAAGGTAACAGGCATGAACCATAAAAGACACAGATGCAACAATCAAGTCTGACAACGATGAGTAATAAGCTCTTAATAAAGGTGTAAGCAGGGGTCTGTGTAACCCAAAGAAGGGACACTACCTGCCAAGAAATGCCCCCACAAGGACACACTGTGGGATATCGCTGCCTGATCAATTTCGTTTTCTATAAGAGGAGCGTCACAATAGTCCTTTTCAAGCTACCTCCTCGTTTTCTGTGAAAGAATTGTGTGTTTCTGTGCAATGTAATTATAAATAGCACTCTTGTGGGGTTAAAAAGATTATGAATCGCAGCAGCGAAAAATCTATAAACAAGTAAGTAAGTAAAAAACGTTTACCAGGGATTATTTCAGTACCAATAATGCAATAAGGTGCCTGGTTTTCGTTTATTATTTGAAATATAACCAGAATCAGCTTTAAAAAAAATTAGTAATTTCCTAATATTATTAGGAATAATGTGTGGAGGGGATTCAACAAAGATTTGCCAGGTATGGGAACTTAAATACCTTTGAAAGGACAATGTGGATGCTGACTCTGTCAGGCATGGCATTAAGACCTTTTTGTATAGCTTTTCCTCATTTCATCCTCACCACAACCTGACCAGGGAGATATTATTACTGTCTCCTTTTTTGAAACTCAAGCAGAACAACACTAATAATTCTCCCAAGGGGCTGCAGCGACCATAACACAGCCAGGATTTGAACCCAGAGATTATCTCTACTGCCCACGTTTTCAGCTGCTCTGCCTTACTACCTTGAAAAGTACGTATATCATAAGGTTTTAAACACCAGCTGGGTGCACTTGCAATGCGGTTAGTACTAGTTACACCCACCAGCTAGAGACAGCCTGTAAGCGACTACGTAGAATCTGTTTAAAATACGTTTCAATGTGTAAAATATATTCACTTCTTTATATACGTTCACTGTATGGATTTAATTCAGTACACAGGAACATAATCATGGGAAGTAGTTTCCCGAAGGGAAGACGTTGTGTGAGTGTGAGACAAAATCTCCATCTTATTCACCCCACAAAATTCAGTGAAGACCTGATGCCACTTTGAGTTAACAAAACAACTGATCTTTTTTTTAAATTAGGAATCCTGTATTCACTATCCAAAAATAAATTTTCAAAATAGAGTCTCCCATCAGGAAAACTGTTCCATTATGATTTTAAGTTTCAGCAGAATGCCTGGCTGTTCTTTGTGTCTTATAAAGAGCATGGGTATAGACAGTCTTGCCCTAAGGCCATTGGTGAGATGGACCAGCTCACAGAGACTCTCAGGGAGCCGCTGTATTCAGCTCCCAACTCTGTATCCAGTGGTGCTGTTTGATGGCTTGAAACCAGTCAGAAGGGGGCTCTTAAATCACTCAACTTGGCAAATGCTACAGATCAGGGCTCCCTCCTTTGCCCCCAGAGAACTTGTTTTAGAACATTTACCAGAACACTAATGCCTAGGTTTGACAAAGAACTTACTTCTTTTGGTGGTCTCATTATTATGTTTACATTTCATTTTAGGGTTTACACAGTGATGTCACTCACAAAAACCCTGTGAGAGAGAAAGACGTGACTGTTCCCATTCTACTGATGAAGTACAAAGAGGTTAAGTAACCTGACAAAGATCATATGGCCAGCAAATGGCAAAAATACACAACTCTACTCTTGGCCTCCCAACCCCAATAAGACTCTACAAAATTACCTTTGTTGAAATCATCTTGAGGCGATAACAGCCTTCAAATAACCTTCAAAGAGCCTTCAGATATTAATAGCAGCAAGAGTATTTCATTAAAATATTTTACATTTAAATTCAAAAAATAGGCATGTGAAGGGTAGGTCTTGATGGGGAAAAATATATAATTTTTGCAGAGAAAAAAATGGGTAATGTATCAGCACTTACTAGACTCAAAAAAAGTGATAAATTAAGGTGAAGCCAAAAGAGAAACACAACATTTACAGAGCTATTTATCTATAGCCCTCTTGTACATAACTTGACATATTAAACCTTTGATGATGACCACTGCTATCAACTATTTTTAATATGTGAGACAGCAAAAGAGACACAGATGTATAGAACAGTCTTGTGGACTCTGTGGGAGAGGAAGAGGGTGGGATGATTTGGGAGAATGGCATTGAAACATGTATAATATCATATATGAAACGAGTCGCCAGTCCAGGTTCAACGCATGATACTGGATGCTTGGGGCTGGGGCCCTGAGATGACCCAGAGGGATGGTATGGGGAAGGTGGAGGGAGGGGGGTTCAGGATGGGGAACACGTGTATACCTGTGGCAGATACATGTTGATATATGTCAAAACCAATATAATATTGTAAAGTAATTAACCTCCAATTAAAATAAATAAATTTATATTTAAAAAATAATATAAATGAGTCAAAAGTACAGGATTATATTAATAAAACAGCATGAGGTGGGGTTGTCCCTCATGGGTGATTTCGGTTTAAGAGAACAGTACTGAGCTCTCACAATCCCTGGTCTCCTTTTAAGCACATATGCTGCTGCTTTTGTACCACATTAAAGAGTGACTACCAAATCCCTCATCTCAGTCTTCCAAATAAAAAACAAACAAACTGAAAAAAAAAATCTAAGCAACTAATACCTGTTGCCTGTCCTTCTGCAGAGATATGAATATACCCCAAACACACCAAAATATTAGGCAGCCTAAATGTACTGTATTGGTGGTAGCCACAGACTGCTATGGAAACAGAGGAGCAAGAGATTTCTCTCAACCTCAGTTGAGATATATCCATCTTCAGTGAATCCGTAAGAGAGCTAAAAAATTAACTGGGCCTTAAAAGGTTAGGCAGCCCTTTTCCTCCTGCAGACTGGGGGGAAGGACAATCAGGACGAAGAGCAGGCAGCGAGAAGTCGGTGTGGGAAATGGTTTTCCGTTTGTAAGAGGCCAGCTGGGGAACAGAAAAAGGCTCCAACTGTGAACAGCTCAGGTGGGACCATGTCAGGGAGGACTGGACTAGATCTGAGACTTTGTTTCTGAGATAATAATGGGTTTTGAAGGTTTCTGAGCAGGAAGTGATACACTTGGATCAGCATTCTGAAAGAGGCAAACAGGTGGTATCTGAAGGCTGAAAGGGAGGAGTTGGGGGTAGAAAGAGGGACTAAGGGGGAAGTAGGGAGGCTCCTCAGAGCTGTGTCTCACGTCTCCACAGTCCAAATCAGCAGGCTGAAGTCCACTTGCTACTATGATGCATGCTATCTTGTTCATATGCCAAGGCGTCCAGGGGCAAATGCAGTTTCTGTCAACCAGGCTGTACCTCCTGACTTCACCTCCCTCTCAAGAAAGCATATTTTCAATACAATGTGAGAATGATGTTTTTACACAGATGATCTTAAATCTGCAAGGACTGATTAAATTATTACCAACTCCTGCTGGAATGCACGTTTATCACACAACTACATAGTGATGATGAGAATACGAAATATGTCGGTAATACCAAGAAGAAAGAGAGGGTGCAGTTTCAACATTCCCAGGAAAACCAAAAGTTCCCTGAAAGAACCATTTCTCGATTCATGACCTCATGCAAAAACGCCGCCTTCCACTGAGATTCACACTATTTCGACTCTGCCTTCCTGGTTAGCAGCAGCCAACTGACCAGTCATCCTCTTCACTGACGTTTTTGGTGTGACCCATTAACACCTTTGCAACAGCATCATGAACACCCAAATATCTACCCAACAAACTAACATCGAAGTTATTTGACCCATTCTCTTCCAACCACCTTTACCCACATTCCACAATGGCAACTCACTGCATTACCACTCGGCTGGACCTCAACTCTGAAAATCTAAGCTCCAGTCGAGGAACTCCTACCAAACAAGCAGCCTGCGGTCACCGATTCCTTTCCCTCCACTCTCATTCCTTTGTCCATGACACTTCTTCAGTGGTAGCCCCGCGGGAGCACATCACCTGCTCCCAGACTGGCCTCGTGCGGTTGGTATCAGCCTTCACCACCACGAACAATTCACTGCACGGCCGCTGTACTCAAGATTCGCATCCACAACCAGAGTCCATCCCTATCGACCTTCCCAAGCTTACTGAGATCTTTCAGAACCTTCAGAGGAAGATATGCCCTGTCTCCTGCTGAAATCTACCCCCTCTGTTATTGGTCCAGCCCCTCACATCACCCCACAGACCTTCTCCCCACATTTGTGACAAATGGAACGAACACATTATTCAGTTCATCTTTTAGCCTGTCTGCTGCACTGACACTCATGACTGTACTCTTCTAAAATGTCCTCCTTAGGTTTACAAGATACCATTCTCTTCTGGTTCTCCTCCTGTGTCACGTGTGGTTCTTTGTTCTGTATTTCCTAGGAACTCATTCTCAGTTTAGCCAATTCTTCCCTTAAACAGTGGTGTTCTAGAATTTCATCCTCTTCTTTCTCCTTGCATAATGTCATCCAAACCCCGTGATTTCAACTACTAACAATGGGTTACTAGCTCCCAAATATCTAACTTGCTGCTGCTGCTTGCTGCTTCAGTCACGTCCAACTCTGTGCGACCCCAGAGATGGCAGCCCACCAGGCTCCCTCGTCCCTGGGATTCTCCAGGAAAGAACACTGGAGTGGGCTGCCATTTCCTTCTCCAATGCATGGAAGTGAAAAGTGAAAGTGAAGTCGCTCAGTCATTTCCAACTCTTAGCGACCCTGTGGACTGCAGCCTACCAGGCTCCTCCATCCATGGGATCTGCCAGGCAAGAGTACTGGAATGGGTTGCCATTGCCTTCTCTGAAATATCTAACTTGAATCTCCACTTAATCCTCAACTTCTAACCTATCACGTACTAAACTGTTCCACCTAGCCTCTTAGGACTAGGTTTAAGGTCTCTTCCACCCAACTCAACAACATGTTAAGAAGCTGGATTTGACATTACTCTCTCCAAATATGTTGCTCTGTCTATATTATCCATCTGGACAAACAGCTTCATTATCCAACTAGTCACCCAAAACTAAACCTAGCCAGTCTAGAGTCTAAACCTTTTCCAGTACAGCAATGTAGTTAAGAACTCAAGTATCTGACTACCTTAGTTCAAGCCCTATCTCTATTACTCTCCAGTGTAAGACCCTGGAAAAGTTACTTCTCACGTCTGAATTTCTTCACTGGAGAGAAATTAACATCACACAATCTACAGAGATGATGTATTAAATGAGTAACACACATAAAGTTCTTACAGTAATAAAACCAGCACAACCTAAGTGCTGAAAAAAATGTCTGCTAGTATTATTATTATCACAACCAACCAATCCATATATGATATGCATTTTATTTTCTATATATGTATTTATATATATGTATGCTGCTGCTAAGTCACTTCAGTCGTGTCCAACTCTGTGCGACCCCACAGATGGCAGCTCACCAGGCTCCCCTGTTCCTGGGATTCTCCAGGCAAGAACACTGAAGTGGGTTGCCATTTCCTTCTCCAATGCGTGAAAGTGAAAAGTGAAAATGAAGTCGCTCAGTTGTGTCCAACTCCTAGCGGCCCCACAGACTGCAGACCACCAGGCTCCTCCGTCCATGGGATTTTCCAGGCAAGAGTACTGGAGAGGGGTGCCACTGCCTTCTCCAATATATATATGTATTCTCTTCTCCATATCTCTGATTCTGCTTTTCCTTATGGACTCACCAAAACTGAAAGACTATTATGCCATACTTCACCAATATCAAAAGATACAATTTTTTCACATTTTACCTTCTCTGCCTCGGGATGTTATCTTACAGTTGACAGCATGTCACGTTTTCATAGGCGTAATTTTTTTTCCTAAGCACGCAGTAAAGATCCATCTTACAAATGACAGTGTCTTAGGCTACATGAAATAGAATGCAAGCCTCTTACCTATTTCATCCAGCTTCCATTCTGCTCTGCCCACCCCAACTTAAACAACTCCAAATTCACTACTGCCAGTAGACTAAACAGGACTAAAGAAAAATTAATAAATTAGCTGAAAAGATTCTACAAGTGCATCTTAATTATAGTTAATAATTTCATCTTTATCACAAGCATTTTTATGGTAGTTGCATTTCAAGGAATTTTGAGAAAAATATAATCAATCTTTACAGATTTATGCATGTATTCACCTATTCAACAAGATATTTTTAATGTTCCAGGAACTGGGCACTAGGGATATAGGTGTAAACAAGAGTCAAATCCCAATCCTCATGGAGTTTTCATACTAATAAAAGGAGACTGAAAAATAAACAGCATGAAATCTATACCATATGATGATGCGTGCTCTAGAGAAAACTAAAGCAGGAAGGGGGGATAGATTTATCACACTCCTGACAATCATGTTATGAGATGACTCCCCTGCATGTGATAACTGCTAATATAATAATATATACATCTTAGAAATACTTCCTCAAATCCAAGATCTCAATTACGCATTTACCCAGGCAATTCTGACTTGGAAAAGAAGGGGTAAATCTCAAAAAGCCTTGGGTTTACAAAACCCACAGACTGATCCTCTTTAGTTACCATGCTAATAGGGCCCATGGTTACAGCTTCTATGGCCTTGACAAGTCTTTGCCTTTTATATTTTAGAAGATCATAAATGTTGAATGCGGGCACGTTTCAGGCCCATGACTCACAGCCACCTCTGTCTGCCTTTCCTGAACTCCCCGAACAGCTAACCGTTCTTTTTAAAGGGTTTCAGTCCTCTGCAATAGGTACTCCCGGGTGGCCGCTATAACTCATTTCAACCTGGCTGAACAGGCACGAATACGCCTCTTTATTGTTAGTTTTATCTCCCCTTCAGTGCTTGGGAATACAGAATGATCTCTAAAAGTTTACGCTTTATTAACTTCATGAGCCACCAGAAAATTTCCTCCAGTATCATCAGGATAACTCAGCGCAGGTACCTTCAGGGTCCTAATATGATTCTCAGCCTCACTCTTTTCCTTCTTGAAGTGCTTCATCAGCTCCTGGATATTGTGTTCGTGTTTCGTTTTCACACTCTGCAATGATGATGTGAGATCTTCCAGCTCCCTCTGGTGAATGTCTCTTTCAAGCTTTAACTGAGTAATGACTGTAGCTGTTTCCTCATCTTTAGATTTCGTTTGTGTCCTGAGGTCAGAAAGGTTCTTGAGGACCTCCTTCCTGGCTCTCTGTTCCTCCGCCAATTTATTCGCGAGGTCTGCCCGGATGGCACTCAAGTCCTTGATGGCCTCTTGCATCTCAAGAAGTTGAGCTTTGTCCTTGGTCTGGCTCTCCTTCAGCTCTGCAATCTGTTCCTCCAGGTGAGTTTTCTCAGCTTTCAACTGGCTTTGAATCTTATTCTGTGTTTTCAATTCACTTTCCAGCCTATGGATGGTATCCAGGGAATCCTTGACTTCCAGTTCAAGATCAGCTTGATGAGACTTAACATCACTTAGCTTCTGCTCCTTACAATGAAGCTCCTCCTCTTGAAGGGCACGCTTGGTCAGCACATCATTCAGTTCCTTTCGGAGATTCTCTATTTGTTGCAGCGCTGCATAAAGCTGGCTTTTCAGTTCATCCTTTTCTTTTAGAATCTATCAGATTAGAAACAGAAAGCAAAAATTACTGTAAAATTCACCATATACACTGCCAGAAAACAAAATAAAGTTTAAGCCACAAGGAGAAGAAACTTTCATAAAATAATACTTTGTATTTTTTTCTGATTTTAAATAAAAAATAGTTTTTAGGGTAGAAAAAGGCAGAAAAATACAACTGCTCTGAAGTAGTACCACACTGAGATATATGTTTCAGATTTTCATCAACAAAATGCATCAATCCATGATCATAAATAATTACTTAAAGGTAAGATAAAATTGAGCAGAAGAACGAGAGAAAAAAGACTCCAGTTATTATTTACCAGAGGTTAAAATAATACAATGTTACTTAAAATAATAATGATTTGCATTTCCATGGCACACTTTTTAAATGGAGAAACCTCAAAACAGATAGGGAAGACAATGTGAAGAAGAATGTAGATACAGAAAGGTTTTGGTACAATCAGTCATTGTTAATCAAATAATGTGATTTGATTAGTGACAAGAAACACACCAGTATGTAATGCAGAGGTCTTTAAGTTCAATAAAGGTAGAAATAAGGTTAATTTAAGAGTTGGAAGGGTTGGGAAGGGACTCATGAGAAAAGTCAAAGGACCGAAAGGCCATCACCCTCTGCCAGCCTCTTTGGGAGTTAGGGCTATTGCTCAGAAGCAAAGGCCAAGAACTAACCCTTTAATCCTCACTGTCCATCGATGCAAATGAAAAAGCCAACAGCTAAGGAAGCTGAAACTGTCCCCTCTCCCCCAACACTGACACCAATAGCATCTCCATACTTGTGTACTGATGCCTACCACAGCTTGAACCCAGAAAAAAAAAAAATTCTCATTTTAGAATTAGAAATGAGTTAAAATGCAAATACTTTAAGACATTTTTATACTTCATATTTTGCACCTCAGTGTGAAACAATTCATGATAAAATAAGTCCATCACTTCAAAAAAATGGTCTCCTCAAATTTCTAACAGGGAGAAAGAGCATGAAGCTAACATGAGAAATAATAAAAGGAAGTGATTAAATAGCTGAGCTCTGACCAGGAGAACTGGATTCTCAGCCCAGGCATAAGCAGTTGTATGGCCTTAAAGAAATTGTTTATCTTTAAAAAGATAATAAAAGCTATATCATAGGGCTGTGATGAAGATAGCTGGGAAAGGGGAAGTAAAGAGAAGGGGTGGAATTTAAGTTTAAGGAGAAACCTGGAGTCTCCAGGAGGTACTTATGCAAGACAGTGATCAAAACTGTGAAGAGAGGGGTTCACTGATAAACTACTGTTCCAGATTGAAAAGTCTCTAGAACACAGAGGAAAGAGTTCACTTCAAAGAGAATTTAAGGCAGGAAAAATGGCTAGAAATAATCATAAGCCTAAGGTGGATGTTGGAGAAGAAAATGGCAACCAACTCCAGTATTCTTGCCTGAGAAATCCCATGGACAGAGGAGCCTGGTGGGCTATAGTCTAGGGGGTCGAAAAAGAGCTGGACCAGACTGAGTGGCTAAACAAGGGCAGATGTATTCTTTTTCTATTGCAGTGTAACAAATTCCAACAAATTTCATGGCTTAAAACAATACCACCCATACATTATCTCACTGTTTCCATAGGTTGTCAATCCTGGCAAGCAATTCTGCCTTTCATCTCCTGATGCTAAAACAAGGTGTCAGCTAACCTGGGCTCTTATCTGGAGGCTTTGAGGGAGAATCCAGTTCCACATTCATTCATAGTGTTGGCAAAATTTAGTTCTGTGCACCTAGGACATGGGGCCCTGTTACCTTTGCTGGCTTTGGGCCAGCTGTTTTTCTGAGCTTCTAAAAGCCATTCGCACTCGTGGCTTATGGACTCCTCTATCTCTGCAGCCAGTAACATTCCACACCGAATCCTTCTCAAGTTTTGAATCCCTCTGACTTCTCCTTCTCCCAACAATCAGAAAGATTTATCTGCTTTTAAGGGCCCCTGTGATTAGACTAGGCCCATTCTGACAATCTCCTCATCTTAAAATCAACCTTGCCATATAAGGTCATCATGGCACTGATATTTCATCCATATTCTCAGCTTCCGGAAACTAGGCTGAGGTATCTTTGGGAGGTCACTCTATGCACCACACTAAAGAAGACAAAACTGACAGAATCCAGCCTTGGCTGTAAGGCTAACATAAGGAGGGACCTGAGAATAGGGGAGGCAGCTCAAACACAGTGATTGACCTTTGGAACAGATAACACAGGCCCCTGGCCTTGAGTTAAGAGACTTCCATGCAGCCCTGCCCTGAAGATATCAGTAAAAATCGTGTACTCAAGATGAAGTTGTAGCAGATAAAATGTCTTTGATTGCAAAATACTTTATTTATTTTTGTAAGAGCAGAGATGGGGTGTTTCAAGATGAGTCCTTCCAAGCTCAGACTCTACCACCCTCCACAACTCTCCAGGTTTCACCCTCCCCTTCAGTGCTCCAAGCGTTACATCAATTCAGGACAGCAGTGACAGCCTTAGAGCAGTCACAGACTATGCTGGTCAAGTTTGGAATTTCTTTGGCAATATATGTACTACAAGCTAAGTAACTTCTATTTTCTTTTGGTTAATGCTTGGCTACTAGCCATAGCCCAAGATTTGTCTAGACATTGACTCTGTGTCTGAAAATGTCAGTGTCCTAACCACCACCTCAGCATCCTGGAGATTCCTGGGGGCCCTCAGTTGAATAACCTTTATCTTGAGGGAATCCAAAACAATGGACTTGGGTCTCCTTTGGTGAGAAATGCTTGAGTAGAAGTGCCTGGGCCTGAGAAATCAGGCTTGTTTTTTTTTACCTCATTTAAACTTTTGCTAAATGTCCTACCTCCCTCTCTTACTTGGACTAACTTTAGCATAGATAGACGATTTGGCTTTTCCAACTCTGAAAGACTCCAAATGATCAGACTCGGTAAATATGGACTAAAGACGGCAGATTTTCAGTCTCCCAATGCCCCAAGATCTTTCTCTCTGCTCTTAGAGAGCCCAGTTTCAACCTGTGCTTGTCATTCTCTCCTGGGAGTTTTCTAATGGCTGCAATAAGTACACAACAGACTCCAACATCCTAAAGTTTTCCTGAAGTGAAGTGAAAGTCGCTCAGTTGTGTCTGACTCTTTGCAACCCCATGGACTATACAGGCCAGAATACTCGAGTGGGTAGCCTTTCCCTTCTCGAGGACATCTTCCCAACCCAGGGATCGAACCCAGCTCTCCAGCATTGCAGGCGGATTCTTTACCAGCTGAGCCACCAGGGAAGCCCTAAGTCATTTACCTACTGGTCACTTAATATCATCCCCTGAAGCACATCATCAAGACCCAAAGGTATGACTTCTAATGGCTCAATTAATTATTTCCAATAGCATGGTAAGGTTTTCCAGCTTTCCCTTGAGGACAGTCTGATCATCCCTGTCCTCACCCTACTTCTCCACGTAGGCAATCATTTTAGGTTTGTTCACTTACAGCTCCTTATTCCGAGAATTGATGTTTCATATCAGCTTGGGTTTTTTTCTACTGCAAGTAACAGAAAACTCCAATCCAAGCTAGCTTAAACTACAAGGTGATTTACCATCATTCCAAGCAGAACTGCTCCAGACACGGTATGTCAGAGCTCTAGGTCCACTGCTCTGCATCGCTCTCAGCAACACCTTCCCTCCTAATGAGGCTGCAGGCTCAGGATCATTGCAGGACAGCCTCAGCCATTTCTGGCATCACAGTCAAACACAATAATGTTCGGAGAAGGAGGACATCTCCCTCCTAGTGTTTTTTTTTTTAGGAATGAGTAAAATTTTTCAGAAGGTCCCCAACAGTCTTCATAGTTTACCCTTCAGATAAAGGATAGTTCTTGATCAGAAGAGGGCTAGGCTAGATGCTTAGCAATTGGCCTACATTAATTTTTTTTCTTTTTAATGTGATGGAATGAATTGAGCTGGGGTCGGGGAAGAAACCAAGATCTCTAGAGGAGCCAATATACATGGTATTCTATGTAAGTTTTGCTGGTACCACTCCAGAGCAGCAACAGAATAAGTAGAGAGTTAGGTAGATCCCAGACTGAAGATCAGCAAAATGTGTGGGGTGGAAGTTAGGAAACTGAAGATGCCAGTGAACATGTCACCAGATTAGCTTTTCATGAAGTCCAGTCTGAGAGGGAAAAAGAACTGATTGCAAGAAACAGTTGGTCAGCCAATGGAATGTAGGAAGATGAAAATCCAATGGTAATAGTTAAAAGAGGATACAGGAATAAAACTAATACGGACAATAAGAGACTGAAATTTCAGATCTAAAGATCTGAACACAAATTACAGATGATGACAAATTTTAGCCACAGAAATTAGCTGCAGAGTGATTTGAAGGTCACTATATAATAGGAAGTTAGTGAAATATAAAAACACAGAGACCAATGGGCTGCTGACTTAAACTTGGAGATCACCAAAGATAATAGCAAAATTATATGTAATGAAACAGGCTGAAGGGAAGCCAGGCTTGAAAATTCTTGAGAAAAGTGGAGGCTTAATGGAGACATAAGTAGCAGTCAGGAAAAATGGGAAGGGAATGTTCTAACCGAACACTGCTTCCATTGCAGAAGAGCTATAGGGGAAGATTATGAAAGAAGGATTGAAAATGGCTGGTGTGATGCCAAAGGAATGATACTGCTTAAAACCATGGTGATTTATAGGAATAGGAATCAACTCCTCAAAGGCCTGACTATCAAGTATGTACAGTTTTTTTCCTTTTTTTTAAGGAACCAAAAGGTAGATAAGAAAAATTTTTCAAGAAAACATAAGTTATTTTTCTGCACAGAAGGAAACATGCAGAGAGACTGCTGGGTTATACTAACATATCAGTACTCTAGCCTTTCTTAAATTGCTTATGACAAGACTGCATACACATGTAGGAAGTGTGCACTTTAGCACTGATCCTCCTTACTTTTCAACCATTAAGAAATTCACATTTGAAAAGTTAGTATATATTACATACAGCTCTTTTATTTCCCTCAGCATGAAAGCAATACACAGAAGGAAAAGATGGCAATTTAAGATTCTCGAAGTCAAATATTATCAAGGAAAAAGCTCAAAACATGGGCAAGTCAATTATCCTGCCAATTCAATAAGAAAAAAACAAAACCTAAGAATCATTCCCATTATCCATGTTAAAAAAAATAAAATGAACTGAAAACATTCAGAAAAGCATACATTATGATCAAAACACAAATTGAAATTATTTTTCCTTATTATTTTTAAAGCACATATAAAAACCAATGATTTCAAAAGCACTTTAAAAGAAAAAAAGGCAAAAAATCACAATTCTTGACTAGATTATCTATATCAATAGAATGGTAGGCCTTCTAGCGAATATTATATCTATCGATAGAATGTTAGGTCATCTATGTATATTCGAAGAACATCATGATTCCCTGATGTAACCATTCATGTCAGTGTCTTTTAAGAAAAGTATACATACTGACCTGTCTGCATTCTTTCTGCAATGATATGCTATTTATTTGATGTGTCATATTCCTCAATAATGAAACAGTATTGTAATATGATATATATCTGACATCTTACCAAGATTTCATAATGTAATGTAAAAAGCAGGAAAAAAAAATAAAAGCAATAGTTAAGAGAATAAAAGCTTTTGGCTTTCTAATGAATTTTTTAAGTGGCACATCTTAAAACAGAAAATAAGTGAACCTCGAAAAAGAGAGATGGAAGTAGGCAAGGAACTATTTTGAAAATGCAAAGACTGCATCTGTTGAGCACATGAAAGGGCTCAATAAAGTTACTTATTAAACAATTAATTCATTCTCTAAACTATAACGTGCTTTGCTTGTCACTTTTACTTTAACATACTCTTCCAAATATACCCTGGAGTCACTTTTGGAAAGTTCAGTTCAGTTCAGTCGCTCAGTCGTGTCCGACTCTTTGCAACCCCATGAATGGCAGCACGCCAGGCCTCCCTGTCCATCACCAAGTCCCGGAGTTCACTCAGACTCATGTCCATCGAGTCAGTGATGCCATCCAGCCATCTCATCCTTAGGCGTTCCCTTCTCCTCCTGCCCCCAGTCCCTCCCAGCATCAGAGTCTTTTCCAGTGAGTTAACTCTTCGCATGAGGTGGCCAAAGTACTGGAGCTTCAGCTTTAGCATCATTTCTTCCAAAGAAATCCCAGGGTGATCTCCTTCAGAATGGACTGGTTGGATCTCCTTGCAGTCCAAGGGACTCTCAAGAGTCTTCTCCAACAACACACTTCAAAAGCATCAATTCTTCAGCACTCAGCCTTCTTCACAGTCCAACTCTCACATCCATACATGACCACAGGAAAAACCATAGCCTTGACTGGATGGACCTTAGTTGGCAAAGGAATGTCTCTGCTTTTGAATATGCTATCCAGGTTGGTTATAACATTCCTTCCAAGGAGTAAGCGTCTTTTAATTTGATGGCTGCAGTCACCATCTGCAGTGATTTTGGAGCCCCCCAAAATAAAGTCTGACACTGTTTCCACTGTTTCCCCATCTATTTCCCATGAAGTGATGGGACTGGATGCCATGATCTTCATTTTCTGAATGTTGAGCTTTAAGCCAGCTTTTTCACTCTCCTCTTTCACTTTCATCAAGAGGCTTTTGAGTTCCTCTTCACTTTCTGCCATAAGGGTGGTGTCATCTGCATATCTGAGGTTATTGATATTTCTCCCGGCAATCTTGATTCCAGCTTGTGTTTCTTCCAGTCCAGCGTTTCTCATGATGTACTCTGCATAGAAGTTAAATAAGCAGGGTGACAATATACAGCCTTGAGGTACTCCTTTTCCTATTTGGAACCAGTCTGTTGTTCCATGTCCAGTTCTAACTGTTGCTTCCTGACCTGCATAGAGGTTTCTCAAGAGGCAGGTCAGGTGGTCTGGTATTTCCATCTCTTTCAGAATTTTCCACAGTTTATTGTGATCCACACAGTCAAAGGCTTTGGCATAGTCAATAAAGCAGAAACAGATGTTTTTCTGGAACTCTCTTGCTTTTTCAATGATCCAGCGGCTGTTGGCAATTTGATCTCTGGTTCCTCTGCCTTTTCTAAAACCAGCTTGAACGTCAGGGAGTTCACGGTTCACGTATTGCTGAAGCCTGGCTTGGAGAATTTTGAGCATTACTTTACTAGCATGTGAGATGAGTACAATTGTGTGGTAGTTTGAGCATTCTTTGGCATTGCCTTTCTTTGGGATTGGAATGAAGACTCACCTTTTCCAGTCCTGTGGTCACTGCTGAGTTTCCAAATTTGCTGGCATATTGAGTGCAGCACTTTCACAGCATCATCTTTCCAGATTTGAAATAGCTCAACTGGAATGCCATCACCTCCACTAGCTTTGTTTGTAGTGATGCTTTCTAAGGCACACTTGATTTCACATTCCAGGATGTCTGGCTTTAGATGAGTGATCACACCATCATGATTATCTGGGTCGTGAAGATCTTTTTTGTACAGTTCTTCTGTGTATTCTTGCCACATCTTCTTAATATCTTCTGCTTCTGTTAGGTCCATTCCATTTCTATCCTTTATCAAGCCCATCTTTGCATGAAATGTTCCCTTGGTATCTCTACTTTTCTTAAAGAGATCTCTAGTCTTTCCCATTCTGTTGTTTTCCTCTATTTCTTTGCATTGATCGCTGAAGAAGGCTTTCTTATCTCTTCTTGCTATTCTTTGGAACTCTGCATTCAGATCCTTATATCTTTGCTTTTCTCCTTTGCTTTTTGTTTCTCTTCTTTTCACAGCTATTTGTAAGGCCTCCCCAGACAGCCATTTTGCTTTTTTGCATTTCTTTTCCATGGGGATGGTCTTGATCCCTGTCTCCTGTACAATGTCATGAACATCATTCCATAGTCCATCAGGCACTCTATCTATCAGATCTAGGCCCTTAAATCTACTTCCCACTTCCACTGTATAATCATAAGGGATTTGATTTAGGTCATATTTGTCCCCAGAACACAAAATGCGAGTAGACTGTCTTACCGCTGCCCTAAGGAGGTTTTCTGTTTCATTCAAAATTAAATATTCTTCAAAGGCAGTATTCAGTAAGGTATTAAAGATATACTTTTTCCAAAGTTATTTACAATGTATTTCCATATCACAGACTTACTGGACACTTGAATTTGCAGTAAAATATCTGTCACCCTTTCTTCTTTGATTAACCATTGCTCTAACTGTGACATGCCGCATTAATTTTTAAGGCTTTTAAAGTGGAAATTACAATGCCTGCTGTGATAATTGTAATACTACCCTAACTGTGGCAATCACTTTAAAACTACTTCTTTGCTTACCATTAGCAATTCTAAGTGATAAAAATAATTTTAGCAGGAGTATTCTGGGAAGTGACTGTTTAACAATTTTTAATATTTAAAAAGCTCAATCGATAAAACTCTCCTGGATTAGGATACTGTCTGATGACATGGACCCTTCTAAATTTCCTCTCATTAAGTAAAATCCCCAGATGGCTCTCAATCAGTCAATTTCCCCAACCACTCTTCTCTCTCCCTACCTCCGTTATAGGCAGACTCATTGAACCAATTGCCAAACCAGGCTGACAACAGAATAATCAAGGTAGACCAATTTCCTGGGATCAAATCAATTCAGATTCAAGTCTGAAAGCTTCAGAAGGACTTTACCTTGGGGCAATGAGTCACCTATTAAGTGTCAGGTGGGTTAAAGTGAAAAGCATTCCACAGTCAGTGCAAAGTGATCACTTTCTCCATCTTTTATATGTCGAAGAAATTCGCATGTAAAAATGCAAGCATCATGTCCATGACAGCTCATCTGTCATGAAATAAGCATCCGTCATTCTTAAGTGCTGACAATTGATTTTATAGGTATAACTAACTGCCCCACATTTTGCTTTCTTTTGAAAGAAAGTCACCTTATCCAAATGATTATTCTTCTGAAACAGAGTTCTTGACAAGTGACAAATGACAACGCAGAAGTGATAAACCAACACTAAACATGGATAAAAATCAATCATGACTTTCCTGCTTATTATCTTATAAACATCTGGGTTTAATTCAATGCAAAGATAGAGTTGAGAATCAACACAGGAGCATAAAATCCATTTAAAATAACTGATTATACAAGAGAAAAGATGACGTTAAATGTATACACAGATCAATGAAATGCTTTTTCTTGCTATCAAAGGAGCACAAAAGTCTTCAAGAGGCTTGAGATTTGACAATACTGCTCAGTGAGATTATCAATGTTATTCACTTAACTAACTAACTGCTGCCAGAAAATGGTCCAGCAGTAATGACTACATCTTAAATGCTTCTTTCCAACCAATACTGAAGTTGAGATATACAAATAAATGAGATTTTAAAAATACATTCACTGAAGGAAAAGACGTGATATTAACGAAGATTTTGTGATTTTCTTCCATTTGGATATTAAAAAATAATTTCAAATTAGGGCAGGGCAACCCACTCCCATGGACAGAGGAGCCTGGCTGGCTACAGTCCATGGGTTTGCAAAGAATCAGACACAACTGATCAACTTAGCACGGGGAGCACTGGGGAACTAAACGTTAAAATAGATGAGGAGAGTGGATCTGTTTTAAGGGTTAACTCTGCAAAGTCACAGAATGTTAAACTACTACAAAAGCTGTACAAAGATTTTTATCTTTGTACCTTGAGATAGTCAAGACAGAGACTCTTCTATCAAGAACCTCTTGATAGGTTACACACACAGCACAGCACTCAAGAGCTTGTTCAAAGGACAAATGAGTGAATGGTTGGTCACAACAGAAATCATTCCTCAGGAATGTGGCTTTTGTACCTGATTATTCTTGTCTGACAGTTGATCAAGACTTTCAGATTGTTTCTCCAGCGCACGTTCTAACTTCTTATGCTTAAGCTTCCATTGCCTAATGGACTCCTGAGCTTTCAGCTTCAGCTCCTCTCTCCTCTTCTCTGCCTCCTGTCTCAGGCCCTCGGACTGCTGGAACTCCAGAAGGTACTGCTCGGCCTGCTTGGTGGCCTCCTCGGCGTGCTGAGTCAGCTTCGTGATCTGCAGGTCAGCGCACTTGTGTTTGGCGTCACACGTCTCAAAGTGCTTCTGGATCTCCTTCAGTTCATCCAACATCTCTAGCTGCTGTTTTTCCCTGTCCTCCAATTCACGGGTTAAATTCTAGGAATAAAGCATGTGAAGGATCAGGAACATGTTCTTGTTAACACTGGATGTGTAATATATCATCAAACAGGAGTCACTAATGTCATCAAATTAGCAATCCATCTAGAAAATATGATCTTTTCCCATGTATTTCATGATCATATTAATTGAGAGTAATTTGTTATAAAAATATTTTCATTTTTAGACTACTTCATTATTCAAGAAGGGAAAATATGTTTTCTTCCCCCAATTGACTGTCACTAAAACAGAAAGCCTCGTTGATGAGAAAAACAGTATGTATTACTTTAGCAAGAATCTAGTGTCTTGTACAATGAAAGAAATGTCAATGTTCTAGAATCTGTCAGATTGTCAGAGCAATTATATGCCATTATACATAATGCTTCACTTTCTGACAGCAAATAAAATTTTGCGATAATAAAATAAAAATCTGTAACAAAAAAATAACATTGATGATAGAATCACCAGTATAGACGATACTGTAATGTGAAAGTCCATTTTAAAGTGATAAATAACTTACAGATAGGTTATTTGACTGGAAATACATAATGTTATAAGTTGATGAACTTATCTCAAGCTTATACAAATCAATGAAGGACAGATTTTCTATTTATAAACTTAAATTTACATGGAATACTTACCTATTCAAGAAAATAACTTGAACTCTTAAAATCTAGTTTCTCTAAACCAGTGGTAGCAGTGGTTTAGCTGCTAAGTCAGGTCCAACTCTTGCGACCCTATGGACTGTAGCCTGCCAGGCTGCTCAGTCCATGAGATTTCCCAGGCAAGAATACTGGAGTGGGTTGCCATTTCCTTCTCCAGGGGATCTTCCCGACCCAGGAGGGAACCAGTTTCTCCTGAACTGGAAGGCAGATTCTTCACCAGTTGAGCCACCAGGGGAGCCCCCTCCCCAAACCAGAGTTGGTCAATAACACACTTGGAACTTACACTAAATCATCATGATTCAAATGCATTTTTAATTTGAGAAGAGTGAGCAAATACCAATTTTTTAACTTCAAAAATGAGAGTACATTATATGACATTGTATACAAATAAAAGAATGTTATCATCATTAATGTTAAGCCACTCTTGTAAAGCTCTGGAAGCCAGTGAGAAGTTCAGAAACAAGTGCCTACAATGTATCTCATAAGCTGCTCCTTCTGAGCCTTAGTTTCAAATACCTGTGGTTACAAAAGTAACACAAAAAGGTCATATGTTCAAGTAAGATTGAGTTCAGGAAGCTAAAATGACTGTGAGCTGGACAAACAATAAAATATCACCTACACTGTACTGAAGTACCTATAAACAGACTGGAAACATTTAAAAAACCTCCTTTAACAGCAGATTATCAGTTCCACATTCAGCATCCCTCAACTGTGGCTCAAATCAAGTTAAATATAATTTCTCTCATGATTAAAGTCATGATTTGACATTATGGCAACAACATATAAATAATGCCTAGAAAACAAGAGGTTTGCATTTGCTCAGTTGGCTAAATCCAATGCAGCTTGGAAGCGATGAGTCACTCCTTTATCCACCCAAACAAAACAGTAAAATGAGAACTGTGCACTTGTTTGCGTGGAAAATTCTAAAATGAGATCAGAAAACCCTAGTGATGGTGGTTTAACCTTTTGCCCTTATCTAAAAGTTTTACCACTATGCCAGAAATCAACTTTATTAAACAAGCAGTATTCAAGTGGTTTCTACATCAACAGAGAGATCCCATTTTTCCTCCCACAACAAAGACTTAGGAGAGTGGTTATGCTTCTGATGTGTTAGGCACATAGTTTATAAAAAGGTTAATAAGATCTGGCTTCAATACCAAAGACAATGATAATTCAACTGGGGAGATATTCACACTAACAACTAAATTACAACAGTGGATAGTACAAGGCACTAAAATATGATGGGCAGTTATTTGAACGGGTCTATATCTTACAGTGTGACTGGGGAGGGTCTCTCTTAGGCGGTGACATAAGAGTTGAGATCTATATCAGTCCAAGTTCGATGGGTGCACTGGGACTCCCTGAGAGAGGGGTTGGGGAGGGAGGTGGGAGGGGGATTCAGGATGGGGAACACATGTACACCCATGGCTGATTCATGTCAATGTATGGCCAAATAACACCATAATACTGTACAGTTATTAGCCTCCAATTAAAATTAATGAATTTTTAAAAAAAGAATTGTGATCTAAATGAGACGGAGCCAGTAATAATGGTAACAACAACAATGATGACTAGAACTAAGGTTTATTGAGCAGTTAAGTTGGGCAAGGGATAGTACAAATGCTTTATAAGAATTACTTCATTCAGTCCCACCATAAAACTAAAGTAAGGCACTCTTATTATCTTGATTTGAGTGACAGTCAACCACCACTTGGAACCTGCCTGAAATCACATACCTAAGAAGTGAGGGCACAGAATTCAGACTCAGACAGTCTGAGTCCAGAGCCCACATTTTCAACCCTTTACCAAGCTTTCAGACTTCCAGATGGACCCTAACTCCACGTGTCTACAGTCACTCACTCCTACAGACCTATCCTAGTGGGGTTTTTTTGTTGTTGTTGTTGTTTTTTCAGAACCGTCACCTTTGAAGCAACAGTATATCCAACCTCCTTTTCTCCCCATTATCTCCTCCTCTGGCTTTATCTACCCATCCGCCCAATTCCCTTTTCTTCTAATACATTTGCTCTTCATTGCCAAGTAGAGATGATACAACTTTTACTGGCTTGAGATCCAGGCTCTTTAACTTAACTTACTTATTTCGCTTTAGCCACTCTCCTGCTTACATCTCAAACTCCTTTTAAACCTATTCATCTACTGAACTTGAACAGCAAAACCAACATCTCTGTAGGACCTAAAAAATATCTCCTATTTCCCATATCAAGTTACTGAGTC
This sequence comes from Capricornis sumatraensis, assembly GCF_032405125.1. Lineage (NCBI taxonomy): Eukaryota > Metazoa > Chordata > Mammalia > Artiodactyla > Bovidae > Capricornis > Capricornis sumatraensis. The sequence continues at coordinate 10,831,632 of NC_091070.1, read as the reverse complement.
CTCCAAGGGAAATCACAAATGAGTATCAGGGGACATGATGAGACACTGAAAGCCACCCACGGCACCCAGGAATTCTTCAGTGCTCTCTCCGAACCTACCAGCTTTTTCACTCACTGCGACATACATCATAATCTAGCTCTCCCCCTGAAAAATAACACTGAGGCTATTAGGCAAGACACCCCCCAAATTTCCTACATGTACCATCCTGAATCTTCCCAGTGGTTAAGGAAAAGGGACCTTTCTTCTTTAGACAAATCAGCCTACCTTGGTTCCTTCCTTCCACATCCATCAAGGACTTCACTACCGCAGTTATGCCTTCTCTTTTCCTACTATATCCTTCTTCTCTACTATTCTCATCTTTAAAAAAAAAAAAACTAATTTTTTTAAGTGAAACAAACAAAAAACCTTTATAATCTGACTTGATCTTCTAACCAGCATCCTATTCTTTTCCGGTTAAAAACTCCTGCAAAGAGCAGTCCACACTTGATGCCCCACAATCTTATTTCCAATCCACTTCTCAATTCACTGGCTCTGGTTTCCAGCCTGATCACACAATTAAAATAACTCTCATCAAGATCCCCAAAGAGAACCTAGAGCCAAATACAGTGGGCTCTATAAATCTCTCCTTGTTGCATGTGACACTGCCAATCACTTCTTATTCCCAAGTTTCTTCTCCCTTGACTTTCATAATACACTCTTCACTAGTTCTCCTTTTTCTTTTATAATCTCCTTTCCTGGGTCTCTTCAACTATTTGGCTTTTAAATAGAGATAATTGTACAGGGTTCTAGAATTAAGCACCATTCCATCTATAAAACGTCTTTGGTAGTAAATAGGTATGTAGGTAAACAGAGATCTAAGTGATTCCTAATTCAGACCCAGACTGATCTTAATTCCAGATTTTTAAATATCTAGTTGCATAATGACCCTCTACACTTGATAATCCCACAGGCATCTTAATTTTAGCACATAAAAAAAGTGAATTCACTGGATGCCCAACTCCTAACAAAAAGACATTCCTATTAAAATAGCAGTAAATCTCCACTGAAGGAGGGTAAAAATGGAGCTGGACTTGTGTATTTAAACACAGTGAGAGAGTCAGAAATAGCTGCTGTAAGAAAAGAGAAAATGAACAAGAGAGAAATGTTTAAAAGCTGACAAACAGAAGTAAGGTTACAATTAGATTGTCTCAAATTTACAAAGGACCCAAGAGTAGATGAAATTCTTCAAATTCCTCCAGCAACTCTTTTGAATCTAGAATTAAAATAAATCCAGTATTATTTATCCTCTGTTAATTACAAAGCAACAAGAATAGGCACAGGATTAATAAATGCAAACCCAGGGCTTAACAAAATAAAGTCCTTTTGTTCTCACATTTTAAAACTGCAGACTTTCATATTAACAGATGACAGAAAATAATTCACTTTGAAGAATATGTGAAAACACCATGGCACTGACTGGATGTGTGAGTGCAAGTGAACAGAAAAGGGTGGTTCTTACCATAAATAAGGTGGCTATCACTCTTGATGGGAAAGTAGGTTTCAACCTGAACAGCATGAAAACTGCCCTGAGTCTGGAAACTGTTGCTACTGTTTTGCTCCTGTCAATCTGACTGCATCATGCTTCAGGTAAAACTTATCAGAGAATTCCTTCCTATATTCATTCCTCATTCCTTGGTGGAGTCTATTCAGTCACTTTTTTGACATTCTCATTTTAATCCATCTTCCTCGAAAAACCAATCAGAATCATCTAGTTATAATAAACATTTCTCCTTCATCAATCAAAAGATTATTCTATAGAACCCTCAAGACAATTTCTCCAATAAACACACACACACAGAGCACACGTGAAGCATACACATACATCATTAATGCATGGATAAATGCTACCAAGGCAGGCACATATAGTAAACATTAGTATCCTCCTATGTACTACGTGAAACTTCAACTGGAAAGCAATTTTATCATTTATTCCATTATGATGATTTTCAATTCTAAAAATACCATCATACATTCCTGGAAGCATCTTCTACCCTGAAGAACTTTTTAATATTTAAACTGTAAAATTATCTCAGCTACTAAACCAAGTTGTTAAATTTTATATCACTTAATTAACTCATTATTTATTTTCCACTATATAAGTACCATCAAAGATAAGAATAAATCAAAGTAACAGAAACATACTTTTTACCAAGAATTCCTTCCAGCAGGAGGGAAGGGAAAAACTTGAGAATCCTATAGGGAACCTTTCAGAGTCTGTAGTTGGACCTGAGAATTAAATTAACATAAGATAGATTAACAGGAGAAAAGAATATGAATTGTATTTAATACTTTTATGTATACATAGGAGCCATCACAGCAAAAAAGAAGATCTGAAGAAGTGGTTAGGACTGAGAGCTTATATACTTGTTAATAAAGAATTTGTAGAGAGATGACAAGATAAAAGAAAAGGAATTTAATAATGCAAGAGTAACTAGGAAATCTATGGGGAAAATGAATGGAAGATAAGAGGACTGATGCTGAAGCTCCAATAGTTTGGCCACCTGGTGCAAAAAGCCAACTCACTGGAAAAGACCCTGATGCTGGAAAAGATTGAGGACAGGTGGAGAAGGGGATGACAGGGGATGAGATGGTTGGATGGCATCACCAACTCAATGGACATGAGCTAGAGCAAACTCCAGGAAATACAGGACAGGGAAGCCTGGTGTGCTGCCGTCCATCAGATTGCCAGGAGCTGGACACGGCTGAGCCACTGAACAGCAAGGGTTAGTTTAGGTTTGTTTGTACAGATCCAGTTTGGCATCAACTCCCAGTTTCCTTGATGAGAATGCTCTTCTTTTCCTGGTACAGGGAGGGCACTTACCTCGTGGGAAATACTGACTTGTTTTTAGGTACAACAAGGAGGTCACAGACCCCTTTTCTGCACCTACTGGTTCTCAAGCGCCCTCAGCTGAATAAAATCAATACACCAACATGGCATAACTTGGGGTAGCATGCTCTGATTTCCTTCAGGTTACAATACCAAAAAAATTTACGAACGCTCCAATTTACTAAAACTTCATACATTTGCATGGATTTTTCTCTTGCCTTCTTCAGATGGGAAAATATATTAATGGGTAGCTGTATTAAGGGTCTCAGGTTTGGTGATAGCTAGGATTCACAGAACTAGAAACATACAGTTGTACTTATGCTAAGATTTCTTAGACTGAGAAGATGCAAGGCAAAAGCGGCAAAGGGAAAAGGGCACGCAGGGTAGGCCAGTGGAAACCAGGTGTGAGTTTCCAGGAGCCTCCTTCCCAGGGGACTCACACATGACGCACTCAGTTCTTCCAGCCGTGAATTCTGACACTTGTGAAGTGCTGTCTACCAGGGGAGCTCATTAGAGGCTCGGTGCCCAAAGTTTTAATCAGGGGCTGGTCACTCAAGTACTATCTGCCTCGTGTGCGTGCTCAGTCGCTTCAGTCATGTCCAACTCTTTATGACCCTATGGACTACAGGCCGCCAGGTTCCTCTGTCCATGGGGAGTCTCCAGGCAGGAATACCGTGCCCTCCTCCAGAGGATCTCTCCGACCCAAGGATGGAAGCGATGTCTCTTCCGTCTCCTGCATTTACAGGTGGGTTCTAATGCCTCGTGAAGTGAAGTAAAGTCGCTCAGTCGTGTCCGACTCTTTGCGACTCCATGGACTGTAGAGTACCAGGCTCCTCTGACCATGGGATTTTCCAGGCAATAGTACTAGAGTGGACTGCCATTTCCTTCTCCAATGCCTAGTATTGTATACCAAAATCTCAGACTCCTAGGAAGAAAGCAGATGTTCAGTAGAAACCACATTTGTTTGTACAAAACATCCAGGCACACTGAGCTACCTTCATTACTTAGGGAAGATTTCATGTCAGTGTAGAGAAATGATTATCACTCCAGTTCCTGGATGCCAGACAAACACCTACCTTGCAAGCAGACCCTCCTGAGGAAAGCTGCCTTGGGTCTACTAACTTAATTCCTCTCTTCCTAGTAGTAAAATGGCCAAAGGACAGACAGAAAGGAAAAAAATAAGGCCCTAAGTAAGTTCTTAATTAAAAAACAATTAACTATAAGTAATACCCATAAAATAATGCACACAGAAGACAGTAGAAAAGAACATGCTCCCGTAAAACTGACTGGCTTCGGCTGCCACTGGCTCCCGTTTTAAGAGCTGCAGTGGTTGTATTCAAATTCTAAGAAAACTAGACAACCCATTCATATGAATAAGGCATTAAAACACAAATTAGACAAAAAAAAAAGAGAGAGATTCTATTAAAAATATAACATGGATAGGACCCATCATAAACTCTAGCTTTAACCGATCACACATCTAAGATCATAATTTTACATATTTTGATTATGAAAGGATATTTATTGCTTGAAATTACAAAACTGGAAAAAGTGGATATGGTAGGAGAATAATGGAGCAAATTTACAGAATTAAGAAATCAGCTCTGTCTGGCATACAAAAATCTTTTCACCCACCTTCTTCCTATTTCTCATATTCATGAAGAATTGTTAAGCGTACATTTAAAACATTTTCCATGAGGGATTAGGGACAAAAAGTCCTACACCTATGGTGTAGGTGGTAACAATGATCATTTGTTCACTGATGTAACTAAAATACAATTAAATACAATTTCTCCTCTACTCTTAATTGACAGTCAACACACACAAAAGATTCGGCACCTTAGTGAACATTTAAAAATGAAAACCTGGCCCCAAATAAACCAGGGTACAGTAAATGGGTGTTCAGTCGCTTCAGTCGTGTCTGACTCTTTGTGACCTTATGGACCATAGCCCACCAGGCTCCTCTATCCATGGGATTCTCCAGGCAAACACTGGAGTGGGTTACAGTGAATGGTATAAATTTAAAATAAACATTTCCACATATAGTATTATGTAGTTCATGTGAAAACTTGTAACAGTAACGAAAAAACAGCTAGACTTAAAAGCCTCAAAAGTTAACACCTACAGGGAGGCAGCAGCATGCCATGGGAAGCACATGGCTAACAGACTCGAGTTCAGATCCCAGCTCTGCCAGTCTGTGCCCTTAGGAGAACTGCTTACAGTCTGTGAACCTAAGTAATAAGTAAATTCATAAAATGCACTCAATAACATCTACAGTACAGAAGAATGATGACCTACACGAGATCACTTAGACAAAGCATGTGAAAGAATCACTGGCAGGCTTCAGGAAATCTTTTTATTACTATCTAGAAACAATGTTAGAATTAGAGAGGCAATCCAACACCTACCTTTTAGAGATAAGGAAACTGAAGGCAGTGGAAGATAAAGTGATCAATCCAAGATAAGGAGGCGAGTTTTCAGCTGAGAAAGGACTAGCCATAGGGTCCCTACTATTCAAACTGATATTGATTCCACTTCACCATATTACTGGATACCAACCAAACAATCTTTTTTAATAATTAAATAAATTGCCATGTTCCTTCCTAAGATAGACGGAAAGCCTGAATAGGAATCATACAATCCCAGATGCATAGATGTTTTTAGAACTTTTTTTTGAGAGAGAGACAAGAACCACAGGATAAGGTGGGTTAAAACAGAACCAGGAAAAGTACTGAATGAGAAATACTGTTTGAGGCAAACATGAGAGCCAGTGGGAAGCACCATGGTAGCTACAGGAACAGGAGTTAAGTCACTAAATTTAAGAGAACATATTCGAATTAGCAAGACTTTATAAAGAAGGAGATATAATATAAGGACACAACAGGCAAACTAAAGTGTGAAGAAGAAAAAAGATTTGGCAACTGGTGGAAAGGAAATAAGCACTTGGGACCAACGACAGCACGGGCAAGAGCCACAGAATAAGCGAGCCAGCAGAGGCTGCTCACAAAGAGCAGCAGCTCAACTTCTCACTTGCCCACGTGTAAATAAGAGTAACAGCTCAACTTTTCACCTCCCCAATTGTATCTCTCACAAGCATACTATTACTAGCAAACTCACTTTTTCCCTGCACCCCACAAAACAGTAATGCTCAAGAGGGCTAAAAAAGACTGGAAAATAAGTTGAGAAATCAGGTTTGGGGGGATGTTAAAATCCAGTTTGAGCTCTCAGTAGTTTTTGAGCAAGGGAGTAACATGATCAGATATGTGCTTGAGAAAGAAGAATCACCAAAGGACACTATCCTAACACTAGGATATTAAAATATTATAGCAACATTAGAAATAATTGAAGATCATCCTTTTGAAGTAGGAATGGACTTTGAGAACCAATTCTTCTCTCATCTGAGTTTAGTTTTAGCAACAAATTTGATGAAGCTGGTTTAAAACAGACAAGAACCAACTGTGGCATTTAAGAGACTAGAAAAGGAAAAGGAAAAAAAAAAAAAACTACTGTCAGACTTTCTAAAGAAAATACAGATATGTTTCTATTCAGTCCAATAAACACTTACTGCATTCAGCAACCACCAAGCTGCCAAGACACAAAAATGAATCAGCAGCATGGTTCTATGTTTTACTACTCCAGATATCCATACAACCAAGTTGGGGAAACAGTCATGTAACCATTACTTTGAATAAATGTGATATATGCAAGCAATTGTTTCTTCTCTATTTCAATTTTGCCTCTCTTCCCTATTTGTGCTACCAAATATATACTTAGGTTTCACTTGGCAGTGTCTTTATCTGATTATGTAATGGTTTCTAACAATAATTATTTGTCCAAAGGAAAGACCCCTGAACTAACAACATTAAGGAGTGACAAAGGGAACAAAAAGAAGGTGATTGAATGGCTGCTACTGAATGTACTAGACAGAGAAAGCGAGGGCAGGATGGGGAAGAGAGAAACATTGACAGGGAGAAAATGATTGCTCATGACAGCCACTCCCAAGCTGAAACAATGGCCATCGCCGCTAAGGCAAGAGCGGGCCTAGCATGCCTGTCCTGTGTGTGTGCCTTTGGTGCCTTCTATTAGGAAAGACACGGCCTTAACACTGGTGTTGGTAGGGGAAACAGGGTTGAGAGGAGGATGAGTGAAAGTTGCTCGGTCGTGTCCGAATCTTTTGCAACCCCATGGACTATACAGTCCAGGGAACTCTCCAGGCCAGAATACTGGAGTGGTAGCCGTTCCCTTACTCCAAGGGATCTTCCCAACCCAAGATCAAACCCAGGTCTCCCACAATGCAGGCGGATTCATTACCAGTTGAGTCACCAGGGACGCCCAAGAATATTGGAGTGGGTAGCCTATGCCTTCTCCAGGGGAGCTTCCCAACCCAGCAACTGAACCAGGGTCTCCCACATTGCAGGCAGATTCTTTACCAGCTGAACTACCAGGGAATCCAGAAACAAGTATGAAGAAGCGGAAAAAGATTAATAAGAGAATCTGATCAACAAGACGCCTCTGACAAACATGCACAAATAAAGCGTTTCATAAGAATTCAAAATAATTTGTTCCTGTAACGTTTGAAAAAAAAATAGGGGCAAGCCATATAGAAATATAATCACCTGTGAGGCTCATGCTTACTAATAAAAATACAAGAGTTGTACATGTACATACACACCTTTTAATGTACTAGAGCAAACACATATACTATAAAATTACATGGTGTTTCTATTATATCTCTTTTATATCTTGGCACTGATGACAACTTCATTTTAAGCCTAAAATATTTTGGTTTAAAAACCCTTGGTTGGAAACACAGTGCTTAATTATAGTATTTATCATTTAAAAACACGTAAACCACAAAAGAATAATCTGTTTTATAATACAGCTTCTAGAAACCCAACAGAATAAAAGTAGGAAATGTCTAAATATATCAAATCAATACACTGAGCCAAAAATTATCTTTAAAGCATAAAGCTCAATTCATTACAAGGACAAAAACAGTGACATTAAAGCTAATAAACAGCAAATAAGTCACAAGTAGAAAATCATTTTGAAATAGAATTCCATTAGTCATCTTTAATATGATGTGAACAAAGCATCTGTTCACTAATTCTAGTCTAAAATATGACTTCCTTAAAGCAGGGACAAGAAGAAAGCACTGACTGAAGAAAATAACAACATTATACCCAAAAGGAGTACAAACAGCCCAGTAAGGAAGATGACAAGCTCAAGTACAGAAAAAATAAAATAAAATTTTATATTTTTTGCTTTACTGAAATTAAACTCTATTCCAGCATGTTGGAATATTTTCATTTCCATGTGACCAGTTAATTGCATTTATACATGATTTAACTTTTTCTTGGGCTCCAAAAATCACTGCGGATGGTGACAGCCATGAAGTTAAAAGATGCTTGCTCCTTTGAAGAAAAGCTATGCTAAACCTAGATAGCATATTAAAAAGCAGAGACATTACTCTACCAACAAAGGTCCTTACAGTCAAAGCTGTGGCTTTTTCAGTAGCCAGGTATGGATGTGAGAGTTGGACCATGAAGAAGCCTGAGCACCAAAGAACTGATGCTTCTGAACTGTGGTGTTGGAGAAGACTCTTGAGAGTCCCTTGGACCACAAGGAGATCCAACGAATCCATCCTAAAGGAAATCAGTCCTGAATATTCATTGGAAGGACTGATGCTGAAGCTACAAAACTTTGGCCACCTGATGCAAAGAGACAACTCATCGGGAAAGACCCTGATCCTGGGAAAGATTGAAGATGGGAGGAGAAAAGAATGACAGAGGGTGAGATGGTTGGATGGCATCACCGACTCAACGGACATGAGTTTGAACAAACTCCGAGAGATAGTGAAGGTCAGTGAAGCCTAGCGTGCTGCAGTCCACGGGGCCACAAAGAGTCAGACACGACTATGGGTTGAACAACAAAACTAAACTAAAATGGACAGGAAGTTAAAAAAAAAAAAAATAAAGCCCTGCAAAGAAATTACAGATTGAATATAAGATTACCTATTTGTAAATGTGTTATTAGGTCTAACAAGAACTGAACCCGCGTTCACTGAGTCAAACAAGGCTAGGCTCAAAGGCTATGAAAGAAGAAAAGTGAAAGTCATGTTTCTCACCTAAAAGGAAAACCTGATTACTGCATTATTGGGTATGACCCAATAGCAGCCAGGCCCTAGCACTGCTTTCTAATAAACTCCCCTAATTCCACAGAGGTTAAAAAACCAAATGCTCAGTACTCCCTTGTGCTCGGTTCCAGGGCAAATTAGATGCAACACAGAGAGACTTAGAATATGGAAGAGAGGCAGGGACCATATACTTGCTAATGTGGGTTTTTGCTATGTGTGTTCAGAGGCTCAGCAGTGGCCAACTCTTTGCAATCACATGGACTGTAGCCCAACAGGCTCTTCTGTCCAAGGGATTCTCCCAGCAAGAATACTTCAGTGGGGTGCCATTTCCTCCTCCAGGGGATCTTTCCAACCCAGGGATTGAACCCATGTCTCTTACATCTCCTGCATTGGCAGGTGGATTCTTTACCCCTAGTGCCACCTGGGCAAGGTCACAAAAGATTTTAAATGTATTCTGTTCTGCAGTGAATCTCCCCCTTTGTGCTATCCATCCTTTCCCAGAAGCCGAGGCAGGCCCACATCTGTCAATACCATAGACAGCCATTGTATAAAATACCTAAGGCAGTTCTATTTCCCACACTAAACTCTAACTGATATTATAAAGTTTTGCCTTTACTGAGTAAACAAAAGAATAGATTTAATAGGATTTCACCTGAATTCCTCAGACTCTCAATTAAGCCATGCCCCATTCACCTCTATTGGGAAATTAGCTTGATATACTCTTGCATGTCTTGATGAACTCATTCATTTCAGGATAATTTAGGTGTTTTATGAACTGATACTGAGAGGACAAGTAATCAATTCTCCACAGTCCGAAGATATAAGGTAACTCTCTTGGAATAAAAGAACTCAAATCAATCAAAACAAGTGTGGTAGCCCCAAAATACACTTACATGCAGCTAAATTAGGCCATCACTCACTGGGATCATAAAATTTAAAACTTTTTTTAAAATCATGATAGGTTGAAAGTAGAATGTACTGAGTCATTGTTTTTTTAATTCAAGCAAAACACATACGAATAATCTTTAAAAACTGATTTGAATTCTCAATGAGGGATCAGTGACATAAAATATTAGGGGCCACTGTCATAACCATGTCACAAATAGTCATCCTTTAAAAGTACAACCTTCTGTCTTTTCTATCATACTAATTTTGACCACATATACTATTATCAGATTCTTTTAATCCAGTGAAGCAGAGACACACAAAGAACATTAATTCCAAATAACAGGTTGCTCAGTCTTTCTCAGTGATTAAAAACAATTATTTCTCCACAAATCCTATGAGAACATATCTGCTTCATACAAGTACAGTTTCCTTGTACTTTTTAATGAAACATGATACTAAGCTTAAGCAAAGTACTGAAAATAATGTTCAATTAATTAAACACATTCATCGCTTTGTGAAGAAATAAAATATTAACTTCTGTTTCATTAGCTGTGATGTTCACTACATGGAACGTTTTAAATATACATTTCTTCAGTGTTGAACCTAAAATACAAGGGGACATATAATTAACATCTAGGCCCCAGAAACACACACTAGAGGAATTCTGACCCTGCAACACACATCTCAAAGTATATTTGTGTTTTCTTAATTTTTTTCATACTCTATTGGACTGATAATTTAACTCTACAATTCTGGTGTTTTAAAGTATGCAGTTTGGGAAAAGAAGATTTGAATACAGATAGGATAAAACCATTTGACTTTAAGCAGATTGGTATTTGGGACAGCTCTTATTGGAGGTGAAGCAACCTGAGACTACACACTTGCTATGAAATACAACAGGCCAGAGCAGGTATCAGAGAAAGACATTCACCTGTGACTTACCAATACTGATGTGGCAGCTGAGAGGATGAAGATAAAGCACGTATTTCAGCTAAAGAAATAGTATTCCCAACATTACATGACATACAGTGAAGAGAAAGTAAATATAACACTTAACTTTATTGCTCTACATCATTATAGAGCGTTCCGGTTTATCTGGAACAGATCAGATGCATTATCTTATACAAAACAATAACCTTGTGCAATTGGGAGAAATCAATTCTATTTTAGACAAGAGGAGAAAAGAGAAGGTAAGGAAAGCTAAACAAGATAAAAGAAGCCTAATTTCTTTAAATAAAGTAAATATTGTTTTAAACTAACCATCCCTTGAGACACCACCTCACACCCATTCAGATGGCTACTATTTAAAACAGAAAACAAACGTCAGAGAAACTGAAAGACTGTGCACTGTTGGTGTGAATATAAGATGGTATAGTTGCCACAGTGAACAGGGCAGTGGTTCCTCAAAGATTAAACACAGAATTAACATATGATCCAGCAATTTCTCCCCTGGGTATGTACCCCAAACTGGAAGCAGGTTCTGAAGAGATGCTTGGGCACCCATGGACATTATTTATAACCCAAATGTCAAAGCAAGCCAATTACTCAACTGATGTGTGGATAAGCAATATATAAACATAAAATGAATATTACTCAAACTTAGAAAGGGAGGACATTCTTCAATATGCTACAACACGGAAGAAACTTGAGGACATTATGTTATGTGAAATAGTCACAAAAAGACAAACGCCATGTGACTACACTTACATGAGGTCGTAATCCTAGAAAGTATAATGGTCATTATCAGAGTTGGGGGGGAGGGGAAATGGGGAGTAACTGTTTAATGGGTGTAGAGTTTCGTGGGGGTGGGGATTGAGATGGCTGCACAACCTGACAGTCTTTAGTGCCACTGAACTGCACACTGAAAAACAGGTAAGATGAAAAGTTTTCTGTCATGTGTATTTTATCACGAAAAAGGAAAAATAATAATAATCGCCTTTTGAACTACAGGAGACATAGAGAAGAATGGCTCTGAGGGATGTTTCTATTATCAGCCCCTCAGTAAAGTCCCAAACCACAATCTTTCCCTCATACAGCCAGACCATATTCAGACAATCAAAGTAAAATCAGTGTGATTACTGTATCAATGAGAATTCAAGATGGGACTCTGAACCCAATTTCACACCTTCTAGTGAAACTGAAAGTCACTCAGTCGTGTCTGACTCTGTGACTCTGTAGACTATACAGTCTGTGGAATTCTCCAGGCCAGAACACTGGAATGGATAGCCATTCCCTTCTCCAGGGGATCTTCCCAACCCAGGGATTGAACCCAGGTCTCCCACTTTGCAGGCGGATTCTTTACCAGCTGAGCCACAAGGGAAGCCCAAGAATACTGGAGTGGGTAGCCTATCCCTTCTCCAGGGGATCTTCTCAATCCAGGAATTGAACTGGGCGGGGTCTCCTGCATTGCAGGTGGATTCTTTACTAACTGAGCTATCAGGGGAACCCCCACAACATCTAATCACATGTTAAATCACATTGGATCATAGAGAAAGCATGGCAATTTCAGAAGAACATCTACTTCTGCTTCACTGACTACTCAAAAGCCTTTGACTGTATGGATCACAACAAATTGTGGAAAATTCTTAAAACAGAAGGACAAACCAGATCACCTTATCTGTCTTCTGAGGAAACTGTATGTGAGTCAAGAAACAATTAGAACCTTACATAGAATAACTGACTGGTTCAAAATTGGGAAAGGAGTACAACAAGGCGTATATGTTCACCCTGTTTATTTAACTGCAATGAAGAGTACATCATGTGAAATTCTGGGTTGGATGAATCATAAGCTGGAATCAAGATTCCTGGTAGAACTACAAACCTCAGATATGCAGATGATACCACTCTAACGGCTCTTCTAAAGTGAAGAGGAACTAAAGAGCCTCTTGATGAAGGTGAAAAAGGAGAGTGAAAAAGTTCACTTAAACTCAACATTCAAAAAATGAAGATCATGGCATCTAGTCCTATCACTTCATGGTAAACAGAAGGGGAAAAAGTAGAAACAGTGACAGACTTTATTTTCTTGGGTTCCAAAATCACTGCATATGGGGACTGGAGCTATGAAATTAAAAGATACTTGCTCCTTGGAAGGAAAGATATAAAAAACAGTGCTGTGCTGTGTCACTTTAGCTGTGTCCAACTCTTTGCAACCCCATGGACTGCAGCCCACCAGGCGCCTCTGTCCACAGGCTTCTCCAGGAAAGAATACGAGAGTGGGTTGCCATGCCCTTCTGCAATAAAAAACTTAGACAACATATTAAAAAGTAAAGCCATCACTTTGCTGACAAATGTCCACATACTCAAGGCTATGGCTTTTCCAGTAGTCATGTACAGATGTGAGAGCTGGACCATAAAGAAGGCTGAGTGCCACAAAATTGATGCTTTTGAATTATGGTGCTGAAGAAGACTCTTGAGAGTCCCTTGGACTGCAAGGATATCAAACCAGTCAATCCTAAAAGAAACAAACCCTGAATATTCATTGGAAGGACAGATGCTGAAGCTCCAATACTTTGGCCACCTGATTCAAAAAGCTGGCTCATTGGAAAAGACCCTGATGCTGGGAAAGACTGAAGGCAAAAGGAGAAGGGGGTGACAGAGGATGAGATGGTTATTACATCACAGACTCAAAGGACATGAATTTGAGCAAACTCTCAGAGATTCTGAAGGACATGGAAGCCTGGTATCCTGTAGTCCATGGGGTCGCAAATAGACACGACTCAGCCACTGAACAAATACAAAGAATCACATTGCCACATGTTAATTTCCACCAATATTTAAATTAGAATTCAGTGAAATTAAAAATGAAAATTTTTAAAAATTTAGTCACATTAACTTCATTTCATATGCCCAACAGGTACATATGGCTAACCTGTACTGGAAAGTGCAAACATAAAACATTTCCATTGCTACTAAAAGGGCTAATCTAGGGCAACCACTTGATATTCTTCCTAATTTTCCTTCTCTTTTAATCTATAGGCATAGGACTTTTCTTGTTTCTAATGTTGGTGACATATATTTTCTTTTCTAATTTTTAAAATAAGCTGCATAAATTTTACCAAGAGTGCAAAAAGTATTTTTTGATCTCAATAAAAATACTTAGGACAATATGTTTTGTGGGAGCAATGTGACTGAAAATGATTCATTGGATTTTTTTGTTTGTTTTTGGTTCAGCTTTAAAGGTCTGCTCACAGTTCATTTCTTTTGACATGTGACTTTTCATCTTAATTGAAATACATCACTTGTTAATGTTAGTCATATATTTACAATATGCTGGATATATGTCCTGTAAATACTTCCTTTCAGTGTGACTTACTTCTTTCATTTTCCTAATATTACTTAGTGTGAAGCAGAAATTTTGAACTGTCAAAATCAAATTTATATGCTTTTGTCATTTATAATTTATGCTTTTGGTGTCCTCGTAAGAAATCTTTCTTTATCCAATATTGTAAAGATTTTTTATGTTTGCTTTTTAAAGTAATTAATCTTTAAAAAGTTTTCACTTTCTTTCCCTGTATTAACTATATATACATGACTCATCTTTTAGTGGTTATCCTAGAGCTTACTATATGTATCCTTCACTTCTTAATATATAAAGTAGATTAGTAATTTTATAACTTCCTTCATCTTAGAATCAAGAAATTTTAAAACAATTCAACTTAATATATAATTCCCAAATAAAACAGTATTATTCATGTAATTTTAATTTTCCAAATCACTTAAATAAGAAATTACAATGACTGGTTATTAGCCAATATTCATTTAGACTTTTCCAAAAATTTTACCCCATTTATTGGGGTAAAATCTTTGCTGCATTTTTGTTCTTTCTCCTTCAAAAAATTACCTTTACCATATTAGGTCTACCAAAATGGAATTCATCAGTTCTTGTTTTCAGGAAATATCTTTACTTCACCTTCACTTCTGAAGAATATTTTCATTGGGCATGGACCTAGACTGGCAATTATTTTATTTCAGTACTTTGAAGATATCTTTCTATTCTTCTGGTTTTCATTTTGATCATTTATGGTAATATGTCTTCTTTCCCCGCTAGCTGCATTTGAGGCTTTCTCTTTTACTTTGGTTTTACTAATTTTACTATGACAAGTTTAGTTGTGATCTTCATTGTATTTGCCCCACTTGGAATTCTTAGCACTTCTTAATTATATGAACTGATGTCTTTTCAAATATTGCTTCTGTCCCTGTTCTCCTTTTAAGACTCCAATTACACACATGGTTGGATGGTATCACCGATTCAATGGACATGGGTTTGGGTGGACTCCAGGAGTTGGTGATGGACAGGGAGGCCTGGTGTGCTGCACTTTATGGGGTTGCAAAGAGTCCGACACGACTGAGCAACTGAACTGAACTGAACATGTATATTAGAACTTCACTATGACCCATGATCTTTCATAAGCATTTCCATATTTTCCATCCTTTTGCCTCTCCGTGACTTGGAGTGGGCACAATTTCTATCGAGAAGTAAGACTTTCCAAATTGCAATCTAAGGAGGTTCAGTTCAGTTCAGTCACTCAGTCATGTCCAACTCTTTGCGACCCCATAAATTGCAGCACACCAGGCCTCCCTGTCCATCACCAACTCCCTGAGTTCACCCAAACTCATCTGCACTGAGTTGGTGATGCCATCCAGCCATCTCATCCTCTGTCGCCCCCTTCTCGTCCTGCCCTCAATCCCTCTCAGCATCAGAGTCTTTTCCAATGAGTCAGCTCTTCGCATCAGGTGGCCAAAGTACTGGAGCTTCAGCTTTAGCATCATTCCTTCCAAAGAAATCCCAGGGCTGATCTCCTTCAGAATGGACTGGTTGGATCTCCTTGAAGTCCAAGGGACTCTCAAGAGTCTTCTCCAACACCACAGTTCAAACGCATCAATTCTTCGGCACTCAGCTTTCTTCACAGTCCAACTTTCACATCCATACATGACCACAGGAAAAACCATAGCCTTGACTAGATGGACCTTTGTTGACAAAGTAATATGTCTGCTCTTTAATATGCTATCTAGGTTGGTCATAACTTTCCTTCCAAGGAGTAAGGGGCTTTTCATTTTATGGCTGCAGTCACCGTCTGCAGTGATTTTGGAGCCCCCCAAAATAAAGTCTGACACTGTTTCCACTGTTTCCCAATCTATTTCCCATGAAGTGATGGGATCAGATGCCATGATCTTCGTTTTCTGAATGTTGAGCTTTAAGCCAACTTTTTCACTCTCCTCTTTCACTTTCATCAGGAGGCTTTTTAGTTCCTCTTCACTTTCTGCTATAAGGGTGCTGTCATCTGCATATCTGAGGTTATTGATACTACTCCCGGCAATCTTGATTCCAGCTTGTGCTTCTTCCAGCCCAGCGTATCTCATGATGTACTCTCCATATAAGTTAAATGAGCAGGGTGACAATATATAGCCTTGGCGTACTCCTTTTCCTATGTGGAACCAGTCTGTTGTTCCATGTCCAGTTCTAACTGTTGCTTCCTGATCTGCATACAGATTTCTCAAGAGGCAGGTCAGGTGGTCTGGTATTCCCATCTCTTTCAGAATTTTCCACAGTTTGTTGTGATCCACACAGTCAAAGGCTTTGGCATAGTCAATAAAGCAGAAGTAGACGCTTTTCTGGAACTCTCTTCCTTTTTCCATGATTCAGCGGATGTTGGCAATTTGATCTCTGGTTCCTCTGCCTTTCCTAAAACCAGCTCGAACATCTGGAAGTTCACGGTTCATGTATTGCTGAAGCCTGGCTTGGAGAATTTTGAGCATTACTTTACTACTGTGTGAGATGAGTGCAATTGTGTGGCAGTTAGAACATTCTGTGGCATTGCCTTTCTTTGGGATTGGAATGAAAACTGACCTTTTCCAGTCCTCTGGCCACTGCTGAGTTTCCAAATTTGCTGGCATACTGACTGTAGCACTTTCACAGCATCATCTTTCAGGATTTGAAAGAGCTCAACTGGAATTCCATCACCTCCACTAGCTTTTTTTGCAGCGATGCTTTCTAAAGCCCACTTGACTTCACATTCCAGGATGTCTGGCTCTAGGTGAGTGATCATTACCATTGTGATTATCTGGGTCATGAAGATCTTTTTTGTATAGTTCTTCTGTGTATTCTTGCCACCTCTTCTTAATATCTTCTGCTTCTGTTAGGTCCAGACCATTTCTGTCCTTTATCAAGCCCATCTTTGCATGAAGTGTTCCCTTGGTATCTCTAATTTTCTTGAAGAGATCTCTAGTCTTTCCCATTCTGTTATTTTCCTCTATTTCTTTGCATTGATTACTGAGGAAGGCATTCTTATCTCTCCTTTCTATTATTGGGAACTCTGTATTCAAATGGGAATATCTTTCCTTTTCTCCTTTGCTTTTTGCTTCTCTTCTTTTTACAGCTATTTGTAAGGCCTCCTTAGACAGTCATTATGCTTTTTTGCATTTCTTTTCCATGGGGATGGTCTTCAGACCCCATTCTCAACAAAACCATCAGTTAACTGGTAAAAATTGTTTTAAGAAATAAGAAACATTTAAAGCATCTAGAAATTGTCCTAATGGCACAGGGCAAATGGAGAAACACTTAACTAAGAAAATCAATTAAATCTTGGTAAGAATAATTAGAGGCCATGGCATCTAAGCCACAATCTATTTAATATATTAATAGTATTGAATATACCATTCCCAGCTCAATGTGATTGAAGCAACACTCCAGGCAAGGATAGCTAAGAAGACAGAACTTTCCCCATGCCCAGCTCCCAGTCTAAGGCTACAGATTCACCCACAGAGGGGCAGGAATCTAGATCAGAAGTGCTAACCCAAGAAGATATGGCCAAATGAAGTATCCTTTTCCCCAAGCAGTTCCCACTTGTAGGGCAAACTTGCCCCTGTCCAAGTTCACACAATACAGTAAAGGGCCCATAACCAAAGGGGCAAATTCAGATCAGAGACTACTACCATCCGAACCCAACACCATACTTGACAAGCTGGAGCATCACTCCAAAGGGAAGCAAATTATAGTCCCTGAATTCAGCTCCAGTGCAGTGATGCAGAGGTTCTACTGAGGAGAAAGGTCATATGACCAGAGAGCTCAACAGTTCTGTTCTGTTGTTTGCAACAGGGGATAAGAAAATCTATTTCTAAGGATGATGTCAGAAACAATGGCCATCTTGAGGGTGAGCATTTAAGAGGCTGGTAGTTTCCATAATACTAGTAGGAACAAGACAACAGATCATATAGAAGTTTAACAGACAGACTCAGGTAATAAGAGGGCTACGGAGAGCCCTCTTGGGATCAGAGAATACCCCAAAAACTGGTTGGTACCCACACCTGACCCTGCAAAGAGCCCCAACTTAAACTGAATCAACTGCAGAGCAAATTTTACCAAAGGACACTGTACAAAAAAAAAAAAAAAAAAAATCTGCTAGCAATTAGCAGAGAGCCTAAAAGCTAAGAGAGATAACAAAGCCACCCTAGGCAGAGTTTAGTGGGAGGAGCAGAGAATCAGACAATTAAAGACTCCCAGTGAAAACAATAATCATGCTTGGTGGTCACAGACACTGTGCACATATCCTCTGACAAACGAATCATTGGCTTCACACTGAAGCGAAAATAGGTTTCACTAAACTAATAAAAAAGCACACAAGAACAAACCCAAGAAAGTGTTGAATTAATTAATACCCAGAATTAACACAATATATTTTCTTAAAGGTCTTATTTCAATAAAAATTATAAGGTTCAAAAAAAAAAAAACTAGGAAGGTGCAACCTGCATAAAGCAAAACCGTAGACAATAAAAAATGTCTCTCAAAGGGTCCAGATGTTGAACTTAATCAACAAAGATTTAAAATCAACTGTTAGAAATGTGTTCCAAGAACTAAAGGAGATAATGGGGGGTGGCGGGGGGGGATAAGAAGTATATGAAGAAAATATCTCATTAAATAAAGAAAATCACTAAAAAAGATAGAAATTATTTTACAAGTAGAAATTCTAGAAATGTAGAGTACAATAAGTAAAATGAAAAACTCACTTGAAAGGCTCAATAGTAGATTTGAGTTGGCAGAAGAAAGGATCTAACAACTTAAGATAAATCAACAGAATATGAAATGTGAGGGGGATAAAAAGAATAAAAATGGATAAAACCTGAGAGAAATGTGGAATACCAAAATATATATAACAAAAATACCTAAAGGAAAAAGGAGGGAAAGAAAGGAAAGGAAAAGTACAAGAAGAAATAATGGCTGAAAGCTTGAAATTTAAAGAAAAGCATTGATCTGTATTTCCAAAAGCATGAGGAACCCCAAATAGAATAAATACAAACAGATCCATATCTAAATATATAGTAAAATGCTGAAAGACAAACAAAATGAGAAAATCTTAAAAGAAATAAGAGAAATATTACTCATCATGTATGCTGCTGCTGCTAAGTCGCTTCAGTCGTGTCCAACTCTGTGCGACCCCAGAGACGACAGCCCACCAGGCTCCCCCGTCCCTGGGATTCTCCAGGCAAGAACACTGGAGTGGGTTGCCATTTCCTTCTCCATCATGTATGAGGGAATGCCAAAAGATTAACAGCTGACTTCTCATGACAAACAATGCAAAACAGCAATCAATGAGATGGCATATTCATAGTGCTGCAAGAGAGCCAGGGAATTTCCTGACTGTCCAGTGCTTAGAACTTGCCACTTTCACTGCCAGGGCCCATGTTTGATCTCTGGTTGGGGAACTAAGATCCCCAAGCTGCACGGTGCAGCCAAAAAAAAAGTCAACTGAAACCCTACATTCAGCAAAATTCTTTTTAAAATGAGGTTAAAGACATTCTCAAACAAAAACTAAGAGAATTTGTTGCTAGTAGGCCAGTCTTACAAGAAACACTAAAGGAAGGCTTTCATTCTTTGATGATTAATAGCAATTGATGTTTAATATTGATTTTTAATAGCATCAATAAAATTGATGCTTAATAGCAATTCTAATACATATATATGCAAAACAGTACAACTAGAAACCCTGTGACTCCGCCACCATAGTCATAGATGACTGGACCAAGAAATTAATACTAAACTCAAGACAACCATCTAGAGTTGACTGAAGTTTTTCAGTTTTGGAATAAAGAGTCTCAATAATGACACAGTGTAGTTACATATATGAAATTTGTTTTCTGCATGAAGTCCAGCAGGGCAATTATCAAAATAATTTCTTGCCTCCCTTACATTAAACACCTTCTTGAGAATATCTCAGTTTCTTGTAACCTAGAAGGGATAAACAAGTATAAATGAAGAATGTGACATAAGAATGAAAATACTAAACCTGTAAAACTATGAAACCGCTGCTTCAGATTTTTGATCACCAAATGCCATTTTCTGTTTGAAGACCTTTCTGCTCCTTTGTCTTTCCATGATTGTTTGCATTGACACTTATTGTTCGGTCCTTGGAGAGCAGCAGCCATCTGGTGCACTAGGGATGGAGGAGTCTCATGACCACTTCCAAAGGTTCAAGGCACCAAGCGCACACCCCTGTGCCCCATTCTAAGCCTCACAGTGATTCTGCCCATCCATGCTGAAGAGGCCTGGTTCTTCTAGCGAACTGACATTTCAGTACAAAATGTGAGTTCAATGATTGTGCCTTTACTGAGGGCAATGTTGATTTCATTTGTGGACAAGAGATCCAAGCACCAGACCCAATATCTAACAGGCCCTTCATCAAAATTTACTGAACAAAAGATTGCATAAGTTGTTTTTCTCCTTGCCAATTAGAAAATAAATTTAAAAAAAGAAGAACACAAAACCAAAAACCAAACCAAATACCATTAATACGTATCCTAAGCATACAAATGGATGGAGGTCTCATAAAACTCTTTAGAGTAATAAGGAAAAAGTGTGCATAATCTTCTGTTAAACTCTATCTACCCATCCAGCTCTTAATTTAGTTATATTTCAATTCTCAGATTTCCAATGATTTTTTTCATCGTGTCCTATTCTCTCCTAGAATTAAATATCATAAAACCTAATTTCTTAACATATTAATTACCATTGATTAAAGCTGGCTTCTAACACCTATAACATCTGAATAGTCTATATGCCTGTTTCTATTTTTTTTCTCTTACTGAATAGTATGATTTTGTTTCCTGATTTGCCTGTAACTTTTCATCAAAGGCTAGATATTGTATGACAAATTATTGAAATAATGTGGGCTCTGGATGATCATATGTTCTTCCGCAAAAGATTTACAGTTGACCCTTGAACACCACAGGGGCTTAATTCAAGTATAACTTATAGCTGGCCCTCCATATCCATAGTTCCTCACCATGGAGTCAACCAGCTACAGAGCATGTAGTACCGAAATACTTAATACTGAAAAATATCCATATATAAGTGGACCCATGCAATTCAAACTCATGTTATTCAAGAGTCAACTGTACTTTTGTGTAAATGGGCAGTTAGGATAGGAACAGATAAAACCAAAGCTGATTCAAACTTACGTTACAGATTTTTTGACTGTTGGTATATTTTCAGTTCACCCAGAGCCCTGGTGTTTAGCCTTTTGGGTATCCCAATTCAAAGTACAAGATGTTTACCAGGCTCTTCCTCTTCAGTGTGCCTAAGCTATGTCTAAAGCTCTGCTCAATTTGTGATTCAGAAGATGTCAGGCCCATTACTCTGCATTCCACTCCTTAAGAGAATACTTACTTGCTCCTTCTTGTCCTTGTGCCCAGATAACTTTCTGTCACCTCAAACAAAATTTTTAAACATATACCATCCTCAGCTTTTACAGTTTTTCTCAAAAGAATATTTTCCACAAAAAGTTAATACCATTACCAAAGGCAGAACTGTTTTTCAATCAAAATTACAAAAGTTTGCCTAATTTATAATCTTCTTTCAGTTCAGTTCAGCTTAGTCGCTCAGTCGTGTCCGACTCTCTGCGACCCCATGAATCTCAGCACGCCAGGCCTCCCTGTCCATCACCAACTCCCGGAGTTCACTTAAACTCACGTCCATCGAGTCGGTGATGCGATCCAGCCATCTGATCCTCTGTCGTCCCCTTCTCCTCCTGCCCTCAATCCCTCCCAGCATCAGAGTCTTTTCCAATAAGTCACCTCTTCACATGAGGTGGCCAAAGTATTAGAGTATCAGCTTTAGCATCATTCCTTCCAAAGAACACCCAGGACTGATCTCCTTTAGAATGGACTGGTTGGATCTCCTTGCAGTCCAAGGGACTTTCAAGAGTCTTCTCCACCAACACAGTTCAAAAGCATCAATTCTTCAGTCCTCAGCTTTCTTCACAGTCCAACTCTCAAATCCATACACGACCACTGGAAAAACCATAGCCTTGACTAGACGGACCTTTGTTGGCAAAGTAATGTCTCTGGTTTTGAATATACTATCTAGGTCATAACCTTCCTTCCAAGGAGTAAGCACCTTTTCATTTCTTTTCATTTTTTCGACAATATAAATCTTTATTCCCACATAGAAGAAATGGTTATGTCCTCTCCAACTTCCTGTCATTTCATGGCTGCAGTCACCATCTACAGTGATTTTGGAGCCCAAAAAAATAAAGTCTGACACTGTTTCCACTGTTTCCCCATCTATTTCCCATGAAGTGATGGGATCAGATGCCATGATCTTCGTTTTCTGAATGTTGAGCTTTAAGCCAACTTTTTCACTCTCTTCTTTCACTTTCATCAAGAAGCTTTTGAGTTCCTCTTCACTTTCTGCCATAAGGGTGGTGTCATCTGCATATCTGAGGTTATTGATATTTCTCCAAGCAATCTGGATTCCAGCTTGTGCTTCTTCCAGCCCAGCATTTCTCATGATGTACTCTGCATATAAGTTGAATAAGCAGGTGACAATATACAGCCTTGACGTACTCCTTTTCCTATTTGGAAGCAGTCTGTTGACCATGTCCAGTTCTAACTGTTGCTTCCTGACCTGCATATAGGTTTCTTAAGAGGCAGGTAAGGTGGTCTGGTATTCCCATCTCTTTCAGAATTTTCCAGTTTATTGTGATCCACACAACATTTTATCATTATGGGTTCCCCCAAAATATAAAAACTGCATAATATAAACAAATATTTCACCCAAGTGAAATACTAGAAACTAGATGCATTTAATACATTTGAATAAACTTGTGAACATTAACCTTTACGTTAATCATGTAAAATTATTAAAACTAAAAGAAAGTTTCCTTAGTGCATATGAATAATTTATTTTAATCTTCCTACAAAGATAATTTACACTATTTGAACATTTCCAAGAGTATAATGAATTTGTTGACTTTTCGTGGTTTGAGGCGCAGTACAATTTCATTTCCATTTGTAGAAATTTACCTGAAAATAAGCATCTAAAAAGTAATTTAATTTTCCACCTAAAATGATATGGTATCAAATTAAAATCACTCCCATGATAAGGTAACTATAAGGACTATAGGAATAATGCACATTGTAAATTTGCTTATTGTAAAGTCTGCGCTGGCCCCTTATAGTGGCATTTGTCATAGTCGAAAAATGAAGAATCATCAATTACTGAGACGTAAAGATATTACCTCATTTGTCTCATATCACCCACTTTTCTAAAGCAAGTACTTCAACAATTATTCCCAATAATTTATAATTGCTTTAAATATTAAATCTACATTAAGCTAACATAAGTTTTCAACACAGCATTATTTTGTGAGGCACGTAAGTTTCTTTCTCTCTCACCACCACCCCGTGAATGCATGCACATACACACAGGTGCACACACACACACACACCACTACAAAGAATCGCAAAGGCCTACATATTCAATTTATATGTAAAACATGATGTAGAAGATCATGATTTCAGAAAACTAAGAACTTGAAAATGGACATTTTCATTCCTAAATTTCTTCTTTATTTACCACATTCAAATGATGTGTGTGTGTGTGAGTGTGTGTGTGCACATGTGTGTGTGTGTACGTGTGTGTGTGTACATGCAAGCGTTCAGTCTCTTCAGTCGTGTCCAACTCTTGACAATCCTATGGCCTGCAACCCACCAGGCTCCTCTGTCAAGGAATTCTCCAGGCAAGAATACTGGAGTGGGTTGCCATGTCCTCCTCCAGGGAATCTTCCTGACCCAGGGATTGAACCCACATCTCCTGCATTGCAGGCAGATTCTTTATCCACTGAGCCACCTGGAAAGCCAATTCAAATGATAATTATAATAAATATTAATGCTAGTTTAAAAAAATTAAAATATTCAGTTCACTTCTACTTTCTGGCTTTGTGGAAATACTCATTGCAACTGAGAGTTACAGAAAAACTGTCTTTAAGCCCCTAAAATTTCTATATTTTCATGCAGATGAAATCTCAGACTTAAGCTAAATCTTGCAGGAACTGTAAAGGTTGATTCAGCCTTAGAGTTTTTACTTGTAACATAACTCTGTCCATAATCATCTTTTTTAAGAACTTGGGATACGGTACATCTATGGTCTTAACAACTGTCCTAATGTGAGAGTTGTCTGATTAACAATACAGGCAGACTTCATCTCTACCAGATTTCATGATTTTACCCTCTCATCTATAAGTTTTGCTGCCAATATTTTTCTTTAAAATCTAACTTGGATATTAAAAATTACTTACTGCTCAGATAATACCTTATTTTACAACAGGCATTTGGATAAGGAAGAAATTATTAAGATTAAAAAAAAAAAGAAGTATAATAGGAAATTGCAGACAGGGGTATTAAGATGTCTAAGACCATAGGTCTCTAAAAAGAATTTAAAAGTAGTATTGAAGTGGGCATTACTGCATAGCAAAGTCACCAACTTTATATAAAAAATGCAAGGATCAAAAGACTTTACTCAAAAGCATGCACAAAAGGAACAATCTTCCTTCTGTTTCTACTGTACTAATCATAAAAAAGTTGTTACTGATTATCATTTATTTTCCACTATCTTCTCTCTTTTTAAAACCAAATACTGGCATTATAGTCTCAAGTTTCTGCTAATGACTAATCATGCCAGTTGTCACTCAATTATCACTTTCAAAACTTAATCTAAATTATGTACAGAGCCTTTTTTTTTCTTTGAAGTTCTTCCTTGAATTTAAAAGTCAAATTTTTTTTTCAAGAAGAGTAAGTTGATGGAAGATGGAGGCTGAGATTAAATCAGGAGGAATCATTGATCAAGGATGCTTGGAATTCTTATGAATACAAATAGCCTATCAAGGTTAATGAGTTCAACTCAAGTTTAGAAGAAGAGAAATATCCCACTTAGTATTTTCTATGCATGCAGAGATTTAAGATCTTAGGTGGAATTTGAAAGGTAAATTATGCAAACTCAAATGTAGCTTTCATTTGGGTTTTTCATAAGCTATTCTCAATTGTTTTCCCCCAGTGTAGAACTACTTAAAATATATGTTCTGGACCAACAAAACCTAATGCAATTAGTGAGAAAGAGCAAAGGTCCCCTTGAATACTGACAACTCTTTCAAAATGAATGTGCTTTTAAGGAACTACTAGACAACAAATACCAGCTTTGAAAAATAACCATAAAATTTTTCTACAATGTATTCTTTCAGTCAACAAATATTAACTAAGTGCCTAAATGGTAAAGCAGGCCTTAGGAAGCATCATTACGAACAAAGCCTAGTGGAGGTGATGGAATTCCAGTTGAGCTATTTCAAATCCTGGAGGATGATGCTGTGAAACTGCTCCACTCAATATGCCAGCAAATTTAGAAAACTCAGCAGTGCCCACAAGACTGGAAGAGGTTAGTTTTCATTCCAATCCCAAAGAAAGGCACTGCCAAAGAATGTTCAAAGTACCACACAATTGCACTTATCTCACATACTAGCAAAGTAACGCTCAAAATTCTACAAGCCAGGCTTCAGCAATACGTGAACCATGAAGTTCCAGGTGCTCAAGCTGGATTTAGAAAAGGTAGAGGAACCAGAGATCAACTTGCCAACATCTGCTTTATCACTGAAAAAGCAAGAGAATTCCAGAAAAAAAACATCTACTTCTGCTTTATTAACTATGTCAAAGGCTTGACTATGTGGATCACAATAAACTGTGGAAAATTCTTAAAGCACATCTCAAGAAACAACAGTCAGAACTGGCCATGAAACAACAGACTGGTTCCAAATCAGGAAAGGAGTACGTCAAGGTTCTATGTTGTCATCCTGCTTATTTAACTTTTATGCAAAGTACATCATGAGAAATGCTGGGCTGGAAGAAGCACAAGCTAGAATCAAGACTGCCAGGAGAAATATCAATAACCTCAGATATGCAGATGATACCACCCTTATGGCAGAAAGTGAAGAAGAACTAAAAAGCCTCTTGATGAAAGTGGAAGAGGAGAGTGAAAAAGCCGGCTTAAAGCTCAACATTCAGAAGATGAAGATCATGGCATCTGGTCCCACCACTTCATGGCAAATAGATGGGAAAAAGTGGAAACAGTGAGAGATTTTATTTTGAGGGGGGGCTCCAAAATCACTGCAGATGGTGACTTCAGCCATGAAATTAAAAGATACTTGCTCCTTGGAAGAAAAGTTATGACCAACCTAGATAGGATAAAGCAGAGACATCACTTTGTCAACAAAGGTCCATCTAGTCAAAGCTATGGTTTTTCCAATAGTCTTGTATGGACATGAGAGTTGGACTTTAAGGAAAGCTGAGCACCAGAGAATTGATGCTTTTGAGCTGTGGTGTTGGAGAAGACTCTTGAGAGTCCCTTGGACTGCAAGGAGATCCAACCAGTCCATCCTAAAGGAGATCAGTCCTGGGTGTTTATTGGAAGGACTGATGTTGAAGCTGAAACTCCAATACTTTGGCCAACTGATGTGAAGAGCTGACTCATTGGAAAAGACCCTGATGCTGGGAAAGATTGAGGGCAGGAGGAGAAGGGGATGACAGAGGATGAGATGGCTGGATGGCATCACCGACTCAATGGACATGGGTTTGGGTGGACTCCAGGAGTTGGTGATGGACAGGGAGGCCTGGTGTGCCGTGGTTCATGGGGTCGCAAAGAGTCGGTCACAACTGACTGACTGAACTGAAAACATACTTAAATAACAATATGTTAAAAATTATTATTTCACATTCATATGAAATATAATAGTATAGGAAAAGAAAATTCTTAAAACAAAGAGTGAAAAGGGTGACTAGCCTGTTTAGATATTAAAGCATATTATAAGGTGACAATAATTAAAACCACATGAAAGTTGTCCTGCAGGCAGCTGGATGCTGAGGAGCCTCTGGAGCCTGGAAGGAGAGAGGAGACTGAGGGAGTGAAAGCTCCTCAGTGTTGGACAGGGAAGCCTGGTGTGTTGCTGTCCATGAGGTTGCAAAGAGTCGGACATGACTGAGCGACTGAACTGATCTGCAAAAATGAGCAAGACACTGTTGAAAGGGAGACATAAAAGGATAATGAGGTAAGACCTGATTCTTACCCCATACTCGTTTATGATTTGAAAAGGGATCTAAGTCTTTAATCCCAGAAAGCCACAGTTTGAATTATAACATCAATGCATACTGGTAAATGACCCTGAGCAAAATCTGTACACAGCAGTATATCAAAAGAAAATGTAAACAGGAGGATAAGCATCAGAGTGGAAGCAGAGGAGAAGATTGTTAGTAAGACAAAAGAAATCAGTTGAACACACTTCAGGAATAAAGACAGAATCTGCCAGAGTAAACAGGATCTCTGAAATCAAGAATGCTGTTAAAGAGAGGTGGAGGGTTGGAGAGCCTTACCACAGCCATGAACAAATTAGTCTTTCTTTAGACATCATTACTCTGTCATTCCTGTCCACCAAGCAATTTTTTGGTTACTAATTCAGCTTTCTAAAATCTAGGTACAGAAAATTGGGAGACTGGTGTCCCGCACGGGACAATAGAGTATAAATATCCATGTAGGACTCTCACGGATATGTCAATAAACTGGGTCTCTTTCATATACTGTTCTCTTGCAAGCTTTATTATTAACATGAATCAGCCTCCTGGGTCATATTAATTCTAGGACAGAGAACATGCAAATTTCCAGATGTGACAACAAGATGTTGAAAAATGGTAGGGACATCAAGGTCAGATCTGTCTTGGTGACAGGACTGCTTTCTTCTACAGCCTCCTTTCACCTTTATTTCAACCTGCTTTGAAATTTTAAAGAAATATACCCAGATTACTTTAATAAGACTGTGAAAAACATGCTGTAAGGTCCTTAATAATGGAGGTGAGAGGATGATTCAGAAGGAAGGATTATCACTTGCAATGGATATAATACAAGAAAGCTTCAGGGAGGGAAAGCTTCAGAATTTCCATGAAAAGAGGACATTTACAGAAACAGGGAAAAACTGGAACAAAGACAAAAAATGAAATGAAAAAAGATAAAGAAAAAATGAAATGAGAAGACTGTATAAGCTTCTGTAGGAGAGGCATTAGATCAAGATTAAAGAGAAAAACATTAATAAACAAACCAAAAGAAATGCTACTAAACAAATGCTCTGCATCTGATCAATAATCTTGTTTTATGCATCTTTACTTACTTATGTTTGATCTCTAAAAAGCAACTAAAGGAGATTAATTTCAATTTTTTTATAGAATGTATATAAAGTAATATCCCATACCACCAAAAGTAAAGCAGAGGTTAAATGATTTATGATTAAATTTCAATAAAATTTCCAATTTTGAGATTAAATTGAGTGATCCATGATGGATATATGTCTCTCACAAAGTCCACACAGGATGTCACTTTGAGAATAGCCTGGGGATAAAGATATTCAAAGGACCTCCACAAGGTAAAGACTAAACAAGCCATAAACAGAAATGTCATTAAATCTGAAACAACTGTGCAAATTTAATTATTTTACTGTTAAAAATGAGAAAAATCAGGGGAAATAATAACTGGCTAATGGTAATTTCTTCCAGGATGAATGATGCCTTTTTGTGATATCCTTTTCAATGAAAATCACAAAAATCTTCCATATTACAAAAGGAATTTGAACTATACTTGCAACAAACTCAAAGAATCCTCTATGCGAATTTTAGGAAATCATCTTCATAGAAATACAGAAATATGAGGGATTTTTGTTCACTGCTATGTGACCAGTAACTAGAACAGTGCTTGGCGTGTAATAGATGGTCATTAACTATTTCATATGTGAATAAATATTCAATCTTTCTTTCCACCTGAATCTCACATCCAAATCTACACAACCAATCCAAGCTAACCAAAGAGAACTCCAATTCTTTCCCTAAAACATGTGAAAACGTAAAAGAACTATCATTTTAGGACAAATGGAAAGCAAATGTAATTTATAAATTATAAGTAATTTTTTAAATGTCTACATACTTGAAGTTTTTTCAATTTTTCCATAAATGGCAAATAAAAAGAAACAATGAGAAGGATGGGAGGAGAGGAAGAAGGGAGAGAGGACAGACCAACATATGGTTTTAAACAACTCAGCAAAGGGATCTTTCTAGCTTTGGCATCAGTAGCATAGTTCTGTTTTTTTTTAATACTTAATTTTGACAAAATAATCATATTTTACCACTTATGAGAGCAGAATAAAGAGCTAGACAATTTCCATAAAAAATTTAAATGTCCTACAGTTACAGCTGCCCTGAGAATATTTCCAATGAGAATTTATTAACATGTAGAGGGGAAGTTGAGATCAAGATGACAGAGCAGGAAGACACTGAGTTCACCTCTTCCCAAGGACACACAAAAACTACAACTACTTACAGAACAACTACCTGCGAGAATGGCCTGCAATAAGCGATGAGAATTTGCATAGCAGCACAGCTGCTCTGCAATGAGGGGTATAAAGAAGAAGAAAAAGAAAAAAAATACCAAGATGAGTATAAGAGAAAGAAAAGTAATTGAATCAGGACCTACACTCCCAGCAGGTGACCCAAAAGAAGGAGGAGAGATCACAAATTCAGAGGTCCTCCCTAAGGAGCAAGGGGTTCAGTCCCAACTTCAAGCACCCCAACCCTGGAGAATGGCACCTGGAAGACAAACCCCCTTACCTGGTTCTGGAAACAGGCAGGGCTTACCGTCAGGAGAGCCAGAGGGCTGCAGGCAAGTGAAACCCTGCACTGAGAGACTATGCACACAGACTCAGGCACTCCCGGGCCCAGCAGGGGAGCAGCGAATGACAGGAGCCCGCACGCCTGCCATCCCGGCAAGGGCGCCAAGCACCCACCTCGGCCATGCCAGCTCCCACTTCAGTCCCTCCAAGGCAGCAATCCCTGGCACACCCCAGGAGAAGCCTGGGTTCATGCTGGGCTCCAACGCCAACCCCTCTGGCTCCAGCCCCCGTGCCAAAGTGGTAGCCCTTCACACATCCTAGGAGAAGCCTGAACCCCACACCAGGTTCCAACTTCAGTGGGGAACTATCTCCAGCACACACCAGAAGTCCATGGTCACTTCAGCTTCAGCCCTTCCATCAAAGGCAATGCACACACAGTCTGTCTAAAGACGCTCCTACGCAAGGACACACCTTCAAGACACAGGGAAGTAATCGCTTCTCCTAATGCATGGAGACAAACACAGAAAGTCAAGCAAAATAAGAAGACAGCGGATTGTGTTTCAAACAAAAGAACAAAATGAAACTCCAGGAAAAACAAAAATCTAATGAAATGACAGTAAGTAATTTACCTGGTACAGAGTTTAAAGCAATCATCATAAAAATGCTCACTGAACTTAGCAGAATAAGGGAAGAAAACAGAACCTCAACAAAGTATTAGAAAACATAAAAAAAGAAGGCATCAGAGGTGAAGAATATTATGTGTATTTTTTTAATATAAATTTATTTTAATTGGAGGTTAATTACTTTACCATACATCAACATGAATCCGCCACAGGTATACACGTCTTCCCTATCCTGAACCCCCCCTCCCTCCTCTCTCCCCATACCATCCCTCTGGGTCGTCCCAGCGCACCAGCCCAGAGCATCCAGTATCATGCATCGAACCTGGACTGGCAATTCATTTCACATATGATATTATACACGTTTCAACGCCATTCTCCCAAATCATCCCACCCTCTCCCTCTCCCTCTGAGTCCAAAAGACTGTCCTATACATCTGTGTCTCTTTTGCTGTCTCGCGTACAGAGTTATTGTTACCATCTTTCTAAATTCCATATATATGTGTTAGTATACTGTATTGGTGTTTTTCTTTCTGGCTTACTTCACTCTGCATAATAGGCCCCAGTTTCATCCACCTCATTAGAACTGATTCAAATGTATTCTTTTTAATGGCTGAGTAATACTCCATTGTGTATATGTACCACTCCTTTCTTATCCATTCATCTGCTGATGGACATCTAGGTTGCTTCCATGTCCTGGCTATTATAAACAGTGCTGCAATGAACATTGGGGTACACGTGTCTCTTTCAATTCTGGTTTCCTCGGTGTGTATGCCCAGCAGTGGGATTGCTGGGTCGTATGGCAGTTCTATTTCCAGTTTTTTAAGGAACCTCTACACTGTTCTCTATAGTGGCTGTACTAGTTTACATTCCCACCAACAGTGTAAGAGGGTTCCCTTTTCTCCACACCCTCTCCAGCATTTACTGCTTGTAGACTTTTGGATCACAGCCATTCTGACTGGCATGAAATGGTACCTCATTGTGGTTTTGATTTGCATTTCTCTGATAATGAGTGATGTTGAGCATCTTTTCATGTGTGTGCTAGCCATCCGTATGTCTTCTTTGGAGAAATGTCTATTTAGTTCTTTGGCCCATTTTTTGATTGGGTTGTTTATTTTTCTGGAATTGAGCTGCAGGAGTTGCTTGTATATTTTTGAGATTAGTTGTTTGTCAGTTGCTTCATTTGCTATTTATTGTCTCCCATTCCGAAGGCTGTCTTTTCACCTTGCTTATAGTTTCCTTTGTTGTGCAGAAGCTTTTAAGTTTAATTTAGGTCCCATTTGTTTATTTTTGCTTTTATTTCCAATATTCTGGGAGGTAGGTCATAGAGGATCCTGCTGTGATTTATGTCGGAGAGTGTTTTGCCTATGTTCTCCTCTAGGAGTTTTATAGTTTCTGGTCTTACGTTTAGATCTTTAATTCATTTTGAGTTTGTTTTTGTGTATGGTGTTAGAAAGTGTTCTAGTTTCATATGTGTGTGTTAATTGCTCAGTTATGTCTGACTCTGCAACTCCATGGACTATGGCTCATCAGGCACCCCGATGATGGAATTCTTCAGGCAAAAATACTGGAGTGGGTTGCCATTCCCTTCTCCACGGGATCTTCCCAGCCCAGGGATAGAACCAGGGTCTCCCACACTGCAGACAGATTCTTTACCATCAGAGCCACCAGGGTAGCCCGATTAATATAATAACTGAAATGACATACATATTATAGGGAATCAACTGCAGGTTAGGTGACACAGAAAAACACATAAGCAAGACAGAATGGTTGAAATAACTCAATCAGAACAGCAAGAAGAAAAACAATTTTTAAATGAGGCTTAAGTTTAAAAGACCTCTAAGATAACATCAAATAATAAAATTCAAATTTTAGAGGTCCCAGAAGGAGAGGAAAAAGAAAGAGGCAAAAATGAATTTGGTGAAACCATGGTTGAAAATTTAACCTGTAGTAAGAAACACATATCCAGATCCAGAAACAAAGAAAATCCCAAACAAAATGAAAGAGATCTATGCCAAGACCTAGCATAATTAAAACAGGAAAAGTTAAAGAGAGAATTTTAAAGGCAGTCAAAAAGAAAAAGAAAAACTGGAGTGTCATACAAGGGAAGCCCCAGAGGCTATCACCTATTTCTCAGCAGAGACTTTGCAGGTCTACAGGGAATGGCATAGTATATTTTATTTAAAGTGATGAAAGGAAAAAATATCTACAACTGGTGATACTCACATGGCAAAGTTATTTAGAACTGAAGCAGAGAAAGTTTCCCAGACAAGCAAAAACTAAAAAGAGTTTAACAACAGTAAACCAGCCTTCCAAGAAATCTTAAAGGAACTTCTTTAAGTGGAAAAGGAAAGGCCCTATGAAGATAGGGAAAATGAATGAAAGGAAAAATGTACTTTACTAGGAAAGTAAAAATTTCCTTTACTAGGAAAGGAAAATACATAGTAAAGGCAATGAATGAACCACTTAAAAAGTGAGTGAAATGTTAAAAGACAAGTCATAAAAACAAACCCACAGATACAGAGAACAGACTAATGGTTATCACAAGGGAAGGGACAGAGTCGGGGTTGGAGGCAAAAATGGGTAACGGGATCAAATGTATGCTGATGAAAGGAAACTAAATTTTTGGTGGTGAACACAAGTAGTGGAAAGGAGGAGAAATATAATGTGGTACACATGAAACTTATATAGTACTATGAACCAATGTTACCTCAATAAAATATAAAATTTTAAGCCAAAAAAATTAAGTTGAATTAAAAAGTCACCGGGATATAATATACAGCACAGAGAGAATAGTCAATAATACTACAATTAACATGGCATGGTACATCATCTATAAAAACATAAAAATCACTATGCTGTACAGCTAAAACTAATATAGTATTCTAAGTCAACTATATTCCTATTAAAAAATTAATAAAGAAATAAAGATGCAGAGGCTTTGTAAAGAAAATGTCACTGTTTCGTTATCTTTAAACATGAACCTGAAACAAATCTAAAATATATTTTGTACTGATGCACTGACAAGATGAAAGAGAAACTTAAGACTGCAGTAACATTAAATATTTCCTTTGGATTTTATAAAGTTAGATACTTTTCACACCAATTTTCTACCTGTCATTATAACTTAGGAAATTCTTCAAATGTGACTACTCATTACAATTAGAACACAACTTCACTAACAACAACAGATACAGAGAAAGACATATATATCTAGTTCCAAATGTGTCCTCCATGTTTGCATGGATCTAATTTACATAATTAAAATGGGAATTAAGCCACTTTCTTTTATTAAGTTCTTTCCTTTGATTTTTTAATAGTTTTTGATAATTACTTTTATCTAGCACCACTTGTGCTAGGTAAAAGGCAAGTAGGACACGGGAGTTGCCTAGTTACACTTCACTCATCATTCATGACTGATGCACAACTCTACATTGATGGTAGCATCACACCTCTACCTCACGCAAAACAGCTAGAGATTTGAAAACTTTTCTGTTTCCAAAGAAAAAAATATCAGTAATACCTTATTGCTATGCCTTTTGCCAGTTTCACCCTTGCCCCCTTCCCCCACACCCACCACAAATAACTGCGGTCCTTTGAGAGAAGAAAGATCCCTTCTCTCTGAGGGAAGAGCTCAACTGCTAGTGGAAGAATATTTTCAGGTTTCATAGGTATCCTGGCTTTGAGGTCCAAATGAAGAGAAATGAGTCCATAGAAATTTATCTATGTAATTAAAGTAACCATCTAGGTAACTTGACATTATTCCCACCCAAACTTGAGTTCGTAAAACATCACAATCTTTATATTAAAATTTCACTAAGCAATGCTATGAAATAAAACTAAAGTCTTTTGAACATGGCGTAAATATAGCAAAGTCACCTCCACTTGGGCTGCCAAATGTACTCTCTCCTTGTCCTTTCGTTCCAAGCACCGCTTCACTTCCTCTAACTCAGAAGCCATTGCACTGAAGTTCAGCTGCACTCTCAAATCTGACATCTGCTTCTCCAGATCCTCTCGCTCAACCCCTTAAAAGAGAAAATGTAAAGCGTGATGGTTGTTCATTATTCACAGGATAATGTACTCTCAAATGGTAGGCTTATTAACTCTACTCCATACAATCCACTTATTAAATGTCACTGTCACCAACTCGCCATTCTATTATTTCAAGTCTTACACAATTTTCTGAAATACATAGCTATGTCATCCAGTGTTATCCCATTTTGATACTGTACTTGGACTGCTATCTGATTTCCAGTATAATTTATTTCAGGAAAATTTTATGTATTTTTCTTTAATTTGCCTTATATCCCTATATTACCCCCAAACTCTAAAACAAAAATACTGAAAGAATTTTCAACTAAGCTTCTACAGCTTACTGAAGTTACTGAAGTTCACACAACAAAATGCTTTTCTTGCAACATAAGCAAAGGAGGCAGCTAAATCTTGATTGTGTTCTGACCTTTAACTTCCTAGTTCTGGAGACAACTACCTACAACTGAAAAATATAAATTGACATAGTATGTACTTTTAGTTCAGTATGAAATATTTGGTATACGATGAAAAGGGCACTGTAACACCATCTTTTTCAAAAATAAATAACAGGAAAACCCTTTTCTCAATGAGCTTGCATTCTAAAAACAGGAAAAGGACATAAATAAAATACTTCTATGATGTTAAGATGTCAAAAACTGGCACATATACTCTTTTCTAGTACTTTCACTTCCAGAAAATGAAAGAAGGAAGGAAAAACTAGCAAATACAATTTACAGATCATTCATAAGACACATCCCAACTTCAGAATAATTAAACTGTCAAAATTGTACAGTGTGTATGAAAGATACATAGGTATTTTAACAGTGATAAGATGACCTTCAGATACTATACAGATATTTCCCTGTATCTGTATAATTTCTGTAGAGTAAATGGCTATCATACAAAATCAGTCCAAAGGACAGAATGATTAACTCTATCTTAAAAAGAAACTGAGGTTGTAAGAATTGGTTTAAAAGTTAGTTCTGAAAAATAGATAAAAAATTTCACCCAGCAAAGCAGATGAAGCTGGGTTGATATTTCAGGGGAAGGAAACAGCATAAAGCACTGAGCAACAATATTGGATTTCATATTCGGGTAACTGCACACATCACGTTCTACATAGCTAATACTTGTAAGGAAGGAGAGTCAGTAGAGTCAGCAGTCATGCGATCCCAGGGAGCTTGGAAATCAGCCTACAGACTAAGAGTTAGCAAACATTTTCTGTAAAAGGTCAGACAGTAAATACTGTAGCTATACAGTCTCTGTCGCAACTACTCATCTTTGATATTATATTACAAAAGTGACCTGGACAATGCATAAATGAGTGGGAGTAGCTGTATTCCAATAACGTTTCTTTATTCCAAAACAAGAAGCAGTCTGGATTTGGCTCATGGGCCATCCTTTGCCCACTCCTGCTAAATCAACCTGAAAATATGCATATTTTTATGTATAAATGTATTTATTTATTTGAAAAATACACATATCCATTCATCTTAAAAATAACTTTTATTTTATAAATTTATTAATATATACCCATGTGTTCCAAGTCACTTTAGTCATGTCTGACTCTTTGTGAACTCATGGACTATAGCCTGCCAGGCTCCTCTGTCCATGGGATTTTCCAGGCAAG